>NC_066585.1:142204181-142928348 GCF_024323335.1 Lathyrus oleraceus | reverse complement strand
GATTAGAATAACAATCACAGTTGCTCACAATCGTAATAGAAAATGGTTAAAATGACGCAATTTAGAAAATTTGATAGAATCGAACATGAATTTTTAAAGAATCAAAAGACATACTATTTTGTACTAGAATGTAGAATTGATGAAAGGTTGGTTTCGATAACCGTAAAGAGATTTTTAGTGGGGTAATGATTGATGATATTAAAAAAAATTAGCATCGTTCAAATCAATATGAAATTGAAATGAAACTTTGTCAATATATGTGAAAGTGTATCTAGTTGTGACTACTCACACTTATAGAAAAAGAACAATTGCAACCATCTACAATTTGCCCGGCATGGACGCTAGTAACATTTGGATGCAAACCAACGCTTGTAATAAAAAAGAGTCGTTTTCCTGTGCGGCGTCAATGAAAGTGAATCTACTTGTAAGTTAATGATGGACACACTTGAATGGATTTAATCTAACCAACTTTTATGGGTTGTTGATCGGTACATAACAGTACAAAATAGAGAAAATACAAAGGGCAACCGTACAAAAGAGAGAAAAAAATAGAGGAATGATAGATACCAGTACATAATTAAGCATGAGAAAATATGCATAATTAAAATCTTTCAATATTCAGTAAATGATGCCGGATTATATCCATTAAATCCGGGTCAAGTTTTACATGATTGTGGCAAAGAGAACAACAAACTTCACATTGTCACTGTCGAAAGATTCGCGTATCTTCATCCTCAACCACAAGAGAATGGAATGGAATCAAGCACATGCACACACCTTAACATTTTGCTAGCAACACAGAACTAGACACGTTTCACCACCCCTTTCTTGCGTGGCAAGAACTATCTTATTTCCATGTAGGGTACGTGAGTGGGACACTTCATCTTGCATTGCAAATTTCGAAACAAATTCAGGCAAAGGGGTAGGAAAGTGATCCTAATTCATAGGGTATACCGTAAATCAATACTTGAAAAATGAAAAGTAAGCGCAAAGTATTGTTGATCAATTGTGATTGGAAGGAGACTGAAACAACTTTATGCAAGAGATGACTTTCGAATCGATTACTTGAGAATAGAAATGTCAATAGAAATGTCAAAAAGATATTGTATGTTGCCATCTTTTTTAAATATTTTTTATTAGAAGTGTTTTAAGGGTTAATCTTTGTCATAAATTTAGGAAGAAAGTTATTTTAATTGATTGGACTTACGAGTAAAAGCTTCGTGCAAATGTGGTAGTTGAGACAATTATTTGTGAAAGTTAATCTATATGACATATATTAGGGATAATAATAAATTAAGACTCAAGAATTTTTAAGGTTTGAATTTGTTTTCTGAATTATTATAGATTTTTTGCATGGCCTAACATTTTCAAAAATGGCCTAACATTTTCAAAAGTCTAATTTATATTTAGAATCTATTTAAAATTTGTTTTGCATTAAAACTTTTAAATAGTTTATTTTACTTATTTAAAAAATAGACTATACGACCTTTTCATTTGTTCTATTTTAAAACAAAAATTCTTTTAAAAAGAGGCAACTTAAAATTACTAACAAAATTCCACTACATAGAGATATCCTAAACAAAATAAATTGAGATTATTGTTAAAACTCAAGGACTAAGAGATAGTAGCAAAAAGAATAACAACCACTTGAATTAAACAAACAGAGGCTGTTTATAGCCTAATATCAGAATAGAAGAGTGGCAAAAACCACGTTTACAAGCCTACTACGAGGTTACTAAGAAACTTGAATAAAACTGATTCTCTCCAAAAACTAGGACTTCATGATTGACTTATTCTTCCTAAATACTAGGACGTACTTGATAACAAAAATAAAAACTAAACTATAGCAAATAATCTCCAACATTCCCTTCTTTAAACTAATGCATTTGGATCTAGCTTTTTTTAGTAGCTTCAATCAATCCAAGCATCTCGTGAAACTTCTCAAACTGCTCCAATTTTATCAAAACAGCAATTTGATCTTGAGAATTGCAGTAGTCCAATTTTATCAAAACTTCATCATTCACCAAGTTTCTTAAAAAATAAACCTTACATCGATATGTTTTATTTTTTCATGAAACACTGGATTTTTGGATAACTGTGTAGTGGAAATGTTATCACACATAATCATAGTTCTTATCTTCTCTTTAACTCCATGTTTCTCCAGCACCCTTTTGAGCCAAACACACCGACAAACACACAATGTTGATGTTATGTACTCTACTTTCGTAGTTGAAAGAGCAACTACTTTTTGTTTCTTTGAAGACCAGAGATAGCTCCAAACCCCATCATAAACACAAATCCGGAGGTACTTCTCCGATCATCTAAGTCGCCGACATAATCACTATCGGTAAAGGTTGTGAGTCTCAAGTTGCTTTCTCCTTTCTTATAAAAAATACCAAGATCCGTTGTACCTCTTAAATACCTTAAAATTATTGTTGTTGCAAGCCAGTGTGACATAGTGGGATTGGACAACATACATCAAGTCAGGCCTAGTTACAGTTAAATACATGAGGCTTCCAACCACCTGTTTAGATAGAGTTTCATCAACTCTAACTCCTCCTTCGTCCTTAGACAACTTTCAACTTGGCATTATTGGATTCTTCACTACATTAATGTCCACCATACCAAACCTTGTCAACACTTCACATGCATACCTCCTTTCACAGATGAAATTTTCATTCGAACATTATTTCACTTCTATTCCGAGAAAATGTTTCATCTTTCCCAAGTCAGACATGTCTAATTCCAACATCATTTAATTTTTGAGCACATCACACATGGTTCTATCATTCGCAGTAAATATTAAGTCATCAACATCAAGACTAATTATTATTATGATACCTCCTAGAAACTTTATGAACAGTGTGTGCTCATTGGGACACCTCTCGAATCCTTCGCTAACAAAATAGGCTTCAATTCTACTATACCAAGCTCGTGGTGCCTGTTTAAGGCCATACAATACCTTCCTCAACCTATAGACTTTCTCTTCTTTATGAATCCTCCCCGTGAAGAAAAGCACTCTTCACATCAAGTTGAAAAATCTCCCAATTGAATTGAGCAGCCATTGCAAGTATCACACGTATGATGTCAAGTCTTGCCACTAGTGCAAATACTTTGGTGTAGTCTATTCCATGGCGCTGTCCATACCCTTTTTCCACTAGCCTTGCTTTGAGTTTCTCCATATTCCCATCTTCGTTAAGCTTAGTTTTGAACACCCACTTAACTCCAATAGGTTTTACTCCTTTAGGCAACACGGTAAGTTCCCAAGTTTGATTCTTTTCTATGGCTTCAATTTCTTTTGACATTCATTCTCTCCAATTTTTGCTCTTCATAGCTTCTTCAAATGAAACTGGATCATTTTTAGTAATCATCATCATTGCATTCAGATTTTCTTCCATCATTACATTCAGGTTTTCTTCTTCAGATAATCCTTTGCCAATTTCATAATTCTTCATCCATCATGGTGATCTTCTTTCTCGTTTACCCCTTCCTTCATTCAATTCTCCATATGTATTTGGCTCATTTGGAGGTGACTCTGTAGGATTGCTACTCAAACAGTTTGAGCCTTTTGGAGGTAACTTTGTAGGATTGCTAACTGTTTGAGTCTGTTCCACCATTTCCTCTTTATTCTGGTCATCCTCTCCATCACTCTCATCTTCCCATTCTAATATATCTCGCTTGATTTCTTCCTCTGTTCTGCCCCATTCCCATGTTTCTTCTTCCTCAAAAACAACATCTTTCCTCACAATAATCTTCTTTGAAATTGGATTGTATAATCTCTATGCCTTGGACTCATCATTAACTCCTAGGAAGATACATTTTCTGCTCTTATCATCCAACTTGCTCCTTCTTTGATTTGGTACATGAACATGTGCAACATATCCATTCGAAAATACTCCACCATAGGTTTCTCACCACTCCAAGCCTCTTTTGGAGTCTTGTTTTGAACTTCCATAGTTGGACATCGATTATGAATATGCACACACCATCTCACAGCCTAGGGCCAAAAAAAATTGGTACTTGCTTTTCGTTTAACATGGATCGGACATCATTCATAATCCTCCTGTTTTTCCTTTCAGCAACTCCATTTTGCTGAGGAGTATAAGCCGCCATCAATTATCGGTCGATGCCCTATGATTGAAAGAACTCTTAAACAAGTTATGTATGCATCTGTATCCTTTTAAACATAAGCCTTATAAATTTTGAATGTTGCAAAAGCTTATGACTTCTCATGTAAGAAATAAACCCAGGTTTTACGAGTAAAATCATCAATAAAACTTAAGATGTACCTTTTGTCACTGTTCGAAGGTGTCCTGATAGGACCACATATATCTGAATGTACTAGTTGAAGATGCTTTGATGCTCTCCACAAGCTCTTATTCGGTATAGGATTTTTATGTTGCTTTCCCGTTAAACATGTAGTGCATATCTTCTTTAGAGACTTCAAAGAGAGTAAACCAATTACCATTAATAAGTGGTTTTTGCACATTCTTTTACCGTTAATTTTATTTAATCTTTTCATTGTTTTTTTATCAATGTGTTTCCATTTTCCGCATTTTATGATTTGATTGTGTTTCTTTATTGTTTTCAGGTTCAAATAAATATTCAAGAAGGATTTTGGCAAAAACTGCGAAGAATCGCGAAGAATCTGCTACAACCACTTGTAGCGCATGCGATGGGCCGTAGTAAAGGTGTAGATGGAATCCTAGTTTCAAAGGAAAAAAGTCACAGAACCAGTGGTCTGCTATGGCCACCCGTAACACCTTCTACGGGCCCTAGCAGACAGAGCTCCCATCCATCTTTTCCAAGCTAGAACCAGTGGCCTGCTACGGCCACATGTAGCACCTACTACGGGTCATAGCAGACAGACGTGTGATTTTTGGAAACTTTCATTTTTTTCCCAAATTTGGGAATTATTGGTGAATTGGCTATTTTCAGACCTGATCTTATTGTCCAATTAAATCTGATTTATTAGGGGAATATGCAAAAAGGGGTATTTGTCTATTTAAGCGAGTTTTCTATCACATTTGAGGAGACTTCTTCTTGGACGGCAAAAATACAATGAGAAATATTGGAGAACACATAAGCTTTAGTGAAAGGCGTATTTTCATGAACGGAAGCGATTGAAGATTCAATTTCATCTTAGTACCTATAATGTCTAAACTGTATATTTTATTTTCATTGAATATTATGAGTAGCTAAACCCCCAAATGCTAGGGGATGTCCCTGATTTAGATCTCTAATGGCTATGATTCTCTATTTACAATAACAATGTGTTTTTCATAATTAAATTATTCTCTTGATGTTCGTAATGCTTTCTCTTTCGGAAAAACTGATATTGAAGTATGATTAACAACTAGGTTGGACAGCCGTTGGTAGTGATTTAATGAGAATATGTTATGGTAGATATCTCCTAGGACTAGGGTTACTCTGTAGTAACCAGATAATTCTTGATATAATAATGCTTAATTTCATCAGTAATTATCTATGGACATAGTAATTAGGGATGAATAATTAAAGATTTTCTCACTGAGGATTTAGGAGAAAACAACTTTAAGAACTGGTGGTGATTATGTAAAATATGTTGTTGCAATGATGATTAATAGTTGTTACAAGAAAGAATCGTACACTCTCCCTAGCATGATTCTCATATCTGTCAAAACCGTTTGAATCATCTCTTTATTTTATTCGCAATTATTTTTCCCATGTACTAATATTCAGAATTAAAAGTTCAAATGTGAAGCTCCCTCCATCAGAGTTCAGTCCTCCTCCTCTACGTCAGAGCTCACTACCGGCAGCGATGGAGCATCCGTACACCAAATTAAACACACAGAAATGACCTAGATCCTACACTCAGTCTAAATCCAAGAATGAATTCATCCAAAACTTCAAACAATTTCCATATCAAAGCATGAATATCAAGAACCCCAAAACTTCTAACAAAAATTAAATGATGAACGCGTAGAATCGAAGCCCTAGATATTTGGGCTTTGATTCAACTCACAATGATCTACATTGTGGTATCTTACTTGAAGCAAATCAATGAAGAAAAAATACCTCTGAAGCTAATAATTGCTCAGGCGAGTTATTGAATCGGAGAAGATTAAGCTTGCGCAGAGAAATCACTTGAATCGGGTAATTCTTGCTCCTATCCTTCTTTTAATTCTCTTCTTCTTCTTCTTCTAAATCTTGAGAAATACTTGAGAAATCGTGTCAATGAAATCGAAATATGAAGATAGCTCTGGGAGTGTTGAATTGAGTGAAGATGATTGAATGATTGAGGAGGCTAAGCTCTACTCAACTGGAACTTCAGTGTGAAGCTTTAATGGAGTATTTCAAAGGAGATTTGTATGAGGGTCTGAGAGAGATTGAAGAGGTTGCAGAGAGAATTCATAGGTTGTGAAGAGTGTGAAGAATCGAGTTCAGTGAAAAATTGATCAAGAGCCCTGAATGAATGAGAGTGAAGTGAATTTATAGGAAATGAGACTCACGGTTCTATTAGATCAGTTAGCTCGTGGAAGTAGAAAATGGTTGAGAGTTATCACGGTGTCAAAAGTTAGTTTGAGTTAGTTATAACTGACTCCATTAGTATTAACTGAAACAGTGAAACTAAATTCGAGTGTGGTTAATTGGTTTTGAAGGACACTGATTTTCTGCAATTTCTGTTACAATTTAGTTATATTCATTTTCATTTTCTATTAATGCAGTTAGTTCCACTAGTTGTAGGTTAAGGAATGTAAGTGTTTGTTAGCTATTAGATTAAATTCTTGATGATGATAATGCCATATTTTAATGGTTGTGATGGCTCGCTAAATTTTAAGAAAAATCCTTCTATGTTGTGTGTCATGATGTATGCAAAATTGCTTATGTGATGATGATAGCAATGGCCTAATGTAGCATTGTGTAGCATGTTTACAGGTTGTGAGCTGGTACAGGAAAGTTTGTGGCATGTCGTTGATGTAAGTCATGGCCAATGTGTGTTGTTGTAGGTCATGGACTTGGGATGACTTGATGATGATGACATGGTGGTCTTGATGCAAGGGCCAGTCATGGCATGTTGTTGATACAAGTCATCATGTAACACGTTGCAATAGACTTCATGGTTGGTGTGACCTAATGCAAGCAAGGCATTGTTTTAGGTTGCAGCAGGCAGGGCAAATGTTTGTTGCAAATCACAACATGATGTATATGGTAAGCTTTGGTTTTGTTGAATTTTGTAAATGGTTTGTAATGTGTTTCATGTTAGGCAATGTTATGAAATGTTTGGTTGGTTTACATGTGCTAGATCTGACTTATGAAAGGCAAAGTGTGGAAAGGAAATGCAAAGCAAGTTTGACAAAACAATGCTTGGTTTATGGAAAAGTGACCATGGTTTGGCAAGGCAAAAAGACAATGGTTATGGTATGGTGTGGTCAACATAGAAATTCTTGTTTGTGAAGCCATATGGGAACTTATGAATCATGTACGCATAGAATGTAATTAGAATTAGGCTTAGGATGCAAAAAGTGCAATGGTTGACTTTGGTCAACTAGTTGACCAAAAAGTCAACAGTTGACCAAAAAGTCAACTTTTGAAAAATGTAATTTATTTATTTATTTTTGTAATGGATTGTGTATGCATTTGATAAATTAATGAAATGATCAATTATTTGAATGAAATGACTATGAATGAATGTGAAACAAACTTGACTTTTAAATGAATTTTAACAAAAAATTCCAAATTTGATCTATGAATGAATCAATCCTCCTTAATCAATTGAATCATAAGGATCATGAACATATGCTAACACATGAACCAAATGGACTAAGATACATGGATGAATCAAGAATAAATGTCTTTATGAATCACAATGGATCAAGGACAAACAATGGACCAAAGATCAATGCACAAATGCACACATGAACCAATGACCAAAGACCTATGAACTTGAAAGCACCATAGGCTTAGAACCAATGGATTAGGAATGACCAAGTAGAATGAATATGTGTGGATGCTTGAACAAAGCCTTAAATCATATGAAATCCCAAGCATATAGACATGTAGGCCAAATGAATGATTCTCATACACAAAGCAAGTTTGATGATGCATGACATGATGGTCAAGAACCTCCTCGCCAAGAATTAGGGTTTTAGTCAATCTCATGGTCAAAAGTAAAACCAAAAATGGCACATAAGTACCAAGGCTCCTTGATTATGGTTTCATGATGCACACCCTTTAATCAAGGTCTTCAAACAAATCATAAAGCTCCACAATCAATCTCCTAACACATGGGCCCATAATTAGGGTTTTATGATCAAATCAAGCTCAAAAGGTCAATCACAAGATCCAATATTAGCAATGTCAATAATTAGCATTTTAATGTACAAATGAATACCATGACTGTGACCTCCTTGCATCAAGGTCCTAAAGAATCAAGAAATTGAGTTTCACCTCATATGATTCCAAGTGATGAGCAATACCACAATCCTTGAATCTATGATGATTATTAGAAGATGTTAACATAAATAAATGATGCACATGAATGAGGCATGAATAATTACAAATGAATCTCAACCCAAAGGTTAGATGAAAAGGGGTAGTGATTATTACTCCTTAAGGAACTCATTTTCCGTTTACAGCTATATTGACCTCCAAATGTACAAACAATATGGCTGAGTATGAAGCTTACATTATGGGGCTTGAAGAAGCCATTGATCTCATAATTAAATATCTTGACGTCTATGAAGATTCAACTTTGGTTGTGAATCAAATCAAAGGTGAATGGGAGACGAATCAACCTGGTTTGATACCGTATAGATATTACGCGAAGAGGATATCAACTTTCTTTACAAAGTTTGAGTTTCATCATATCCCTCGAGATGAAAACCGGATGGCAGATGCTCTTGAAACGTTGGTGTCGCATCTCGAAAAATGCGATCCTTCGCGAGGCGCTCGCACGCTCGCGGAAAAGATGTTCGAACAGAGTCACCACCAAACTTTATTTATTCCAATGAAGGAAAGGGAAAATATCGATAAAACCCACAAAAAGCAACAAAAAGAAAATGGTCGTCGCAACCAAATTCGGGTTCGGGAGTCGGTTACGCAAGGGGAAGGTATTAGCACCCCTCACTCCGTTGTACCCAACGGGAACCACTTAGTTAAATCTATGATAGACTGTTAGCTAATGTTAATTGTTATCTTCTATTTACTGAGCAAGAAAAAGAAAGAAAGGAAAGACTTAGGGTTTTTAATATTAATGTGCCTGACAAGATTTCGTAATCCTGCTCCTACGTATCTTCAGGTGCTATGAAGAACTCAAGGCATACATAGTTCTACCCAAAGAGAACTACTGGATGGATTGCTTTTAAAGAGAGTGATGTTTGAATCACATTTGAGCGATTAAACCTTTACTTATTGCTTGCTATTGGAGGTTGAAGTCTTTGTTTGTTTCGCGCCAAAATGGATGTTGCATACTCTTTTCTGAAAATGTTTTCGGGGTCGCGCAAGGGCGGAAAACAAGTTTGATTGGTTTGAGTGTTTTGTTTGGATGACGATTACTCGAATGGCCGAGTAAGGCTACTCGTATCCAAGTACTCGAGAAGAGGAATAGAAGGCTCTAGATCATCTTCCTTTTCATCCTTAATTGCAAAATAATTTAAATAAGGTTAATGTATTTTGGACGGATGGCGAATACTCAAATGCCCGAGTAAGACTACTCGTATCCAAGTACTCGGGGAAGGGAATGGAAGGCTCTATACCACCTCCTTTTTCGTCCAAGTTTATTACAAAAATGAGTTTGACTTAAGGTTTGATTATGAAAATAGTTTGGATGTGGCGGGGGTTAGAAGTTTTTAATATATGACAATTGCTCGAATGGCCGAGTAAGGCTACTCGTATTCAAGTAATTGAGGAGAGGAATCGAAGGCTCGAGACCATCTCCCTTTTCATCTTTAATGAAATGGTGTTTAATTGTTATTAAGTATTTTGGATTTGATTAGGGAAAATGCGCACTCGATATTGGTCGAGGTTTTTATTTGCGTTTGAATTGAAACAGATGAAATGGTTTGAATGTTTTAAAAATGACGGAGAAGTGGATATGAAAATGGTTATTTTTTGTGAAAATTGTTCGACGTTGGATCGATTATTTATTTCTGTTCTTTTCAGAAAATGGTTGATTTTAATCTTGGAATTAAGAATCAACTGATACAATAAAAATAAACGAAAGTAGTAAAATTTATTACACATTTTTGGGAATGGGGATACAACACAATAATTAAATCATACAAGTTTTGAAAGACAGTTATAAAAATAAAAGAATCTCGTTGTAAGGAGGCCCAAGAGAAAGTCAAGGGACTCGAAGTAAAAATCAGAATTTAAACTAAAAGAAATTTAGCGTTATGTTATACAATTGTAAAACGATTCATGTAGGAATCACCCTATCTGAGGTCGGTCAACAAGGCTCTATGCATGTAAATAATATCTGAAGTTAAATTAAATTTTCAATTTTGAAAGTGCTACGCATCTATGGAAAAACCGATCGAACATATAAATCAACAAAAAAAGAAAATTTAATTAAAAAAAAATAATTAATTAATAAATATAACAGTAATAATCAAACAATAATAGTAATAATAATAAATGAACAAATAAAAATAAATAAAGATAAATAATTATACTAATGATTAACAATAATAATATTAGCAATAATAATGAAAAATAAAATCCATAAATAAATAATAATAGTAATAATTAATCAATAATAATAACAATAATGATAACAAAAATGATAATAAAATAAGTAATCTCAATAACTAAATAATAACAATAAATTAATAATAATAATACTCAATAAATATAGTAATGATAATAGTTAATAAAAAAAGATGAATAATAATAATAATAATAGTAATAATGAAAATAATAATAATAAGTAAACAAATAATAATATCAATAGTAATCAAATAATAATAATGACATTAATTATAATAATAGACAATAATAGCAATAATAATTATATTAATGATAAACAATTAATAGTGACAATAGTCAATACCCATAATAATAATAATATAAACAAAATAGAGAAATAATAATAAAAACTATAAAAAAAACAAAAAAATGAGGGGCGGTGTACACTTGCAGAAGATGGAGTATATTTTCAAATTTTGAAATAAACCAATAACATAAAGACATGTGGAAATGAAGAAATAATAATAAAAAAGCACAATATACATCAATGTTTTCTCTATCGTGTTTAAAGGAAAACAACAAACAGAGAAAAAACTTTCTCTGCTTTCTCTCTTTCATGATTCTCCCCCTATTTCTTACAATAGATTCTCTCATCCACTCTCAATCAATTCTTCCTATGTAGTTTGTCACAAAGTTCCAAATACAAATACTTCCTCTCGTGCTCAATCCTCTCAAGTTTAAAGAAGAAACACAAACATGAAGAAAATGAAATGAAAAAAAAGCTTACCTAACAGAGCTTTCGATTCACCTCGGTGATGGTGATTTTGCACAAGGAGGGCAACAACTCTCGCTGAAAAGAGGTTTACAAGCTTGGATTTATTCGTGATTTGTGGTGACGTCAACATAGTGGTTTTTTCGTCGTCGTGGTGGTTATGGAGGAAATCGTGTGTTAAGGGAGGAAGATGATGGTCGTGAAATGGAACAAGGTGGTAGCGCTGAATGTTGTCGTTCCAAGGAGAGACAGGGCAACTTTTTGGCTAAGGTTATGGCATTTGTTGTCGGTTTCTAGTTGTTGTTTTTTTTATATCATTGTTGTTGTATAGAAATTGCAATAGAGGAAGTTAATCCACGGTGGCTGAAGAGTAGAAGAGATGAAGAGTTTTATTGTTGGGTAAGTTCTATTTTAAAGGGAGATTTTGATGTGGTTGTTATTTAGTTGCGTGCAATGGGGAAACGGAAGGAACACGGTGGATGGTGGCTTTAAGATTTAGCCGACGAAGGTGGATGGAAGTTTGAGGGATGTCCTTGTTGGCTTTGGTTGATGAAGATGAAGGTTGTCGTGGTGGGTTGATGATGAGTTCGAATGTTGAAGGGTCTGGAGTAGGAGCTTGTCTTTTTTTATGTTATGGAGAGAAAAAATATGGTTGTTGTTATGATGATGGAAGAGTGGACTTTCTGAGTTTTTTTCAAAAGGTGATGCAGATGGTGAGTTGATGGTGATGGAAAACTTTTGCTCTCTTTTTTGTGTGTGTCTCGAGGACAAGAAAAATTATATATTTTAAGAGAGTGAGCAAGTGGGTATTAGGAGTAGAGAAAAAAAATCAAAATATATGCGAGAGAGAGAGATAAAGAGAAAGAGTATGGGGTGAGGAAGAAAAGAAGAGAGAAAGAGAGAAAAAAAAACAATGGCCATGTGTCTTCTCCCCAATGGTTCCAAGCTTAATTAATTTCGCAAATAAAAAAAAGGAAAAGTGATTGGTCCTCTAATCAACATTTTAATTAAAATAAACAAAATAATCAATTTATCTCTATTAATTAAATTAAAAATAGACACACATGATTTAAAATCAAAACAAGAATACAGATAACTCTAAGTAAATCTCCCAATAATTTCAACAAACTAACAAAAATAATCAGACAAAATTTGAATTAAAATTGAGCACAAAAATGCCCGAAAAATAAAATTGTTTGCAACAAAATTAATCAACACGAAATAAACTTCTCGAAAACATACAGGTTTTGATCAAATTTTGAAATAATAGTTGATCGGTTAAAAGGCTCAGACTGATAAAAATGCGACT
Source organism: Lathyrus oleraceus (assembly GCF_024323335.1). Lineage (NCBI taxonomy): Eukaryota > Viridiplantae > Streptophyta > Magnoliopsida > Fabales > Fabaceae > Lathyrus > Lathyrus oleraceus. The sequence goes on along the minus strand of NC_066585.1, from coordinate 142,915,599 downwards.
GAAAAATAGTCGGAAAATTAAAATGAGCACACCAGGTTAAACTACGTGACCCATAGATTAAGAAAACTGACGTTAGAAAGCTCAATTTTTGCAATTTTTCGCCCGCTAATTCGAAGTACAGTTGAGAAACAATTCGACTGGTTTGTCTGTAGATTCGAAAAAATTAATTCAAGTATATTTCAAGCACTATGTGAAACAAAATGCATGTTATTACAAGTAAAAAATGCAAGCGTCATGTAAATGAACTGAATTGCTGATTGAATAATCGTGAACAGACAATCAGATGCCAATGAATCGCTCTTGTACAATTTGTTGTTTATTCTCAAGCACAAACAAAACCTACAAAGATTCAGACGACGATAATACTCTTGATTATCACTTTCCGAACCTCTAAAATACGATGCAATAAAAATAAGCGATGCAACGAGATTGAGAAATCAAGTCTTTTGACTTCTTAATCAACAAACGACTAAATGAGTATTATCAAAGTCAGATAAAATGTCAGAATTCCTGACTTTTTACCTAAACCCTGATGAATGCTTTAAACTGATGAAGTACATGACAAAATGGATTGATTTATGCTATGTTGATGCGAGTGAAAACTCAGGGTAAAATTTAGGATATGACAGCTGCCCCTATTTAAACATCTTTAACCGGAGGATATGAAGAACTCTTGTCTTCAAATTATCATGGTAAAAGATAGTTTAAATACCAAACAGACCCAAAGTTTTCCCTTCTATTCGAAAGAAAGATATGTTTGTGATTATGGATGAATGCACATGGACTCTAGATTTCTTAATCAACAAATGGTAATACGAATGAATGCGAACAGATTTAGGAAATACTCTTGATTTCCTAATCGTTGGATGATATGGATGCAATGTAAGTTAAGAAGTACTCCCGACTTCTTAGAGATGAATGATTTAAGAAATACTCTTGATCTCCTAATCATAATATGATTAAATGAAATGAAAATTAATTAAGAAATACTCTTGATTTCTTAATCATGAATGCAAGTGAGTTAAGAAATGCTCTTGATTTCTCAATCATGAGATTACAAATGATATGTGTAAGTTAAGAAATACTCTTCATTTCTTAATCATGAATGTAAATAAAATATGTATGAGTTAAGAAATACTCTTGATTTCTTAATCATGAATGTAAATGAATTGAGAAATGCTCTTGATTTCTCAGATGAAATGCAAATGAATTAAGAAATACTCTTGATTCCTTAATCATGAATGTAAATGAAATATGTATGAGTTAAGAAATCTCTTGATTTCTTAATCATGAGAATGCAGATGAATTAAGAAATACTCTTGATTTCTTAATCATGAATGTAAATGAAATATGTATGAGTTAAGAAATACTCTTGATTTCTTAATCATAAATGTAAATGAATTGAGAAATGCTCTTGATTTCTCAGATGAAATGCAAATGAATTAAGAAATACTCTTGATTCCTTAATCATGAATGTAAATGAAATATGTATGAGTTAAGAAATCTCTTGATTTCTTAATCATGAGAATGCAGATGAATTAAGAAATACTCTTGATTTCTTAATCATGAATGTAAATGAAATATGTATGAGTTAAGAAATACTCTTGATTTCTTAATCATAAATGTAAATGAATTGAGAAATGCTCTTGATTTCTCATATGACATGCAAATGAGTTAAGAAATACTCTTGTTTTCTTAATCATGAATGTAAATGAAATATGTATGAGTTAAGAAATACTCTTGATTTCTTAATCATGAGAATGAAGATGAATTAAGAAATACTCTTGATTCCTTAATCATGAATGTAAATGAGAAATGCTCTTGATTTCTCAGATGACATGCAAATGACTGGGGATGAGAGAATCATGTTCAACTTCCTTTGAATGACGATAGAGATATGGGGTGAATTTGTTACAAAGTAACATGCTCGATTGGTCTTCGGACATTCTTTGCTGAAGGTAGACACTCCTGGGAGAAAAAATGATCATATTCAGTTACTCTTGGCTAAAGATGTCATATCCAGCAACTCTTGGCTGAAACTGATGCATTCAACTACTCTTGGTTGAAGCAAAAATTGTTTTAAAAAAAGTGTTCAGTTGCTCTTGGCTGACAGAAGACTCTTTTGGGGAAATTTCTAACTTATGAAGAGATGTCCATCTTAGACAGCTACTTCAAAGATTCTTGCTGAAGATAAAATTATTGGGGATCCCTAGGAATCCTGGTGGTATGAAACTCGCTTGGGGAGTTTACGAAATTTTGCTGGAGAAAATACAATGTTGGAGAAACTCCGTAGGGAAATATCTGCTGGGGAAACCAAGCAGAAATTATGTTTACACCAAAGTTCCAACGGAAGAAAATCAATCACCTTGCTGGGGAAGAAACTCGTCTTAAGAATCATTACCAACAATGATTGTATTATGAAAATACTATAGTACTAGAGAAGATAACTACTCTACTCTTGAGAACACCTCTTGCATCTTGGTCTGCTGAGGATTACACTGAACTTTCTTGAGAGGTTGTTGAATTCGGCTGAGGTTTATGCATGATCTGTTTTTGTACATGATATGCAAAATGAATGTGAAAGCATAAATATATTAGTTTATGCATTTTGTGGGTATCATGCTCGGATTCCCCAACGCCATAGTTTTGTCACCATGAAGATGATTTTTTGTTGCAAAAAAAAATTTTGATTTCTGCTTTTCCGCCAAGCGGGCTTCAATGAGGACTTCTTGCTTCTGGAAGAAAATCCATTTCAAACTTGCTTTAGATTACAATGATCTAGGAAATGTACCCACGTCTTGTGAACCAGATGCATTATTGTAAACCAACAAAAATTCCTTATATACTTTCAAAATCAAAACAAATTAAAGTTTTCAAAAGCTTTGTCGTTTCCACTATTTTAATGTTTTTATCTTATCAAAAATAAAAAGCGACATTAAGAAGAAAAACAGAAATAATTGGTAAAGCAATGTTCAACTGAACAATTTTATTTTATGAGAAGAATAACTCATACATGGTGTTCGTGAATATGTAAACCCCTCTAAGAGGAGATTACAGAGAAAGAAAGCAAGTAAATGACAACAAAATTTAACTGATTTTCCAACGAAATACAACTTTGATACTTTCCCCTATGTCCTCTAGTCCTCATTACTTTGCTTCTGGAGATGGTAATTGGACTGTTTTCTTCCATCTGAGCTTTGTTGCAGTGTTGACTTATGTCGCTGCAGTATTATGCTTTTGGATATTCCCTAACTTTTGCGCGAACTGCTCCTTAAGAGTTTCAGTTCACCGGGAGATTTTACCCTTTTTTTGCTTAAGTCTCCCTTTCGGGTTTTCGACTTACCGGGTGTAAGACCCCAATTTTGGCCCTAAGATCCCTCATGGCATCATAACATTTGCATTTGCAAAGCCTCAAGGATCATAAGCATCTGGGTTCCCTTTGCCTTTGGTTGGTACCTCTTGTGAGTGGTTTGAGGTCACCAAGCATGCTTGAATTGTATATCATTGCTTTTCTCATTTTGTTTACTAACCAAAAGCACAAAAATATGTCACTAACATCTTTTGTTTGTAGCTTGAGCAATCACAAGGTCAAAAGCTTCTAGGTGATCCTTTGTGCAATGATATGGCCAAGAGAAGATAAAGGCAAGCATGACAATGGTTCCCAAAGCTCTCATCCATCAAATATGCCTCCCTAGTATCTCAATTCATCATTTTTATCAAAGCAAGTCAAAGGGTTTGAGGTTGGTTTCCCAAGGAAACCCTAATTCATCTGATCACCAACAATGCCTTGCTCATGAAGCAACCTCGGCCCATGATCAAATACAATCAAGGGAAGTTATTTAATTCATCATTTCATACATATTTGAACTTATTTGAGTGTCCTCAATCATCAATTCATCAAGATATGAGTTGTGGGCTTGGAAAGTTGATCAATCAATTCATCTGACTATTTTGAAATGCACTGAGACCTAACTTTTTATGTGTTGGTCAAATGGAGATGATCCCAAAGGAAAAAATGTTCTTAAGGACAATATGAACAACTTTCATGTTCATCCAAAATTTATTTGAAGCTTGGAAGGTCATCTCCCATTCCAAGACATTATAGGTCATTTTGACTGAAACCCTAATTTTGGGTCAACTTCCCAAGAACATAACTCATTCATTTTTCATGATTTTGAGGTGGGATCAAATGCATTGGAAATCTTAAGATGTCTACTTCAAATGTTATGTTGAACAAAGTTTCATAATCTCAAATAAAATACATGTGATAATGCAAAACATTATAGGTCACTTTGGGCCAAATGCATTGAAATGGAAAAAAGTCCAAATTCAAGTGCCCATAACTTCTTCATCAAAAATCCAAATGATGAAAAATTTAAGTCCAAATTGATTTTCTTGAAAATATATACAACTTTCATGTTGGAGGTTTTTCCATTAGAGGCTTGCATCATCAAAACAGAAAGGCTTGAATTTGGTTCATTTTGACAAAATTCTCAAAGGCATGTTTTACACTATGAACTTCATGGCCTGTTTTCATAAATTTCCACACTTCAAATGAGTTTTTGTCCAACATAACATTTGTTCCTTATGTCAAGACCTTTCCAACCATTACCCATATGCTTATGTTTGGATTTTCTAATTGGCATTTTCGAAGAGGTGAATATTTAGGCATAACTATGGAACTCATGTGAAAGCTTCATGCACAAGCAAATACCATCCAAAATGCACGTCCATTTCACTTCAGAATGAGCTCAGCTTTCATTTCCATCAGTTTTTGGGCCTCACATGCGCCTGTACAGGCCCATGCATGGAGGACCCAAAGCTTCATGCACACGAGTTTTTCCTCACTTGGCATCAGCTCCATCTATAAATAGAATGCATTGCTTCATTGAATTGGTAACCTAAAGGCGCCTGAAATGCTGCAAGAGTGATTTCCCAACCATACCAAAGGAACAAAATCCATTTTCTTCAAAATATTCAGATCTGAAATTCGATTGAATTTGGTTGAATCTTCAGATCCAAAGTTCCTAAACCTTCATCATCTGATCCATTGAAGTTCTGTTTTGCAAAAGGAACCAAGGAAAAGGACTCAAAGCTTCACAATTCAAAGGTGTGCATCAACTGGTTTTTTTCTTCGAAACTCCTTATTCCTTGATCTGTTGGCCTTGATCTTGTGTTGTCTAAAGTCCTCTCAATAGAGGCACAATTGCCATATGCTCAATTTTTGAAATCAAGCAAGTTCATGATGAACACCATCAAGCTTCCATCTCTGATTTCTCTCTTAATAGGAACCTAGAGTGGAAGTGAGTGGTATAGGAGAGATGTATATCACTTCCTCTTTCGATTGATGCCTAGATCGTCCATTTTGGTGAGCATTTGAACCTCTGTGTTTTTTTGCCCTCGCTGGAGCTCACCGGAGAAGACGGTGGCGCTGGCCACCGTCCCTGTTGCCAGATCACATGTGGACCGTCTGATCATGTTTCCAGTTTGAATCGTGGCCCTTGGATGATATGACTTATTTTAATTCATTGTGTTACTCATTGACTTGGGACCATCGTGCGCGCGCATCTCTCCACCTCTGGATATGCCAGCTCAATTAATGAGCTTAGATCTAACGCCTCTCATTTTTTCTGATTTTCTTAATTTCCATTTTATTTTCTTTAATTCCATTTTATTTCAAAAATTCATAACTCTTTCATTTTTAATCCAAAAAATATGGGACCAATTGCATTATTTCTTTTTAATTCTAGTTTCTAAAAATAATTTTTAATATTTTTTATTTTCTCATTTGATATTTTTTGTGAATTTTCTCTTTTCTGGTTATTTTTAATTCATTTTAATTAGTTTTTGATATTCAAAAAATACAAAAATATTTTCTTAACCTGTTTGAATGATGATGGATCTATGAAAAATATTTTCATCAATTTTTTAATTGATTTGAGATTTATTTAAGATTTTAGTTCAATTAGGTTATTTTTATTCATTTTTAATTGATTAAAAATAGTTTCTGGCTTTTAAAAATGCTAAAAAAATTTGTCAAACTTTGTTTGACCTTGTTGAACTTGGGATAATTCACTTGGACTTTTCAAAGTTGATTTGAAGTGATTTTGAAGTTTGACCTCTCTTTAATATTTTAATTCAACTTTATTTTCAAATATTAAAAATGCCAAAAATATTTTGTTTATTTCTTGACTTCCAATCTTCATCCCACTTGTGTTTTTGATAGTTTGACCATGATCCTCAATGTCATTGGTCAACACTTATTGATTGGTACATTCCGTTTCATTTTATGCACTTTATTCTTTTCATTTCCATTATCTTCTTCATCTTCTTCTTCTTCTTTTCTTTTGGATCAATGAGTTAAAGGTTGATAAGTTAGCATTGATTAGGGAGGTTTAATCTTCCTTAGTTCAAATCTAATTCATCTTGATCAATTGATCAAGTGAATGGCTTTGCATTAAGGATAGATTGCTTCCTAAATCATGCAAAGGACTTAAACCAATACAGGATCATTTCTCTTCTTCTTTTTGGCATGGCAAGTTGTTGGAACTTGGCTCACTAATCAAGACTTCTAACTTGTGTTGTTGCCTACATTATTATTGACCGGCCTCAGATAGTTGTGACTTCTATATAAGTCCAATTATGATTGCTTAACATAGCGCTAAATTTGCCTTATGGCACACTAACTACTAACATTAACCATTGACTATTAACATTTACTTCTTGCTCTTTACATTTATGCAATTTATTATTCTTGTACATATTATTCATTTGCTTTTTCCTTTGCTCACTTGAGCACATGTTTATGTTAATGCAATTTTCCTTTTGCTCACTTGAGCACATAATTGTGTATATATATTATTGTGCTTGTGTGTTGTTTTGATTGTTGTGGACCAAATGCAAAAATGGACAAATGGACTTAGACTTTAGGACCTTCCCCAAGCTAATGGAGTTTGAAGAGCAACTAAGCCTCATGCCTTTAGAGTGCTAAAAATGTCAAAGATCAACTAGGTCTCATGCCTTTAGAATGCTTAAAACTTGAAGATGAACTTTGAAAGGATTAAATTCTAAACTCCCTCTTGTCCATTCTTTGATTGCATTATGGAACTTTTTAATGTGTGTGTTCTTGTGCTAGGGATTCCAACATTGAGCCAAATTGAGGAACCATTGCCATGAGCTTCTAAGAGAGAGAGATCTAAGAGCCATTGGAAGATTCCTAGGAGCTTGTTGTGATTGTGTGCTTGCTTGCTTGAGTATTTGTTTATCTTGCTTATTCCAAAGGATGGGAGCTACTTGGATCATCAATATGATCTCAAGAGAGGAACTCCATTTGTGGTCTTGTTTCTTATCCCTTCTCTCTTGTATGTTTAGGACTCTAGCCATTCTTCTTCTTCCCTCCACTCTAACCCAAGCCAAAACTTTTGTGCAAACGTTTAACATTTGTTTTCAAACATTAGAAACCTAAGCCTTATGCTTTTGATTCTCAAACCTTTTTTTCATAACACTTATTTTGAATTGAACTTCTAAACCAACTTTGACCATACTTTGTGAATACTTTTCATTGGTAAATATAACCCATTCAAATGTCTTTTTGTGGTTTCAATGGCCACTTTCTTAATCAAATTTTTCATAAGCTTTAGCTATTAGGTTTGAGTTATCCTTGAGGTAGATGTAATACTCACCTATATCCTTAGTGATGGACAATGAGTCTTCCATGCTTATTATAGGGTTAACCCCTCACTAGCATGTTGAAGATATCCTCACATGGTGGATTTGTGGTTTTAGGTTGAGTTTTCTCCCTTGGATAACAAAAGACCTTAAGGCTTTTGGACCAATCAATTCACCAACTCATTTTGAGATTTTTACCCCGAACTACGAGGTTTTGATCCTAATATTTTTTAAGATGGTACGTAGGCAATGGGTTTATCCATCCAAACACAAAATGTAAACAGACTTGTATATTCTTTTCTCATCTCTTCAATCATGTTTGCACAAATAAATTTTCACAAAATACCAACCTTACAACAAATGTGAAAAGGGTTCCCTAGGAGTACCTAGGATGTTTTCGGTGCTTAAAACCATCCCATTACATAACCAACCCCCTTACCCAGATCTCTGACATTTTTACTAGTTTTTGATTCGATAAAACTTTTAGGTTTTTGTTCGCTTTCTAACCATTCCTTTGGATAAATAGAAGTGCGGTGGCGACTCGACTTGTATGATTTACCTTAGATTTAGTCAATAAATCTAATGGTAACGAATACCCCGCTACAGAAAAGTGGCGACTCTGCTGGGGACATTTGCCTAGTGGGTTTTGCCTACTTTTCATATTTGTTGTATTGTATATTATTTGGTGACATATTTTTGTGCAATTTGGGATTACTGTATTGTATGTAATGATTGAATTGCTTGAATATTAATTTCCTGTATGCTTGGTGATATTTGTGAGATGAGTTCTATACCCGAACTCGAGTGCACTTAGGATAGGAGAAAGGCATAGTCTTGTTGACTTGTGTGGAGTTATTCCTTAGCAAGTTGACTTGCAAGTCCATTCACTTGGTGGAGGTCATATTGGGATCAATAATGTCACACAAGTAGTTGTGGTTAGACATTACTCTTTCCAATATAGACCTTAGAAGCCAAGGACCTTAGTTTACCAAGCCCATCTTGGCCTATTCTTAGGATGTAGTGCGGAAGTCGTTCAAGTGTAAGATTTGATACGATTGTTACGCGATACTACACTCATAAGAGTCTCTCTTGAGAATATTTTTGGAATACGAGTAGTCATTTCTCCGATAATATCCGAAAGATGGGATGATGACTATGGGAACCTCTTGTAGAATATGTCTGGCAGGTTAAACCCTAGTACACTCCCTTTGGGTGGTTCGTAACCGAGACTCCATGCTCGTGATTTGCAACAAACCCTTGATTCGTGGTTGATCCGTTCATGTATCCTTAATATCAATGGAACTTGGGTGTTGATAAGGGGTAAACCATAATCCACCAAAATGGATGATTGCTATTAAGAATAATATGATCCATCCCATGACCTTTGTTTGGTGTGCTTTGCTTGATCCTTGAGTGTGATTGTTGCATTCATGCATTCATGCACCCATTTGCATCCATATCATCAAAATAATAAGAAATTTTTCAAGGAACTTAAGAGGTCTATTTGCAAATTTTCAGACATGGAAAGACAAAGAAGGAATACAAAGAAGTACAATTTCAGACAACCAGACTTGAAAGAGCTAAGGAAATTGACATCCTATGTATTAGATCCTTTGGGTTTCAAGGCTCGTTTTGGGAAGCTTCTTCCTCTTCTGACTACTCAGGTGGACGAAGGGTTGATGAGTGTATTGCTGCAGTTCTATGATCCTTTGTACCATTGCTTCACATTTCCGGATTTTCAGCTTTTACCCACGCTTGAAGAGTATGCCTACCTTGTGGGTATACCTATTCTAGACCAGTTGTCGTTCAGTGGCTTGGAGAGTATTCCTACTTCTCGAGAGATCGCTGATATGTTGCATATGGATGAATCTCTGGTTGGTGCTCATATGACTACCAAAGGTGGAATTCAAGGTCTTCCTTCTGAGTTCCTTATTGCTCAAGCTACCATGTATGGGAAGGCCATGAGTGAGGACGCCTTTGAGGCCATATTTGTACTTCTCGTCTATGGGTTAGTGTTATTCCCCAACATCGACAAGTTTGTGGATGTGAACGCCATTAGGATTTTCTCTACTCTTAATCCCGTTCCGACTCTGTTGGGTGACACTTACTTTTCTTTGCATATGAGGAACGCAAAGGGTGGTGGTGCCATTGTGTGATGTTTGCCTCTATTGTATAAGTGGTTTATTTCTCACTTACCGCAGACGGTCGCCTTCAAGGAGAACAAGGGATGTCTACGGTGGTCCACAAGACTTATGTCTCTCACTAATGATGATATCTCTTGGTACGACCGCGTGTATGATGGTGTGCAGATTATCGACTCTTATGGTGAATTCTCCAATGTACCTCTTCTTGGTACATGTGGTGGGATTAGCTACAACCCCGTTTTGGCATGTCGTCAGCTTGGGTTCCCCCTAAAGGATAAACCCAATAACATTCTGTTAGAGGGTGTGTTCTTTCAGGAGGGTAAAGATCCCCAGGGCTTGAAGAGCAGGATGGTCCGCGCTTGGCGCAAGATTCATAGGAAAGGAAGGAAGGAGCTAGGTCCAAAGAACTGTGTCGCTTTGGAGCCTTACACTGCTTGGGTTAGGAGGAGAGCTTCTGAGTACCTCATGCCTTACAAGTATCCGAGACCTACACCTTTGGTTGAGGTTGGGCCTTCAACCCTCCCTGACCAAGGAGTAGAGGAGTTGAGAGATGAAGACCGCTCACGTGCTTGGATCCGTGAACGAGAGGAGTTGCTTCAGCAGATTAAGGAGAAGGATGCTTTGATTGAGTTTCTCGAGCATCAGGTTATTGATGATCCCAATGATGCATGGACTTCTCTACTTCCTCGGTCTTCCAAGTTTTGGAAGAGGAAGTACGATCGAATCGCCAAGGAGAAGGCAGATATGGAGGCAGCCTATGAGGAGGAGGTGAAGAGGCTTCGTGTATCTTATCTCCCCGTGTCCCGAGCTTTAGATGATTGTTTCTAGGGATCCATAGGATGATTATTTTCCTTTTCTCTTGTATTTGGTTACCAATACTGTGTTTCTTTGGTGTAAAAATATTTTCCAGATGTTATGAGATGTTTCCATATATGATAAAAGTATAATATTTCCCAAAATTGGCAAATAGAACTCTAAAGTTCCTCTGATGTAAAAACAAATCATATGCACAAGCATTGCATGCATCATGTGCATAAGCAGGTTTTGTTCCCAACTTCTTGTCATATGGTCTAACTTTGTGTTCTTCATTTATTTTGAAGACAAGCTGACTCACCGGTACTACACCAGAGCCAACTCTTCAAAACTGATGGATCATTTGGAACAAGAGAACCGCGAGCTGAAAGAAGAGGTAGCCAGATTGACTGCCCTGATGGAGTCATTCTTGGCCGCTCAGAGCCAGTCTTCTCCAACACCTGCAACTCCTCCCTAGAGGACGGTCATTTTTGAGATTGCGACTTCTACTGTGCCTGTTGCAACAGCCCACTTTGCGCCATCTATGCCAGCCGGGTTCCCTTGGGGAATGCCCGCCAAACTTATGCCAGAGGGTTTTGCTCCTACTCTTGCTTCTCTGCCGGCATCTAGCCCAGTCCTTTCAGTGCCACCTCCCGTTGTGCACACACTACCAAGACTTGAAGATACCATCTATCATTCTGAGCCATCTGAGGGCCCAGACGTTTATGAGAAGATGGATGACATGAAAGATCAATTCCTTGAGCTTTGCCAGGAACTGAAGACTTTGAGGGGGAAGGACCTCTTTGGTAAAAGTGCTGCTGATTTGTGCCTTGTGCCCAACGTGAAGATCCCTATTAAATTCAAAGTACCTGACTTTGAGAAGTATAAGGGAAATACATGCCCTCTCAGCCATCTTGTGATATATGCCCGCAAGATGTCGACGCAAACTGATAATGACCAACTGTTCATCCACTATTTCCAGGACAGTCTGTCCGGTGCCGCTCTCCGGTGGTACATGGGTTTGGAAAGTTCGAACATCCGCTCTTTCAACGATCTTGGCAAGGCCTTCGTCAAGCAATATAAATATAATGTGGATATGGCTCCTGATAGGGACCAGCTGAGGGCAATGTCCCAGAAAGAGAAAGAGACCTTCAAAGAATACGCCCAGAGGTGGCGCGAGTTGGAAGCTCAGATAGTGTCACCCCTTGAGGAGAAAGAGATGACCAAGATCTTTTTGAAGACCTTGAGTTCGTTCTACTACGAGAGAATGATAGCCAGTGCTCCCTCAAACCTCACCGAGATGGTGAATATGGGAATGAGACTGGAAGAGGGGGTCCGTGAAGGACGTTTAACTCGAGAGGAAGGCTCTTCAGGAAAGAGATATGGAAGCTTTGCAAAGAAGAAAGAGGGAGAGGCACATGTTGTGTCTTCCCATGTCAAGAGAAGACCCTCTATGAAGAGGAAGATTGCTCGCCCAATCAACAACCAGCATCAGGTGGCTCATATAGCACCTGTTTTCAGGGAAGCTCAACATTATCAACAACCACAATCTCAGCAATATCAGCAACAACAACAGCGTCCACAACATTAGGCCTATCAGCCTCGAAACAATAACAACAATGCCAGCACCAGCTATGAGAGGAAGAGGGTCACCTTTGATCCAATTCCAATGACTTATGCTGAACTCTATCCATCTTTGATCGATAGAAAGTTAATCACTCCGCGAGACCCTCCCGCTGTACCTACTAACCCCCAGTCGTGGTACAAGCCAGAACTTCACTGCGTATATCATTCTGGTGCTCCCGGACATGACGTGGAGAATTGTTATCCCTTGAAGACCAAGGTGCAAGACCTTGTGAGAAGTGGGATTTTGTTTTTCGAGGACGTAGGTCCGAACGTGAAGAAGAACCCATTGCCCGAGCATGGGAAGTCTGTCAATATGGTTCAGGGCTGCCCTGGCAAATACAAAGTCAAATATGTCAGTCATATCCGACAATCGCGGGTTGAGATACATCGCTTGCTGTGTGACTATAGTCATTATGAGCATGACCACGACAGATGTCGAGTATGTTCTGTTAATCAGAGAGGTTGTCGCCAGGTGCGCAAGGATGTTCAAGAAATGCTGGATGAGGGAGTCATTGAAATCCTTCAAAACAGAAATGTTAACGAAGATGCTGTTGAAGTCAACGTAATTTCTCCGGTATTCCGAATCCCCGAGCCTGTTATCATCAAGTATGATGGTAGCAAGCAGAAGGTTTCTCCTGCTCTAACTATCAAGCCAGTCGGACCTGTACCGTACTCCTCCGAGAAGGCGGTTCCTTATCGCTATAATGCTATAGCAGTGGAAAATGGGAAAGAGGTGTGCCTGCCCTCTTCATCTGTCGTTAATATTGCCGACGTCAGCGGTTTGACCCGTAGCGGTCGTGTTTTTTCAGCTCCGTTAAAGCCTCAAGCTGATGCTCAAGGAAGTATTGATAATGGTTTTGTTGAACGCCCGATTGGGAACGTTGTAAGCGCTCCGAATCCGGCACTTGTTGCTAAGCCCTCTTCTACGTTGAGAACTCCTGCTTCTGCTGGCCCGAGTGGCAATGTGAGAGAAGATTGTGATGAGATGTTGAGACTTATTGAAAGAAGCGAGTACAACGTTGTAGATCAGCTTCTACAAACACCATCCAAAATATTTGTGTTATCATTGCTATTGAATTCAGAACCACACCGAGAAGCTCTGCAGAAGGTGTTGGATGTGGCGTATGTGGATCACGATGTCATGATAGAGCAATTTGATAGCATTGTTGCAAACATCACCGCTTGTAACAATTTGAGTTTTTGTGACGCTGATCTCCCCGAGGAGGGAAGAGACCACAACTTGGCATTACACATATCTATGAGCTGCAAAGATGACGCCATGTCCAATGTGTTGGTGGACACTGGTGTAATACCCCAAAATTTGCCCTCCCTCATTCATGCATTCATTTTTAGGTCATTTAACATTTCATATTGCATTTCATCATGTCAATCAGAATTAGCTCCAAGAAGCTCGAATATCATCCAAGACACTTTGTGGGTTCTATTTAGATGGTCAGTCAACACAAGGGAATGACGTGAGTCACTTCCAACATGTTCAAATGGGGTCTATTCATCAGTCAAAACGTTAACCTTGAAGGAGCAAAAGTTTGTTCATGAGTTTTCATGCTCGCTAGGCGAGCAGAATGGGTCTCCTAGCGAGTCCCAAGAAAAGCCACCAGAATCACCTACGCTCAGAGGAATTTCTTGAACTGTCATGCTCGCTAGGCGAAGCCCACGCGTTTCGAAAAAAAAACGAAAAAAAATAAGGAAAAAAAAATAAAAAATAAAAAGAAAAACGAAAAAATAAATAAATAAATAAATAAAATATAACAGAAAAATCTTGGACTTGGACCTCTCTCTTTTTGAGCCCACAAAGTCACAAAAATCAGGTTATAAATTCTAGACTTCCATCTCCCAAAAAACCCTGGGGGAAAAAGATAGTGAGAGAAGAGCTAACAGAGTTCAGAGCAGCCTCCAGAGACTGAAAGGAACTCATCTGCAAAGAGCCAATTCCATCTCATATAAACCCTCAGATTGCTTTGCAAACCCAACCGGGCAATTCAATTTCATTCGATCTCTCCAATCAGGTTTCCCCTATTTCCATTACTCTATGCTTTCAATTTGACTGCTCTGAATGTATGAGGTATTATCGTTAGGTTTTGCATGTGGGCATATGTTTTAGTATGTATGTCATGTCTTGATGTGTGGATCCTTGCCCCTGACTTTGAATTTTGATACCCTTTTGATGCATGTGTTTGACAAGAGGTTTAGGCCTCCTACACTTGGTTGCTTTTTGTGAGCTCTTTTTGTGAATTTTAATGGCATGATTCATGTGGTTACATTTTGATTTGGGGCAACTCTTGATTGCGCCCCATCTTGTCACTCTAACCTGTTTGTTGAGTTTTTTGTGAGGGCTCACATGACTCCTGAAAGGATAGCTTGCTTGGCATTCCACTTTATTTGTGGGATACCACCTGGAGGTTTATTCCGATTACCTGTACTGACTCGCTTTCTTTGATGGTGCTAGCTTGAGAGATCTCTGGGTTTCTTGCTTCTTTAGCTGTTATTACTTCGAATCTTTATCCGTGTGGTAGATCTCTTGATCCTTTATCTTTCCCGCATTTTACCGCTTTCTTAACTAGAAGACCTCAATAGGAGGCAATGTTTTCTTTTGTTTGTTTACTTTTGTGCCCAAAGACCTCCAAGAAGAGGCATCAGTGCTAAAGACCTCCCTCCGAGGCAATTGACGGATAAAAGGGATTAGTAGTCAATCCCCCGTTATTCAGTGTGTCGTTCTTTAAGATCACACTACGTGTCGATGCTTCAGAACAAAAGCCCAAGATCTTTTATCCGGTCAGTCAGTGGAGAGGGTTCCACCTTTCTGAATCCCCACTTTTTGTCATGAGCTCACCCTGGCCAGGGTTAAGAGCTATGAGGTCTTATCCTCATTACCCTTTTGATCTGCTCACCCTGACGTTCAATGTCAGTGGTTAAGAGCCCATTTGATTACCTTTCCATGGCTTGTTTGTCGAGGTTGATATGACCCCTCTTGACTAAAGCCCTACCCATGTCTGTTTGAGCCCCCCTGTTGGCGCGTTTACTTTAAGATACATGTTTTGTGTGGTGTGATCATTTCCCCATAAGATTGCTAGGCTTCGTACAGTCTCTCGTTTGCATGTCAATTAAGGTAGCACTGTTCCTTCGTCTAGGACTTCCTTTTTGCGTGGGCATCCTAAAACACAAACAAACTCATTGATTTTTCTTCTCCTAACAACACGTTAACTCCTTCTACTACAGGCGAGTAAGTCTCCAAAGGTCGAGCATCCGGTAGATTGCGTAGTAACGTCGTTCACCCAAAACACAACCCTTAACCCGTAGTTAGCCGAACTACGGCTTGCTCTGATTCTCATTCCAGGTGAGATACGTAGGCATAAGACGCGATGTCTTAGCGAGCACACTACCCTCTAACCCATAGGTAGCCGAGCTACGAAGACTCTGATTCTCATATTCATATGAGATACGTATGCAGTGGATGCGACATCCGTGTGAGTCATTTTCTTTTAACCCCTCTTTTAGTAAATAGTACATTAGATAAACCCACACCCTTTAGACAAGAACAACAAACGTGGATCCCGTAGAGTACTACGGATGCGTAGGGGTGCTAATACCTTCCCTTCGCATAACCGGCCCCCGAACCCAAGATTTGGTTGTGAGACCTTGTCTTTTCCTTTCCTTTTTCCAGGTTTACTTCGAGCGTTTCCTTTCCCCCCTTTGGGATAAATAACGCACGGTGGCGACTCTTCTGTCATTTCTTTTTTCGCCGGTTGTTTTTTCGCATTCTTTTTTCAGGTTGCGACAGCTGGCGACTCCACTGGGGATTTATTTTCCCTAGTGGGCCTTTCCTAGCGTTTGTTTGTTTATTGTCTATTGTGTGCTATTTATTTATTGCTTTGCATACCCATCTGCTTGCATTACATCCTATGTGCGCTTTACTGTTTCATGCATACTGTGCTGGTTGTGTTTCTGTTTTGCTGTCGGGTGGGAATCACAAGAGGTAAAAGGCCCAATACACAGGCTATGAGTGAACTTTAGGACACCTAGGAATAGAGTGATTCATGGGAAGCGGGTGATATGGCGCCACTTAGCGGAACATGGTATCACGAGCAGTTCAGATTCTGATGGGGTATTATCGTTGCATACACCTGGTATGCATATGATGATATTCTTGAAAGGATTGTTTATCCTGCGTTTCTCTTGACCTTACCCTGGCCTAGATTACACCCGTGAGTGGGGCGGGAATGAATCATTTACAGGTACTGATGGTGACTTGTTCTGTTGGTGATCGTGTCCTGTTGGTGACTTTTATTTGGTTCTTGTTGGTGACCATTGGTTCTGAAGTATGGGTTCTAAGTCGATGATTGTGTTCTATGGTTCCCGGTTCCGAATTCATGTTAAAGTTCTGATCCTGTGCCTCGTGATATACAACCAACCCGGTTTTCTGGAGCAGGGTTTTGATCTCGTATTACATTCTTCAGTGGGTTTCTCTTCAGACAGTGCAACCCAACAGATATTCAAGCAGATACAGCAACCTTGATTTGCATGTCACTGCATTGCATCACATCATTCGCATTCATATCATTCACACATGTTTATCCATTTCTGTGGGGTTTATATCTTCTTCTTGATTCTAGTCGGGGTTTTTCTGGTACTTTTCAAAAGGGATATTTTATCTGATGAGAGACTGGAATCAAGAGGGTAGAATACCTTTGGAATTGATAAACATGTCATTGCATTTGCATATTCATTAGCATGTCTTGCATAACAGGTACTGCCGCAGTGTTCTCGGTTTGTTTGGTGTTCCACTATCAGGATAGCTGACTCAGGCATTCACCGATATGGTACCCGAAGGATCAACAATGAAGATGGGGATAGTGATTGTGACATCGATAACTGGGTGCGTCCGAGGATCCCAGGTGAAGTCATCAACAACTGGTCTTCTGAGGAGATTGTCCAAGCCACTTTTCTAGAGGAGTAATTTTCTTTGTTTATTCATGCATATCCAAGTCTTACGTTCCGCCCAGGGCGTAATGACTCATTGTAGGGCTCATCTATGTGGATACTTGCATTTTTTATCATAAATAAAGGACGTATTTTTGCATTCAAATATTTTACTCACTGTCTTTCTATTTTTACAGTTTTCAAAAATCAATCATCAAAAAAATATTTTGGCAATGTTTTGTTTAGTTTTTACTCTTTTGTTCACACTCATAAGCACATACCATCACTCATGCAGAGGCACGTCACCGGATCCTATTGATAACAGTTCTGCTATGGCTCGCTTCGACTTTGAAAATCCAATCTTTCAAGCTGAAGAAGAGGGTGATGAAGACTGTGAACTCCCTGAAGAACTTGCCAGGTTGTTAAAACAGGAGGAAAGGGTCATTCAACCGCATCAAGAGTCTGTTGAAGTGATTAATCTCGGCACCGAGGACGCCAAGAGAGATATCAAGATAGGGGCTGCTTTGGAAGACGATGTGAAGAAAGGGTTGATTGAATTGCTGCAAGAGTATGTTGACATCTTCGCCTGGTCTTATCAGGACATGCCAGGGCTTGACACAGATATTGTGGTACACCGTTTGCCTCTCAAAGAGGATTGTCCTCCAGTCAAGCAGAAGCTCAGAAGAACAAGACCGGAGATGGCTATCAAGATAAAGGAAGAAGTGCAAAAACAGTTGGATGCAGAGTTTCTAGCAGTCACCAATTATCCGCCATGGGTTGCAAACATCGTTCCAGTACCTAAGAAGATGGAAAGGTACGGATGTGTGTCGACTACCGGGATCTGAATAGAGCTAGCCCTAAGGATGATTTCCCATTACCTCACATTGACGTTTTGGTGGATAACATAGCTCAGTTCTCGGTATTCTCCTTCATGGATGGCTTTTCTAGCTATAATCAAATTAAGATGGAACCAGAAGACATGGAGAAGACAACATTCATAACCCCATGGGGCACCTTCTGCTACAAGGTGATGCCGTTTGGTCTGAAAAATGCTGGAGCAACATATCAACGAGCGATGGTGACTCTTTTCCATAATATGATTCACCATGAAATCGAGGTTTATGTTGACGATATGATTGCCAAATCTCAGACAGAACAGGAACATTTGGTGAATCTGCAAAAATTGTTTGAGCGTTTGAGAAAATTCAAGCTGAGGCTTAATTCGAACAAGTGTACTTTTGGGGTGAGATCTGGAAAACTGTTGGGTTTTATTGTTAGTGAAAAAGGGATTGAGGTGGATCCGGCCAAAGTGAAAGCGATACAGGAAATGCCTGAGCCAAGAATAGAGAAACAAGTTCGTGGTTTCTTAGGGAGGTTGAATTACATTGCAAGGTTCATCTCTCACCTAACAGCCGCGTGTGAGCCAATATTCAAATTGTTGAGAAAAGATCAGGCTATCATGTGGAATGATGATTGCCAAAGGGCTTTCGAGAAGATAAAAGAGTATTTGCAGAATCCTCCTATCCTCATGCCTCCGGTCCCAGGGAGACCGCTGATTATGTACTTAACAGTACTAGACAATTCCATGGGTTGTGTTCTCGGTCAACACGACGAGACAGGTAGGAAAGAGCATGCCATCTACTACCTGAGTAAGAAATTCACAGATTGCGATTCGAGATACTCGATGCTTGAAAAGACATGTTGTGCACTTGCATGGGCTGCTAAGCGTTTGAGACAATACTTGCTGACTCACACAACCTTACTGATCTCCAAGATGGATCCAGTCAAATACATATTCGAGAAGCCAGCTCTCACCGGAAGGGTTGCTCGTTGGCAAATGGTACTGACAAAGTACGATATCCAGTATACATCCCAGAAAGCCATCAAGGGGAGTATTCTGTCAGACTATCTTGCTCAGCAGTCGATTGATGATTATGAGCCGATGAAGTTTGATTTTCCAGATGAAGACATCATGTTCCTCAAGATGAAAGACTGTGAAGAGCCAGTTGTTGAGGAGGGACCTCATCTAGACGAAAAGTGGACTTTGTTGTTTGATATGGCTGTCAATGCCAGAGGAAGTGGAATTGGTGCTGTCATTACTACTCCGAAAGGTGCCCACATGCCTTTCACCACTCGTCTGACTTTTGAGTGCACAAATAATGAAGCTGAGTATGAAGCTTGTATCTTGGGTATTGAGCAAGCCATTGATTTGAGAATCAAGACTCTGGACATCTTCGGAGATTCAGCTCTGGTAATCAATCAAGTGAATGGTGATTGGAACACTCTCCAGCCTACTCTGGTCCCTTACAGAGATTACACGAGAAGACTGTTGACCTTTTTCACAACAGTAAAGCTATATCATATACCTCGTGATGAGAACCAGATGGCAAATGCTCTTGCCACTCTATCCTCCATGATCAAGGTGATTCGGTGGAACCATGTTCCCAGGATTGATGTTATGCGCCTCGACAGGGCCGCGTATGTGTTTGCTGCTGAGCTAGTAGTTGATGACAAGCCCTGGTATCACGACATCAAGTGCTTTCTGAAGAATCAAGAGTACCCTGCAGGGACATCCAACAATGATAGAAAGACTTTGAGAAGATTGGCAGGCAGCTTCTTCTTGAACAAAGACGATGTGTTGTATAAGAGGAACTTCGACACGATTTTGCTCAGATGCGTGGATAGACACGAAGCAGACATGTTAATGCAAGAAGTTCATGAAGGCTCCTTCGGTACTCATGTCGGCGAACATGCAATGGCTAAGAAATTGTTGAGAGCAGGTTATTACTGGATGACCATGGAATCTGATTGTTTCAAATATGCTCGGAAGTGTCATAAATGCCAGATTTATGCTGATAAGGTGCATGTGCCGCCGAATCCTCTGAATGTGATGTCTTCGCCGTGGCCTTTTGCTATGTGGGGTATTGATATGATTGGAAAGATTGAGCCGACCGCCTCCAATGGTCATCGCTTCATCCTTGTTACCATCGACTATTTCACCAAGTGGGTCGAAGCAGCGTCGTTTGCGAATGTCACCAGACATGTGGTTGCCCGATTCATTAAGAAAGAAATCATTTGTCGTTATGGGATTCCCGAAAGAATCATTACTGATAACGGTTCTAATCTCAATAACAAAATGATGAAGGAGTTGTGCCAGAACTTCAACATTCAGCATCACAATTCTTCCTCTTATCGCCCTAAGATGAACGGCGCTGTTGAGGCGGCAAATAAGAACATAAAGAAGATTGTGCAGAAGATGGTCGTCACGTACAGAGATTGGCATGAGATGCTACCCTTCTCCTTGCATGGGTACCGTAATTCAGTACGTACGTCGACTGGGGCAACCCCTTACTCCCTGGTGTATGGTATGGAAGCAGTCCTACCTGTTGAAGTGGAGATTCCTTCTCTAAGAGTCCTGTTGGATGTCAAGTTAGACGAAGCTGAATGGATTCGGGCAAGGTTCAATGAGTTGAGTCTTATCGAAGAGAAGCGAATGGCAGCCATTTGTCATGGGCAGTTGTATCAGAGTCGGATGAAGAGAGCCTTTGATCAGAAGGTGCGTCCTCGATGTTTCCAAGTTGGAGATCTAGTGTTGAAAAGGATCCTTCCTCCTCAGACAGATCACAGGGGCAAGTGGACTCCTAACTATGATGGACCGTATATTGTCACCAAAGTTTTTGATGGTGGGGCCTTAATGCTTGCAACTATGGATGGTGAAAACTTCACTTCCCCTGTGAACTCAGACGCAGTTAAAAAAAATACTTCGCATAAAATAGACCCGCTGGACAGTAAAAAGAATACTCCAGGCAAAAAATGGGCATCCCGACGAACCAAGAAAATGAAAAGGTTCGGGCAAAAATTAGGGATTAAAAATGAAAAGATCGTACACCCGGTAAGTTGAAAACCTGAAAAGGCAACTTAGGCAAAAATGGGTATCCCGGTGGATTGAAAACCCGAAAAGGGCGATCCAGGTAAAAGTTAGGGATTAAACGAATGACTGCGTTCTGAGTAGTTCTGAATCTAATCTCGTGTCAATGACTGGAAACTTTTGAAGGATATGAAACAGTCCAATCAGTCTTTTCAGAAAGTTGATCATCTGGAGGATCTTGAAGACGAGCAAGTCATAGCAGAATTGGAACCCAATAGAAATCCATTTCACATTGCCATTAGATTAATTTCTGTTTTTATCTTTTGTGCGATTACCTCTTTCTAGGGATTGCTTCCTGATGAAAATGCCTATTCAGAGGCCATTCAATCAATAAAATCATGTTATTCAGTATATCTCTGTTTTCATTTTCATTTTACTGTTTTGTTTGCAAAAATGACGTCCGAATTTTTGATAAACATTGCATCATGAAACATAAGAGCTTTACAGGTACATGCTTAATAAACATTTAAAATTGTTGTAAATGTTAAGTGCTTTAGATCGTCTATTCAGAACAGGTACCCTCGGGGCATTTCCTTAAGGTTCCCAGCCGATGATCGCGAATGTTTTCCCCCAACAGTCGAAGTTGGTATCTTATCCCTGCAGAGCTGATCAGAGCATTGGATTCTTCGATCCCCAGCGGGCTCTCACTGTTGTACCTCCCCCAAGCATTTGTTTCAGACTATACACTCCCCAGTAGAGTTGACAGTGCCAGACTATATATCCCCAGCAGAGTTGACAGTGCCAGACTGTATCTTCCCAGCAGAAGCGGCTGCTCCTCAGGGTTCGATGCCAGATCGATGATCTCGACGCCAGATCCATGGTCTCTTTCCTTGAAGCAGAAGCTCGGTACCGTATCGGTGTTTGCTTCCCCTGCTAAGTCGTCTCTCTCGCAGATTATGGTTGCCAGAACCACTATCGCTTTCCCCAACAGCAGGTTTTCAGTGCCGTTCTCTCCCCAGTCAGAGTCTCGGTATTTCGTCATTGCTAGAACACCGTGTGGCGGGTCATTTCCCCACAGAGTTCTTTGCGCTGTGCATCTCCAACAGCCTTGCCAGGGTCCAGAAGATGGTGATCATTTCCCCAGCAGATTCCCTTGCCTCGGCTTGGCTTTCTACCCAGCATTTCGCATCCCTGCATGTAGAATCATATTGCATTGCATCCTCCCAAATCGCGTAGCATTTCCATTTTCATGGAGCATTACGCCATTAAAAAATTCAAACATACGCATGTAAGCATAAAACATTCTCGGTATCCCAAGTGATAAGCCAGAAGTTGTTATTAGTACTCAGACTGAAGATTGTTCATGACTTACCTTTATTATCCCCAACAAGTGTCATTGGCCCATGTGTCGCCTCTATTATCTTTCCCTATTTCTGCCGATGTTGACAAGCATGAAGTTTCCGGTATTCAGACCGAAGTGGCATTCAGGCCAGTTTTCCGATGTTCAGATCGAAGAAGTTTCCGACATTCAGGTCGATGCAACTTGTGGCATTCAGGCCAGTTTTCCGGTATTCAGACCGAAGTGGCATTCCGGCCAGTTTCTCGGTGTTCAGACCGATATTAATAACCTCATATCTTCCGATGTTCAGATCGAAGTCATTTCCAATATTCAGACTGATGAGCGGCATTCAGGCCATGGTTATTTCTGTATTACCATTTATTTTGGTATCCAGGTTAATATTCTTTTTCGGTATTCAGACTGACTCTCACCGTACCAGACGGATTCTTCTTTCAAGACCACCTTTTTGCCGATTCTGACAGGCATTGTTACTTCACTTCACTTCAGTGCAAATTTTCGAGCTTTTATTGTATTCAATCCCTTGATACCTCGAAAGTGCGAAAGCCGCTGCTATCTTCTTTTCGGGTCTTCAGTTGATTGAATAGGGGCAGCTGTAATACCCCAAAATTTGCCCTCCCTCATGTCAATCATTTTTAGGTCATTTAACATTTCATATTGCATTTCATATTGTCAATCAGAATTAGCTCCAAGAAGCTCGAATATCATCCAAGACACTTTGTGGGTTCTATTTAGATGGCCAGTCAACACAAGGGAATGACATGAGTCACTTCCAACATGTTCAAATGGGGTCTATTCATCAGTCAAAACATTAACCTTGAAGGAGCAAAAGTTTGTTCATGAGCTGTCATGCTCACTAGGCGAGCAAAATGGGTCGCCTAGCGAGTCCCAAGAAAAGCCACCAGAATCACCTACGCTCAGAGGAATTTCTTGAACTATCATGCTCGCTAGGCGAAGCCCACGCGTTTCGAAAAAAAAAGAAAAAAAACGAAAAATAAATAAATAATAAAATAAAATAAAATATAACAGAAAAATCTTGGACTTGGTCCTCTCTCTTTTTGAGCACACAAAGTCACAAAAATCAGGTTATAAATTCTAGACTTCCATCTCCCAAAAAACCCTGGAGGAAAAAGATAGTGAGAGAAGAGCTAACAGAGTTCAGAGCAGCCTCCAGAGACTGAAAGGAACTCATCTGCAAAGAGCCAATTCCATCTCATATAAACCCTCAGATTGCTTTGCAAACCCAACCGGGCAATTCAATTTCATTCGATCTCTCCAATCAGGTTTGCCCTATTTCCATTACTCTATGCTTTCAATTTGAATGCTCTGAATGTATGAGGTATTATCGGTAGGTTTTGAATGTGGGCATATGTTTTAGTATGTATCTCATGTCTTGATGTGTGGATCCTTGCCCCTGACTTTGAATTTTGATACCCTTTTGATGCATGTGTTTGACAAGAGGTTTAGGCCTCCTACACTTGGTTGCTTTTTGTGAGCTCTTTTTGTGAATTTTAATGGCATGATTCATGTGGTTACATTTTGATTTGGGGAAACTCTTGATTGCGCCCCATCTTGTCACTCTAACCTGTTTGTTGAGTTTTTTGTGAGGGCTCACATGACTCCTGAAAGGATAGCTTGCTTGGCATTCCACTTTATTTGTGGGATACCACCTGGAGGTTTATTCCGATTACCTGTATTGACTCGCTTTCTTTGATGGTGCTAGCTTGAGAGATCTCTGGGTTTCTTGCTTCTTTAGCTGTTATTACTTCGGATCTTTATCCGTGTGATAGATCTCTTGATCCTTTATCTTTCCCGCATTTTACCGCTTTCTTAACTGGAACACCTCAATAGGAGGCAATGTTTTCTTTTGTTTGTTTACTTTTGTGCCCAAAGACCTCCAAGAAGAGGCATCAGTGCTAAAGACCTCCCTCCGAGGCAATTGACGGATAAAAGGGATTAGTAGTCAATCCCCCGTTATTCAGTGTGTCGTTCTTTAAGATCACACTACGTGTCGATGCTTCAGAACAAAAGCCCAAGATCTTTTGTCCGGTCAGTCAGTGGAGAGGGTTCCACCTTTCTGAATCCCCACTTTTTGTCATGAGCTCACCCTGGCCAGGGTTAAGAGCTATGAGGTCTTATCCTCATTACCCTTTTGATCTGCTCACCCTGACGTTCAATGTCAGTGGTTAAGAGCCCATTTGATTACCTTTCCATGGCTTGTTTGTCGAGGTTGATATGACCCCTCTTGACTAAAGCCCTAACCATGTATGTTTGAGCCCCCCTGTTGGTGCGTTTACTTTAAGATACATGTTTTGTGTGGTGTGATCGTTTCCCCATAAGATTGCTAGGCTTCGTACAGTCTCTCGTTTGCATGTCAATTAAGGTAGCACTGTTCCTTCGTCTAGGACTTCCTTTTTGCGTGGGCATCCTAAAACACAAACAAACTAATTGATTTTTCTTCTCCTAACAACACGTTAACTCCTTCTACTACAGGCAAGTAAGTCTCCAAAGGTCGAGCATCCGGTAGATTGCGTAGTAACGTCGTTCACCTAAAACACAGCCCTTAACCCGTAGTTAGCCGAACTACGGCTTGCTCTGATTCTCATTCCAGGTGAGATACGTAGGCATAAGACGCGATGTCTTAGCGAGCATATTCCCCTCTAACCCATAGGCAGGCGAGCTACGAAGACTCTGATTCTCATATTCAGATGAGATACGTATGCAGTGGATGCGACATCCGTGCGAGTCATTTTCTTTTTACCCCTCTTTTAGTAAATAGTACATTAGATAAACCCACACCCTTTAGACAAGAACAACAAACGTGGATCCCGTAAAGTACTACGGATGCGTAGGGGTGCTAATACCTTCCCTTCGCATAACCGGCCCCCGAACCCAAGATTTGGTTGCGAGACCTTGTCTTTTCCTTTCCTTTTTCCAGGTTTACTTCGAGCGTTTCCTTTCCCCCCTTTGGGACAAATAACGCACGGTGGCGACTCTTCTATCATTTATTTTTTCGCCGGTTGTTTTTTCGCATTCTTTTTTCAGGTTGCGACAACTGGGTCATCATTGAATGTATTGCCGAAGTCCACTCTTACGAAGTTGTCATATCAGGGGCCTCCTATGAGGCAGAGTGGAGTAGTTGTGAAGGCTTTCGATGGGTCTCGCAAAACTGTGATTGGTGAGGTTGATCTCCCAGTCAAAATCGGACCAAGTGATTTCCAGATTACCTTCCAGGTTATGGACATTTACCCATCGTATAGCTGTCTCCTAGGCAGACCATGGATTCACGAGGCTGGCGCCGTGACATCCACCCTACACTAGAAATTGAAATTTGTAAAGAATAAGAAGCTGGTGGTGGTAGGGGGAGAAAAGGCTCTCCTGGTTAGCCATTTGTCTTCCTTCTCTTATATAGATGCTGAGGATGAAGTTGGAACTCCATTCCAAGCTTTATCTATTACTGAACCTATTGAGAAGAGAACTCCTTCATTTGCTTCCTACAAAGATGCAAAGTTGGCCATTGAGCATGGTGCAACTGCCGGTTTGGGGAAAATGATCCAGTTGAAAGACAACAAGTCCCGGGATGGCATAGGCTATTCTTTTAGGGTCTTCAACAAGCAAGGATTGTTCAAGAGTGGTGGATTTATCCACACCGGTCAAGACGAAGAGGTTGCTGCCATTTTGGAAGAAGAGGAAGATGATTCTGGCAATTTCATCATCCCTGGAGGGGTCTGCAATAATTGGGTCGCTGTGGATATTCCGACAATTATCCATAAGTCAAAGTAATGTTCATTGTGTTTAAAAACCCTTCTCCCATGCCAAAAGGAGAAGTGATGACATTGTTGGCACATAAATACAATGATGTTTTCATTCAATAAATTCATGTTAAATGTTTGTTTTCCCAATTATTTTTCCTTTTTGCTTTTGCATGAAATTGGTGATCACATAAAACCCTAAAAATAAGAATAAAATCAATCTTTTCATCTGCATAATGATTTGCTTTGTTTGAATTCTAAAATCTCTTTTATATCCAAAACCATTATGCAGGTTGATCAAACCCATTGAACATAATGATCCAACACCATCTCCCAACTTTGAATTCCCTGTATTTGAGGCGGAAGAAGATGATGTTGAAGAGATTCCTGACGAGATTACCCGTCTACTTGAGCAAGAAGAGAAGACCATTCAGCCGCATCTTAAGAATCTGGGAACAGTCAACTTGGGGTCTGAAGTTTGTGTGCGAGAAGTGAAGATTGGGGCACTCCTGGAAGAATCTGTTAAGAAGGGGTTGATTGAGTTGCTACGAGAATATGTTGACGTCTTTGCCTGGTCATATGAGGACATGCCTGGTCTAGATACAGATATTATGCAACATTTCTTGCCTTTGAAGCCTGAGTGTGTGCTTGTGAAGCAGAAGCTCAGAAGAACTCATCCCGATATGGCAGTAAAGATCAAAGAAGAAGTTCATAAGCAAATTGATGCGGGGTTTCTGGTGACTTCTACATATCCTCAATGGGTGGCCAATATTG
Source organism: Lathyrus oleraceus (assembly GCF_024323335.1). Taxonomy (NCBI): domain Eukaryota; kingdom Viridiplantae; phylum Streptophyta; class Magnoliopsida; order Fabales; family Fabaceae; genus Lathyrus; species Lathyrus oleraceus. Next base: position 142,888,680 of record NC_066585.1, on the reverse strand, counting down.
TGCCCGTGCCTAAGAAAGATGGAAAAGTCCGAATGTGTGTGGACTATAGAGACTTGAATAAAGCTAGTCCGAAAGATGATTTCCCTCTACCACATATTGATATGTTGGTAGATAATACAGCTAAATTCAATGTCTTCTCATTTATGGACGGATTTTCCGGATTTAATCAAATCAAAATGGCACCCGAGGATATGGAGAAGACAACATTCATCACACCTTGGGGAACATTCTATTATCGAGTGATGCCCTTCGGTTTGAAGAACGCCGGAGCCACGTATCAACGAGCTATGACTACCTTGTTTCATGATATGATGCATAAGAAGATCGAGGTATATGTTGATGATATGATCGCTAAGTCAAGAACGGAAGTTGAACATGTAGAGCACTTGTTGAAGCTTTTTCAGCGTTTGAGGAAGTACAAGCTTCGTCTGAATCCTAACAAGTGTACATTTGGAGTCTGTTCCGGCAAGCTTTTGGGCTTTATCGTTAGTGAAAGAGGTATTGAGGTTGATCCTGCCAAGGTCAAAGCAATACAAGATATGCCTGCGCCCAAAACTGAGAAGCAAGTCTGAGGTTTTCTTGGCCGCTTGAATTACATTTCCAGATTCATTTCCCACATGACTGCCACATGTGCACCGATATTCAAGCTCCTCTGGAAAGATCAGTCTCATGATTGGACCGAGGATTGCCAAAAAGCTTTTGACAACATTAAAGAGTATTTGTCTGAGCCTCTGATTCTATCTCCACCTGTGGAAGGGAGACCATTGATTATGTATCTGACAGTTCTTGAAGACTCAATGGGTTGTGTCCTTGGTCAGCAGGACGAATCAGGAAAGAAAGAGTATGCCATTTACTACCTGAGTAAGAAGTTCACTGATTGTGAGTCTCGATACTCAATGCTTGAGAAGACATGTTGTGCTTTGGCTTGGGCTGCTAAACGCTTACGCCAGTATATGTTGAATCACACGACTTGGTTGATATCCAAAATAGATCCAATCAAGTATATCTTTGAGAAGCATGCTTTAACAGGGTGGATTTCCCGTTGGCAGATGTTGTTATCTGAGTATGATATTGAGTATCGGGCTCAGAAGGCTATTAAAGGTAGTATTTTGGCAGACCACTTGGCACATCAACCGATCGAAGATTATCAGTCAGTTCAGTATGACTTCCCAGATGAGGAGATTCTGTATTTGAAAATGGAAGATTGCGATGAGCCTACGCTCGATGAAGGGCCAGAGCCTGGTTCCCGGTGGAGCATGGTGTTTGATGGCGCTGTAAATCAGTATGGAAATGGTATTGGGGCAGTGATTATCACCCCTCAGGGCACACATTTTCCTTTTTCAACAAGGCTAACTTTCAAATGCACGAACAATATGGCTGAGTATGAGGCCTGTATCATGGGATTGGAAGAATGTATTGATCTTAGGATCAAACATCTTGATGTTTATGGTGATTCGGCCCTCGTTGTTAATCAGATTAAGGGTGAATGGGAAACGAATCATCCTGGCCTCATTCCATATAGGGATTATGCGAGGAGGATTTCAACGTTCTTTACTGAGGTTGACTTCCATCATATTCCTCGAGATGAGAATCGGATGGCAGACGCTCTCGCTACGCTGGCTTCAATGATTGTAGTAAGGCTTTGGAATGAAGTTCCCAATATCACTGTGATGCGCTTGGATAGACCAGCTCATGTATTTGCAGTAGAGGAGGTACAAGATGATAAGCCATGGTACTATGATATCAAGTGTTTCCTTCAGAGCCAGATTTACCCGCCTGGGGCATCTGTGAAAGATAGGAAGACTTTGAGGAGATTGTCAGGCAGTTTCTACCTCAATGGCAATGTGCTTTATAAGAGAAATTTTGACATGGTGCTGCTCAGATGCGTGGATAGACACGAAGCAGACCTATTAATGACTGAGGTCCATGAGGGTTCATTTGGTACACATTCCAATGGACATGTCATGGCTAGAAAGATGTTGAGAGCAGGCTACTATTGGCTGATAATGGAGTCTGACTGCTGCAAATATCTGAAGAAATGCCATAAGTGTCCGATTTATACGGATAAGATTCATATTCCTCCGACACTTCTGAATGTGATTTCATCACCATGGCCTTTCTCTATGTGGGGAATCGATATGATTGGCATGATAGAGCCGAAAGCGTCCAACGGTCACAGATTCATTCTTGTAGCAATTGATTACTTTACCAAGTGGGTTGAAGCGGCATCATACGCAAACGTGACCAGGCAGGTGGTCGTGAAATTTATCAAGAATCAACTCATATGTCGGTATGGTGTGCCAGATAAGATCATTACTGATAATGGATCAAACTTGAACAACAAAATGATGAAAGAGCTGTGTAGTGAGTTCAAGATAGCACATCATAATTCTTCTCCTTACAGACCCAAGATGAATGGGGCTGTTGAAGCTGCTAATAAGAACATCAAGAAGATTATACAGAAGATGGTTGTTACGTACAAAGATTGGCATGAGATGCTGCCATTTGCCTTACATGGATATCGTGCGTCTGTCCGCACTTCAACAGGGGCAACCCCTTCCTCGCTTGTTTATGGCATGGAGGCTGTGCTCCCAGTAGAGGTGGAGATCCCATCAATGAGAGTCTTGATGGAAGCCAAGTTGACTGATGCTGAATGGGTTCAGAGTCGTTATGACCAGTTGAACTTGATTGAGGAGAAGAGATTGACTGCCATGTGCCATGGCCAGTTATATCAGCAAAGGATGAAGAAAGCCTTTGATAAGAAGGTCAAGCCTCGTGTGTTCCGAGAAGGTGACCTTGTGCTCAAGAAAGTCTTATCTTCCGCGTCCGATTCCAGGGGCAAGTGGACTCCAAACTATGAAGGTCCATATGTTGTTAAGAGAGCCTTTTCAGGCGGTGCATTGATAATTACAACTATGGATGGGGAGGATTTCACTCGTCCTGTGAATTCAGATGCAGTCAAGAAATACTTCGCCTAGAAATAAAAAATAGCTCGCTAAGTTGTAAACCTGAAAGGGCGGCTTAGGCAAAAATGAGCGTCTCGGTGGATTGAAAACCCGAAAGGGTGATCCAGGCAAAAATTAGAGACATAAAAAATCTGAATATATGTATCCCGCTAGATTGAGTACCTCACCCTGGGGCAATCTAGGCAAAAAATAGGGATTTGGCAAGTAACTGCATCCTGACAAGACTGTGTTCTACAAACTGTCATCTGTCAGAGATTCTCGCTCAGTCATCGTCAACCGAAGCTTCAAATACATTGGATTCAGAAGTGGTGGAGAAATGGTCATTATGTTCAATGTAGCCCCTTTTCCAATATATATGACCAATTTCAAATTTTGTAAAGATCTATGGAGTCTTGCCATCTGCAGACTTCCATTCCATCAAATAAAGTTTGAGCCTTTATCCAATTATTTACACTCTTATTTGTTTCTATTCAACAAATGTTTTGCATGTTTAATTGAGAAATATCATTGTTTAAAGTTTTCATAAGTTGTTTTAAACAAAGTGAACATTCACAATGATGAAGGGATACTAGGGATGTCTTCAGTGCTCTCCCAAGGATGGTAAGATTCTCGACAGGGTGAGACATTTTTTCATATTCCTGACATGTTTGTATCCTCTTCCTCCGAAACCTTTTTGTGGTTTCCTCTCCTGAGCAGATATGCAGCTCCCTTGCCTCCTTAGCAAATGAGATCCTGGGTAGGGATAATATTTGGATGACCCTTGGAAGTTTCTAGTTGGTGTTTTATCCCCACAAGGATCCATCATCTCCTTCGATAGTTTCCCCAGTAAAATCACCGTGATCATGTTCTCAACAGGAATGGCTAATGCTCATTCTCCTGCAGAGATCTTTGTTGTTCTGGCTTTTTCTCTTGAGATGTAGTACCGGATGTTTGTGTTTGGTTCGTTGGACCTGTCTGTGTTAGAAATGTCTGTTTGTCAGCATTCATCATACATAAACCATGCATATGTGCATAGTGATAACATTCTAATATTCATGTCGCATTATTTGCCATACATCTTTGGTTGTTATTCTCTTGTTTGAGGGTACTATATTTCCCCAAACAGGTGTTGGTGATTGATCTCTCCATATAGAGTCAGCCCCATAAGCAGAAAGTGTTTATCCTTTCCTCCATAGTCCCCACCGAGTTATGTCCTCGTGGATGATGGTTGTTTCTGTTGCCTCCCAACACATATATTGGGATGGAATTCCCCATTGAGTTATATCCTCATAGGGACAAGTCTTGTTCCATCGTGCCTCTCTAGTTTGATCCTAGATTGGCCTCTTGTGTCTGCTTCCTGCACTTCCCCGTGGTTTAGATGAATAGTTGCTCATTAACCAGTATTTATCCATCTTTTCCCCTGCGGAGTCTATGGTTTTCTACCCTCATACCGGTAGTTGTAAACCCTGTTTTTTATCCCCTGGCAGAGTTAACCTTTTTGTTCATCCTAACCGATGACGGTTACTTTTCTGGGGTTTTCTACCCAGTATCTGGTAGATGTAATCCCCTCATTGACGGTTATCTTTATCCAATATTCGGTTTTGATATTCCTTCACCCCCTTTTTCTTTTTGAGCATATCTCCCAGTAACCGGTGATATGTCTCCTGGATCGTTGCCTTTGTCAATGTATCCCCAGTGAGTCATCTCTCATTTACCCTTTGTTGGTAATGATTGTTTCTCCCCTGGATTGGTCATCATTATACCTAGTATTCGGTATCCCGATGTCCTTGCTTTTCGGTCGATTCATCCTTTATTAACCCAGTAACCGGTTGTGGATAATCTTCCATGCGAGTATGCTATCTACGTTCTGACGGTAATAGATAGTATATCTCATGCACTCTTTGGTCGAAGTCTTTTCTTGTTCTTCCCCAGTCGAGTAAGATTCGTATCCTTTTCGTGGATTTGAATGTCCATCCTATAATCGAGGTTGCTTTTAACCCTCTGTTGGATGATGAGTGTCTTGGTAATATTCCCCAATCCACGCCTTGATTGGTCACCTATTATATGCCCAGTAATCGGTATCCCTGGTGTTCCTTCCTCCCTGCTCCCTATTATGACTTTCTGTCCCTTGCGGAGTCGGACTTTCCTGAGCTGAAGTATACCTTTCTAGGTCTTCCTCCGATGATTTCGGATGTTTGATATCTCTCACCTTTATACCGGTCTTAGATGTTCATTCTTCCCGAGCATGTTGTTCTCTCACCCTTATACCGGTGTTCAGATCGCATGTCTATTTGAGCTTATTACCCAGTAACCGGTAATACCTCATCCCGTTGCTTCCCTAGAGGAGTCTTATTTGGGTGTCTCCCTAGCAAGGTCCCTTAGTGGATTCTCCCAACCTGAGTCCGGATTTTTATCCGAAGCATCCGTTACGGATAATTTTTGTTGTATTGGCATATTCCCCAATACATGCATCTTTGAGTCAGCTCGAGTCTTTCCATTGATTTATTTCATGGATTTCCTTCGTGTCTCTCAGCAAGTTTCAAGTCGTGACCTGCTCACGCATTTTTATCCCTTTACTCCCCAATAAAGTCTCTAAAGCCTCTGTCACATTTATGAGTGTATTACTCCAGGGGATTTTCAATTATCCCTGATGTCTTTCTTTCTTTGTGGACACATATCCCCACAGAGTGTTACCATTTTCATACATACATTTACATCATGAGGTCTCTTAGGGACCAAAATTCGTCTCTTTGTTATTATTTAAGCCCATTCTACCTCGTCGAGACAAAGATTTTAACCTTCACTTCTTCGGCTAGAATTACCTTAAATAGGGGCATCTGTAAGACCCCAATTTTGGCCCTAAGATCCCTCATGGCATCATAACATTTGCATTTGCAAAGCCTCAAGGATCATAAGCATCTGGGTTCCCTTTGCCTTTGGTTGGTACCTCTTGTGAGTGGTTTGAGGTCACCAAGCATGCTTGAATTGTATATCATTGCTTTTCTCATTTTGTTTACTAACCAAAAGCACAAAAATATGTCACTAACATCTTTTGTTTGTAGCTTGAGCAATCACAAGGTCAAAAGCTTCTAGGTGATCCTTTGTGCAATGATATGGCCAAGAGAAGATAAAGGCAAGCATGACAATGGTTCCCAAAGCTCTCATCCCTCAAATATGCCTCCCTATCATCTCAATTCATAATTTTGATCAAAGCAAGTCAAAGGGTTTGAGGTTGGTTTCCCAAGGAAACCTTAATTCATCTAATCACCAACAATGCCTTGCTCATGAAGCAACCTCAGTCCATGATCAAATACAATCAAGGGAAGTTCTTTAAATCATAATTTCATACATATTTGAACTTATTTGAGTGTCCTCAATCATCAATTCATCAAGATATGAGTTGTGGACTTGGAAAGTTGATCAGTCAATTCATCTGACTATTTTGAAATGCACTGAGACCTAACGTTTTATGTGTTGGTCAAATGGAGATGATCCCAAAGGCAAAAATGTTCTTAAGGACAATATGAACAACTTTCATGTTCATCCAAAATTGATTTGAAGCTTGGAAGGTCATCTCCCATTCCAAGACATTATAGGTCATTTTGACTGAAACCCTAATTTTGGGTCAACTTCCCAAGAACATAACTCATTCATTTTTCATGATTTTGAGGTGGGATCAAATGCATTGGAAATATTAAGATGTATACTTCAAATGTTATGTTGAACAAAGTTTCATAATCTCAAAGAAAATATATGTGATAATGCAAAACATTATAGGTCACTTTGGGCCAAATGCATTGAAATGGAAAAAAGTCCAACTTCAAGTGCCCATAACTTCTTCATCAAAAATCCAAATGATGAAAAATTTAAGTCCAAATTGATTATGTTTGGATTTTCTAATTTGTCCAACATAACATTTGTTCCTTATGTCAAGACCTTTCCAACCATTACCCATATGCTTATGTTTGGATTTTCTAATTGGCATTTTCGAAGAGGTGAATATTTAGGCATAATTATGGAACTCATGTGAAAGCTTCATGCACAAGCAAATACCATCCAAAATGCACGTCCATTTCACTTCAGAATGAGCTCAGCTTTCATTTCCATTAGCTTTTGGGCCTCACATGCGCCTGTACAGGCCCATGCATGGAGGACCCAAAGCTTCATGCACACGAGTTTTTCCTCACTTGGCATCAGCTCCATCTATAAATAGAATGCATTGTTTCATTGAATTGGTAACCTAAAGGTGCCTGAAATGCTGCAAGAGTGATTTCCCAACCATACCAAAGGAACAAAATCCATTTTCTTCAAAATATTCAGATCTGAAATTCGATTGAATTTGGTTGAATCTTCAGATCCAAAGTTCCTAAACCTTCATCATCTGATCCATTGAAGTTCTGTTTTGCAAAAGGAACCAAGGAAAAGGACTCAAAGCTTCACAATTCAAAGGTGTGCATCAACTGGTTTTTTTCTTCGAAACTCCTTATTCCTTGATCTGTTGGCCTTGATCTTGTGTTGTCTAAAGTCCTCTCTATAGAGGCACCATTGCTATATGCTCAATTTTTGAAATCAAGCAAGTTCATGATGAACACCATCAAGCTTCCATCTCTGATTTCTCTCTTAAAGGAAATCTAGAGTGGAAGTGAGTGGTATAGGAGTGATGTACATCACTTCCTCTTTCGATTGATGCCTAGATCGTCCATTTTGGTGAGCATTTGAACCTCTGTGTTTTTTTGCCCTCGCCAGAGCTCATCGGAGAAGACGGTGGTGTTGGCCACCTTCCCTGTTGCCAGATCATATGTGGACCGTCTGATCATGTTTCCAGTTTGAATCGTGGCCCTTGGATGATATGACTTATTTTAATTCATTGTGTTACTCATTGACTTGGGACCATCGTGCGCGCGCATTTCTCCACCTCTGGATGTGTCAGCTCAATTAATGAGCTTAGATCTAACGCCTCTCATTTTTTCTGATTTTCTTAATTTCCATTTTATTTTCTTTAATTCCATTTTATTTCAAAAATTCATAACTCTTTCATTTTTAATCCAAAAAATATGGGACCAATTGCATTATTTCTCTTTTTAATTCTAGTTTCTAAAAATGATTTTTAATATTTTTTATTTTCTCATTTGATATTTTTTGTGAATTTTCTCTTTTCTGGTTATTTTTAATTCATTTTAATTAGTTTTTGATATTCAAAAAATACAAAAATATTTTCTCAACCTCTTTGAATGATGATGGATCTATGAAAAATATTCTCATCAATTTTTTAATTGATTTGAGATTTATTTAAGATTTTTTAGTTCAATTAGGTTATTTTTATTCATTTTTAATTGATTAAAAATAGTTTCTGGCTTTTAAAAATGCTAAAAAAAATTGTCAAACTTTGTTTGACCTTGTTGAACTTGGGATAATTCACTTGGACTTTTCAAAGTTGATTTGAAGTGATTTTGAAGTTTGACCTCTCTTTAATATTTTAATTCAAGTTTATTTTCAAATATTAAAAATGCCAAAAATATTTTGTTTATTTCTTGACTTCCAATCTTCGTCCCACCTGCGTTTTTGATAGTTTGACCATGATCCTCAATGTCATTGGTCAACACTTGTTGATTGGTACATTCCATTTCATTTAATGCACTTTATTCTTTTCATTTCCATTATCTTCTTCATCTTCTTCTTCTTCTTTTCTTTTGGATCAATGAGTTAAAGGTTGATATGTTAGCATTGATTAGGGAGGTTTAATCTTCCTTAGTTCAAATCTAATTCATCTTGATCAATGGATCAAGTGAATGGTTTTGCATTAAGGATAGATTGCTTCCTAAATCATGCAAAGGACTTAAACCAATACAAGATCATTTCTCTTCTTCTTTTTGGCATGGCAAGTTGTTGGAACTTGGTTCACTAATCAAGACTTCTAACTTGTGTTGTTGCCTACATTATTATTGACCGACCTCAGATAGTTGTGACTTCTATATAAGTCCAATTACGATTGCTTAACATAGCGCTAAATTTGCCTTATGGCACACTAACTACTAACATTAACCATTGACTATTAACATTTACTTCTTGCTCTTTACATTTATGCAATTTATTATTCTTGTTCATATTATTCATTTGCTTTTTCCTTTGCTCACTTGAGCACATGTTTATGTTAATGCAATTTGCCTTTTGCTCACTTGAGCACATAATTGTGTATATATACTATTGTGCTTGTGTGTTGTTTTGATTGTTGTGGACCAAATGCAAAAATGGACAAATGGACTTAGACTTTAGGACCTTCCCCAAGCTAATGGAGTTTGAAGAGCAACTAGGCCTCATGCCTTTAGAGTGCTAAAAATGTCAAAGAGCAACTAGGCCTCATGCCTTTAGAATGCTTAAAACTTGAAGATGAACTTTGAAAGGATTAAATTCTAAACTCCCTCTTGTCCATTCTTTGATTGCATTATGGAACTTTTTAATGTGTGTGTTCTTGTGCTAGGGATTCCAACATTGAGCCAAATTGAGGAACCATTGTCATGAGCTTCTAAGAGAGAGAGATCTAAGAGCCATTGGAAGATTCCTAGGAGCTTGTTGTGATTGAGTGCTTGCTTGCTTGAGTATTTGTTTATCTTGCTTATTCCAAAGGATGGGAGCTACTTGGATCATCAATATGATCTCAAGAGAGGAACTTCATTTGTGGTCTTGTTTCTTATCCCTTCTCTCTTGTATGTTTAGGACTCTAGCCATTCTTCTTCTTCCCTCCACTCTAACCCAAGCCAAAACTTTTGTGCAAACGTTTAACATTTGTTTTCAAACATTAGAAACCTAAGCCTTATGCTTTTGATTCTCAAACCTTTTTTTCATAACACTTATTTTTAATTGAACTTCTAAACCAACTTTGACCATACTTTGTGAATACTTTTCATTGATATATATAACCCATTCAAATGTCTTTTTGTGGTTTCAATGGCCACTTTCTTAATCAAATTTTTCATAACCTTTAGCTATTAGGTTTGAGTTATCCTTGAGGTAGATGTAATGCTCACCTATATCCTTAGTGATGGACAATGAGTCTTCCATGCTTATTATAGGGTTAACCCCTCACTAGCATGTTGAAGCTATCCTCACATGGTGGATTTGTGGTTTTAGGTTGAGTTTTCTCCCTTGGATAACAAAAGACCTTAAGGCTTTTGGACCAATCAATTCACCAACTCATTTTGAGATTTTTACCCCGAACTACGAGGTTTTGATCCTAATCTTTTTTACGATGGTACGTAGGCAATGGGTCTATCCATCCAAACACAAAATCTAAATAGACTTGTATATTCTTTTCTCATCTCTTCAATCATGTTTGCACAAATAAATTTTCACAAAATACCAACCTTACAACAAATGTGAAAAGGGCTCCCTAGGAATACCTAGGATGTTTTGGGTGCTTAAAACCTTCCCATTGCATAACCAACCCCCTTACCCAGATCTCTGACATTTTTACTAGTTTTTGATTCGATAAAACTTTTAGGTTTTTGTTCGCTTTCTAACCATTCCTTTGGATAAATAAAAGTGCGGTGGCGACTCGACTTGTATGATTTACCTTAGATTTAGTCAATAAATCTAATGGTAACGAATACCCCGCTACACCAGGCTTAATTTTTTTGTTTATCCCTAATTTTTGCCTGAGCCGTCCTTTCGGGTTTTCAACTCACCGGGATGCTCATTTTTTGCCTAAGTCGCCCTTTCGGGTTTTCAACTTAGCGAGCTTTTATTATCCATCTCTTTTTCTTAGGCATAATACTTTCTGACTGCATCAGAATTGACGGGGTGTGTCAACTCTTCTCCGTCCATGTTCTTGAGAACTAAAGCTCCACCAGAGAAAGCTTTCTTCACCACAAATGGTCCTTCATAGTTTGGAATCCAGTTTCCATGTGAATCCTTCTAGATGGAGATTATCTTTTTCAAAACTAGTTCACCTACATTAAACTCTCGAGGTCGAACATTCTTGTCAAATGCCCGCTTGAGCCTCCTCTGATATAACTGACCATGACACAACGCTGTCATCCTCTTTTCTTCGATTAGATTGAGCTGGTCAAATCTGGTTTGAATCCATTCTGCTTCTTCTAATTCTGTCTCCATCAAGGCTCTCAACGAGGGGATCTCAACTTCTATCGGTAGCACAACCTCCATGCCATAGACTAGCGAGAAAGGGGTTGCCCCTATTGAAGTGCGAACAGATGTTCGATATCCGTGCAAAGCAAAGGGTAGCATCTCGTGCCAATCTTTATAAGTTTTAACCATCTTTTGAATGATCTTTTTGATATTCTTGTTAGCTGCCTCTACAGCTCCGTTCATCTTTGGCCTATAAGGTGACGATTTATGATGTTTAATCTTGAAATTCTCGCACAACTCCTTCATCATCTAATTATTCAGATTTGATCCATTATCAGTGATAATCTTTCTAGGAGTTCCGTAGCGACAAATTATCTCTTTCTTGATAAACCGAGTGACGACTTGCTTTGTCACATTGGCATAAGAAGCTTCTTCTACCCACTTAGTGAAGTAGTCAATGGCAACCAGAATGAATCGATGTCCATTTGCAGCTTGAGGCTCAATCATACCAATCATGTCTATGCCCCACATTGAGAATGACCATGGAGCCGATAAAACATTCAGAGGAGTAGGTGGTAAGTGCACCTTGTCAGCATAAATTTGGCACTTGTGGCATTTCCTGGCATAGTGGTAACAATCTGTTTCCATTGTCAACCAATAGTAACCAGCTCTAAGGATTTTCTTCGCCATTGCATGTCTGTTTGCATGAATGCCGAAAGAACCTTCGTGGATTTCTTTGATGAGTAGGTCGGCTTTGTGTCTATCCACGCATCTGAGCAGAACTAAATCAAAGTTTCTTTTGTATAGAACACCACCACTTAGGAAGAAATTGGCTGATAACTTTCTTAAGGTCTTTTGTCTGTGATGGATACATCATTTGGATACTCGTGCTTCTCAAGATATCTTTCGATGTCATAAAACCAAGGCTTTCCATCTGTTTCTGCTTCAACTGCCAAGCAGTGTGCTGGCTCGTCTAGACTTGAATTGTAATAGCAGGTGATTCGTTAGCCCACTTGACCTTGAACATAGATGACAGAGTAGCCAAGGCATCGGCTAGATGATTCTCCTCCCTAGGAATATGATGTAAATTAATCTCATCAAAGTAGGGGATTAGCTTCATGACATGCTCTCGGTATGGGATCAAATTGGGATGGCGGGTCTCCTAATCTCCTTTGATTTGATAGATGACAAGTGTTGAGTCTCCATACACCTCAAGAATCTTGACTCTTAGGTCGATAGCTGCTTCAATTCCCAAGATACATGCTTCATACTCCGCCATGTTATTGGTGCATTTGAAACATAACCTTGCCGTGAAAGGAAGATGAAAATCCTTTGGGGAAGTTATAACAGCCCCAATTCTGTTACCCAATGCATTTGAGGCACCATCGAACATGGGCGTCCACCGCGATCCTGGTTCGGGTCCTTCTTCCGGGCCTGGAATCTCATAGTCTCTTATGTACCTGACGTCTTCATCTGGAAGTCGAGTCTCATCGATTGATAGTCCTCCACTGGCTGGTGCGCAAGGTACTCTGATAACACACTACCCGTAATGGCCTTCTGAGTTACATACTGAATGTCATATTCTGATAACAACATTTGCCAGCGAGCGATTCTGCCAGTTAATCCAGGTTTCTCGAAGATGTACTTGATGGGATCCATCTTGGATATTAACATTGTTGTATGACAAATCAGATACTGTATCAGACGACGAGAAGCCCATGCTAGTGCACAACAAGTATTTTCTAGCATGGAGTGCCTGATTTCACATTCTGTAAACTTCTTGCTCAGGTAGTAGATAGCATGCTCTTTTCTACCCGTCTCATCGTGTTTCCCCAGTACACATCCCATGGATTCATCGAGTACTATCAAATACATAATGAGAGGCCTTCCTGGAACTGGTGGCACTAAGATTAGTGGTTCTTGCATATCCTGTTTAATTTTATCGAATGCACTCTGGCAATCATCGTTCCACCTAACGGCTTGATCTTTTCTTAACAACTTGAATATTGGCTCACAAGTGGCTGTTAGATGCGAGATGAATCTGGAAATATAGTTCAATCTGCCCAAGAAACCACAGACTTGCTTCTCTGTCCGAGGTGTTGGCATCTCTTGAATAGCTTTGACTTTGTCAGGATCAACTTCTATGCCTCTCTGGCTCACAATGAATCCTAGAAGCTTTCCAGATCTAACTCCAAAAGTGCATTTAGCAGGGTTTAAGCGCAGTCTGTATTTCCTCAATCTTACAAACAACTTCTTCAGATGAATAACATGCTCCTATTCTGTCTGAGACTTGGCAATCATGTCATCCACATAGACTTCAATCTCCTTATGTATCATATCATGGAAAAGAGTCACCATGGCCCTTTGATAGGTTGCCCCAGCATTTTTCAGGCCGAAAGGCATTACCTTATAACAGAAAGTGCTCCATGGTGTAATGAAAGTTGTTTTCTCCATATCCTCGGGAGACATTTTAATCTAATTATATCCTGAGAATCCGTCCATGAAGGAGAATAAAGAGAACTGAGTTGTGTTATCTTTCAATACATCAATGTGAGGTAAAGGAAAATCATCTTTGGGACTAGCTCTATTCAGGTCTCCGTAGTCTATACACATTCAAACTTTTCCATCTTTCTTCGGAACTGGCACAATATTAGCAATCCACTGCGGGTAAGTTACAACAGCTAGAAAACCTGCATCAAACTGCTTCTTGACCTCTTCTATGATCTTGACAGCCATGTCTGGTCGAGTTCTTCTCAACTTCTGCTTGATGGGCGGGCATTCCGGCTTCAACGGAAGCTTGTGCACAACTATGTCGGTGTCGAGTCCTGGCATATCCTGATATGACCAAGCAAACACATCCACATATTCATGTAGTAGCTTGACTAGTTCCTCCTTCACACTTTTTTTCAAAGCAGTTCCGACCTTGACTTATTTTCGATCCTCCTCGGTCCCCAGATTGATCACATCCACTGGTTCCTGATGAGGCTGAATCATCTTTTCCTCTTGTTTCAAAAGTCTGGTCAACTCTTCTGGGAGTTCACAGTCTTCCTTATCATCCTCTTCAACTTGGTTAATCGGGAGGTAAAAGTCATAGGGAATTATAACATTGTCGTGTTCAATGGATCCAGTTATTAATGATCTGCATGGAAATGATTTTTCTTTTTAGCGGAAGATTTTGAAAAATGAAAGTGATGTGAAATCAAAATTGTCATTTTTTAATTTTGTTGTTTATTTGTTTGTAAAAAAAATTAAAAAGATGAAAGACAGGGATCTCAAAAAATTGCTTTGTATTGATGATAAGTCTTAAATATTAACACAAAATGGGCCCTACAAAGCTATCCATATGCCTTGGGCATGGCATTGGATGTTTTAGAAAACAGTAAATTACTTTGAACAAGAAACTATATCCGGAACATTTGTTGCCTTCCCGTTAGTGAGAGTGGTATCCGGAGGTCCACAAAACACCATCTTGGACAAATCTGGATCTTCATGTTCAAGAGCATTCACTTGATCATCACTTCGGAAACCAGCTTTGGAGAATATTTCCTGGATGCTAGGAACCTTCCCCTGATGTATCTTCTGATCTTTGAAAAGTTCAATAGACGGCTGATATCCTAATCCACACTTGTCTTTCTTCTCTGGTAATTCAATCACGGTGCCCTAACTTCCAGGGCAACCAGCTTCAATTGCAGCTTTCACACTCTTCCACGAGGACGTGACCCCCTTGGATTCTTCAACAAGTTTCGGCTTAGTCTGGACCACATTGACCACTTCAAGGGCTTGGAGAGGAGTTTCAACAATGTCTTCAACTAATTCAATGTATCTGAAAGAAGTCAAATGGCTGACAAAAATATCTTCCTCTCCGGATACTGATACCAGCTTACCAGAAGTAACAAACTTCAGCTTCTGGTGAAGTGTCGAGGTGACAGCTCCAGCAGCATGGATCCAAGGTCTACCTAACAGATAGCTATATGCAGGCCTAATATCCATTACCTGGAAGGTAATACGGAAATTTTGAGGGCCAATCAGGATTGGGAGGTCAATCTCCCCAATAACTGTTCGCTTAGACCCATCAAAAGCTTTCACTATCAAAGCACTGGGTCTCATCTGTACCCCTTCAATATTCAATTATGACAGGGTAGTCTTAGGTAACACGTTCAAGGATGAATCTGTATCTACCAGTACTCGAGCCAAGGTAACATCTGTACACTGAATGGAGATATGAAGTGCCATATTATGTTCTCGCCCATTAGGGGGTAAATCAGCATCAGTGAACATCAAACAACTACTAGCATTGAGATTAGCAACCACATTATCAAACTGAATAACGTTGATGTCTTCTGCCACATAAGCTTCGTTCAAGAACTTCAATAGAGCAGTCCAATGAGCCTCAAAACTCATAAGTAGAGAAAGAATGGAGATTTTTGAAGGAGTCTGGTTGAGCTGATCTACGACCTTGTAATCACTCTTCTTGATGATCTTCAAGAATTCTCTATCCTCTTCAGCAGTCACTGCTTTCTTAGATGAGCCTTCTCCTACTTCTGGAGGATTTACCTCTATCCCTTTTGTTGGTTCAACTATTGGTGCACTTTCTTTGTTTGGGATCACTTCAGGAGCGAAAACCCTTCCACTTCGAGTCACACCACTAGCTCCAGCGATGTTAGTCACGTCTGGCTCTTTCAAGATTATTGGTTTGTTACCCACATTAACTACAGGCTCATAGTTCCAAGGCACTGCTTTGGTACTGTCAAATGAGAATGAAGTGGGAACATGGATAACCATGGGCTCAATCTTCTTCACTAGCTCTAGGTCAACATTTCTCTGATAAGGGACCACAAAAGGCTTGGGAAGCCTCTCTTGATCAAATACAGCCACAATCACAGCAACATCCTCATCAATCTTTGCTCTAGTGAACTGAATAACTCGCTGATCCATCAAACGTTGAAGACAAATTTTGAATTCACCACACTGATTAGGGTTGGATGAACACACCACACAATTATCATGTACTCCATTCATCAATTCTGCTTCCATCAATCTAGCATGGACCACTGTTAAAAGAGTCTTCAACTTGAACACATCCTTTATCAATCCATCATCAGTTGAACTATCTATAACATTGACACCTGAACCATCATGTTTAGGCAAAGGATTGTTCCCCACATTTGGAACATCAGCAAAAGACAATATTTTCTGATTTATCAACTCTTTGACCCGAAGCTTGAACACCTTGCAATTCTCTGTTGTATGACCCTCTGAATTAGCATGAAAGGCACATCTAGCATTTTCATCATACCAAGGCTTATGCGGCTTCGGAATTGGAGGTAATGCCATTGGCACGACAGTCCCATTCTGAATCAGATACGGTAGAAATTGAGTGTAAGTTATTGGGATAGGAGTGGTATTCACATTATTGTACTGTTGATATGGCCTCTGTTGATTTGGTCGTTGCTGCTGAGCTGGACGTGGTTGATTATTCTGTTGATTTCTCTGTTGATGTTGAGGTGGAGGAGCCTGGAACTGAGGTTGTGGAGCTTGATATTGAGGAACTGGAACTTGATAGTGAGGTACCAGAGCTGGAATAGGAACATGAGCAATTGGACGATAAGGCATGGTTGGATATTGAGCAGCTGCTACGTAAGGGTACTGATAATAAGGCACAGAAGCAGGAGCCTTGGGTGGTACCCTCCCCCTTTGAGAAGAAATGACACTAGTCTCGCCCTCCTTCCTCTTGAATCCGTTGAAAGGCTTCTTCAAGATTGGTTGACTGCTGGAACCTCCCTAGATTTTACCACTCTTCATGCCTTATTCTACTCTTTCTCCCATGATCACCATGTCAGAAAATCCTATGGACACACTACTGATCAATCTTTCATAATATTGGCCCTGCAAGGTTCCCATGAAAATGTCAATCAATTCACGATCAACCAGCGGCGGGTGCACCCTTGCAGCCAATTCTCTCCAGCGTTGTGCGTATTCTTTAAAAGATTCATTGTCTTTCTGGGCCATACTCTGAAGCTGAGTACGGTTTGGTGCCATGTCAGTATTATATTTGTATTGCTTTGCGAATGCTTCAGCCAACTCATCCCAAGTGTGGATGTTGCTACATTCCAACTGTATGTACCAGTCCAAAGATTCCCCAGTTAGATTGTCCTGAAAGCAATGGATCATGAGCTTATTATCTCTGGCATAGGCAGCCATTTTTCTGCAATACATTTTCAAATGTGTGTTAGGACATGTGAGGCCTTTGTATTTTTCAAATTCAGGCGCTTTGAATTTTAGAGGAATCACCATGTATGGGACTAGACACATCTCCAAGGCACTTAAACGGGTTGAGTTACGTCCTTCCAAGATTCTTAGCTTTTCAGCCAGAGCACGGCACATCAAGATAACCTCATAATCTTGGGCAGCAGTAGGGATGACCATTGGAGAAGCTCCATTATAATTTTGCATTTCAAACTCGTCCTGGAGCTCCTCATCAGTGCGGGGCATGACTACTTGATTGACTATCGGAGGTCCTTGCATCGCGACTCCATCAGCTACTCCAGAAGTATGCGCAGGTGGAGGCACATGAGTTCTTTCAGGTAGTGGAACAAAACCTGGAGGAAGACCGTAGATAAAGGGATTTGGAATAGGAACTGAAGGTCCTGACTGAAGAGCAACCCCTTGAACTAGAGCATCATTCCTTGCAGCAACGGCAACACGAGCCTCTTCTTCCCTTCTAGCCAGAGCTTGTATAGCCTCAAAGATCTGCTCGATCTTGCCTTTGACAGAGTCCATCTCCTCTCTTAAGGCAGCTTGTTCTTCTCTAACTACATCCATGATTCTTCTTGTGTTGGAGAGAGTAGCGTATGCACGTTGAGGAATTAGCTTGAACTACTAAAGACGAGGAAAAATGGAATGAGTTTTTGTTTTGAGAAATGAAATGCATGATGCGTAGGTTAATGCACGTGGATTTAAAAATGTCTTTTATGCTTATGTTCAATTTTATTTTCAGGGATCCGTGTTAGCTTCCTTGTTATTTTGCAAGCATTCGAAGAGATCACGGGGAATAAAACAAGAATGGAACCAAACTTTTTGTACAAAAGAACTCAAAATCCTGCATTCATTCAATTCACAACAGAGTACAAGGATTGAGTACAAAATTCTTTCAAACATAAAGGAAAGTACAACATAAAAAAAGGTCAAACTGCAGGCTTCTGTTTGTTGAGATCTTCCAACTCTCCCTTGAACCTTTTCATCATGTCTTCACAAAGATAAATAAAGTCAGTCACTGAAGGAGGGATGTCGTTATTGTCTATGTCTTTCAGAGCACATCTTAGCATCAAAGGCACATTCTTAGCCATGCCATTACATAATTCTATCAAACTGGCAAACTTGTCTCGATACTCATTTCTCCGTTCATGTAAAAACTGGATGGTTTCCTCGCAAGCTACCAAACTAGCATTCACATTTTCCCTTGCGTTCATCCAATCTTCACCTTCTCGTAGCAAAGAGTCATGTCGGCCTCTCCAGTATCGTTCCCACTCATTAGCATTTTCAACCTCCTGGAACTTTCCTTTCCATATTTCAGGTGTAACCTGAGTAGCAGCCAGAGCACTCTCTTTACTGCGGCGTTCTCGTTCTTCCCTTTCTTTTGATTCACAGAGTGAAACACTGAGGTTGGCTATCTCAGCCTCAAGTGTCTCTCTTATCTCCTTCTTTTGTTTTGTGGCGAGCTTCCACCATTTCTCTTTTTCACGACAATCTCTCTCAGCCTCTTTCAGTTGGCTTTTGACGGCATTCAAGCAACTGTTAGCCTGATCCAACCCATGCTTGTCTCTTTTTCTCTTATACTCTTCCTTATCCACCTTTTCCATATTTACCTGAAGCTGCGCTTTATTCCTCTCGAGTTTCCATTTAAGCTCATTCTTTTCATTAGTGATCAGGTGTAGGTTCTTCAACAGCTCTTCATTTTCCTTTGTAAGTTTCTCTAAAGAAGCTCGGAGTCCTTCTGCCTCCTCAATTGGGACATGAGTAGGTTTAGGCTCGGGAAGAGGACCAGACGTCTCTACTTTTAAAGGCATATTGATTGATCTTACTCTTTCTTTTATCCATTGAAAGTATGGCTCTTTGGTGATACAATTCTTCTTTCCTAGGTCAGCCTTACCTTTCCTGTTGACCTTTTCCCATGCCTTTTTTATCCTTGCAAACAAAGTCGGAATCTCAACTCCTAGGTCATGCAGCAAAAAGGCTTCCAAAAACTTCTCCTCATGAGGTCCCTCCATTGGGTACCCAAGTTGTCTCATGGATAAGACTAGATTAGCATTAATACAACCTCGAGTACCAATGAGTGGTATGTTGGGGAAGTCCCCACAACTGGATATGATTTCTGTACCATCATACTCCCTAGAGTACCAGGAAATATCGCTGGATCGGAGTGATCCCAACCTCTGGGGCCAACTAGCATCCTTCTGATCCATAAAGGGACCCCTATTTGGAAGATGGGTCTGCAACCATATGTACAATAGAGGGGAGTAACAAGCAACCATTCCTCCCTTCTTTGCACTTCTCCAAGTCAGATAATAGAACACATCAGCAAGAAGGGTAGGCACTGGATTCTTCGTGAGGAAGATGCAAATGGCAGTCATGTCTACAAAATCGTCAAAGTTTGGGAACAGAACAATTCCATAAATAGCCAAGGCAATAAGCAAGCCTCCCAACTTTGGGCCTCCAACAGGGTGTAAGCTCTCTCTATAAGAAAATTGAGTGGAAATCCTTTGGTATTTCCTTTCACTCCCAGGTTCTCAGTAACCTCCTTCTTATGCATGTGAAGGGCATCGGCTATAACTTCATGTTCCAAGGTCCCTTCGACACCCATAAATGGCAGTTTGTTTTTTATGGGAATACCAACAAGATGTTCAAATTCCTCCAACATTGGTGCTATTTGAAAATCCTGGAAGGTGAAACATCTCATTGGCGAATCATAGAACTGGGACAAGGTCAAAAGTAACAGTGGGTCTGCTTCTTTGTTCAAGAGACTGAGCAAATTACCATAATGCTTCCCAAAGTTGATCTTGTAGACTGGATGGAGCTGAGAAACCAATTCTTGTAGAACGTCTAATTTAGGAGCCTTGAACTTGTATGAGTACGTGCTTCTCTTGTTCAATCCCATACTCTCTAAATGATTATAACACTGATCCTCTAGTTCCCTGGAAACAAAATGCAAATGTTATGTTTTGATTATGTGATGAACGTGCATGGTTTTAGAGTTACAGGTAACATCAAACTCAGGTTGGGAAGAGTAACAGGAAAAAAACTGGTATCTCTGATTATTGGCACTCCATGGGTAGGCTCTATGGTTGATAGGTTCCCAAAGTCATGGATCCTTCTTGAGAATATTAGTGTCGTGATGAAGGCTCGTCGGACAATAATACCCTCAAAATGATCTCTTCAAGGTGAGGTCTTCGTATTGTCCCAATGAGGAAGGCTCCTCGTGGGCCAATACTACACAACCATCGATTCTAAGGTTCTAAAAAGGTCCCTAGAGTCACTGATTCCACATGAAAACGTTATTGCCATGATGAAGGCTCGTCGGGCAATAACATCTCCAAGAGAATCTACTCTAGGCGGGGTCTTCGTATTGTCCCAATGAGGAAGGCTCCTCGTGGGCCAATATTACACAACCACCATCTTAATCCTATGTTTTTTCTCAGACTCGGGTAGAGAGACTATCTCACAAAGCACGAATAATCAGAGATCCCCACAAAAGCCACTGAGAACCAATAAACAGATCACAGATAACAATACAATAAGATATTAACAAAAAGAAGATAGAAAAATAAATCAAACAAAGCTAACACTAAACACAAATAAAACTAAGCTAGGCCTGACTCTCTCTAGCTTGGAGCTATAGTCCCCAGCAGATTCGCCAGCTGTCACATCTCGAAAAACGCGATCCTTCGTGAGGCGCTCGCACGCTCGCGGAAAAGATGTCCGAACAGAGTCGCCACCGAACTTTATTTATTCCAATGAAGGAAAGGGAAAATATCGATAAAACCCATAAAAAACAACAAAAAGAAAATGGTCGTCGCAACCAAATTCGGGTTCGGGAGTCGGTTACGCAAGGGGAAGGTATTAGCACCCCTCACTCCATTGTACCCAACGGGAACCACTTAGTTAAATCTATGATAGAGTGTTAGCTAATGTTAATTGTTATCTTCTATTTACTGCGCAAGAAAAAGAAAGAAAGGAAAGACTTAGGGTTTTTAATATTAATGTGCCTGACAAGATTTCGTAATCCTGCTCCTACGTATCTTCAGGTGCTATGGAGAACTCAAGGCATACGTAGTTCTACCCAAAGAGAACTACTGGGTGGATTTCTTTTAAAGAGAGTGATGCTTGAATCACATTTGAGCGATTAAACCTTTACTTGTTGCTCGCTCTTGGAGGCTGAAGTCTTTGTTTGTTTCGCACCAAAATGGATGTTGCATACTCTTTTCTGAAAATGTTTTTGGGGTCGCACAAGGGCGGAAAACAAGTTTGATTGGTTTGAGTGTTTTGTTTGGATGACGGTTACTCGAATGGCCGAGTAAGGCTACTCGTATCCAAGTACTCGAAAAGAGAAATAGAAGGCTCTAGACCATCTCCCTTTTCATCCTTAATTGCAAAGTAATTTAAATAAGGTTAATGTATTTTGGACGGATGGCGAATACTCAAATGGCCGAGTAAGACTACTCGTATCCAAGTAATCGGGGAAGGGAATGGAAGGCTCCATACCACCTCCTTTTTCGTCCAAGTTTATTACAAAAATGAGTTTGACTTAAGGTTTGATTATGAAAATAGTTTGGATGTGGCGGGGGTTAGAAGTTTTTAATATATGACAATTGCTCGAATGGCCGAGCAAGGCTACTCGTATCCAAGTAATTGAGGAGAGGAATCGAAGGCTCGAGACCATCTCCCTTTTCATCTTTAATGAAATGGTGTTTAATTGTTATTAAGTATTTTGGATTTGATTAGGGAAAATGCGCACTCGATATTGACCGAGGTTTTTATTTGCGTTTGAATTGAAACAGATGGAATGGTTTGAATGTTTTAAAAATGACGGAGAAGTGCATATGAAAATGGTTTTTTTTTGTGAAAATTGTTCGACGTTGGATCGATTCTTTATTTCTGTTCTTTTCTGAAAAGCGTTGATTTTAATCTTGGAATTAAGAATCAACTGATACAATAAAAATAAACATAAGCAGTAAAATTTATTACACATTTTTGGGAATGGGGTACATTTTATCGAATGGGGATACAACACAATAATTAAATCATACAAGTTTTGAAAGACAGTTATAAAAATAAAAAAATCTCGTTGTAAGGAGGCCCAAGAGAAAGTCAAGGGACTCGAAGTAAAAATCAGAATTTAAACTAAAAGAAATTTAGTGTTATGTTATACAATTGTAAAGCGATTCATGTAGGAATCACCATATCTGAGGCCGGTCAACAAGGCTCTATGCCTGTAAACAATATCTGAAGTTAAATTAAATTTTCAATTTTGAAAGTGCTACGCATCTATGGAAAAACCGATCGAACATATAAATCAACAAAAAAAGAAAATTTAATTAAAAAATAATAATTAATTAATAAATATAACAGTAATAATCAAACAATAATACTAATAATAATAAATGAACAAATAGAAATAAATAAAGATAAATAATTATACTAATGATTAACAATAATAATATTAGCAATAATAATGAAAAATAAAATCCATAAATAAATAATAATAGTAATAATTAATCAATAATAATAACAATAATGATAACAAAAATGATAATAAAATAAGTAATCTCAATAACTAAATAATAATAATAAATTAATAATAATAATAATCAATAAATATAGTAATGATAATAGTTAATAAAAAAAATGAATAATAATAATAGTAATAATAAAAATAATAATAATAAGTAAACAAATAATAATATCAATGATAATATCAATAGTAATCAAATAATAATAATGACATTAATTATAATAATAGACAATAATAACTATATTAATGATAACCAATTAATAGTGATAATAGTCAATACCCATAATAATAATAATAATAATAATAATAATAATAATAATAATAATAATAATAATAATATAAACAAAATAGAGAAATGATAATAAAAACTATAAAAAAAAAATATAAAAAAAAAGAGAGGCGGTGTACACTTGCAGAAGATGGAGTATATTTTCAAATTTTTAAATAAACCAATAACATAAAGACATGTGGAAATGAATGAAATAATAATAAAAAAGCATAATATACATCAATGCTTTCTCTATCGTGTTTAAAGGAAAACAACAAACAGAGAAAAAACTTTCTCTGCTTTCTCTCTTTCACGATTCTCCCCCTATTTCTTACAATAGATTCTCTCATCCACTCTCAATCAATTCTTCCTATGTAGTTTGTCACAAAGTTCCAAATACAAATACTTCCTCTCGTGCTCAATCCTCTCAAGTTTAAAGAAGAAACACAAACATGAAGAAACTGAAATGAAAAAAAAGCTTACCTAACGGAGCTTTCGATTCACCTGGTGATGGTGATTTTGCACAGGGAGGGCAACGGCTCTCGCTGAAACAGAGATTTGCAAGCTTGGATTTATTCGTGACTTGTGGTGGCATCAACACAGTGGTTTTTTCGTTGTCGTGGTGGTTATGGAGGAAATCGTGTGTTAAGGGAGGAAGATGATGGTCGTGAAATGGAACAAGGTGGCAGCATTGAACGTTGTCATTCCAAGGAGAAATAGGGCGGCTTTTTGGCTAAGGTTATGGCATTTCTTGTCGGTTTCCGGTTGTTGTTTTTTTTATTTCGTTGTTGTTGTATAGAAATTGCAATAGAGGGAGTTAATCCACGGTGGCTGAAGAGTAGAAGAGATGAAGAGTTTTATTGTTGGGTAAGTTCTGTTTTAAAGGGAGATTTTGATATGGTTGTTATTTAGTTGCATGCAGTGGTGAAACAGAAGGAACACGGTGGATAGTGGCTTTAAGATTTAGCCGATGAAGGTGGATGGAAGTTTGAGGGATGTCCTTGTTGGCTTTGGGTGATGAAGATGAAGGTTGTCGTGGTAGGTTGATGATGAGTTCGACTGTTGAAGGGTCTGGAGTAGGATCTTGTTTTTTTTTGTTATGGAGAGAAAAAATGTAGTTGTTGTTATGATGATGGAAGAGTGGACTTTCTGAGTTTTTTTTCAAAAGGTGACGCAGATGGTGAGTTGATGGTGATGGAAAACTTTTGCTTTCTTTTTTGTGTGTGTCTCGAGGACAATAAAAATTATATATTTTAAGAGAGTGAGCAAGTGGGTATTAGGAGTAGAGAAAAAAATTAAAATATATGTGTGAGAGAGAGAGAGATAAAGAGAAAGAGCGTGGGGTGAGGAAGAAAAGAAGAGAGAGAAAAAAAACAATGGCCATGTGTCTTTTCCCCAATGGTTCCAAGCTTAATTAATTTCACAAATAAAAAAAAGGCAAAGTGATTGGTCCTCTAATCAACATTTTAATTAAATTAAACAAAATAATCAATTTATCTCTATTAATTAAATTAAAAATGGACACACATGATTTAAAATCAAAACAAGAATACAGATAACTCTAAGTAAATCTCCCAATTATTTCGACAAACTAACAAAAATAATCGGACAAAATTTGAATTAAAATTGAGCACAAAAATGCCCGAAAAATAAAATTATTTGCAACAAAATTAATCAACACGAAATAAACTTCTCGAAAACATATAGGTTTTGATCAAATTTTGAAATAATAATTGATCGGTTAAAAGGCTCAAACTGATAAAAATGCGGCTAAAAAAATAGTCGAAAAATTAAAATGAGCACACCAGGTTAAACTACGTGACCCATAGATTAGGAAAACTGACGTCAAAAAGCTCAATTTTTGCAATTTTTCGCCCGTTAATTCGAAGTACAGTTGAGAAACAATTCAACCGGTCTGTCTGTAGATTCGAAAAAATTAATTCAAGTATATTTCAAGCACTATGTGAAACAAAATGTATGTTATTACAAGTAAAAAATGCAAGCGCCATGTAAATGAACTGAAATGTTGACTGAATAATCGTGAACAAATAATCAGATGCCAATGAATCGCTCTTGTACAATTTATTGTTGATTCTCAAGCATAAAAAAAACCTACAAAGATTCAGACGACGATAATACTCTTGATTATCACTTTGCGAACCTCTAAAATACGATGCAATAAAAATAAGCGATGCAACAAGATTGAGAAATCAAGTCTTTTGACTTCTTAATCAACAGACGAATGAATGAGTATTATCAAATTCAGATAAAATGTCAGAATTCCTGACTTTTTACTTGAACCCTGATGAATGCTTTAAACTGATGAAATACACGACAAAATGGATTGATTTATGCTATGTTGATGTGAGTGAAAACTCAGGGTAAAATTTAGGGTATGACAGTTGGCTTTCATGATTATGGTGAAATTTTGGAATGAAGTTCCCAATTTGACTATGATGTATCTTGATAGGCCAGCTCATGTGTTTGTTGTTGAAGAAGTCAAAGATGAAAAGACATGGTATTATGATATCAAGTGTTTCCTCCAAAGTCAGATTTACCCCTCTGGGGCATCTTTGAAAGATAAGAGGACTTTGAGAAGAATAGCTGGCAACTCCTACCTGAATGATGATGTGCTTTACAAGAGAAATTTCGATATGGTTTTGTTCAGATGCGTGGATAGACACGAAGCAGAGTTGTTGGTGACAGAAGTCCATGAAGGTTCCTTTGGTACTCATTCCAATGGACATGCTATGGCAAAGAAAATGATGAGAGCAAGTTACTATTGGCTGACAATGGAATCTGACTGTTGCAAGTTTGTGAAGAAATGTCATAAGTGTCAAATATATGTAGATAAAATTCATGTTCCTCCGACACTGTTGAATGTCATTTCCTCTCCATGGCCCTTCTCCATGTGGGAAATTGATATGATTTGCATGATTGAGCTCAAAGCTTCAAATGAACATCATTTCATTCTGGTGACTATTGATTACTTCACAAAATGGGTTGAAGCGGCATCGTGTGCGAATGTGACCAAGAAGGTTGTGGTCTGATTTATTAAGAATCAAATCATATGTCGTTATGGTGTGCCAAGTAAGATCATTAATGACAATGGATCGAACTTGAATAACAATATAAGGGAAGTTCTTTGCAAAGAATTCAAGATTGCACATCATAATTCTTCTCCCTACAGACCTAAGATGAATGGGGTTGTTGAAGCTGTGAATAAGAACATCTAGAAGATTATCTAGAAGATGTTGTGACGTATAAAGATTGGCATGGGATGCTCCTATTTGCTTTGCATGGGTATCGTACATTCGTCCGCACTTCAACAGGGGAAACCCATTTCTCTCTTGTTTATGGCATGGAAGTTGTGCTTCCCGTAGAGGTTGATATCCCATCATTATGTGTTTTGATGGAAACCAAGTTGACTGAAGCTGAATGGTGTTAGACCAGATATGATCAATTGAATTTGATTGAAGAAAATAGATTGACCGCCATGTGTCATGGTCAGTTATATCAGCAAAGAATGAAGAAAGCTTTTGGTAAGAAGGTCAAGCCTCGTGTGTTCCGAGAAGGTGACCTCGTGCTCAAGAAGATTCTATCTTTCAAACCTGATGTTAGGGGCTAGTGGAGTCTTAATTATGAAGGCTCGTATATTGTTAAAAGATCCTTTTTAGGAGGTGCTTTGACTCTTACAACTATGGATGGTGAAGAGTTCACTCATCCTGTGAACGCTGATGCAGTCAAGAAATATTTTGCCTAAAAAAAACGAACAGCTCGCTAAGTTGAAAACCCGAAAGGACGGCTTAGGTAAACATGAGCGTCTCGGTGGATTGAAAACCCGAAGGGCGATCCAGGAAAAAGTTAGAGACATAAAACAGAAGAATTATCCCGGTAGATTGAGTGCCCCACCTTAGGGAAATCTAGGCAAAATTAGGGATTATGTCAAGTAACTGCATTCGGCTGGTCCTGATCTTTGTAGCAGTTTTGAACAGTCATTTGGTTCTGATTCATCATTCTTAACTGAAGAAAAGCATAGTGGATTTCAAAGTTGGTAGGGAGAGTAGTGGTCGTTATATTCAATGTAGCCCTTTCCCATGTAAATTACCATTTTCAAACTTTGTAAAGATCCATGGAGTCCCGCCATTTGAGGACTACCATTCTATTAAATAAAGTTGAGCTTTTATCCAATTATTTCTTATTCTTATTTGTTTCTGTTTTAGAATTGAACTTTTATGATGATAATTTTGAAGTAAATAAATCAATGAGCAGTCATTTTTTCTGAAATAATAAAACATTTACTTTAAGAACAACCGATTTCAAAAAAAAAGAATGTCAACAGCAATCTAAATAACGGTAAGTCTTGATGTGTGAAGCATTGTTGTCTTCCCCAAGCAGCTTGTTGAGGACTTTATCCTCCACAACAGTTTGTCGTTCATCCTCAGCATGGTTGATGAGTTGCTCCCCAAGAAATTTATCATCCCCAATAGAGTTGGTGGGTTGATCCCCAAATAGTTCATTTTATATCTCCAGTAGAGCTGATGTGTGGTTCTCTTTGTAGTTCATCATCTATCCCCAGCTAAAGATTTATGATATTCACTTGCATCTTTGTGTGAACCCTGGATCTTTGTGAAACTTTATTAGGTTTTCAAATCCCCTACGCCTTTATTTGTGTGTTGCATAGCCATGACAATTTCTCCCCTATGCGAGTCTGTATATCCGGTTGATATATTTTGTACCTTGGAATTAGTTTATTTCTCGATCTCCAAGAAGAGTCTGATGACTATTGTTTTCTTTTTGAGAAAGGTGTTGCTAACCTTTGTATCCTCGTGCGGTCTTTGATTTATCCTGGAAGATTGTTGTATCCTCAGTGAATCCCCACAAAGATGATTATGGACGGAATTCCCAGTAGACCGTCTAACAGTATTTGATTTTGAGCAGTATTAATGATGTCCCATGCAGGGTTGTCTCCCATTTAATATGGTGTTGACTTAAAATTCCCCCACAATTGTGACTTGTTGCTCTGATGTGGATCCTCGGCAGATCTCTCTTTATCCTCAGCATTTTAGGTTGGACGCA
Organism: Lathyrus oleraceus; assembly: GCF_024323335.1. NCBI lineage: Eukaryota > Viridiplantae > Streptophyta > Magnoliopsida > Fabales > Fabaceae > Lathyrus > Lathyrus oleraceus. Next base: position 142,860,518 of record NC_066585.1, on the reverse strand, counting down.
TGTTCTCCATGCCTTCCCCTAGCCAGAGTTGAGCTTTGATTTGGATTAATGTATCCTCATTCTCCCTTAAGTTGTGGTTGTGTGCCATCCCTGAGAATTGAATTTATTTTGAGTTAGGATTTATATGCTCGGTGATTTATTTTCGTCCCTAGCATGTTCTCCAATTGGTGTTTCCATCTTGTTGAGATTAACCGAGTAGCTAGTTGTGATGATTCAAATCTTCATTGTTTGTATCCTTTATGCTCGTTTTTCAGTATAATCATATACTTACTCATGCATATGCATGCATAAAACATAACATCAGATATTTCATTGTGCATTATTATCGCATTAACCTTTCTTCAAATCTCCTGCTTTGATGATATTATTTCCCAATGCAGATTTGGTGTGTTTGTCATCTTTCAATTGTAGAGAGTCATCCCCTTAAGCAGAAAGAGTTTATCTTTTCTCCTTCCCCACTGAGTTATTACCTCGTGGATGATTGTTATTTCACTCTCCTCCCTAGTTTTTAATCTGGATGGAACCACTCCCCTTGAGTTATATCCTCATTAGGTTGAGTCTTGTTTGACCGTTTCTTTCTAGTTCTTACCTAGATAGATCTTTTGATCCCCAAGAGTTTATTACCCAGTAACTGGTGATATCCATCTTTATGATTGAGTACTTTACCAATGTTAATTTACCCAGTAACTGGTAAAAGGTAATTTATTTCTTTGATTTTCTCTAGCGGATTCGTTGTTTCGTCTCCCCAGCATGTCTATCCTTGATATGTTCATCTTAACCGATGACGGATATTCTTTCTGCTTGGTATTCTACCCAGTAAAAAGGTAGTTGTAATTTCTTCTTTCCACAGAGAGTTTATCCTTGATATGTTCACTTTAACCGGTGACAGGTTTTCTCTTTTTATGGTATTCTACCCAGCAACTGATAGTTGTAATTCCTATTTGCGGTATTCTGCCCAGTAAATGGTAGGTATAAATCATATTCTCCCCTTTGAGTTTATCCTTTATATGTCCATCTTAACCGATGACGGATACTCTGTCCTTGGTCTTCTTCCTAGTAACCGGTGGTTGTAATTCCTATTTTTCCCCGGCAGTCTATCCTTGATGTGTTCATCTTAACCGGTGACTGATATTCTTACCTTTGAGTATATCCTTGATATATTCACTTTAACCGGTGACGGGTACTCTCTCTTTGGTTTTCTACCCAGGAAAAGGGTAGTTGTAAATCCTATTTGGTTTCTTTTTCCCCAGTAGGTTATTCTTACCCAGTAAGCGGTAATGAATATTCCTCATTTTCCTCAGTGAGTAATCCTTGATATGTTTACCCTAACCGGTAACGGATGTCCCTCTGTCCGAGTATATTATCTTTTTACCCAGTAATCGGTGGTAGATAATATATCTCTTTTACTCTTGTGTTGAAGTTTTTCTTCCCCAGTTGAGTTTGGGTTCATATTTCTGTGTGAAATCAAATTTCCTTTTGGCTTGAGTATTTCGGCTTTATTTTGACCTACTCTCGTCCCCTGTAGATTTATTTGCCCTCCAGTCCGAGTCTTTCCATTGATTTATTTTCATGGAAATCCCCTCGTGTCTCCAGCAGTTTTCAAGTCGTAGTCTGACCTACACATAACTTTTATCCCAGAGTCTTTGTCTCCCCCGTGAGTTTTCCTTATGGAATGCATTGTGTTCATGTGGACTTTCAATCTCTCCTAATTCTCTTCCTTTGTGTCAACATATTCCCTACAAAGATTATTTTTGCATTCATATAATATGAATCATGAGGTCTCTTAGGGACCAAAATTTGTTTCTAGTTGTTGTTATTTAAGTTTATTCTACTTAGTCAATACGAAGATTTTAACCTTCACATCCTCAGCTAGAATGTCCTTAAATAGGGTCAGCTGTAAGACCCCAATTTTGACACTAAGATCCCTTATGCAATCTCATCATTTGCATTTGCTTTGGGATCACACCTTGGTATCCTCCTCACCCCTCATTCATTTGGGTTTGCATTGGGAGAGATCACCAAGCATATTTGATTGTATCACACTTTGTTTTTTATTTGTTCACTAACCAAAACATGTTTATACGTAGCTTTGTTTCTTTTGTAGGTGTCCATCTTTTGTACTTTGTTTTTCAACTATGTTTGTTTTCTCCAACTTCCACCTCAAAATTCATCATGATCCAAGCTGCAAATGGAAAAAATTGCAACAGCAAAGTTGCTCCCCTTCATGTTACCTTTCGCAAGAGTCCAAGATCATGGCATTTTTTAGTGACTTTCTCATGGGTGTAATGCATGACTCCATTTGGTAAGTTCCATGATCAATTTCCATTTCACTAATGCATGACTTCATGCTATTGTTTCAGGTTGGTTTGCGCATGAGTTTGGATCTTTTGACATTATTTGATGGGCTTTGTACGCGCCCATGCAAGCATGCATGAGAGCATTGCTATTTTCGGATTTTGATGGAAGCGTGTGAAAAGCATCCTCATGATATAAATACAAGTGCCTTGAGCTCAAAAATGGATCCCTTTTGCCCAAGTTTTGATTTGCTTCTTCCCTAACCTCCATTAAAGGCTAATTTGAGGATTTCATCTTGAAATCGAGTTTTAATTCTCATTCTTTTTTGGAATTGAAACTCCAAGAATCCAAGCCTTTTAATCATCAATATCACCTCCTGCAAGTTGGTAGAAGTAAGCCCAAGCAGATTGAGATCAAGATCAAGCCTCCTCACTGCAAATAGAAGGTGAATTTTGTGAAACTCTCCTTCTTCGATTCTCCATCATTTCACTTGGTTTTTGGTTGGCTGAAGTCCTACCAATGTGGGAAACAAGATTGAGTTGCTTTTAGGTCAAATTGAAGCAACTCAGTTCATACTCCTCAATTTTCAATTCCATGTATCTTTCAATATACTTGGAATTGAAGAATTTTGAGAGCAGATTTGGATTCCTACTGATTTTCTCTTTAAAATAGTGTACTCATTTTTCTTTTTCATGGAAGTTGGTGGTGGACCAGTCCGGTGAGGTCCACTGGAGAAGATGGCCGGAGCCCTAGCTCCGGTGGTGTGGTGGCAAGGTCATATCCATTAGATAATCTCTCCACGTTTTAATCTCATCTGTTGCTTCTGATTATCATCCCTACGCGTGTGTTGACAAAGGTCTTTAGTGGATAGCGCGTGTTGGCCATCAGATCTTCCACCTCAATTAATGAGGGAGATCCGATGGCCCTTATTTTTTCTTATTTTATTTTACTTTCTGATTTTATTGTTAATCCATTTATTTTGATTAATTCATATTAAATTCATTTTTTATCCAAAAAATATGGAACTTTCACAAAAAATCTTTAAATATTTTCTTCTTCCATATTTTGAATTAAAATCATTTTTTGTATTAACTTTGATATTTTTTGTGAATTAATTGATTTTGGACTTGTTTTTAAATATTTTAAAATACTTCTGACTTTTCAAAAATTATGAAATTTTTTGTGTAAGGTCCTTTGACCTTGTTTGACCTAGGATAAATCTCTTGACCATTTATTTTGGTGATTTGAAGGGATTTGGGGTGTTGTCCATTTAAAAAGGCATTTTAATTTGACTTTTAATTGGTTAATTGTTTTAAAATATTGTTGAGCCTTGTAGCGGGGTATTCGTTACCTTTAGATTTATTGACTAAATCAAAAGTAAACCATACAAGTCGAGTCGCCACCGCACTTCTATTTATCCAAAGGAAAGGTTAGAAAGCGAACAAAAACCGAGAAGTTTTATCGAATCAAAAACTAATAAAAATGTCAAAGATCGGGGTAAGGGGGTTGGTTATGCAATGGGAAGGTTTTAAGCATCCAAAACATCCTAGGTACTCCTAGGGAGCCCTTTTCACATTTGTTGTAAGGTTGGTATTTTGTGAAAATTTGTTTGTGCAAACATGATTGGGGGGATGAGAGAAAAATATACAATTTATTTACAATTTGTGTTTGAATGGATAAACCCATTGCCTATGTACCATCTTAAGAAAGATTAGGATCAAAACCTCGTAGTTCGGGGTAAAAATCTCAAAACAAGTTGGTGAATTGATTGGTCCAAAAGCCTTAAGGTCTCTTGTTATCCAAGGGAGAAAACTCAACCTAAAACCACAAATCCACCATGTGAGGATAGCTTCAACATGCTAGTGAGGGGTTAACCCTATAATAAGCATGGAAGACTCATTGTCCATCACTAAGGATATAGGTGAGCATTATGTCTACCTCAAGGATAACTCAAACCTAATAGTTAAAGGTTATGAAAATTTTTTCATAAGAAGTGGCCATTGAAACCACAAAACATTTGAATGAGTCATATTTACCAATGAAAAGTATTTACAAAATATGGTCAAAGTTGACTTAAAGATTTAATTCAAAATAAGTGTTATGAAAAGAAAGTTTGAAAATCAAAAGCATAATGCTTAGGTTTCTAATGTTTGAAAACAAGTGTTAATGTTTGCACAAAAGTTTTGGCTTGGGTTAGAGTGGAGGGAAGAAGAAGAATGGCTAAGTCCTAAACATACAAGAGATGAAGGATAAGAAACAGGACCACAAATGGAGTTCCTTTCTTGAGATCATATTGATGATCCAAGTAGCTCTCATCCTTTGGAATAAGCAAGCAAATAAGTGTATACTCAAGCAATCAATCAAGCAAGCAAGCTCTTATAAATCCTCCCATGGCTCTTGTATCTCTCACTTTAGAAGCACATGACAATGGTTCTTCAATTTGGCTCAAATAGGAATCCCCTAGCACAAAAGAACACACATGAAAAGGTTCTACGAAGCAAATCAAGAATGGACAAGAGTGAGTTTAGAGATTTGGTCCTTCTAATCCATCTTCAACATTAAGGCCTTTTTTACTCCATTTAGCATAGGGAATGTCCTAGAATCTAAGTCTTTTTTATCCATTTTTTGCATTTGGTGCACAACAATCAAAACAAAACACAAGCAAAATAGTATATACACAATTATGTGCTCAATTGAGCAAAAGGAAAATTGCATTAACATAAACATGTGCTCAAATGAGCAAAGGGCAAAAGCAAATGAATAATATGTAAAAGAATAGTAAATTGCATAAATGTAAAGTGCAAGAATTAAATGTTAATGGTTAATGGTTAGTGTTAGTATTAGTGTGCCATAAGGCAATTTAGCGCTATGTTAAGCAATCGTAATTGGACTTATGTAGAAGTTACAACTATATGAGGTCGGTCAATAATAATGTAGGAAACAACACAAGTTAGAGATCTTGATTATTGAATCAAGCTCCTACAACTTGCCATGCCAAAAGAAGATGAGAAATGATCTTGTATTGATTTAGGTTCTTTGCTTGATTAAGAAGCAACCTATCCTTAATGCAAAGCCATTCACTTGATCCATGATCAAGATGAATTAGATTTGAATCAAGGAAGGTTAAACCTCCCATGTATCAAGGCTAACCACCAATCTTTAACTCATTGATCAAAAAAGGAAAAATAAGAAGAAGAAGAAGAAGAAGAATATTAAAGTGCATTAATGGAAATGAAATGAGAGAATCAACAAGCATTGACCAAAGAGATATGAAATCAAGGTCAAATAATAGTAAACAGAAGCAAGATGAAGATTAAAAGTCAAGAAACAAATAAAATATTTTTGGTATTTTTCAAAATTAAAATAATACTTGAATTAAAATAATAAAGAAAGGCCAAACTTCAAATTCACTTCAAATCAACTTTGAAAAGTCCAAGTGAATTATCCTAAGTTCAACAAGGTCAAACAAAGTTTGACAAAAAATTTCAGCATTTTTAGAAGTTAGAAACTATTTTTAATCAATTAAAAATGCATAAAAATAACCTAATTGAATTAAAATCTCAAATAAATCTCAAATCAATTAATAAACTGATGAGAATATTTTTCATAGATCTATCATCATTCAAATAGGTTGGAAAAATATTTTTGTATTTTTTTGAATATCAAAAACTATTTAAAATGAATTAAAAATAACCAGAAAAGAGAAAATTCATAAAAAATATCAAATGATAAAATAAAAAATATTAAAAATCATTTTTAGAAACTAGGATTTAAAATAAGAAAAATGCAATTGGTCTCACATTTTTTGGACCAATAATGAAGGAGATAGGATTTTTTGAAATGAAATGGAATTTAAAAAATAAAAAGAAAATTGAAATCAGAAATTAATAATACGAAAAAACAAGAAGCGTTGGATGAAGCTCATTAAATGAGCTGGCAAATCATGTGGACCACATGCGCGCATCCATCATGCGCTTCAGTCAATGCATCACACGTTGCCTATTAAAAAGTCATAACATGGGACGGCTTGGATCAAATATGGAAACAAGGATGCACGGTCCATATTCAATCTGGAGACCAGACGGTGGTGTACATCACCGTCTTCTCCGGCCAACTTCCGGCACCGAACAAAAATTACAGAGAATAAAACTCCACCAAATGCCACGATCCTGGTATCAAATGAAAGTTAGGGTGATGTACATCACCCCTATACCAACCAATTCTGCTCTAGGCTTCCATAGAAAAAGGAATCAGAGCTTGATTTTGTGGTGTTCAACTGAAACTTGTTGGATTTCAACAATTCAAAGCACAAAATGATTGCCTCTATGGAGAGGACTTCAGACAACCCAGCAACAACAAGAAATATGCTATATACAAAGAGATTCGAAGAAAACAAATTCTGAAATGAAGAACTTGAGAGCACGATCTCTTGATGCTTAAGCTTGCAGTGTGTTCTATGGATCAAGGTGAGCAAGGCTTAGGAACTGTAGATCTAAAAATCAGTCGAGGAAATTGAAATTTAGATCTGAAAATTTTGAAAGAAAAGGTGAGTTCTTTTGAGTATGGTTGAGGAATGATTCGTGCAGCATGTAAGGCGCCCTTAGGTTGTGTAAATGAGGAGTATGAAGCACTTATTTATAGCAAGAGATGGCTGAGTGCATGGCATGTGCATGGATGGAAAGGGCCTCCATGCATGAGCCTGTACAGGCGCATGGAGGCCCCAATTCCACTTGGATTTGCAAGCTGATGCTAAATGAAATCATAATGGACGTGCAGATTATGTGTGCTGAGCTCATGCAATGCATTTTTAATGAGTTTCCAAAATTGTACCAATATGTTCAACCCTTCGAAAATGGCATTTCCAAAAGTGACACATAGCCTTATGGGTAATGGTTGGAAAGCTTTTGGCATGAGGATTAATTGTTATATTGACCAAAACTTCATTTTACATTTGTAAATTAGTGAAAAATGATCATGAAGTGTAAGGTGCAAAACATGTATATGTGAGAATTTCAAAAATGGCCAAACTTCAAGCCCTTCTGTTTCAATGATGCAAACTCCAAATGACAAAACCTTCAACATGAAATTTGTAGATATTTTCAAGAAAATCAATTTGGACTTAAATTTTGCATAATTTGGTTTTTTTATGAAGACGTTATGGGCGCTTGAAGTTGGACTTTTTCACATTTCAATGCCTTTGGTCCAAAGTGACCTATAATGTTTTGCATTATCACATGTATTTATTTTAGGATTTTGAAAATTTGTCCAACATAACAATTGAATTAGACATCTTAAACTTTCCAATTCATTTTATCCCATCTCAAAATCATGAAAAACGAAGGAGTTATGTTCTTCGAAAGTTGATCCAAAATTAGGGTTTCAGTCAAAATGACCTGTAATGTTTTGAAATGGATGATGATCTTGCAAGCTTCAAATGTATTTTTGATGAACATGAAAGTTGTTCATATGGTTCTTAAGAACATTTTTTATCTTGGGGTTATCTCCATTTGACAAACAGATCAAACGTTAGGTCTCAGTGTAATTCAAAATAGTCAGATGAATTGACTGATCAACTTCTCAAGTCCAAACCTCATATCTTGATGAATTGATGATTGAGGACACTCAAATAAGTTCAAATATGCATGAAATGATGAATGGAAGAACTTCCCTTGATTGTATTTGATCATGGGTTGAGGTTGCTTCATGAGCAAGGCACAGTTGATGAACAGATGAATTTGGGTTTCCTTGGGAAACAAGCCTCAAACCCTTTGGTTTGATTTGATCAAAATGATGAATTGAGATACTTGGGAGACATATTTGATGAATGAGAGCCTTGTGAAACATTGTCATGCTTGCTTTCACCTTCAACTGGTCACATTAATGAGCATAGGGTCTCCTAGAAGCTTTGGATCTTGTGACTGCTCAAGCTACAAACAAAAGATGTTAGTGACATATTTTTGTGCTTTTGGTTAGTAAACAAAATGAGAAAAACAATAATATACAATTCAAGCATGATTGGTGATCTCAAACCAACTCTCAAGAGATCCCACCCAAAGGTAAGGAGCCAAGATGCTATGATCCTTGAGGCAATGCAATGTGCAATGATATGATGCCATGAGGGATCTTAGGGTCAAAATTAGGGTCTTACAATCCTTTTGTTTAATTTTGTGATGTTTGACTTTCTGTTTGATCTTGATCATGGTTGATTTGAACTTCCATTTGATCAATTCTATTGGACTTATGGGGTTGATGAAATGTACATTTCATCCCCCAAAATGTAAGGATAGTATTGATCAGATGAAATTCCTCCTATGATCAATTTGGGTTTCTATTTTCCCTTCCCTCTTCAACTTCATCCCTATTCTTCTCCAATACATCATTGACCAATGAATTCTCTTCAAGTCAAATTCTAGTTGATTCATCAATAACCTTGTGTCAGATGAATCAACATGAGTCTGACTGAGATAGGTCTTTCCCACTTTATTTTTTATTGTGATATGTTTTAAGAGTTTGGTTCTTTATACCAAGTCTCTAACATGCATTAACACCAACATCTTTATTGCCCGGCCTCAGATAGTTGTGACTTCTACATAAGTTCAATTACGATTGCTTAACATAGAGTTAAATTTGTTCCAAAAGGCATAATATTCTTGTAAGTGAGATTGTAAGTCTCCCATTCTTCATGGCATTGTGTGAAGACTTGACCTTTTCCCATTAATGAGAGCTAGTGGCATACTTGTTGATTTATCCAAGTTGGAGCCCTTCTCGTGGATGATGTCTTGGTTCATGTATTCATACTTGTGAATGAATGGTTGAGTGTTCTCCAAAGAATAACTTAAACAAATTGAACTCTTCACTAATATTTGACTAACTCTTTATTAATGTTGCTTTATTTTCAAGTCATTTACTTAATGCAATTTATATTTCAGTACCTTTATCATTCATAGCCATTTACATTTCATGCAACTTGTTTATGTTTCAGTCCTTTTCACTTTGCTCATTTGAGTCATATTTTGTGATTGTATATATTATGTGTTTGTGATTTTATTCTGTTTGTGGTATTAGGACCTTAAGATACCTTAATAACAACAAAAAAACCTTAAAAAAATATCTTGATGGACTGTTGGACTTGATCTGAACTTTTGGACTTATAATAGGCAACCTCCTTATGCTTTGAGGACTTGGCCAATGTCATTATTTGAGACTAAACTATCTTGGCCAATGTCATTCATCTGATACCAAGCCTTGAGTTTCCATTTGGTTTGCTTGCTATGTGGTCTCTATGTTTAAGTTGGTATTTTGACTTTGTGATTGATATCTGATGATTATTTCTGAGATTTTGCCAAGGAATATTTTCATTTGATACATTGGAGGACAATGAAGACTGCTAACTACTGGAGTGATTGCTTGGATATTATGGCTATCTTTATTTGATATATTGGTCTTCATATGATTTACTTGGATGTTTGCTTATGCTTATTGCTTGCTCAAAAGTCCAAAGGAAATGAGTTTCTATCTGACATTCTTGTCTTGTGGTTTGCATCCCATTTGTCAGATCTTTTCAACTCTTAACTTTTAATTCTTGTCTAAGATAGTCTCTTCATCTCCTTCCATTTCTTTAATTTCAAATTTCTCCCTCTTTTCAAAACTTTCTTTGCTTGTGTTTTCAAACTTATACATGCTTTAAATGAATAAAAACGGTCTTATGCCATTGAATTTTCAACCTATTTTTCTTAATCAAACATGTGAATGAACTTAACCATATTGACTTTAATTTCAAAAGATAAAAATAACTAACAACCTCATTCAAATCTTTGGTCATTTTGTGCCCTTTTCTTTTAAAATCTTTGCTAAAATCAATTCACCAACTTCTTTGAAATTTTTACCACGAACTACGGGATTTTGACCCCTCATTTTTATGTTGGTACGTAGGCATAAGACCGAAGGTCTTGTAAAACACAAAAATATAATTAATAAATTATTTTCTCATCCCCTCACTCCTTTTTTGTCAAACATCATTTTTAACCAAAACACTTGCACACAAAAAATGGTTCCCTATGAGTACATAGGATACTTTGGGTGCTAATACATTCCCTCTGTGTAACCAACCCCCTTACATGTAATTTTTGACATTTTATTAGTTTTGATTTGAAAACTTCTTATCTTTGAATTTTATTCGTACTTTTGTCATTTTTCTTTTGAAACAATAAAAGCGCGGTGACGACTTTGGTTTTATTGACGTCAAGTTTATCCATAGCTTAATGGTCATGAATTTACCACTACACCCATGTAATCATGGAGGTATTTCGTAATCATTCTCCGTGATCATTCATATGATTTCCTAGCATTAAAGTCGGGTCCGACTTATTTTTCCCTTTGAGATATCACATGGTCGGCTCCAACGTGCCGATCTCGAACTCTAACTAAATTCCAATTTGTATATGATTATGATTACCCGACCTACTTACCTCTTCATATCCGACCTCCAATAAACTCGACTTCAAAGAATTCCGAAATATATATATATATATATATATATATATATATATATATATATATATATATATATATATATATATATATATATATATATATATATATATATTCTAGTTAGACCTCATATATATCTTGAACCGATCGGAATTTGGTACGTTTTATAGGACATTGACACCTGTTCTTCGTAACAATTAGTCATACATGTCTATTTCTAAAATCTTTAATGAACATAGGCCTTCCATTTACAAATTTCCTGCGCCAACTCTTTTTCTACCAATCTGTCTTTGAAGCCATTAATTTGGGACCTGATTCCTTAACTTACATTTCAAGTTTTACCAAATATGCTCTTAAATAAATTTCAGAATAAAAAATGTGAGATCTATAATCAGAGAAATAAGTACGAGATTCCACTCATTTAACTTGAGCCTAATAATTCTGTACTCCCTACACCAATCAATAGCAGCACCTAAATACCCTATTTGAGATATCAACTTTTATGTGCTTTATTGTAAAAATGTTCTAGTCCTCTTCTAGAAACACATTTCTGCACATTACACGATAATCCTAATATGGTATATATTAGAAGCAAAAGAATCTATCAATTTTATCCAGCAGCTTCTGAGTCGTTGCGTTGCCATTCGGTTCTCTATTCGGCCTAACAGGTCAAAATAGAATATGTCCAAGAAAAGCCACTAGGAAGCCTGCTATAGATACAGCCTGTGGCAAAGTTGGATTTGAATATTACAAATAAATATTATATTTAATAATATTTTTTTTGTTTTTGTTATCGGTTTATATTCGGTTCAGAAACAGCTTATTTATAAAATAATAAAATATATGTACACAATGTGATAAGCAACATGGTATATATCAAGTATTAAGTTGACTAGCTTGTCTAAGGTTCTAACCAACTATCATCATAAATTTTAGTTTTTGTTATTAGACTAATGATAAATACAACCCCAACTTGAAATTTTAACGTTGTGCGTAGTATTACACATTACGTGCTTAGGAGTGAGAGACATTAGACCAGCGATAAATACCAAATTTAGGAATATTTTAAAAATGTCTTCGACTCTATTTAATATATATATATATATATATATATATATATATATATATATATATATATATATATATATATATATATTAATCTCTATATTTGATAATTTATTATTAATTAAGTTCTCATATTATACACTTCATCATCAATTTGACTTAATATTTAACCATTACTTATTAGATTACAAAATATTTATTGTATCAAGTATCATCTATATTGAATAGGCATTGATGTATAAAATATTTATTGTATCAAGTATTATCTATATTGATTAGGCATTGATGTGTATATTGATTACTAAATTATCTTGACAAGTTAATTATAACTCAACATGATTGTATATATATTCATTAATATATAATAAAAGATCACGAATCAAAATTCTATTATGGTATAGAGTATATCGATCGAACCTTGTTGTTTATCACATTGTGTATTGGAAAAGAATTTAAGTTTTATATTGGTTGAAGATAAAATCTTGAAAGAATATATATAGAGAGAGTAACCCTACCACACAACTAGTTCGAGAACGTCTCTTTAACATTTTCTTTGATAACAAGAACTGGTGTGCTCTATATTTATAGCAAGAATTCTCCTAGGTCACCATGGAACAATTCCAAGAAGCCTCCTTATACTGCCAACACATTAAGTCTCTTTCTGATCAATTATCTAATGTTGGTGCACTTGTATCAAATGAACGCATGATGCTTCAACTTGTTTTCGGTCTCTCCGATGCATATGTTGTTGTTGGCTCTCAAATCTGTCATTGTTAAAATCTGCCTCCTCTTTACAAGGATCGGTCTATGGTTGTCTTGGAAGAAACGACACTGGAAAAATGCAAACAACACAACACTGATAACTTTGTGCTTATTACTTCTAAGAAAAACATACCTCCTGTTTCTCCTCATACTCGCGCCAAACATAACAACAGTAACATTGACATTCGAGGTGGAAGCAGTGGCTTAGGCAGCAACCGTGGTAGACGAAATTGTGGTTGTGGTAGTGGTTGAGGAGGACGATCGCACCATTATCAACTAGGGGTGTGGAATCAACCCTATCCATAACAGACATGGGCATATCCTCTTTGGGCTACACAGTGGCAACCATGGTCCACCCCTCATTGCCCATATCCTGCAACTAGAAATTGGCAGCAATCGGTCGCTCCAAACAGACACATATCACTTCAGTACAACCGTCATACACACCAACAAATATTCAGGTTGCAATGCACACTTTATTTATGCCTCATCCTGATGAGCAATGATACATGGACACATGAGTCACATCTCACATGAGAGAAAACAAAGGTGATCCAACATCTTATTCCAACATAAGTAATCATATTGTTGTCGATAGTGGTCATAATATTTGAATTATTGGTCGTGGCAATGCATTATTAACCAATTCCCACACTCCCTTAACCTTGAATAATGTCTTGCATGCATCCAAATTAATCAAACGCCTTGTTTATGTCGAAAATTTACCATTGATAATGAAGTTTATGTTAAATTTGATCCATTTAGTTTTTTTATGAAGGATCTTCAAACATGGATGTCGTTAATATGATGTAATAGCTCATGTGAACTTTATCCTCTTACTCCAAGAACATGCACTTAAGGCACAACACCATTTGCTTTTGTTACTTTATCCAAAAAATTATAGCATGCTCACTTAGGACATCCAGGAGCATTTGTTTTGGATTCTCTTCATCGAAATAATTTTATTTTTTATAATAAGTTTCAGAACAATTTTGTCTGTCTGTCTTGTCAATATGGAAAATAAATAAAACTACCATTTTATGACTCTTTATCTCACACTTCATTTTCGTTTAATATTATGCATAGTGATCTTTGGACATCACCAACTTTTAGTTCTGGTGGTCATCATTATTATATATAATTCCTTGACGATTTTACAAATTTCTTATGACTTTTCCTATTGCAAATAAGTCTCAAGCTTACTCCATTTTTCTCCAATTTCTTAATCACATTAAAACACAATTTGAAAGAGGCCTAAAATGTTTTATATGTGATAATGGTAAAGAATATGACTAACACTTATTTTCATAAAGTTTGTGAGTTAAATGGAATGAGTTTCAGGTTTTCATGTCATCACGCCTCACCTCAAAATGAAAAAATCGAAATAAAAATTCATACTATAAACAACATTGTCCGTACACTTTTTGCATATCCCTCCCTACCACATTATTTTTGGCATCATGCTCTTCAAATGGCTACCTATATGTTAAATATTCTTCCAAACAAAAATTTAGCTCTTCAAACACCAACTACAATTCTTTATAAAAAATGTCCCTCGTACTATCATCTTAAAGTTTTTAGGTGTCTTTGTTTTTCATTAATCTCGTCCACTACTATAAATAAACATCAGCTAAGGTCAACACCATGTGTCTTCTTAGGATATTCAACCAACCATAGAGGATAAAAGTGTTTTGAATTGTGTAGTCGCAAAATAATCATTTCTAGGCATGTTATTTTTTATGAAAAAAATTTTCCTTCTCTACTTCACATGTTCCCGGATCCTCATGCTATGAATTTTTAAAAACAAGATGAACCTTTTCCATGTAACATGTTACCTAAATTGACCATAAATCAACTAATGCGTCTCACTCCTACACCTAACACGCCACATACCACGATCAGCACTCGAACCAACCCCTCGGTCCAACCTAACCCCTCGGCCTCACCCCTACACATCTCACCTACACCACGTCAAACGCCAATCCATACCATCAATAACACAAACTTTCCATTAGCCCCTACTTCTAACATGCCTTCTCCTACTACCATACCATCACATACTCATTCTCTAGTCAATCCTCCATTATCTCCTAAAATGACCACCCGAGCTTAACATGGGATTTTCAAACCTATAAATGACCATGCAAACTTTTTAACCTCCACATCTCTAATTCACCCATCATTTCTCATTTGCCCAATAATCCTATAAATGCCTTACAAGGCCATAATTGAAAAATGGTTATGAAATACTAATATGATGCTCTTATTGAATACAAGCCGTGGGATTTAGTACCACGTCAGGATAATGCTAATGTCATTCGAAGTTTATGTAGTTTTCAAGCATAAAAATAAATCAGATGGTTCCTTTGAAAGATTCAAATCTCTCCTAGTAAGAAATGGCTCTAACCAAAAAACTGGTGTAGACTACGGTGAAACTTTTAGTCCAGTGGTAAAACCCGCAACTATACAGACAGCTCTAAGTATTGTTATCTCAAAATCATGGTGTCTATATCAATTGGATGTCAAAAATGCTTTCTTACATGGAAACATTAATGAAACGGTTTACATGTATCAACCTCTTAGTTTTCTTGATCCTCAATATCCTGATTATGTATGCTTACTAAATAAGTCTTTGTATGGCCTTAATCAAGAACCCCGTGCTTGGTATATATGTTTTACCGAATTTGTTGATACATTGGGCTTCTCACACAATGCATGTGATCATTTGTTGTTCATCTATCACAGCGATAATGACATATCATACATTCTTCTATATGTAGATGTTATTTTTCTTATTTCCTCATCTGATCCTCTTCATAAGTCCATCATGTCTAAACTCAGTTCTGAATTTGCTACAAAAGATTTAGGTCCTCTCAGTTGCTTTCTGGGTATCTCAACTACTAGAAAATCAAGTGGCATATTTCTCTCTCAGAAAAAATATGCCAAAGAGATAATTTAGTGAGCTATCATGTCATCTTGCAAGTCGGTTTCTACCCTAGTGAACACTAAAGCAAAGCTTAATGGACTCTCGCGTAACCCATATCATGATCCCTCTAAATATCAAAGCCTTGCAGGTGCATTGTAATATTTAACTTTCACAATACTTGGGGTAACTTATGTCGTCCAACAAGTGTGTCTCGTTATGCATGATCCACAAACACAACACATGAATGCCTTGAAGCGAATTATTAGGTACATTAAATGTAAAATTACCCATGGTCTCCATATCTCTCCTTCCCTAGTTGATACACTCACCACATATACTGAGGTTGACTAGGGAGGCTGTCCAAATACTAGAAAATTCACATTTGAATATTTGTCTATCTTGGGGATAATTTGGTCTCTTGGTCTACAAAATGACAACTAACCTTATTTCGCTCTAGTGTTGAAGCATAATATCATGGTGTTGCTAATGTTGTTGTTGAATCATGTTGTCTTTGAAACTTACTGTTAGAACTCTAGTGTCTAGTCAAGAAAACTACTTTATTCTACTGTGACAATGTCAATGTTGTCTACTTGTCAAGCAATCCTATCCATCATCAACGCAAAAAACATATTGAAATGGATATCCACTTTATGCGTGAAAAGGTTGCTAAAGGTCAAATATGTGCTCTATATGTTCCGTCTCGTTACCAAGTAGCTGACATTTTCACAAAGGGCCTTCCATTGTAGTTATTTGATGAATTCATAGATAGTCTTAACATTCGTCAACCTTTAATTTCGACGACGAGGACATATTAGAATATAAAATATTTATTGTATCAATTATTATCATTTTCTATATTGATTAGGCATTAATTTACATTGATTAGCAATTATCTTGATGAGTCAACCATAACTCAACATGATTGTATATATACTTATTACTATATGATAAAAGATCATGAATCATAATTCTATTACTACTTTTAAAAATTAGACCAATCATCAAAACAATGAGGGTATTAGGTCACTAGTATATTGGTAGAACCATTGACTCACTGATCGAATTGCATGATATAAATTGAATTAAATTGGATAACTCAATTGAGTAAACTGGTCTCTATAACAAAACTATATCGTTATTAAACTGCTTTTTAAAACACTGATCAGTTTAGTTTATAAAATTAATATAAATAAATTTAATAAAGTCAAACACCTTTTTAAATTATTTATACTTTCAAGGAGGTCATATCATAATCCTGAAATGTGTAGCAAAATATGACATCTTCAGTATAGTTAGTATTTACACACCTTAGATTGGAGGTCAACTTAAAGTAAAGTTTTTTGAAAAAAATAAGAGGACTTGTGTTTATTTATTTTATGATATACCTTAAGATGAAAATATTTTTTTTATAAGGGGATCTTAATGGATAGATACGGAGCATATCGAGAGGTTTTTAGAGAGTGCATGGGTATGATCTCGAAAAAGTAAATGTGGATAAATTCATCTTAAATTTTGACTTTTGATCTTTCTAAAGCTAATATATGCTTTAGAAAATGAGACAAACATCTTATCATATTCAAAAAAGTAGAGTTAAATATTTTTAAATACATTTTTTTTCTTATTATGAAACAAATAGAAAGAATTGTTTGGACTATAAAGTTATATCAGAAGAGAGTTTGTCTGTCCAACATCGGGTATTGATTATAGATGTAAGAGCCAAGAGGATAATAACAATAAGAACTCCCAAAAGGGCTCCACGAATTAAGTGGTGACATTTGAATGGTGAAAACAAAAGAACTTCAAAAGAGGTTTCGAGCATCCACAAGAAAGTGCCAATGATATGTGAGACAAAATGATATAAGAGATTAGAAAAATATCAAGAGAGATGTAGCAAGAATTAAAGGGGCTTGGACCTAGCGGTAAAAAATCATGGTGAAGGAATGAAAGTGTTCAGAGTAAAGTTAGGGTAAAAATGATTTTTTTTTAAATATTAGTTTAGGTGCAAAAATGTCGAAACTTGAAGTTTTTTAAAGAAAGGTAAGACGAATCCTTAGAAACTAAGGAGGGGAAAATATATATTCATGCTTACTAATACAAGATAAATAAGTACAAGAGATTTGGATCAAGTGAAATGTGTCAAAGATGAAGAAGACGTGGTTTTGATTAAGAAAAAAGATAGACTAAAGAAATATTTTTACAATTTTTTTAATAAAGGATATGAAATATTATCACACTCTAACAATTTAGCCATTAAATAAGAGGATGAAAACTATAATTAACATGAGAGGATTAAAAAATACTATGTAAAAGAAGTGTTGAAAATGATGAATAATAACAATGTGATTGGATCAGACAACATATTTATTAAAATGTGAAAATGTCTTAGAGATACCGGTATTGAGTGACTTGCCAATATTTTAAAAATAATAATGAGGGCAAAACAAATGTCACATAAATGGAGAAGAAAGACTTAAATTTAAATCTATAAAATCAAACGAGATATACAAATTATGCAAATTATATAAGGATCAAATTTACGAGTCATACCATAAAGTAAAAGGAAAGAGCGATTGGACGTAAACTAAAAAAAGAGATTGCAGTTATTGATATTCAATTTGATTTTATGTCTAGGAGGTCGACCATGGAAGCAATCTATTTATTATGACGAGTGATAGAGTGATATCATATGAATCAACAAGACTTATACTTAATTTTTATTGAGTTAGAGAATACATATGACACAGTTCCTAGAGAGATTTTGTGCCAAATTATGAAAAAAAAAAGTATGAGGGGTTTTGACTAGTGTAAGGACATAAGGTGGATAGGTGAATGATTTTTCCATAACACTAGGTTGCATCCAAGATCAACCTTAAACCATTATATATTTCCTTTAGTTTTTGATATACTTATGAAACACATTCAAGAGTTATCATCAAGATATTTACTTTTTGTAGATGATAAATTTCTACTTGAAGAGTTCAAGGAAAATTTAAATGAGAAGTTGAATATTTAGAGACAAGTCTTATAAGTGTATGAATTTTGCCTAAGTAGAAGTAAGACAAATTTAGCAAATAGAGAAGTGTTTATAACCTAGATATGAAAGATGGAGAACATATCATATCATATATTATATAGATGGATAAATAAAATAAAGGGTAAATCATTTAATTTAAATTAGATGGTTGAAAGAGAAGAAAGATCGTGTTTTATATGACACGAAAATATTAAAAATAAAATAAGTATATTGAAGATTATGATATTATGTTGGATCTATGTTAAGATTAAATAATATAAGATTCAAAATGACAAATTAGAGAGAATGTAGGGGAGCATTCATAGTAGAAATTTAAATGAAATTTAAATGGATCAAACTAATAAAAAAGACTTATGGATTTTATAGTAAAGAAAATAAGTTAATAGAAGTAATTATTGTTGTAATATTTCCATCAATTTGTTTGACAAGTTATTAAGATTTCTAAAAGTATTTTTAAATTTTATTTTATTATAATTTTGAAGTTTTAGCAAAATATTAAAAATAGCATAGAAATGAATAGTTATAATTCATTGGTTATATTTATAAGAAATGAACTAGTTTTTAAATTTATTAAATAATTAATGCATGTGTTATTATTAGCACAAATAAATTGATTATTGAAAAAATTTAAAAAATATTTTATCTTTTATAAATAAGACTCATAAATTTACATCTTTGATATAAGAATAAATATTTAAAATTTCATAAATATATTATATTTAAAAAAATATCTAGATATAATTTGTCACTTGACAATTTTCCATAAAAATAAATATTTAAATTGCATAAATAAATTATATTTTTAAAATAAAAAATATCTAGATGTAATATGTACTATGTTATATATGGACTTATTTGAGAGCCTCCCACAAAAACATTAATTAAAGACTTTATTCATTAATTAAGACCGTAATTTTGACCGACAGAGCACACCATTAGATCGGCCTCACGTTTCAATAACAGCGTGACAAGTATATGCTCCGAAAATATTTGGCACATTACCAAGAGGAAACATTTATTTTAATTTTTAAGCATAATTCAAAGTCTTAGACTAGAGATTTTTAAGTAAACATTCCGAATAAAGAATTTATATTTGAAAGACATTAAATTTATCAAAACAAAAAATTAAACATGCTGTTAATCAAAGCTGAAACCAAAATTTCAATTTTTATTGATCAAAACTGAAAACTACAATCTCTAAGAAGAGTAATCTCAAAAAAACAAAAGTTCTACAAAAGTTCTGCTAGCTAGAACAGAGTACTAGTACATGATAAGTTATTTAATGCTGGCACACAATTTAAAACTTGATTGATCAATGGATAGAAATCTTCAAATTCAGAGACTTGTTGAACCAAGCCTTCCAACTTCCACCTCTACTCCGGGAAACCACTTCAGTCCCAGTCCCATTGGCAGCTTCATCTCCGGTGGTTGCTTGTGGCTTCTTGCACAGCATGAAATTTCTGGCTCCAACTGATCCAATTGTGTCCCATGGACTCAAAGCTGCAAAAAAACATCAATCAAATTCAGAACGAGTTAATTTCAAACAAAATTCACATAAAATTGCAAAAAGAATTATGAAAATTAGAAATTACCATCAGATCCGACCAGTGGGCAATAAAGAGCGAAAGTTCTGATATCTCCTCCGAGAACCGGGAGTCTCCCTTCGCGAGCATAGGACTTGAGAGCAGTATCAATAACTGCCGCAACAAGTTCCTCCTCCTTCACAACGAATCGGATCGGTCCGGCGCTTCCAAACACATTGATACTGATCAGAAGCCTCTTAGCATTGGCGTTCTGGTTTTTCTTATGCTTATTCATCAACATCTTTTCGATCAACAAATAAAATCACCGATCCGGAGAAATCAAACAATGAAAGAACCTAAAAGTCCAAAACTGAATCTCTAAAAAAAAAGAAGTAACAGAAAACAAAATCGCGTCTGGTTATTTGGTTTGGGGGAAGTTTCTCAGGGGTCGACGCCAAGGCAGCGGTAGTACCAACCTTGTTTGCAAGAGCCGAAAGCGAAAGCAGATGAAGGAGAAACTGGAAGGAGAATAGCGCTCGCCCTCAATGAGAAACGAGAGCGCATGAAATCAAAATCGCTTAGGGTTTCTACCATTCACAACGAACGAACGAACGAGTTTGGTGATCGGGGCAATAGAGAAACCACACGCCAAAGAAAAAGGTTGGTTTGATTTGTGAGAGGCAATGTGAAGCAAAGGCTCGTTTATATATAGGGGCTTGCCAGCTTAGGGTTCGGAACTAAATTGTTTTGCCTTAATTAAATCTTTAATTTGTTATTTAAATTTTAAATATGTTTGTTTTAAAAAGACTCGTTTTTAATTTGAATTTATTTAACAGAAATTGTTTTTTTTTTAATCTTGTAGGAGTGAGGAGCGCTGAATTATCGAATTACTGTATTTAGTTTTGTTTTGGTGTAATCGTATCATTTAGTTGAGTTATTAGCACAATTTATTGTTGTTGACCAAATATACCTCATAATCGGTTTCTTGTGTCTAGTGAAAGTTTGTTCCTAAAAACGTGTGAGAATTCAAATCATGTTAGGTACGGGTGTTCAATAAGTATTCTTTTTTGAGGGTCTAACATAATAGCGAATATGCTTGTAGTAGTTAATTTTAATAATTAAACTATTTTTTTATCGGTCAAAAATAGGACATCCTTTAAAATAGTAATCAAGCTTAACTTTGATAATTTTAATAATGTTTATACTCTATTTGAACAAATATTTGAATAGTAATAGTGGCATAATGTGGGTGGACAACAAGATCTAATGAGACAATGGAAGAATCTAAATATACCTATTAATTTATATATTAATTAGTATTTTATGAAAGAAACTTATATTCATTCATTGTATATTATATATACACATATAAAGAACATATTTTTACTTTAAGAGTAAGTTAAAAGAGAGATTCCAAATTTTATTCATTACTTTTAAGAGTAATTTAAAAGAGATATTTTAAATTTTATTCATTAATTTTAGTTTTAATCTAACAACGGAATATAATTATTTATTTTAAAAAAATAATATATATATATATATATATATATATATATATATATATATATATATATATTTATAAATATTTCTATTAGATTCTCTTCCTAAAATAGATGTACAAATTATTTTAATTAATTTTTTTACTATTTTTTACATTAAAGTCAAACGAGATTGAGGGGATATCATTCGAGTGGAACTAGATAGAGGTTAGTGTGAGTGCGGAAAATTTTAAGTCTTTCGTATACCTTACTCCATGCCATAATGGCATGTTCAAATGCTCAGCAGAACTCTTTCAACTTACTATCTACCGTTTACAAAGTCATAAACCTATGTAATGTTCACAACAACATAATTTTATATGTAACCATTTTACTTTATATTCAAAACAACGTTCATTTCATAAATATCATAACATTCAGTTACAACAATCTAAACAATAATTTAAACAATAATTAAACAACAAGACAAATAAATACAAAGACTAAACAACATAACTATGCGATTACAACCATCAGGACAATTTCCTCATAACTGCGCATCATAATACGAACATCTCTGTCAGTTTTAACTGAGTCGCAGAAATGACTTTCTTCATTATCGTTGTACATTTTAACTAGCCTTTGAATTCTTATGATCTTTTCACCATCTACAATATCTCAATCTAACCAACAGAAAATCTCCTATTAAGATGCTCGAACGTACCTGTATTCCATAGTTGGATTTTCATCGAAGGCTTTACTGCCGAATAAATTAAATCGTTATTTCTTTTATGAATATAATAAAACATATATGAAGATATTTTAAAGAAAAATTAAAGAGCATAGGTAGAAGATCTGTGAAAAATGATGGGGAGGGGCAAGGGTGGCCCTGAGCACAGGCTCGCTGGGCGGGAGCCAAGACACCCTAATTTTAGGGACGCCAATTTTTTTTACACACACACACACACA
Organism: Lathyrus oleraceus; assembly: GCF_024323335.1. Lineage (NCBI taxonomy): Eukaryota > Viridiplantae > Streptophyta > Magnoliopsida > Fabales > Fabaceae > Lathyrus > Lathyrus oleraceus. The sequence continues at coordinate 142,837,976 of NC_066585.1, read as the reverse complement.
CATATATATATATATATATATATATATATATATATATATATATATATATATATATATATATATAGTTTTCTATTCTAAAAAGGATTGGGGCACAAGTTAAAAAATTCATAAATTAAAAATTCGTATTGAAATAAACAATAAGATTATTAATTATAAATTTGTATTAAATTCACCACACAATTTCCAATATTTTTTTACTATATTTAGCTTTTAACTTGTGTCCTTGGGGCACAAGTTAGCATGACCCTTATAAAAATACTTGCTAGAATTTTTCTTTTTGAAAAATACTATCCGACAAAATTATAGGGCACTACAAAGTCAAACTTAATAAATGAATGTAATTTCCCCTAAATAAAATAAAGAGTATAATAAAATCAATTAATTTCCTTAAAATAAAATCAATTAATATATCCATAATTTTAGCAACTAAATAGTCTAATTGGGGCATTGGTTAGGATAGTTTTTGTTACTAGATATCTAGTTGAACAAAATTTAGCATTTCATGGAAAAAATGAGATGATTAATGTGGAAAACAATGGAAACTTTCTTTCTCTTGCTGAAATGATTGTTGAATATGCAAAAACCTTTTGAACGTATTAAGAATAATGAAATTCATTATTATTATCTTAGTCATAAGATTCAAAATGAATTGATTAACATGTTAGGTAATGAAGTCAAAAGTGCAATAGTCGAAAAAATCAAAGAAGCAAAATATTCTTCTATGATTCTTGATTGTACTCCTGATGTAAGTCATCAAGAACCAATGACTCTCATTATACGTTGTATGGATGTTTCTACAAGTCCAATAAAAATTGAAGAGTTTTTTGTAGAATTTTTGAAAGTGTGTGACACAACAGGTCAAGGATTGTTAGAGGAATTACAAAATATATTTGAAACTCTTGGTCTAGATATTAATAATGTGAGAGGACAAGGATATGATAATGAATAAAACATGAAAGGTAAATATCAAGGTGTCCAAAGAAAATTATTAGATGTTAACCCTAGAGCATTATGTTAGACGATAGTACCGATCTAGAAGGGGGGTTGAATATATCAGTTTTTGAAATTTAGCGCTTTTTAAAAATATTTTCAACGGTTGCGGAAGCACCCTAGATTGTAATCATTTAAACGATTCGTTAAGGGAAAGATCGGATATGTGTGAAACCGAATGGAATAACTAAGATAGAGATAATCAACCACTATCTAAATCAATCGATTAACTACTACAATCTTTGATATCATTACCTCTAATAATGTGCTAACACAATAAGAGAGCAAGTAAAATATTACTATATTTGTGTGAGATTAATTTTATCGAACACTTGGTGAGCACTCCACACCAAGTTCCAATTTCACTCAAATTGAATGTGCAGAATTTTACTCAGTTGCAATCAAAGTGATTGAACCAATTTATCGAACAGTTACTATGCATAATAATCAAGCGATATTGATTTTACTATTAATTTCACACAAAACGTAATTAATGCAGAATTTAAAGAGTTAAGAGATAGAGAGAACAAGACCGAATTTGTTGAGGTAGTTCCCCTAGAGTCCTCGCGTAAGGTACGTCTGCCCTCAATTCTAAATCTAGAATAGAGATGTTTTTATTAACACGTTGCAAAGTCAATACAAGAGAACAAATGATCACCACCAATCAACTCCTAGTATTGTTGCAGATCCTATTTGGTTCTCTCCCCTTGATTCAAGTTGAACCAAGTCATTCAAGCACTTCGAACAAACCTCCGATTACAACTACCTTATTGCAAGAACGTCACGTTCTCCAAAACTTCAGCTCGTCTGATTTCGAACGCAAGTCGCTTGAACCCTAAACTTTCCTCACAATCCTCCGGTTACCGTTACTTGTTTGATCGAACCCACCGTTCTTCAAACTTTTCACTCGGCTGAATCTGTGAAGCAAATGTTAGAACCCTTAATTCTTTGAGGACAAAACCCCAATGTTTTATTCAAGAAAAACCCCACACAAAGCCTCAATCCAAACTAAGATAACACAATCTTATATGAACGTTATCATGACAGGAATGCACAATGCTCAACAAAGATTGTTATGTGTGATTATTGAGAAATGCAATGAAGAATGAAGATGATGAGCACTTTGGTGTATATCTTTCACTTTTCTTGTTTAAATGTTGAAGAAGAGACTCTAGAATATTTATATGATGCATGGACCAAATAACAAACATAACATAATTATTTTGCAAAATTACACAGCAGATTATTGAGTCCAACCAGCGACCACTCGACCTGTTCATACATGTCACTCGACCTGTATGGATCTGAGGCAAAATTATTCAAGTAAAAGAGGAGATGAGTCGACTCAAACTGAGTTTTTCCAGGATTGAGTCGACCTATGACTCGACCTGTTCAGACCCGTGGCTACATGGTTCAAATGAAAATAGACAATGAGTCGATGCAACATGTGGATGAGTCGACTCATTCAATTTTCCCAGGATTTAGTCGACCTGTTCAGACTCGAGAGTTATACTCCGAGTCATGAGTCGACTCACAGTTCTTAAACTCCCAAAAATGAGTTTTGAGATGTATTTGGACCAATTTAAACAATCTCTTATGAACCTAGTATATTAACGATGATCAAGTGCATGATTCACATCTATGATATGCTCATATATGCCTGGACATGTTGAACTTATATTTTGAACATGTAAGAGGATGAATGCATTCTATGATATGATGATACTGTCCAAAGTACATTAAAATAAGGACTAGGCATATTTGTCCTCACACATTATACACACCAGGTGGTTGTCATAGCCTTAACTTGACACTTTATGATATTGCAAATTCTTGTACTAAAGCTAAAGACTTTTTTGGAGTGTTACAACGTATTCATACTGTATTTTCTCATTCGACAAAACATTGTAAAATTCTTAGAGACAATGTGAAAGGTTTAACTATTAAACCATTATCACAAACACGTTAAGAAAGTCATGTGAATAATGTATATGCAATTAAATCTCAAACTTCATATGTAAGAGAAGCAATACTTCAACTAGTTGAACAAGATAATGATCCCAAAATTAAGAGTGAAGTCGAATCTTTAGCAACTCATGGAATTAGAATTTTTGAATTTTTAGTAGATATGATTATTTGGTTTGAATTATTAACTACTGATGATGAAATTAGCAAAAGTTTGTAAAAAAAAAGACATACGTATTGATATAGCTATAAAACTAGTAAAAGGTTTGATCAAGTATTTGAAAAAATATAGAGAATCTGAATTTGTAAATGATAAGGCTAGTGCTGAAAAGATTGGGAATGAAATGGAGATTGAACGTGTGTTTATTCAAAATCGTCAAATTCAGTAGAAAACAACACTATGATAAAAACCATCTCTATCCACACAACTGAATCTTGAGTATGCTGAGGAGTCTTTTGGAAATCATTATTTCTTATATATTGTAGATCAAACAATTGGCTCACTTGATAGAAGATTTGAGCAATATAGCACATATGAAAATATTTTTAGATTCTTCTTTCGTATTGAAAGGTTTAGATCATTATCTCATAGGGACTTGAAAGCATGTTGTAAACATCTTGAAACTTGTTTAAAACATGACGATTCTCTTGATCTTGATGGTGAGATTTTATTTGAAGTATTGAAAGTTATTAGAGACGTTTTAACAATTGGATCAAAATCAAGCTATATGATATTGAGTTCTTTAAATATTTTTAATTGTTTTTCTAATGCATGCATAACTTATAGGATAATATTGACTATTCTTATCAGTGTTGAATCGGCTGAAAGAAGTTTTTCTAAATTAAAATTATTAAAATATTATTTGAGATCTACTATGTCACAAGATAGATTAAATATTATTGCGTTGATTTCAATTGAAAATATTTTTTTTAAGAACCTTGATTATGAACGAATTATTAATGATTTTGTAATAAAAAATGCTAAGAGGATAATATTTAAATAATTTAAAGGTTTGGTCAATTTTTTTATAGGAAAAAAGATCGGATCAAGAAGAAGAAGAATAAAAAGAAGAAGAAGAAGAAGTCTCTTTATAGTGGTTTATGTTTTGATGTAGTATAAACATTGATTCAAAGATCCATACTTGTATTCTTTATACACAATGTCAAATAAAAAAGTGTTTTTATCCAATTATTTATGTTATCCTTATGTATTTATTATTAAAAAGAAGACTTAAATAATCTATTGGTCCCTATTGGTCCCTATAAGTTAGCGAGTTCGTTAACATCACTGACTTGGCAGAATCAATGACCATTGTTATTACAAACAACTAACTATCCATTAGGGCAACCATTATATTTTGTAAAAATATTGAAACAAGAATATATATATTCTATGATTCAGTATTATTAGATTATTTAATATTTTAATTATTAATGACTAATTAATTTATTTCAACTATATATAACTAAATATTTCATTAAGTGCTTGAGTATTAGTATTTCATATTATTTAATAAATTAACTTTTATTTCATATTAATATCTATGGTTGAAATAATTGTTTAATTAACTAATTTTTATTTCAAACTATTTAATAATTATTTGATATTATATTTTACTTTTATTTTTATTGATATATGAAATAATATTAATATTATTAAATATTTTAATTATTATACATTAAGTAATTATGTTATATTATTTCAACTATTTAATATTTTAACTATTAATATTTCAGCTATTAATATATCAACTATTTAGTTTATTAAATATTTATTCTATTAAAGAATAACTTAATTAAATATTAAATATTTAATATACTAAATATTTAGTATATTAAATATTTAATAGGTTAAATATTAATAGACTAAATATTTAATATTTAATAAAATAATTCTTAATAGACTAAATATTTAATATTAATAAAATAATTATTAATAGATTAGTATTTTATAGACTAAAAATTTAAATCAAAGTACGTATAGAAACTGATTTTTTATAAACTAATTATTTAATATTCCAACTAATTTTATTTGATATTAGTTTCTTAAATATTTTCATCTTTTAATATTTTAATTATTTAATATTTCAATTATTAATATATCAATTATTTATTTTATTAAATAATTAGTTTATACAATATTTCAATTATTTAATATTTCTATTAGTAATATTTCAATTATTTAGTCTATTAAATAATTAGTTTATAAAAATTTCAATTATTTAATATTTCAACTATTAAGATATTAATTATTTGGTTTATTAAATAATTAGTTTATAAAACATTTCAATTATTTAATATCTCAACTATTAATATTTCAAATATTTAGTTTATTAAATAATTAGTTTATAAAATATTTCAATTATTTAATATTTCCACTATTTCAACTATTAATTAATTTATTAAATATTTAATTAATATTTAATAATATTGTGAGAAATACGTATTAAATAGTTGAAATATTAAATAAATTAATTATTAACAAATTAAATAAGTTAGTTCATTTTAAAAATATTAATATTTTAACTATGAATTAATAATAAAATAGTATATTAAATATTAATAATTGAAATATTTATATAATATTCAATAATTTATTTCAAATTATTTTGATAATGCTGAAATACTTATGTAATATATATTTGTGTTGCACTTGTACAAACAAATTGGATAATTGACCTAGTAGATAGGAAAAACTTTGTCAACCCAAAGATTATGTGTTCAAATATTGGTTATTTTAAAATTTTATTTAAAAATATTGATTATTTTTAAATTAAAACTTTTTTTACATTTTCTATCACAAGCGTGATTTCATTTTAAACATCTCCTCTTACATTTCTGAAAATCTTAAATTAAACATACAACAACCATAATTTAATTCATTCGTTAGCTTAAAAATTTAACTTCGCTAACAATAAACTTTAATTAAATTGGGAAAAGTTTTAGTTCTATAACATTTTGGTGATATTCCAAATTTTAAATTGTTGCCATTTTTTTTGTTTTTCTTTTATATTTCAATAAACTAATTTCATCTCATCTTCTAGAACTTATGAATTTCTTACTTATTTTAATAATCAAAATTCTATGATAAAAAATGTTGAATGAGTGATTCTCTTCTTACAAATAAAAAAAGTAGAATGATTTATTATTCTATAATTAAACTGAAATTTGTATTGCATTTTATTTAAAAAATATTTTAAAAAACACTTTTTTTATATAGAAAACAATTAAAAAATTGAAATATTTTTGGTCTATTTTAGAAAGATTTTTTTTTTCAAAAAAAACTAATAAAATGATGGAGGAAATCATATTCTTATATAAATAATTATTTTATACGGTTACACTAAACCAAAATGAATGATTATTCTTGGAATAGGAAATATACCTCATAATCAATTTTGTTTTTGGTGTAATCGTGTCATTTATTGAGTTATTACCGCAATTTATTGTTGTTGCCCAAATGTACCTCATAATCAATTCGTTGTGTCTAGTGGAAGGTTGTTCTTAGAAACAATTAACTATACTTTGTTTTGCAACGTGTGAGAATTCAAATTATGTTGGGTAGGATCTTCAATTTGAAGCACCCACAGGAGGTGAGTATTCTTTCTAGAGGGTCCAACATAATAGTCCCTCCGTCTCATAAAAAAATATCATATTTGAATAATTTACTGTTCTTAAGGATATGATTGGATGAGTTGGTTTTTATGATAAATTAATACCATTTACTAGAATACCTATAATTAAAAAAGTGGTTGGATAAAATGAAAGTTAATAAATAGGGGTATGATATTGAAAAAATAATAATAAATGCTGTATTAATATTGTAAATGGTCAATTATTTTGAGATAGAGAAAAAGGGCAAATGAGACACTTTTTATGAGACAGAGAGAGTAGTGAATATTAAAGACTTTATTCTGACATCCCGCAGCTTAACCTAGCACACCCATAACTCATATATAATTACCATTTTAATCCGCTAAAAATTTTAAAAGTCATTTCACAAAAGTTTTGTTCCATTTCGAATTTTTCCAAAATATCTAGTGATTTTCGAATTTTTCATACAAACTAGCGGATATTTTAAATTTATGACCAGTAAGTATAAATTTTTATCATATTTTTTAGTTTATACTGGATCATTTCTAGTTTTGTGCATCCCGTACTACCCAACGTTGAAGATCTAGACCTGATTCTGGATGTATGAGAGATGATGTTGATGAGCCAGTTGATGTTCAGGCAGTGGTTCAGGATGACGTGCAGATGGTGGCAGAGACAGAGGTGCCAAATCCTTTAGAGACAACAAAGGTGCCCCATCCTTCAAAGACGACATATATGCCACATCCTTCTAAGGCCGAGGCTCCGACTACTACATAGGTTACTCCACATATGGTTATTGATGAGCCTACTCCGCAGACGGCTATTGAGACGCCTACTGCAGATGATATATAGGTTACTCATCCAGTTGAGATGGAGGTCACTGTTATGTCTTCGGCATAGGCATATGTACACACGGATGGAAAGTTTCTTGGTGGGCCTAGTGACTCTTTTGTGCTAAGTGGATACCCGGATCACGTGGCATTCAGATTATGGCAGGAAGAGATATGTATATGATATGCCGATTATGTAACTTTATTTATTATTGATACTTTGAAATTAACAGATGATTTTTACTTTGTTTGTTACAAGACCAAAGTCCGCTGAAGGTGCCGACCCATGGGTTGAAGCTGAAGAAGTTATCAGATGTCGTGATTCCATAAGAGGTGAAGGCGATTGTTAAGGATTACAGTTTCCTTCCATTGGTGGATTGTTTGTGACCAAGCTCGACGGTCAGCAGTCGACAACCTTTATTTAGTAATGGCATAAGGAGACATATTCCTTCCATCTTCCATTTGGTGAGATGGAGATTACATTGGATGATATCTCCTCTTTGTTCCATATTTCGTTGGCAGGTAGTTTCTTCACCATTTCTCTCATTAGCCAAGATCTTGCATGTATGACTATTGTACGGGACTTCGGGGTTACTAGAGAGCATGTGATATAGGAGTTTAGCTTTTGTAGAGGTGCTCATTCTTGGTTATCTTGACTGCGGGGTAGGTATGAAGATCTAGTGCATCAGGGTATGTATGAGGCAGACATTAGGGTAGACATGCTACATCTTGTAAGATGTACTATCTTAACGGATAGGTCTCATGTATATATCGATGCAAAGTACATGTGGTTGGTTACATACCTTGAGCATTGTAGTTGGGCATGAAGGTGTGTTGCATTGACTGTTTTATATGTTGTGTTTGGTATGGCGACTATTTTTTAGACCATACATCTTTCTGGTTACATGATTATGTTTTAGGTATAACCAAATTATTACTTCTTATTATGTTATTTCTTTTTATGACATCTTTTCTGGTTATCTAAGTCTTTGTTATTGTAAAGTGCTGGATATACGAGCATTTCCCATCCATTTGTAATAGGTGGGTTGTTTCTACCACTGCTGAATCCTGATGGACCAAGAGATTGAGGGGCAGGCATGCACACCTGGGAGGTGTTGCGGAGTACAAGAAGAGGGTTGATGTGTTAACTATAGACGATGTCATATGGACACCCTTGCAGACCATATAGTGCATCAGTAGTTTAATGACACTTCACTTTTTTTGGTTATCTGTGATGGAAGACGTTAGTGTCTAGACACTTAATTAAGTGTTTCCTGTGCCAGTTTTGATATGTCTAGGACATCCCACGACCACTCCCTAATATTCCATATGAGGGCATTGATAGCTAGTTTGTTGGTCACATTTTGGGTTCTTCACGTGCCATTAAAGATCGTGCATTAGGCGTTTAATTCCCTACGGAGTGTGTGGATGGGTAATTTGCATGCTACCTTATTGCATCACACCCTCAGATCATCCCACCTAGGCAGCATGGGGAGGATGCAAGACCTTCTCATGCTAATTTTGGGGTACCTTCTGATGACATGTCGCCTCCTTCACCACCTCCACATGGTGCGGATGACGCTCAATGACTGCAGATGATATCGATCATTATGGATAACCTCATGGGTTTGGTGAACCCAGATGGTGAGGTTTATACTTTGACAGCGCAGGTGATTAGTCACCATTTTGTTAGATTTATGTGAATGTCAAAAGCGTGTGAATTAGTGTTGGATTTAAAGTAGTTTAGGTCTGTTTTTAGTAAATTTTTGTCATGTCTTGATATGTCGTGGTTTATTATTTCTGAGTTATTTTACTTGCTTGAGGTAGTGTTTTATGTGTTTACAAGTCTAAAGAGACAAAAGGAAAATGATCAGACAAATGCATGAGTAGGAGGAAAAAAGAGAAAAATGCACATCTTTTGCCCACATACATGTATGGTCACTCATCCTCACCACGTTCGATATGCGTAACAACAGAGAAGGTGTAAAAATCAAGCTTTTTCACATACGCGTATGAGGTGGTCCATATGCGTATGAGGCTCCCAACTCAGACCACTACGACCAGGTCAAACCCTTACACGTATGGGTCAAGGAAGGCCATACGCCTTACCCTGGACCATAAACGTATTATGAAGTGTAAAAAAGGCTCATATGTGTATCAAAGAGGGCAATACTCGTATCACACAACCCAGACCAGAAAATCCCATAATTGCCTTATTTAGTCAGAAAACGTGAATTTCCAAGGGTTGGACGGTTTTTCACTGCAAGAACACGTTTTGAAGGCTGGAGAACTCAGATTTTCAAGTTGGATCAATATTTTCATGAACCCTAAGTGATTGAAGACTTAATTTCATCTCACTATCTATAATGTCTACACTTTGTATTATATTTTTCTTTATTATTATTAGTATCTAAACCTCCTAATGCTCTAGGGTGTCCCTAATTCGAATTTGTTGATGATTTTGATTTGAACCTTGTGATAACAACAATTTTAATATATTTGATTTACTTTCAATTTGTTCTTAATGCTTTCTCTTTCAGAAAAATTGAGTTTGATTTACAGTTAATCTTTAGGCTGGACCGCCAATGTAACACTCGATTGAGAGTATTTTGTAGTAGATATCACTTAGGACTAGGGATACCCTATGGAAACCAGATCATTCTTTATAAAGTAATTCTTAAATTCATCTGTAATTCACTATGGATGTAGGAGTTAATTTGAATGTTTAAAGGTTTTCTCACTAGGGACTTAGGAGTAAACACCCTTAAGAACCGGTAATTAATATTTTAAAGTAAGTTATGGAAATGTCATGTCAGAATTGTTAAAGGATCCAAACATACACATTCCCTATCATGTTCACTCATATTGTTTTAAATCGTTCAACTGCTCTGTTTATTTTTACTTGCTATTTTATTTTCTATTTCTAAAAACAACAATTCAAAACCCCTAAGTCTTTTGTTTAACTGATTTAAAATACGAACTATGTATCGTCAAACAGTCATTGAGATCAATATTTGGGATTTCCGATGATTACTTCATTGGTAGTTAATACCTTATTGCATCACTGTTACACTTGGACTTTTTCAGCTAGTAGTAAGTCAACAAAGAATGTCAACGAAAAGACATTTGTTGTGAGAAATAATTAATGAAGTGTTTAAAGAGCATTAATGATGAAGCACTGACAAACTAATAACGAGAGATCGACCAAGCCATCGACACAGGGAAATATGGTTTGGAGGAATCTCAGTGATAAATCCCCAAGACCTAGATCGCTAAAAAACATGTCCAAAATCTCGAAAAGGATAGTCGACATAGGCCTTTATTTCATCAAGAAGACCAATCAACTGAACCACGTAAGGTTTGAGACTTAGTAAATTTACAAGTCTAGAGTCCTTGATAGTCAGCGTTGACATCATGTTGGAGCGGTTACCATCAGAGGTTCGTGAGAAAGTTCGAAGTAGTTACAACTTAATGTGGGTTTTACACAGATAGAGTCGGGGATGACATGTAAACACGCTAGTGGGAGCCTGAAGATTGACACATGGAGTAAATGCACCAATCCTCTAGTGGTCATAACCGTCGTTGAAGATTAATTTGTAAATATAATAAATAGCAAACTCATACATGGGATCAAGGGTCGCAAAATTTAATACATATTTTCCATATCACTGGAGTACCTGAGTCAAAGAGAGAAACAAATGAGAGAGAAACATATATATGTCTGCATCCAGTCTTTTGTTTCCTTAAATAGAACATGTACTTTTACTTTTGCTTTGTTTAATGTCATTTATTGCATTTTACCTTATCATTTATCACAACCTGACTTCATTTAATTTCTTTTTCTACGTTGTTATCTTCATGTGACGAGTGCATTCAATTCACACGCACATGTGCTCACACAAATCATTTGTACAAATTACTTTGGAGATTTTTCGAGTTAATCTCATAGACTTTCTAAACTCGTGATTGTTTACCAAAAACACCGACAAACAAATTGGCACACCCAATGAGACCCTTTTGTGTAAATATTTTTGCAGAAAAAAGGTGTCTTACGTTATTTTCTTTGTAGTGTTTCTCCATTTGTGAGGTCTTATGTTGTATTCACTTGAGGAGTGGTAAGAGACTTTCCAAAATGTCTTGTAAAAACCAAACCCCTTCCCAGTGTAATATTCCAAACCCAGAAGGACAACCACCAGTTACTAGTGTCGGGAGTTCTATGGCTACAACCTTCGTCGAGGAAATACCCACCACCATAAGCCAAGTAGTGGCGTATTCTGTATCACCACATATGGGGGTCTCATCACCACAAGCGTCAAGCGCACTAACCTTTTCTAGGGAATTATGGAACTTAGGAGACCAAAGGCCTCTTTATCTAGGTTTCTCAATACCTCTGAAGGAACAACAGTATGGCATGCCAACTGCAATGATGACAAGCCCGCACCCTAGTACGTCAGTATATTCAAAAAACATGATGGCAACTTCATCACCCTTTAATATGTATTTGGCTTCAACGTCCACTATGGGCAACTTCGGCTAACTAGGACAACCACCAGGATGTATGGGGTATTTTCCTCCCCATAGTGCTTTGTCATTAACCAATAACTCTCTTCAGGTCATGAGACAATTAATGAATGAAAGCAACCATGATATGGTCCACACGGAACCAAGATGTCGACCAAGTCCTTAGACAAGCCCGACAAGACAATGCATGGGTACAAGATAATATCACTAACGTTAACGATCACATTTTGGTCCAAAATGGCCTCAACGTAGGCCTCCCCAGACCAAACTATATATCCTCATTGTCTGAGTATGTAAGGCTAACCGAATTTTCTAGGGGATGTAAGTCTCAATGTTCACCATGTTTTTCGGTGATACTAGTGAATCCATTGTCGAGCATGTCGACCGGTACCAAACCAAGCCTGGTGATTTAGCCAACAATGAGAATTTGAAAGTCAAGTATTTTCCGAACGAATTGACTAAGAATGCTTTTACATTGTTCACCACCCTTCCCCCAAATTCCATATTTACTTAGGCCCAACTAGAAAGGGAATTCCACAAGAAATTCTACATGAGACAATGTAATATTAGTCTCAAGGAATTGGCCAGTGTAAGGTGAAATGTGGCTGAAAGTATCGATGATTATCTCAATAGGTTTAGAACATTGAAAGCAATATTTTTTACGCAAGTGCCATAACATGGGTTAGTCGAATTGGCAGCGGGGGGGGGGGGGGGGGGGGGGGGGGGGGGGGGGGGGGGGGGGGGGTCTTGAATACTCCATTAGGAAGAAATTAGACACCCAATACATAAGATACATGGCCCAGTTGTACGATAGAGTTCGACAAGTCAAATGATTAAAGGTTGAGATAGTTATAACCTCCAAGTTTAGTAAAAAGAAGGTGGATTATGTCGAAGTCGACAACCTAGGGAATTCATCCGACTCAGAATATGAGTATGTGGAGGAAAATAAGGTTAATGTGGCTGAACTAAAGCCAGGGCCTCCGTACACATGCAACTTGCTGAAACCCTCAAACGGGAAGAATCTCGCCGAGCCCAAAAATAAAAAATTAGTTGCTAGAACATATACCTATGACATTACTAAGTGTGACAAAATCTTTGATCTATTGGTTGTTGATGGAAAGATTGTTGTTCCTAAAGTGGCAAAGGTCCCACCATTAGAACAAAGAAAGAAAAAAGGTTTTTGTAAATTCTATAAGTTTTTGGGTCATAAAACTTCTCAATGTGTACTTTTATAGGATCCGGTGCAAAATGCTCTCAAGGATTACAGGCTCAAGTTTTTTGACAAGTAGAAACCACACCTAGAATAATACGTTGAAACGAAATCCAAAGCTTTCTTTGTCGAGTCAGTAGACATAGTTCTTGCTAAAAATATTAAAAGGTTAACCTCTCTGATGCTAGCCAGGGAAGATGATAAATGTATGGTTGGAGTGTCCGTTTATGTATAGAGTTCATGGCCACCATTGTTGGTGGTTCAAGGTTTCTCGTGAGTTTACTATTTTCTATGTTATTCATCGTGTAGATGCTTCCCTTTCTGTTGGTCTCAAGACCTATATATACTGTCAGCCTCTCCCCTCTACTGAATAGTCACAATTAGGATTTATGACCATCACAAACATAACCATTTATTTTTTAATTATTTGTAACATGATTAATAAGTACTTCTAACCGTTTATGACCATTAGTTATATGTAACTGATTTATTAATCATTTTATAACGGTTTCCAACCCTTAGTCTGCCTATTAATTACTTTAAGGAGCTCGGCCTCCCGACATCAGGGGTTGGCCTATGTGTGTCGGTCTGAGGTTCCTACATGACCATCTCGACCAAAAATATATATCTCGACTAAGTTTAAATTTTTGGTTTCATACCTGGGCAGACCAAATAATTTCTGGGATGTACATAAGCCCCCCGGGCATGAATCCTGAAAGGATGAAATGTCCGGACAAAAGAAGCCCGAAATTATATTCTTCATTGGAGATAAGGTATAACTCGGCCTAATATTACTTGCAAGCACTTCCTAAATTGACACAATGACGTGGCTGGACATAACAATTCTTTTATAACATGAGGCATCTCTTTTGCCATATTTTCTCTCTCTCTCTCTCTCTCTCTCTCTCTCTCTCTCTTCTGTAATATGTTAGGATCCTATTGAGGTCTTTGAATTTATGACAATGATGTATTTTGTCTTGCTAAGGAGAATTGTAAGCCCCAAGGGTATCTTGGAAAGATCTACGACTTTAATGACGTCGGAAAAACACTACGTCTTTAATAAAGAAGTTTGAGATCTCTAGTGGAGTCTTGACCTAGTGTCGTCGTAGGACTCAGTGAGTTCCAAATATGGAGAAGTCAGAGAGCCCTAGTGGTCCTCGACCAATTTAGTCATCGTAGAACTTGGTGAGTTCCAAATATGGAGAAGTCTGAGAGTCCTATTGGTCCTCGACCAATTTAGTCGTCGTGGAACTCAGTGAGTTTCCGACATGGAGAAGTCAGAGAGCCCCAGTGATCCTCGACCAATTTAGTCATCGTAGAACTCAGTAAGTTCCCGACATGGAAAAGTCAGAGAGCCATGGTGGGGTCTTGATCTATTGAAGCTTTGCTTTAACCACTCCAATGCTTGATCTTGTTCTTAGATTTGTGATACCCCATGTAGGTTTTGGGTATTGTAGTAAGTTGGCCTCTATTATCGGTTTCCTTCATAATACTCTGATTAAATAAGATCTGGGCAGCCTCAGAACATTAAAGTTGGGTTCACCCTTCCTGGCCGGGCTATATGTAGGATAATGATTCTCAACGAATCAACAATTCATTCTAATCAGATCGTGGTGACTCCGATTAGACGTATGTATCATAACGCGTCCTAAGTACATTACTTTGAACTGGCCATAAGTATGTTAATTTGGTATTTTTAAAAGGATATGGGTTTTTCTAACCTATCTGACGTTCAGAGCCCCATGGGGGTTGACATTAAATAGAGGTCAGAGACTTTTATTTTGCATGACCCGGGCATAGCCGATTATGCCAGAGATTTCAAGTTGCTTGGACTTCAGTTAGGCCAGAGGTTTTATTAAACGTTACCTGGTCTAAGTCGATTATGCCAGAGGCTTCAAGTTGCTTGGACTTCAGTTAGGCCAGAAGTTTTATTAAATGTTACTCGGCCGAAGTTGATTATGCTAGAGGCTTCAAGTTGCTTGGACTTCAGTTAGGCCAGGGGTTTTATTAAACGTTACTCGGTCGAAGTCGATTATGCCAGAGGCTTCAAATTGCTTGGACTTCAGTTATGTCAAAAGTTTTATTAAACATTACTCGGACGAAGTCGATTGTGCCAGAGGATTCAAGTTGCTTGGACTTCAGTTAGGCCAGAGATTTTATTAAATGTTACTCGACCGAAGCTGATTATGTCATAGGCTTCAAGTTGCTTGTACTTCATTAGGCCAAAGGTTTTATTAAACGTTACCCCACCGAAGTCGATTATGCTAGACTTCAAGTTGGTTGAACTTCAATTTAAGGCCAGAGGTTTCAATTTAACTTAGCTCGGCCGTAACCGATTTTCTTATTGTGGAGGTATTCATCGTTCTCGTTCCCTACTTTTATTGGAGGGTAAGTTTATGTCCGGTGTTTGTTCCAACTACTACCCTGCGTAATTCTAAAAGTTTAGAAAAAAGAAGGTGTCTCCCGCGCACGCAGGGGAAATGAGCAACACTCATTTGCTTAATGTAAGTTCTAAATTGGTTAACGATAGAAAAATTAGTTCGTCTTATCCGACAATAAAGGTAATTAATTTTAAAACATACACTTGTATTTGTCGGCCTATTTTATTGGTGGTCTCGTTTGATAAATTCATGATTTCTGTTTGTTTATGTTTTGCCACTCATGATGTGACGTGACATGTTCGCCTATCCAGAAGTGACTTGTTATCCCTTTTACTTAGTGATGATAGTTTGGTTTATTTAACTTTTAGTTTGGTTTCTTCAACTTTTCTGCTTCACTAAACATGTTTTTGATCCTGCAATATGGTCAACTTGGTGCTCTCGTTACTAAAATCAGCATAATGTAAAGGAAACAAGCATTTATACTTGTAATCCGCATTAACATATCCTTTGGTCATCCCTTCAAATTGATAAAATTCCCCTTGAAAGGCATACTAGAATGTTGCCGACATGGATGAAAGCGCAGCAGGGACTAACAACGCATGACCCACTTACCATACATGTTTTTTGTAACAGAAACAACTTGATAGTGGCATTGGAAATATGATCATTGTGTATATATGTACTAATATACATCTCTGATCTCAGGGTCATTTCAAGTAATAACGAAACTTAATTAATGGCAATACAATATCCATAATAAGTATGTATTATATCTTGGTTTTAAATGAAGATCGTTCAAATTTTCATTGTTGAATATGTTCATCCGTTTCCATGTGATATGAGTTTTTCAGGTTGGAGTGACAATGGTTGGGGCGGAAAGTGCATTTATATCCATATATATCTGTTATGTTGAAGACCCATTATTGATTCAGAGTTGGGACAATGACCTTTTCAACCAGATTTTTGAGACTGCAGTGTTTAAATATTAAACTTGATTTGAACCTAATCTTATTATTTGATTTTTGGGCTTTGTTATTTGGGCTTAGTTTACTTTGGATAATGTTTCTAGAAAAGTCTTGTAGTATTTGAAGTGTCTAGATATTTCTTAAGATTGTAATATTTTCTAGACTACTCTTTGAATGTCTAGAGTTGAGAATTCTCTAGAATTGGTGTGTCTAGAGTTCTCCTTAGAATACTATAAATAGAGATGTAATCCTACACTTTTGTATCAAGAAAAAATACAAAGTTCTCTTTTCCATAAATAATTCTCCTACCTACCAAGTTTCTATTCAAGCTTCTAATATTCCCACACAGTTTCCCTAAACACAAAAAGGGTTTATTTCAAACAAAGTGACATCAGAGCTTCAAGGTCCTAAAAAATTGGCGAATGGAGGTTTCCCTTTTCAAATGCCGATGCTCACAAAGAACAACTATGACAATTGGAGTATCAAGATGAAGGCGCTACTATGAGCTCAAGATGTGTGGGATATCATTGAGAAAGGCTTCAATGAGCAAGATGAAGCCTCGCTAAGCCAAGGTGTAAAGGAGACATTAAGGGAGTCAAGAAAGAGAGACAAGAAAGCTCTCTTACTCATTTATCAATTGGTGGGTGAAGATACATTTGAGAAGATCTCCAACGCAATGACGACAAAAGAAGCATGGGATAAACTTCAAACTTGCAGCAAAGGAGTGGAACAGGTGAAAAAGATTCGTCTTCAAACTATTAGAGGTGATTTTGAATGTTTATTTATGGAAGAGTCTGAGTCAATTTCTGATTATTTTTCTCGAGTATTGGTCATAGTCAATCAACTTAAAAGAAATGGCGAAGATGTTGATGAGGTGAAAGTCATGGAGAAAATACTTCGCACTTTAAATCCAAGTTTTGACTTCATTGTTACCAACATTGAAGAAAATAGGGATTTAAAGACCATGACTATTGAGAAACTCATGGGTTCCTTACAAGCATACGAAGAAAAACAAAAGAGAAAAATTAAACAAAAGGAGGCTATGGAGCAACTACTACAACTCAACATAAAGGAAGCAAATTATGCGAATTACAAGAGCCAAAGAGGACGAGGTCGTGGCCAGGATCGTGGGCGTGGACGAGGACATGAAGGAGAAGGAAGAGGTAGTTACAACAACTACTCTAACAATGGAGAAAGAAGTTGGAATCCACAAGCAACAAGAGGCCGTGGAAGAGGAAATTCATGGTCGAGGTGTGACAAATCACAAATCAAATGCTTCAACTGCAACAAGATCGGTCACTATGCATTTGAGTGTAGATTCTCGAAGAAAGTTGTGGAGAAAGCTAACTTTGTAGAAGAAAAATGCGGAGAAGAAGAAACTTTTTTGCTCGCATGCCAAAACCAAGTTGAAGAGAAAAGAAACAAATGATACCTCGACACCGACGCAAGCAATCACATGTGTGGCGATCGAAGCATATTCGTAGAGATCAATGAAGCGACAACTGACAATGTCTCATTTGGAGATGACTCAAAGGTACCGGTCAACGACAAAGGTAAAATTCTTATACGCTTAAAGAATGGGAGTCATCAATTCATATTCAATGTCTATTATGTTCCTAACATGAAGAATAATATTTTGAGCTTGGGACAATTATTAGAGAAAGGCTATGACATCCACTTGAAAGAACATAGTCTTTTCTTAAGAGATTGTAGACATAACTTGATTGATAAGGTGCCTATGTCAAATAATAGAATGTTCCTCTTGAACATTCAAAATGATGTTGCAAAGTGTCTCAAGACTTGCTATACCGACTCTTCGTGGCTATGGCGTCTACGATTTGGACATCTCAACTTCGACAATCTAAAATGTTTGTCAAAGAAGGAAATGGTGATATGCTTGCCTAGTATAAACCACCCAGACCAACTATGTGAAGGATGTCTAGTTGGGAAACAATTCCGGAAAAGCTTTCCAAAGGAATCAACGTCAAGAGCGACAAAACCACTAGAGCTCATACGCACTGATGTCTGTGGACCAATCAATCCAAACTCTTTTGGTAAGAGTAAATACTTTCTCCTCTTTATTGATGATTTCTAGAAAAATATGAGTTTATTTCTTGAAGCAGAAGTCATAAGTGTTTGAAAACTTTAAGAAGTTCAAAACCCTTGTGGAGAAAGAAAGTGATCTTTCCATTAAGGCCATGAGATCTGACCGAGGAGGAGAGTTCATTTCAAATGAGTTCACAAATATTGTGAAGATCATGGAATCCGCCGCCTACTAATAGTGCCAAGATCACCACAATAAAATGGAATAGCAGAGAGAAAGAATTGGACCATACTTAGCATGGTGCGAAGCATGCTTAAGAGCAAGAAGATGCCGAGAGAGTTTTGGGCCGAAGTAGTGGCATGTGCGATTTAGCTGACAAACCGTTCTCCAACAAGAAGCGTGCATGAGAAGACACCACAAGAAGCATGGAGAGGAAGGAAGCCTGGGATCTCTCACCTCAAAGTGTTTGGAAGCATTGTCTATACTCACGTCCCTGATGAAATGAGAACAAAACTCGATGATAAAAGTGAGAAGTATGTATTCGTTGGTTATAACTCAAGCTCCAAAGGGTACAAGCTCTATAATCCAAATAGTGGAAAGATCGTCATAAGTCGTGACGTGGAGTTCGAAGAAGAAGATTGTTGGGATTGGAGTGTTCAAGAAGACAAGTACGGTTTTCTTCCTTACTTTGAAGAAGAAGACGAAATGGAACAACCAATGATAGAGGAAAATATTACACCACCGGCCTCACCGACACCAAGGTTGGATGAAACAAGCTCAAGTGAGAGGACACCACGACTAAGGAGTATTGAAGAGCTTTATGAGGTAACCGAAAACATAAATGACATTAAACTTTTTTGCCTTTTGGGTAATTGTGAGCCTCTAAGCTATCAAGAAGCGGCAAAAAACATAAAGTGGAGAGACACCATGGACGAAAAAATCAAGTCAATCACGAATAATGATACATGGGAACTTACTACACTTCCAGGAGGACATAAAGTGAAATTGAAGTATGTATTGTCTCAAGATCAATCTGTCAACATTTTCACCAAGCCATTCAAGTTGAAAACTTTCGTGAAGCTAAGGAATATGTTTGGAGTAACAAATCAAGTTTAACGGGGATGTTGAAATATTAAACTTGATTTGAGCCTAATCTTATTATTTGATTTTTGGACTTTGTTATTTGGGCTTAGTTTATTTTGGATAATATTTCTAGAAAAATCTTGTAGTATTTGAAGTGTCTAGATATTTCTTAAGATTGAAATATTTTCTAGAATACTCTTTGAATGTCTAGAGTTGAGAACTCTCTAGAATTAATGTGTCTAGAGTTCTCCTTAGAATACTATAAATAGAGATGTAATCCTACACTTTTATATCAAACAAAAATACAAAGTTCCCTCTTCCATAAATAATTCTCCTATCTATCAAGTTTATATTCAAATCTCTAATATTCCCACACACTTTCCCTAAACACAAAAATTGTTTATTTCCAACATGCACTAGCGACTTCAACATATGAATTCACGTGCAAGGAAGATATTAACTCACAATCATCTTGATGCACATATGTGCACGTCAATGAACGGATCAGAAGTGATGTATCTCCCAACAACAGATTTAGTCCAACTAGCCTTCGAGTCGGAAACAAGAGCGACACGCTTCTTCTTCTAGGATGGACTCAGCCATTCAAAAAATGATGGATTCGAGTGCTGATATGACGGAGAATTGATTCGGTGAGATGAATTATGTTTCCTTGACGACCATAATGAAACCTATCCGAAGTGGTTTTCACAAATCTCCCTCGAGTATAAATCATGTTGATGATGTCAGTGACTATCTGGATTTGAAGAGACCGCCTTATGCCAATCGTGTCTCTGGCAGAACTCTTTTCAAAAGATGTGCCTTTTAACTTTTCGCGTAATAACTCGGTCCAGCCCCTGCGTGATTCCATATAGCCGCTGCGTGACTCGGTTCAGCCCCTGCATGATTCTGTACAGCAGTAGCAGCCGTGCATCATGGTTTAATACCTGCATTATTATCATGCGACAGCGTAGCCACATATAACACGCCATCATAACAATATCACATAGAACAACATTATAATCACAACAGTTATGACATATGAACGAGTAAAATGTAAATGTTTTACTAATATCTGTCAGGCGCACACATTAGTTTAATTTAAATCATAATGGATGGTGATGTTGGCTTCATTTCTAAATTCTTTAAAAAACCATAAACTTCACAAAATTAATCATGCATAACCCAATTCCAAAATAGCCCTGCTTTAAACTAAAGGAATGTACGAGGATCACTTATCTTTTAGTGTCGGTGGCCGCAATGCTTATCTTCTTATTGATAGCGTACATATCACAATCAGTACTCCTGTCATTTCTTCTTCCCCAGTTCCGACTTAAACGTTTATGAGACGGCAGCTCTTCATAGCAGACAGGACATGCTTTATGCTTGTTTCATCCCAATTTCATCTTTAGTATTGTTTAGTTGAAAGACTCAGTTGGTTGTATGCCGCTTCATAAGGTGATATCTCGTAATCCTCTACCATCACAAAAGTTGTCACTTGAAATAAAAACTGGAAGTTGAGGTAAACGACATAAGCATCAGGTAATCAACCATGATACACTTAATCCAAAACTCATTATACTTAACCATTTTCCATTCTAGTTTTTCTCAGTACAAATTAGATTTCCTAGGATGACAAGAATGCATGTGGAAACTAAAGGTCACACATTTTTGTTTGCTTTCATAGGCTATTTTTCCCTATCTGTTTCTAACAAAAGCAGTGAACCCATCATGCACATAAATCACATGGATTTTGACATCAGGTTAGTATAAGACGTTAGAAAACTAGCAGCTATTCAACATGATATCTATCCATTATTGATTCGGTGACGACGTCGTTCCAAATGACTCTTGATGATGTCTTCACGCCACGGGATGACTGCCAACAAATATTCGACATTGCTTGTTTCTCTGTTTTGCCGTTTTGCCATCAAGAGGCGACCTTCCCAGAGTCGATTTCGTCCGTAACAAAAATGGGGTCTATTTGATCTCCACTTAAGAATCAATGGGAATGATCCGTCCATGAAAGCTTAAACCATTCATGGCCCAGTATCCTTAGGTGTTGTGACTTCCGATACTATAGGTCGCTTTCATCCTCCAGTCACTTTGGCCGAGTAAGGGCAAATACCTGCAGAGGTGGTGCAAGCCGAACCATACTACTAATTCACAACAAAAGCATAATACTGTTTCACTAAACAACATAACCAAATTTAATATCATGGGCCTTTATAATTCTATTACCAAAACAGAATCAACAACACCTAAATGTATTAACATATACACATTGTCAAAATAGTCAAGTTCAACTCAAACTACTAAACAAGGGCGAATGTCTGCATTTGTAGCTGCAATTTAAAAATCAGACCATAGAATACATGTCATTATGGAATTACTTTAATATCATATGAATCATATTTCGATACCTCAGTCAAATTGGAAAATGCATAGGTAAATTGTACTTAACTTCATGTCTCGTTCTACATCTATAATATGCACATATGAATCACAAGGATTTAGAAAGAGATTGCATGACTTATCTTGCGCATTATTCCCCTTCTTCTGTTGTATCTTCCTGAATTATGCCCAAGATATCTCCAGTGGTTTTTGGGAAAGCGATATCAACAACGATGTCACCGATGTCAAAAAGATTATGGAACGATTCCACACCCTTGATTCCCATCACCGTATCGGTTTATTCACGATTTCGATTGCAGCTTTCTATGGAACGCACTCCTTGGGGACACCGTGGACCTTTGAGCTGTTGACGGATCGAGCGTCAGCCGCCCCAGAGAGGGTAAAGATGATGGTACCGAACACGCGGGGGAATTTTTTAGCGAAGATGAAACGGCGTCTAACCTTAGGGCCGACGGCATGGTGATGGGAGATCAAAGCGTCTTCGTTGGGCCATCACCTTGGATGACTAATAGATAGAGACGGACAGTAGGGTGCGTTATATGGAAATGGAAGATGAGAAAGGTCATTGCACATGAGTTTTTGGAAAGATTACCATCTAATATGGTTGTGTGGCGGGAAAGTTTTACCATACCACCATGGCGAACGTTAAATAATCTAACTAAAAAAATTAAAAGATTATGTATAGGATGCATGACCACCATTATTCATTATTGGTGGTGCAAAGTTTCTAGTATGTCTCCCTTTTTGTTGGTTATATATATATATTATATATATTATATATATATATATATATATATATATATATATATATATATATATATATATATATATATATAATATATATATATATATCGGCCTCTCCCCTCCACTCAATAGTCATAATTAGTATCTATAGGATATATGGCAATCATAAATATAACCGTTTATTTTTTAATTATTTATAACGGATTTAATAAATATTTGTAATCATTTATGATCATTAATCATATGTAACCGATTTATTAATCATTCTATAATGGTTTCTGAATCTTAGTCTGTCTCTTAATTGTTTTAAGGAGTTCGGTCGCCCGAAAACAGGGGTCGGCCCATGTGTGTCGGTCTAAGGTTCCTACATGACCATCTCGACCAAAAATATATATCTTGGCTAAGTTTAGAAATTCTGGTTTCATACCTCGGCCGACTAAATAATTTCTAGGATGTACAAACATCATAGTGGTCGACACTATCGACGGCGTTAGGGTTAAACACAACAAAGTAAATATGAAGATAAAGCAATAAAGGTCTATCCCAAAGTTGAAGAGGAATTGGTCGAATTTTTGAATTGTTACCGGTTGAAAGATTAAGAAGTGATGTTGTGTACCAGGTGCAGCTCTGTGTTTGACAAAGAAGTTGCTAAAAAGCTGGAGAGGATAAACCCTTACTGAGCTAAAAAGTTTGTCCGACGCAATGAACTTTTATCCAACAAAGCAAAAGGTCCAACGAAATTCCAAGGTAGGACTTATGTCCCCTCTGCAGATGCATCTCCTAGAGAATGGTTACGCCCTGCCAGGAAATCAACAACTGATGCGGGAAAATGGAAAGTAGTCAATGTTGGTTCGAGTTCCTCATATAGAGACAATTGTTAAGTGTCGAAGAAGTACTCTTACGTATCGCATAACTACATGGGAAAAAATCCCATGATTAGGACTCAATGGAGGAGACACCAGAGAAATAAGAAAGCTACACAAGAGGATGGAAGTTCCAACGGAAGTGATAATATTCAAATTATCGATAAAGGACAATCTAGCCGACGACATGTTAAGCAAATGTTGTTTCCCCCTTTATCACTAATAGATGATGAGAAAGTAACAAAGGATAAAGCAATCAAAGACGTTGACATGGAGATAGACAACTTCGACTCAGGATCTTAACCGGAATTAAATATCATTTGCAATATGATATATGTGTTGCATCTAGAGTACGATACAGATAAGTGATTGTGGAAGAAGGCCTTGATGAAGAGCTAGCTACCTATAAACCCATGTGTTACTATGTAATAAATGACGGTTTAGCGAATGAAGATTGTGCCATCTTTGAAAGGCCATACATTGCCATGCAACAACACCTAAAGCCTTTATATATAAGGGTCAAGGTAAATGGGGTAGGGATCGACAAGGTTTTGATCGACTGTGGAGCATGTGTCAATGTTATGCGTCAGTCCGTCAATGTTATCCTTGATATGTTCATCTTAATCGATGACGGATGTCCTCCTGAACATCCCCAGGAAAGTCTATCCTTGATATGTTCATCCTAACCGATGATGGATTTTCTTCCCTGTCGAGTCTATCCTTGGTATGTTCATCATAACCAATGACGAATATTCTCACCCTTGGTCTTCTGCCCAGTAACTGGAAGTTGTAAATCCTACTTTTTCTGCAGTTTTTCCCCAGCAAGGCTATTCTTACCCAGTAACCAATAATGAATACTCCCTCCTGGCTTTTCCTCAGCGAGTCATCCTTGATATGTTCATCTTAACCGATGATGAATGTTCTCTCTGTCAGATCTTTATTGTCTCCTTACCCAGTAACAGGTAGTGGATAATAGATTTTTACTCCTCCTGTGTTGAAGTTTATTTCTTCCCTAGTTGAGTTAAGTGCGTATTTTCTTAGAGAAATTTCTTTTCCCCTGCGCGAGTCGAGTACTTCAGTTTTATCCTGACTTACTCGTATCCCCTGCAGATGTTGTTTTGTTTCCCCGGCTGAGTCTTTCCATTTTGTATGGAATCCCTCGAGTCCCCCCAGTAGTTTTGAGTCATAGCTTGGCCTACGTATAACTCCTTTTTATCCCCTCAGAGTCTTTGTCTCCCCAGTGAGTTTTCCTTATGGAATGCATTATGCTCCTGCCGACTTTCGGTCTCTCTGATTTCTTTTTTCTTTGTGGCAATATCTCCCCCATAGAGCGTTAACCTTTTGCATTCATATCATATGCATTATGAGGTCTCTTAGGGACCAAAATTTGTTTCTCTATGTTATTATTTAAGCCCTTCTACTGAGTCGACATGAAGATTTTAACCTTCGCCTCCTCAATTAGAATGTCCTTAAATAGGGGCAGCTGTAAGACCCCAATTTTGACCCTAAGATCCCTCATGCAATTCCATCATAAGCATTAGCATTGGGATCATGTCTTGGCATCCTCCTTACCCCTCCTTCATTGGGTTTGTTTTGGGAGAGATCACCAAGCACTTTGTGATTATATCATACTTGTATATTATCATTTTACTAACTAAAATACCAAAAATATGTCTTTGCTTTTGTCTAACTCTTTTTGTAGGAAGGACATGATCTCATTAATTCATTGATCACATCTAGGGTTTGAGACCCTCATGAACAAAGAGCACAACCAATAATTGATTCAAGAATGGTTATGAGCATCATATCTGAGTCCCAATTATCTCTACATGTTATATTGATCAAGTTTTCTCCAAGAGTTTGAGGGTGATTTGCCTTGGAAACCCTAGTTTGACTGAGTATCTTGAGTAACTTCTCCAACAAGCTATCTCACAAATTGATCAAATTTCTCAAGGGACACTTCAAATTTCATCATCTTATGCATATATGATCTACCATGAGCCAAGAAAGTCAAGAGAATTGGAAATTAGCAAGTTGGTTGATGGTGGTTGGCCAGATGAATTCATTTGGTTAAAACTGGGTCTCCTTAGACCATATCTCCTACAATTTTCACCATATGAAAATGATTCCAAGATAAAACTTACTCTAAATTACATTATAAACAACTTTCATGTTTAAACCTAGAGCTATTTTTGCTTCGAAAATCATTTTCTATGTTGAAATATTATAGGTCATTTTGTCTAAACCCTTATTTGAAAGTCAACTTCCCAAGGCCATAACTTGCTCAATTTTTATGAGATGAAAGATTTCCAAGTTTCACAATAAAAGTCAATGTGTCTAATTCAACTTTTATGTTTGGAGTGGGATATAATTCAACTTTTTTGAGCATGTGATATGAGGCTACATTATAGGTCATTTTTGACCTATACCATTGATCAAGTGATTTTTCCAAACTTCAAAAATGCATAACTCTATCATTTCAAATCCAAATGACATGAAATTGGTGACCATTTTGAAGGTCTTTGATATATCTACAACTTTGTGGAAGACATGTTTCTCATTTGAAGCTCCTATAAAAAGTTAAGCAAGGTGGAATATTGAGACATATGGCTTGACACTTAGAAAATTGTTGATATGTCAAATTTTTCCAAACCTCCACCTCAAAATTCTCCAAGTTCCAAGCTCCAAATTAAAAAGTGTTCAACATCAAACTTGTTCCTCTTGATCTCACCTTTCCAAAGAGCCTAAATTCATTCATTTTGGATGAGAAATGCATAGGTTGCGCATGGCTTAAACAGGCTGATATCATTTGGCATGGATCCAACTTTAAACAACAATGCACATGTGCCTTGCAATACAATCCATCTTCAAAGCATCTGAACTTCAAATTTGGACTTTCAGCTATCATTCCATGGGCCTATGCGCGCCCATGCACCATTCCATCATCATTTGCCAATTTTGGAAAGTGGAGAGAGGGTGCAAATATCACATGGATTCTTCTATAAATTGAGGCCCTTATGCTCAGAATTAACACACACATTATGCCAGCTTTGATCCCCTATTGAAAACCCTTCACTCTCATAGGATAAACCTGATAAATTCAATTGAATTTGAGCTTGAATCTCCACTGTTTTGGAATTCAATATTCCAGGAATCCATTGCTTCTAAACATTTCCATTCCTCTCCTGCAAGTGATTGAAGTTAGTCCAAGTGCAAGCAAGCTCAAGATCCATCAAGTTCAGACCTCCATTGAAGGTAATTTGCAGAAATTTTAAATTCTTCGATTCTCTCAATTTATTGCTCAATTCCATTGATTCTTTGGTTGTCTGAAGTCCTACCAATGTAGGCAAGAAGATTGAGTTGCTTTGAGGCCAAATCGAAGCAACTCAGATCATGTACCTCATTTTTCAATTCCACACATCTCTTAATATATTTGGAATTGGATCAATTGGAGGTCAGATTCGAGCTCAATGATGTTTTTTCTTTAAGATCATGTCCCTGTTTTTTATTTTGGTGATGGTTCATCTTAACCAGTCCGGTGGAACTCACTGGGGAAGATGACTGGAGCTTTGGCTCCGGCGATGATGTGTCTTGCATCTGAACCATAGGATCCTCAAGCCACGTTCTAATCTTGAGCGTTTATTTTAATTACCAATGGTACAACGCAATTGACTTAAGAACACATGGAACGCGCGTTTTGGATCATCAGATCTGCCACCTCAATTAATGAGGGAGATCTGATGGTCCACGTATTTTAGAATTTTCTGATTTTTGTTTTAATTGCATTTTCTTCAATAGTTCATATTAAATTCAATATTGATCCAAAAAATATGGGACTTTCACCAAAAATTTCCAAATATTTTTCTCTTTCATATTCTGAATTAAAATTATTTTTTGGATCATTATTAATATTTTTCATGAATTAATTGATTTTGCATTTGTTTTTAATTGTTTAAAAATATTTTTTAGTGTCCAAAAATTATGAAACTTTTTATCGAAGGTCCTTTGACCTTGTTTGACCTATGATAAATCTCATGGCCATTTCTTTGGTGTTTTGATGAGATTTTAGGATTTGGACAAGACATATTTGAATTTAATGCATTATTTTATTATTTTTAATTGAATAAATGTCATTTTAATTGTGTTGACCATTTGTATTGACTTAATTGAGTTTGATTGTTTGTTGTTGGACCTTGGTCAAGGTTGATTTGACTTTGTCAAATTAATATCATTGGATTTAGGGGATTGATGTAATGTATATTCCATCTCCCAAAATGAATGAATGATATTAATTTGGTAAAAGACCTCCTTTGATCAATTTGTGATCTCATTAATCCCTTTCCCTCTTCATCTAATTCCCCTTCTTCATTCATTCATTTTCATTTGGCCTATGACATCTCAAGGTCCTAATGCTAGTTGATTGAAAAATTGGCATGAGTATGGATGAGATTAGGCCACATCTTTTGCATATTTTTGTGTGTGATATGTTCAATGAGCATAGTTCATAATACTATATCTCCAACATACATTAACAGCAAAAGTCCATTTCCCGGTCTCAAATAGTTGTAACTTCTACATAAGTCCAATTACGATTGCTTAACATAGCACAAATTTTTTGACACAAAAGGCATAAGCATTCTAGTTAGTGAGATTGTAAGTCTCCCCTCTTCCATGGTATTGTGTGGAAACTTGGCCTTCTTTCCTTCCTTTGGAAGATGTTTTGGTTCAAGGATTCATGCTTGTGGCAAGTGGGTTGAGTGTTCTCCAAAGAATGTCTTGAAATGAAAATCAAAGCAAAACTAACCTCTAACCTACTAACTATTGACTTTTAATTTCAAGTTTTTATCTTAATGCAATTTACTTTTAGCACTTTATTTCATTTGCCATTGTACATATCATTCTAATTGTTTATGTTAATGCAATTTTCACCTTGTCCATTTGGACCATATTGTGTGATATTTTGTTTGTATATACTTTGTTTATTTGATTGGTCTTTGACCATTAATGCACATAATAATCACAACAACCCTAAAAAACTTCTAAGTGGACTGTTGGTTTGATCTTGAGCTAAAGGACTTAGAATTTAGGCAACCTCCCAAAGCTAAAGGACTTGGCCAATGCCAATTTATGAAGAACCAAGTGCTTGCAATTTGGAATTCATCTGATACATCTTTGAAGATCTCTCTTAGTTCATCTTTAACATGATCATTGTGAAGCTGTTATTTTGAACCTGTGACTTTTGGAATTCATCTGTTACATGGGCTATTTCTGAAGAAGATCATGAAATGGATAAGCTTGGATAAGGCCATCTTTATTTGATGCTTTGCTCTTCAAGAAAATATAATTGTGCATTTGTGTGTTGCTTGATTCTAAAAGTCCAAGGGAATTCTGGGTTTCTATTGACATACTTGTCTATTGGATTGCTACCCATTTGGTCAGATCTTTTCAACTTTAAACTTTTAAATTTTGTGCATATGGTAGCCTCTTCATCTTCTCCCCATTTCTTTAATTTCAAAATCGCTCCCTCCATTTTCAAAACCTTCTTTGTGTGAACTACTTTTGTTCTAAACTTTGACCACTTTCAAAAAAGATAGAAACTTTGACCTTATGCCATTGTATTTTCAAACTTGTTTTTTCTTAAATCAAACTTATGAATAAATTTAACCATACTTGACTTAAACTTTCAAAAAGCCAAAAAGAACTAACTCATTCAAACCATTTTAGGCCTTTGTGCCTTTCAAACTTAAATTTTGTTAAAACCAACACACTCACTTTGAAATTTGTAGCACGAACTACGAGGTTTTGATTCCTCATTTTTATGTTGGTACGTAGGCACAAGTCCGAAGGTCTTGTCAAACACAAAAATATGATTAATGAATTCTTTTCTCATCCCCCGATTCTATTTGTTTGTAAACATCACTTTGTATAAAATACATATGCATACAAAAATGGCTCCCTAGGAGTACCTAGGATACTTTGGGTGTTAATACCTTCCCTCTGTGTAACCAACCCCCTTACCTGTGATCTCTAATTTTTATTAGTTTTTATTTGAAAATTTCTTACTATTTGGGTTTTGTTCGTACTTTTCCCTTTTCCCTTGGAAACAATAAAAGCGCGGTGGAGACTCTTGTTAATTGATCTCTAGCTTGTCAATAGCTTGATGATCATGAATTTCACGCTACAAAAATTAGGTGGCGACTCTGCTGGGGAGTAGTCTCCAGTGAGTTTAACCTACTTTTTGTGTGAATATATTTGTAAATATGTGATGTTTGTATAAATGTATGTGTGAAATAATTTGCTTGTTGTGCTTGGTGATCTCTGAGTGGTGAGATAAGTTCTAACCCGAACTTGAGTGCAATTAAGATAGGAGAATGGTATAGTCATGTTTGAGTTGTGTGGAATAGTCCTTAACAAGTTGGCTTGAGATCCATCTGCTTAGTGGAGACTCCTTTGGATT
The DNA here is from genome assembly GCF_024323335.1 of Lathyrus oleraceus. Taxonomy (NCBI): domain Eukaryota; kingdom Viridiplantae; phylum Streptophyta; class Magnoliopsida; order Fabales; family Fabaceae; genus Lathyrus; species Lathyrus oleraceus. The sequence goes on along the minus strand of NC_066585.1, from coordinate 142,807,917 downwards.
TGGGAAGGTCACACAAGTATTTATGGTTAGGCATTACTATTTCTAATTGGGTCTGAGAAGCTGAGGACCTTAGAACACCTAACCCATCTTGGCCTATTTAGGACGTAGTGCGAAAACTGTTCAAGTGTAGACTTGATAACAGTTTTTACGCGATACTACACTCAGACGAGTTTCTCTTAAGAATATTATGGGTCGATGAGTCAGTCATCTTAACCTATAATATCCGATAGATGGAATTAAGACTATGGGAACTTTTTAGAACATGATCTACAGGTTTTATCCTTAGTTCACTCCTTTGGGATGGTTCTTACCCAGACTCCATGCTCGTGACTTACAACAAACCCTTGATTCTTTGTTGATCCAATCAAGTCTTGTCAGTATCAATGGAACTTGGGTGTTGATAAGGTGTAAACCATAATCCACCAAAATGGATGATTGATCTTGACAAAGACTTGATTCATCCCTTGACCTTTGTTTGCCTTGTGTGTGATCCCTTATTTGTGATTGTTGCATCCATGCATTCATGCGCATCATAACATTCATCACAAAAAAAATTCAAGGAACTAAGGTATCATTTGCAAATATTTTTAGACCATGGATTATGGACGAAGGAACACCAAGAAGTACAGTTTCAGATGTCCTAACTTGAAAGAGGTAAGGAAGCTAGCATCTTTTGTATTAGATCCCTTGGACTTCAAACAACGTCATGAGAAGCTTTTGTCCATCTTGTCTGCTGATGTAGTTGAAGGATTGTTGAGTGTATTGGTGCAGTTCTATGATCCTCTCTACCATTGTTTCACTTTCCCAGATTTTCAGCTTGTGCCCACATTGGAGGAGTATTCTCATCTTTTAGGGATACCTGTTTCTAGTAAAGTTCCTTTTAGTGGATTGGAGGAGATTCCCCGATCTAGTATTATTGCTGAAGCTCTTCACTTGAAGAAGTCTGAGATAGAGGCTCATTGGATGAAGAAAGGAGGGTTATTTGGATTGTCATATGATTTCCTCATCAAGGAAGCTACCACTTTTGCTCAAGCTGGTAGTATGGATGCTTTTGAAGCTATCTTTGTGTTGCTCATCTATGGATTAGCTTTGTTCCCTAACATTGACGGTTTTGTTGATTTTAACGCCATTAGACTTTTCTTGATTAGGAATCATGTGCCTACTTTGTTGGGTGATATGTATTTCTCTTTGCATCTAAGGAATTCTAAGGGTGGTGGAACGATTGTCTGTTGCATTCCTCTTCTGTACAAGTGATTTATTTCGCACTTGCCTCAGACACCTGCTTTTATGGAGAACAAACAATGTCTAAGGTGGTCTCAGAGACCTATGTCTCTCACTAATGATGATATAGTTTGGTATGATCCGTTTGTAAGCAATTTGGAGATTATTGATAGTTGTGGTGAATTCTCTAATGTGCCTCTCATTGGTACACAAGGAGGAATTAACTACAACCCTGCTTTGGCTCGTCATCAACTTGGGTTCCCCTTGAGAGACAAACCTAATAACATGTTGTTAGAAGGTCTTTTCTATCAAGAGGGTAAAGATCCCCAACATTTGAAGCAGAAGATTGTGCATGCTTGGCATAATGTGCGTAGGAAAGGAAGATCCGAGCTTGGTCCGTGCAATTGTGTAGCTTTGGAAGCTTACACTCTTTAGGTGAAGAAGAGAGCTATGGAGTTAAAGATGCCTTATCCTTGTGAAAGACCTATGTCTATGGTTGTGGTTGAGCCATTAACTCTCCCTAACCAAGATGTAGAGGAGTTGGAAGACGCGCTCGTCAAGATGAAGCAAGAGAAGGATATGTGGGAAGAGCGTTTCCATGCTTTGAGCAAGAAGCATGAAGAGTTGAAATTGGAGTCTAAGGACAAAGATGCAGTGATTGAGCTACTTGAAGACCGAGTAACGAAGAGACAGAGAGAGCCAGAGGTTTCATCTTCTAGCATGCCTCAGCCTTCCGTTGCTTGGAAGAAAATTGTTGACCAGCTTATCCTCGAGAAGACCCAGATGAAGACTTCTTTTGAGACCGAGATTCGTCGCATTCGAAGGAAGTACGCGCCTTCAGCCAGATCTTCTGACATTGTTGTTAGGGATCCTTAGGATGACTAGTCTCCTTTTCTCTTGTATCTTTTTATTTTGGTTTCTGAAATTGTACTCAGTGTAATCCTTCCAATTTTTATAAATAAAAAGAAATTTTTGGTCATATCAAATTATTGCAATTGCCATTTAAATATTATATATTTGCAAATGATATAGTAAGTTCCTTGAAATAAGAAAATAATCAAGCATTGCATTTCATGCATCATTTGCATAAGCAGGTTTTTGCCAGGTGTCTGATTGGTGTTCTTCTGTGCTTTAGCCAAGCTGACTCACCGGTACAACACTAGAGCTAATCATCCAAGAATCATGGAACACCTTGAGTAAGAGAACAGAGATTTGAAGGAGGAGATTTCCCGGCTGACGACCATGATGGAGTCAGTCCTTGCTGCTCAAAGCCAAGCTTCTCCAACGCCTGCAACTCCTCCCGCGAGGACGATTATTTCTGAAGTGGTTACCTCTACTGTGCCTGCTGCCACCGCCCACTTCGCGCCAAATTTGCCTGCCGGATTCCCATGGGGAATGCCGCCTAACTTTGTGCCAGAGGGTTTTGCACCTACTTTTGCTTCCATGCCGGCATCTAGACCGGTCATGTCTGTGCCACCTCCAGTTGTGCACACTTTGCCTCGCGTAGAGGATACCATCTATCATTGCGAGCCATCTGAGGGTCCATACGTCTATGAAAATATGGATGAAATGAAAGACCAATTTCTGGAGTTGCGCAAGGAATTAAAGATGTTGAGAGGAAAAGATCTATTTGGGAAGAGTGCCGTTGAACTGTGCCTGGTACCCAATGTTAAAATCCCAATGAAATTCAAAGTGCCTGACTTTGAAAAATACAAGGGAAACTCTTGTCCACTCAGTCATCTTGTGATGTATGCTCGCAAGATGTCAACTCAAACAAATAATGACCAATTATTGATCACTACTTCCAGGATAGCCTGACAGGTGTTGCACTCCGTTGGTATATGGGGTTAGATAGTGCAAGTATCCGCACTTTCAATGATCTAGGTGAGCCTTTTGTGAAACAATATAAATACAATGTGGATATGGCGCCAGACAGAGACCAACTGAGGTCTATGTCTCAGGAAGACAATGAGACTTTCAAAGAGTATGCACAGCGATGGAGGGAGTTGGCTGCCCAGATCTCTCCTCCTTTGGAGGAGAAAGAGATGACAGAGATCTTCCTGAAAACCATGATTTCATTTTATTATGAATGCATGATCGCCAGTGCCCCCAGTGATTTTATCGAGATGGTAAACATGGGGATGAGACTTGAAGAGGGGGTCCGTGAAGGACGATTGTCAAAAGATGAGGTGCCAACAAGTAAAAAGTATGGCAGCAGTTTCAGCAAGAGGAAAGACAATGAAACCAATGCAATTTCTAGTGGGAGGCAGAGGAGGCCTCAAGCAAGAAGAAATCCACCATCCCGTCAACATCATCATCATCAAGTATCTTCTGTTATTCCGGTATTTTCTAATCAGCAATCAACACCAATTCAACAATAACATCAAAATCAACGTCAACAACAACCGCAACAAAGAACAAACACCTACAACAACAACAATATCAATAACCAGCATCAGCAGAACTTCGAGAGGAAGAAGGTCTCTTTTGACCCGATTCTTATGTCATATGCAGAATTGTATCCATCCATGGTCCTCAAAAACTTGATTCAACCCAGGAACCCACCGCAGATCCCAGAGCCGCTTCCTTGGTGGTACAAACCTGAGCTTCGTTGTGCTTTTCATCAGGGTGCACCTGGGCATGATATTGAAAACTGTTATCTGTTGAAGTATGAGGTGCAAAAGCTTATGAAGAGCGGTATGGTGTCCTTTGAGGACCGCACGCCTAATGTGAAACCTAACCCTTTGCCCGCTCATGGGAACTCCTCAGTGAATATGGTGGACGGCTGTCCCGGTGAATTCAAGGTTTTTGATGTCCAGTTTATCTGAAGATCTTTGGTGTAGATGCACAAAGATATCTGTTTGGTGAGTGACTGTGAACATGACCATGATGGTTGTGTTGTTTGTATCGTGAACCCAAGGGGTTGTGATGTAGTGAAAAGGGACATCAGACGTCTGATGGATGAAGGCATGATCCAGATTGTTCAATCCTATCATGTAGATGACGACGTCAATGTCATAATGCCCGTTTTCAAGCAGCAAGAACAGTTGGTAATCCAGTATGATAATAGCAGCAGCAAGAGTGGTAGTCAGAGATCAGTATCGCCGTTGGTAATACGGTTAGCGGGCCCAGTCCTGTATGCATCTAATAAGGCTATACCGTACCAATATAATGCTACAATGTTGAAGAATGGTCAAGAGGTCCCGTTGCCTATGACCAGTTCAGTGGTGAGCATTGCTGACGTTACGAAGGTGACCCGCAGTGGTCGAGTGTTTGGACCGGTGTTCCCAGAAAACAAAGAAGATACACTTGTTGGTAAGAAGGTGGAGATACCTAATGTAGATCCGGTTGGTTGTTCAAAGGATAAGCCTGGTGAATCCAGCAATTTGAAAGCCAATGATGATGATGAGGTACTCCGACTGATCAAGAGGAGTGAATTTAATGTGGTTGAGCAGTTGCTCCAGACTCCCTCGAAGATTTTAGTGTTGTGTCTGCTTTTGAATTCTGAAGCACACAGAGAAGCACTATAGAGAGTTCTTGAACAAGTGTATGTGGAGCAGGATGTTACTGTAGATCAGTTTGATCACATTGTGGCTAACATCACTTCATGCAACATTTGAGCTTCTACGATAAAGAACTCCCTGAGGAGGGAAGAAATTATAACTTGGCTTTGCATATTTCAATGAATTGCAAAGAAGATGCTTTGTCAAATGTGCTTGTTGACACCGGTTCGTCACTCAACGTGCTTCCGAAGTCAACGTTGTCAAAGCTATCTTACCAAGGAGCTCCCATGAGATATAGTGGGGTTATTGTCAAAGCCTTTGATGGCTCGCGCAAGACAAGTAGTTCACACAAAGAAGATTTAAAAATGGAGGGAGAGATTTTTGAAATTAAATAAATAGGGAGAAGATGAAGAGACTATCCTATGCACAAAATTAAAAGTTTAGAGTTGAAAAGATCTTACCAAATGGATAGCAATCCAATAGACAAGAATGTCAATAGAAACCCAGAATTCCCTTGGACTTTTAGAATCAAGCAATACACAAATGCACAATTATATTATCTTGAAGAGCAAGGCATCAAATAAAGATGGCCTCATCCAAGCTTATCCATTCCACGATCTTCTTCAAAATAACCCATGTAACAGATGAATTCCATAAGTCACAGGTTCAAAATAATAGTTACACAATGATCATGTTGTAGATGAATCTTAGAGAGATCTTCAAAGGTGTATCAGATGAATTTTAAATTGCAAGTACTTGGTCCTTCAACAAATTGGCATTGGCCAAGTCCATTAGCATAGGAAGGTTGCATATATTCTAATTCCATTTGTCCAAGATCAAGCCAACAGTCCACTCAAAAGTTTTTTTTAGGGTTTTTGTTATTATTATGTACATTAATGGTCAAAGACCACACAAACAAGCAAAGTATACACAAATAAAATATATCACACAATATGGTCGAAATGGACAAAATGAAAATTGTATTAACATAAACAATTAGAATGATATGAACAATGACAAATGAAATAAAGTGCTAAAAGTAAATTTCATTAAAGTAAAAGCTTGAAATTAAAAGTTAGTAGTTAGTAGGTTAGAAGTTAGTATTGTTTTGCTTTTGATTTTTAAGACATTCTTTGGAGAATACTCAACCCACTTATCACAAGCATGGATCCTTGAACCAAAACATCTTCCAAAGGAAGGAAAGAAGGCCAAGTTTCCATACAATACCATGAAAGAGGGGAGACTTACAATCTCACTAACTAGAATGCTTATGCCTTTTATGTCACAAATTTAGCGCTATGTTAAGAAATCCTAATTGGACTTATGTAGAAGTCATAACTATTTGAGGTCGGGCAATAGAATTTTGGTGTTAATGCATGTTAGAGACATAGTATAATGGACTATACTCATGAAACATACCACACACAAAAAGAATATGCAAAAGGTATGGCCTAATCTCATCCATACTCATGTCAATTTTTCAATCAACTAGCATTAGGACTTTGATATGTCATAGGCCAAATGGGATGAATGAATGAAGAAGAGGAATAAGATGAAGTGGAAGGGGGATGAATGAAATCATAAATTGGTCAAATGAGGACTTTTACCAAATTAATATCATTCATTCATTTTGGGAGATGGAATGTACATTCCATCAATCCCCTAAATTCAATGATATTAATTTGATAAAGTCAAATCAACCTTGACCAAGGCCCAACAATAAGAGTCAAACATTAACAAAGTTATCACAATTGGTCAACAAATTTATTTGGCATTTATTCAATTAAAAATATTAAAATAGTGCATTTAAATTAAATATGGTTTGCCCAATTCCTAAAATCTCATCAAAACACCAAAGAAATGGCCATGAGATTTATCATAGGTCAAACAAGGTCAAAGGACCTTGGAGAAAAAATTTCATAATTTTTGGACATTTAAAAATATTTTTAAACAATTAAAAACAAATGCAAAATCAATTAATTCATGAAAAATATTAATAATGATCCAAAAAATATTTTTAATTCAGAATATCAAAGAGAAAAATATTTGAAATTTTTTGGTTAAAGTCCCATATTTTTTGGACCAGTATTGAATTTAATATGAATTATTGAAAATAATGCAATTAAAATGAAAATTCAGAAAATCAAAAATACGTGGACCACTTGATCTCCCTCATTAATTGAGGTGGCAGATCAAGTGGTCAGGAGCGCGCTATCTACCATAGTCCTTAGTCAGCGCGTGGCAACTTTGGTAATCAAAACCAACGCCTAAGATTAAAACAAAATGAATGGATCATGTGGTTCAGAGTCTTGCCAACGCATCGTCGGAGCCAGAGCTCCGGTCATCTTCTCTGGTGGACCTCACCAGACTGGTCCACCATCAACCATCACCAAAATTAAAAACAAGGACATGATCTTAAAGGAAAAAATGGAACTGAGCTCGAATCTGGCCTCAATTCACTCTAACTCCAAGTATATTAAGAGATACATGGAGTTGAAATTTGAGGTACATGAATTGAGTTTCTTCGATTTGGCCTCAAAGCAACTCAAACTTCTTGCCTGCATTGGTAGGACTTCAGACAACCAAAGAATCAATAGAATTGAGCAAGAATTTGAGAGAATCGAAGAGTTCAATATTTCTGGAAAATACCTTCAATGTAGGTCTGGATTCAACTGGTCTTGATCTTGCTTGTGCTTGATCTCACTCCACTTGCTTGTAGAAGAAGGATTATATGCTTGAAAAGCTATGGATTCCTGGAGATTTGAATTTCAAAACAGTGGAAATTCAACCTCAAATTCAAGAGAATTTCTCAGGCTTATTCTTTGAAAAGTGAGGGTTTGAGATGGGGGATCAAATTTGGCGTGAATGTGTGTTCATCTTTGAGCAATTGAAGCTCTATTTATAGCAAAAACAGTTGATAATTGCACACTTCAAATCACTTTCCAATTTTGGCAAATGGTGATGCAAGGGTGCATAGGCACGTACATGCCCATGAAATCATTGCTTGAGGTCCACAAATGAATGTTGGATGGTCTGAATTAAGCTTGGATTGCAAGGCAAGTGTGCATTGATGTTTGAAGTTTGATCCTTGCCAAGTGATATCACCATGTTCATGCGATGCGCAACCTATGCATTTCTTGTCCAAAATGAATGAATTTAAGCTCTTTAGAAAGGTGAGATCAAAAGGAACAACTTTCATGTTCAACACTTTTTCATTTGGAGCTTGGAACTTATAGAAATTTGAGGTGGAAGTTTGGAAATTTTTGACATATCAAAATGTTTCTAAGTGTCAAGCCATATGTCTCAATGTTCCACCTTGCTTAACTTTTTATATGAGCTTCAAATGAGAAAAGTGTCTTCATCAAAGTTGTATATCTATTAAAGACCTTCAAAATGGTCACCAATTTCATGTAATTTGGATTTTAAATGATAGAGTTATGCATTTTTGAAGTTTGGAAAAATCACTTGATCAATGGTATAGGTCAAAAGTGACCTATAATGTAACCTCATATCACATGCTCAAAAAAGTTGAATTAGCTCCCACTCCAAACATCAAAGTTTAATTAGACACATTGAATTTGATTGTGCAACTTGGAGATCTTTCATATCGTAAAAATTGAGCAAATTATGGCCTTGGGAAGTTGACTTTCAAATTAGGGTTTAGACAAAATGACCTATAAGTTTCAACATAGAAAATGTTTTTCCAAGCAAAACTAGATCTAGGTCTCAACATGAAAGTTGTTTGGAATGTCATTTAGAGTAAGTTTTCTCTTGGAATCATTTTCATATGGTGAAAATTGTAGGAGATATGGTCTAGGGAGACCCAGTTTTGATCAAATGAATCCATCTGGCCAACCACCATCAACCAACTTGCTAATTTCCAATTCTCTTGACTAAGATGATGAATTTTGAAGTGTCCCTTGAGAAATTTGATCAATTGGTGAGATAGCTTGTTGGAGAAATTACTCAAAATACCTAGTCAAACTAGGGTTTCCAAGGCAAATCACCCTCAAACTCTTGAAGAAAATTTGATCAATATAATATGTAGAGAACATTGGGACTCATATATGATGCTCATAACCATTCTTGAATCAATTCTTGGTTGTGTTCTTTTTTCATGAGGGTCTTAAACCCTAGATGTGAACTTGATGAATCAATGAGATCATGCCCTTCCTACAAAAGAGTTAGACAAATGCAAAGACATATTTTTGGTATTTTGGTTAGTGAAATGATAAAATATAAGTATGATATAATCACAAAGTGATGGGTGATCTCTCCCAAAACAAACCCAATAAAAAAGGGGTAAGAAGGATGCCAAGATATGATCCCAATGCTAATGCTTATAATGGAATTGCATGAGGGATCTTAGGGTCAAAATTATGGTCTTACAGGTATTCCCAAGAGATGGGCATACTCCTCCAACGTAGGCACGAGCTGATAATCGGGAAAAGTGAAGCAACGGTAGAGAGGGTCATAGAACTAGACCAAAACACTCAAGAGTCCTTCGACCACATCAGCAGATAACACAGATAAAATCTTCCCATGACATTGTTTGAAGTCCAAGGGATCTAATGCAAAAGATGATAGCTTCCTTAGCTTTTTCAAATTGGAACATCTGAAACTGTACTTCTTAGTGTTCCTTCGTCCATAATCCATGGTATGAAAATATTTGCAAATAAAACCTCAGTTCCTTGAAGTTATTTTTCGTGTGATGAATGTTATGATGCACATGAATGCGTGAATGCAACAATCACAAGTAAGGGATCACACACAAGGCAAATAAAGGTCAAGGGATGAATCAAGTTATTGTCAAGATCAATCATCCATTTTGGTGGATTATGGTTTTAACTTTATCAACACCCAAGTTCCATTGATATTGACAAGACTTGATTGGATCAACCAAGAATCAAGGGTTTGTTGTGAGTCATGAGCATGGAGTCAGGTTAAGAACCATCCCAAAGGAGTGTACTAAGGATAAAACATGTAGATCATGTTCTAAAAAAGTTCCTAGAGTCTTAATTCCATCTATCGGATATTACAGGTTAGGATGACTGACTCATCAACCCATAATATTCTCAAGAGAAAATCGTCTAAGTGTAGCATCGCGTAACAACTATTATCAAGTCTACACCTGAACAGTCACTGCATTACGTTCTAAATAGGGCAAGTTGGGTTAAATATTCTACGATCCTCAGCTTCTCGGACACCAAATCAGAGAAAGTAATGCCTAACCACAAATAACTTGTGTGACATTAATAACTCCAAAAGGGTCTCGATTGAGTAGATAGATCTCAAGCCAACTTGTTAAGGACTACTTCACACAAGTCGAACATGACTATACCATCCTCCTATCTTAATTGCACTCAAGTTCGGGTTAGAACTTATCTCACCACTTAAAGATCACCAAGCACAACAAGCAGATTATATCATATAAACAAATATACAAATATACACATAAAAAAATTAGGCTAAACCCACTGGAGACTACTCCCCAGCAGAGTCGCCACTTAATTTCTGTAGCGGTAAATTCATGACCATTAAGCTATGGATAAACTTAACGTCAATTAAACCAGAGTCGCCACCGCACTTTTACTGTTTCCAAAGGAAAAGGAAAAAGTACGAACAAAACCCAAAGATAAGAAGTTTTCTTATCAAAACTAATAAAATGCTAGAGATTACAGGTAAGGGGGTTGGTTACACAGAGGGAAGGTGTTAGCACCCAAAGTGTCCTAGGTGTCGCTACGCGAAAAATACAGAGTCGCCATCGGTTTTTATTTATTCCAAAGGAAAGGGAAAATATCGAGAAAACCCCAAAATATGGTCGTCGCAACCACGAACAGGTTCGGAAGTCGGTTATGCAAGGGGAAGGTATTAGCACCTCTCACATCCATGGTACTCCATGGGAACCATCTAGGATGTTTGCGCTTACGTGTGTATTGTTTATCGAATGCTTGCTTGACAAAGGTTTGTGGAGTGGAGGTATATTTTAAATTAGTGTGCTCGCCAAGGAATGGATCCTCGTGCCTATGTATGCCCACTTGTTGAAGTGAGAAATCAGAGCGTTCGTAGTTCGTGGTTTTGAAATTGTTTGTGTTTGTTTTGTTGATTTTATTACCTTGAAGAAGGGTTTTCGAGTGGTGTCGCCCTAAGGCTCAAACAAAAGGTTTGAATGCGTTGAGTTGTTTTTATGTTTTTGAGAAAGTGTTATCGATTTTGGATTGCACTAAAGACTATGGATAAAGGTGAATACCTCAAACGGTCAAGCCGAGCGTCTTGTGTTAGAAGCATTCAGAATGAGTGTAGGAAAGCTCCAGTCTCATCCCTTCTTTATCGCTTAAGGCTCGTGACGTACGATCCTAATCGCCATTTATTGTATTTTTGAATTTGATTTAGAAAAGACCGCTTGACGTTGGATCAAGGGTTTGTTTATTGTTTTTGACTTGAAAAATGGACCACTTGACGTTGGATCAAGGGTTTGATTATTGGTTGCGAAATGGTGAACGTTCCTAATGCCTAAGGAGTACCTAACAAGCAATAAAAGAAAGCAAGTAAATGCGTACATGAGAAAGGGGAGGAGGTACATGTAAAGTACAAGGGAATGCAGGAAATAAAAGGTCTCATTGTCAGGTAGCCCAAGAGAATGCCATGTGTGTGCAATTATGTTCTAAATTGGAAAGCAAGTAAAAGATTATAATTGATATTACAAATTCTTCTTGATTCTTGCACTCTTCTTCCATGTTAGGTCACATTTGTCCAATGTTTCTTTTGCAAAGGGTCCTAATGAGTCTCTAAGTCCATTGTCCAAAGTTCTCTCCATGCTTGGGAAATTATTATCCTTTTTCATTTTTTAAAGTCTTAACCATTTTTAGATTCATTTTAGAATGGGATGGATGATGCACAATATGATAAAAAGCAAAATAAAAGTAAAAGTGCATAAGGTAAATGACGGAAATTAAATGTTAGGAGTTAGATACAAGAATTTAAAATGCGGAAATTAAAGGTTAGAAATTAGATGCGGAATTGTAAAGAATTAGGAATTAGAATGCAAAATTGTAAAGAATTAGATGTTAGAAAACGGAAATTAAATGTTAGAGTTAATTGTTAGAAGGTTAATCAAAATCAATTAACATAAGAGAATTAGATCCAACTATCAAATTCTAAAAAGCTAACAAAATTGAATTCTAAAACAAATACCAAATCAATTCCAAAATTGAATCATCAAAGCAATTGACAAAAAAAAAATTCTAAAACAATTACCAAGTCAAATTCTAGAAATCAATTCTAATTAAATTCTAAACAAAATTAACTCCTAAATTCAATTTTAAACACAATTAATCCTAATTATTTTTACTAACCAATTAATATTTCCTAAGATTTATCCTAATTAATCTAAACCAACTAGCTATAAAGCAAGGTATATGAGTTCTGAAAGTGCAGAATGGGCCTCGGGAACGTTTGGCCCAAACCACGGGAAAGGTGCAAGCTGGAAAAACAGGGTGTATTTGTGAAGTACCATAGGCCCTATCGAAACCTCTACAAGGCTACTGCAAGCAGGTAACAGAAATGTGAAAGAAACAGAAAAGCGCTTATCAAACGCGCTTATTCACCAAGCCTATCCACAAGCAGAAACGCAATTGGTTCTATAATGGAGATTGTAACCGGATTTCACAAGCGATTACGCAATGGTGACAATTTCTACTATCCAATACATCCTCATGGAAAACAAGTCGAAGCGTAAGCATACGGATTAAGAGCTACCTGTCGAAGACGACGACGGAGGCGGCGACGATGATGACGAACACGCACAACTTCTGAGCGTCTCTCTTCCTCTTCTCACAGTGTTGGAGCGAGCTGGAAGCGTGTGAGCGATAACGATCTGCGAGCTTCGAAGCTTCCGGTGGCGGTGGCGATGATGACGAAGATCACCGGTATGCTTCCGATCCACTTTTGAGCGCCTCTCTTTTTCTTCTCTTAATGCCGAGATGCTCCTTCCGTATCTGAAGCGTATGAGAGGTGGTGACCGTCGAACTTTGAGTCTTCCGGTGGTGGTTTAGCTCTGCCGTGTAGAGCTTCGAGTGATGAAGCTCTCACAATAATGGAAGATGAGCGTATACTGAAGGTGGGAATTGAGTGCAAAATGCGTTTGGAATGAGGGAAAAATATTTTGAACCCAATGATTGGCAATGATTGCCTCTTATATAGCGTGATCCAAGAGGGTAGTTTAGGGAATTGGATCTGGGTTGTTAGCTCTTGATTTTTCCAGCTGGAAAATTTGAATAAAATGCATTTATTTGATGTAATCTGATGAAAGTGAATCACGTGTGAGTGGGGTGAATAACACACATGTTCTTTTACTCTTCAATTCACTTGTTTGCCTTTCAACTGTGGAGATCCCGAACCATTCTACACTGGATTTGACTTGCTCCTTCATCTGCACTGCTTGCTATCATGAACTGTTTATTTTGGATGATTGCTGATTTGAATTTTGCAGGACACATGCTTGCACGGAATTGGTACTGCACACCGTCTGCTTTGCACTACAGCGGTTAAGCCAAGGACTGCAAAGGTTAGGCTTTTAAGCTTTACTACATGTTACATCTGTGTTGAAATGGTCTTGCTGCAAGCATGGATGTCCATCCTGTAGGGAATTTGGTTCAGGTTCATGAGTTGGCTCACCCTTTTTTAGCTAGTTGAACTTTGATGCACAAGTCTATGCCAACTTGATGATGGTTCTGCAGTAGGATTCTTTCCTCGTTGGTTCGTTTTGACTTCACATTATGCATTGCTTCAAGGTTTCCATGTCAGTGTGTATTCTGCAGCAGGTGTGCATTGTTGTTTTCATTATTGTAGCCATGGTCATACTAATTTGATGTAGATGAAAGAACTCTGCAGCCATGTTTTTTAGTACGTTGGTCCACATTTGCTAACTCCATTCATGTTCTGATTCAGATCTTTTTGGTGGTGTAGTTTACAGGTCTGCAGCATGTAGATACATGGCTTACCCTTTTGCAGCACGATGCCTCACATGTCTAGTCATTGTTGGCAATGGTTCATGTAAGTTTGTTGGTGCTCATGACAGAAATTCATGACTGATCTTCCTTCTTTATACTCATTGCTTTGGATTCTGATTTGTGGCTCACTTTGGCATGTTTATGGTTTGGTTTATGGTTCATTGTTGTTAGCTTGTTGGCTCAACAGCTTTTTGGTAGCAGCTTGGATTACGCTTGTTTGGCACGTGCGTAGCTTGCATCGTAGCTTTTGGCAATTGTTTTGGATTGGTTTTGCAGAATTTTTGTTAAATGCAATGCAGAATTTTTAATGTAAAATTTTTGTTAAATGCAATGCAAAAATTTTAATGCAGAATTTTTGTTAAATGCAATGCAGAATTTTGATTGTACTTGATGCTTTGTTAATTAATTTTATACTGATAACAAATTGGATAAACGTAAAAAATGGTTTTGAATTAAATGGATTTGGAAAAATAAGTGGATATGGAAATTGGATGTTGAATAGTAAATGAATTCTGGTTTTATACAAATGGATACGGGTATGATTGGATTAGTAAATGAAAAAGGATTTGCATTGGTTTATGAGTGGATTTTCTAAATGAATGGAAATATGATTTTGGATAATGAAAATGGATCGACGTGGATTATATGAATGAATTTTCTATATGGATATATAAAAGAGATTGGATTTGGATGAATGGTTAATGGACTGAACTTATGGGCTTAACAAAAAGAAAAGAATAGGCTCAATGCAATCACGATTAAATTTCCACAACCAAATCAACTTTTCAGTAATTAACTTGGATCATCCAACTCAACTTGAATTTCCAAAATTAATTCGAAAAAAGAACGAAATGATTTCTAAAACCAAATTTATTTTCAAAGATCAAATCTAACTTCAAAATCAATTCAAACTTCAAACGATAATTTGAAATTGAAATCAATACGAAGTTATAATTAATCAGAACCATTATTAACATGACGCCAAGAGGATGCCTGCTTGTGGCGAACCGTGCTTATTCAATGAAATGAATGAATGAGGATGATATGTGAATATTTGGGATTAGTGACCTATAAGATCAATGGGAAGGGCGAGGCGAATTTCAGGGTATGACAGTTGCCCCTGTTTAATCTTCTCGGACCTGAATGTATGGATAGCAACGCCTTCCAAACAATCCAGGTAGGAGATGATTAAATACTTGAATAACAGGAAATTTGCCCACCATGAACAAATGGAAAGCAACGTGAAGATAGGTCACAAGGAGGTCATCTTCACTGAGATATGTGGGATGAACAAGCTAGTCTTTGTGTAGGGCAGCTGCTGGGAATTGGAATGTTATGTGGTTGATGGGTATATGAGCGGTATGCATGGCGTATGCAGTATGCTAATGCAAAATGATTGATTATTTTTCGCCTTTCTCTAAGCTTTTTCTTTTCCCATTTTCTATTTTCATCTTTCTTTTTCATTCTTTTCTTCTTTCTTTCCTTATCTCCCCTATCATGCTTTGGCACATAATAGGTGATCGAGGTATTCCCGTAGGATTCTGTGACGGTAAAAGAATCAGGTGTCTGCAAAAGGCAAGTACCGGTGGATAAAAGAATTGAAATAATATCTCTTGCAAAAGGCAAAGAGACATCTTGCTAAAGGAAATCATCTCAACTAAGAAGTGCCATTTTCTCGCGACAGATAGCAACGGCTCCTTAGCAAGAGAAACAGAATCTTCAAATTCAGTTAAGAAGACAGGGATAGACAAATTTTTCTCACAAAAGGTGATGAGAACTTCTTAACAAAAGGTTAAAAAGTGAATGGGAATGATACGACCTTGCTGGGGAAATGGTTTTCTCGTCCAACAGGTAGTAACGGCTCCTCTGCGCACAAAAAAAAAGGGTTTTCCAAACAAAAGGTTAAGAAGAAAGATGGTCGAATTCCTCACACGAAAGGTAGTGAGAACTCCTTAACAAAAGGTTGAGAAGAGAATGGGGTATGAGATTCTCGTACAAAAGGTAACGGGAACTCCTAGACACAAGGTCTGCTGGGGATTCTCACACAAAAGGTAGTGAGAACTTCTTAACAAAAGGTTAAGAAGGCGCATGAAGATGGACATGATCCCTCATACAAAAGGTAATGAGAGACTTCTTAACAGAGGGTTAAGAAGAAAATTGGAAGGGATTTCTCATACAAAAGGTAGTGAGAAACTTCTTAACAAAAGGTTAAGAAGAAATATGGAGGGGATTTCTCATACAAAAGGTAGTGAGAAACTTCTTAACAAAAGGTTAAGAAGAAATATGGAGGGGATTTCTCATACAAAAGGTAGTGAGACACTTCTTAACAAAAGGTTAAGAAGAAATCGAAAAGGAAAATCTTCCCATACAAGAGATAGTAACGACTTCTTTGTAGGGGGATATTTCCAGGCCAAAAGCAGGGATCACTTACAAAAGGTAAGCAAGTTCAAGAATAACAATGCTCGAGCGAAAGGCCGAGGAGACTTACAAAAGGTAAGCAGCTGGGGATAATAATCTTTATGCAAAAGGCACAAAGGGGACTCACGAAAGGTAAGCTAGAAGCGGAAGACCTACCATGCAAAAGGCAGGGAATACTTACGAAAGGTAAGTAAAGGACGAAAGGTCACAAATATTTGCACGAGGCAAAATAAAGAGTGGGACAATACCTGCTAGGTAAACCTAGACTAAAGTGGATATGCTAGACAAATCTGGGCTTTGGCACACTCTAACAGGTGGGGAACTCTGCAAATAGGTATGGAAACTTCATATTGTCCCTCAGGCACAACGACGGGGATGAAGTTCTCAAACAATGGCTACCCAAACCCTGGGACTCACCAAACCTACATCAAGTGTTTAAACAAACAGGATGCAAAGATCTGACAAAGGTACCCTACTCGTGCGAAAGGCATCGAGGGGGAGACGTGATTTTATGCACAAAGCAACGAAATAAACTCACGAAAGGTAAGTTGTCTCAATAATCTTCTCCAAGCGAAAGGCAAGGAGGACTGGCATGCGGCCGAAAAGGACTCACGAAAGGTAAGTGACTGATGAAAGACACCAAAGGGTACTTGCAAAAGGCGACACCAAGAAGAAATATCTCGGGAAAACCTGCGGGGAATACCAATCCAAGGATCCTTGATGATGTTCTCGTTGGGGAGGAAGAACGTATCAACAACTGTTTTTTTTCTTTTCCTTTTTTATGCTTTCGAGAAAGACTTTTATGCAGTTATGCATGTTTATTTTATATGGCGTAATGCTCCATCTTGATGGAATATGCTACGTCCTTTTGGGGATGCAATGCAATGCATGATTATTTGTGCAATGCGGATGCGTGGTCAGGCTTTTGGTTAGACGGTATGGCAGGAAATGGCACGGGGATCTGACTTCTCAACATTACGGTCTCCTGAGTCATGGATAACACTGAGCAAGCGTCGGGCCTCCCGGGACATCCAAGCTAGATTTGAACCACCAAGCTAACCACCTTTCTTCATGAGGATTCAACTGAACCAGGGCGAGACTCTTGGACCAAACATCCTACGCGGATCGGGCCATTATATCTTGGACACAATGATTATCCTTCAGACACTTCTCACAAAAGAGCCACTTCCTGCTTGCTTTGAATATATTATTGTTATTTCCCCATAATTTCCAAAGCATTGTTTATTAACAAGTTTTATTCGTCTTTGCAAACAAAAAGAAAGAAAACTATAAAAGACTGAGGGTATCTGAATGACAATACTTTTTTTATTGATGATGAACCCGTGAAACAGGTGATTTACAATAGGAAGCAATTCCTTAAAGAGGCAATTGCGAAAAATGGAAAAGACAGTTACAACGACTTAAGCCTCCATTGGGTTCTCATCTTGCTATAGCCCTTATATCCTCAGATATCCTATTTCCTTGTTTCTGAACGCAGTGACTGGATTGATCCCTCCTTTCTGGAACCCTCTCGTTCACGATGACGGGGTACGAAGATCCTTCCTGAACTGTCGCCGCTTGCCTCTATATAATCCCTAACTTTTGCCTAGACCGCCCTTTCGGGTTTTCGGCCTACCAGGATGCCCCTTTTTTTGTCTAAGTCGCCCCTAAGGACCAACTTAGCGGGTTCATTTCTTTTTTTCGATTTATCCCTAATTTTTGCCTGGACCGTTTCTTTTTATGGTCCACCGGGATACCCTTTTTTTCCTAAATTGTCCCTAAGGATCAACTTAGTGGGTTTATCAGGCGAAGTACTTTTTTACTGCGTCAGCATTTACGGGGGATGGGAGATCGTCACCATCCATGGTTGATAGGATTAAAGCTCCTCCAGAGAAAACCTTCCTTACCACATAAGGACCTTCGTAGTTGGGGGTCCACTTCCCGCGCGGATCGGGATGAATAGGCAGAATCTTTCTTATTACCAAGTCTCCAACCTCGAGGTTTCGGGGGCGAACCTTTCTGTCAAAAGCTCTCTTCAACCGCCTCTGATATAACTGTCCGTGGCATATGGACGCCAGGCATTTTTCATCGATGAGGTTAAGTTGATCCAACCTTGCTTGCACCCATTCGGCTTCGTCCAGTTTGACATCTGTTAATATTCTCAAAGAAGGAATCTCTACCTCAATAGGTAGTACTGCATCCATTCCATACACTAGCGAGAACGGCGTTGCCCCGGTGGAAGTACGTACTGATGTACGATATCCGTGTAAAGCAAACGGAAGCATTTCATGCTAGTCTTTGTATGTTTGCACCATCTTCTGAACGATCCTTTTGATGTTCTTATTGGCTGCCTCAACTGCCCCATTCATCTTTGGGCGATACGGTGATGAATTGTGATGTTCGATCTTGAAATCCTCACATAATTCCTTCATCATCTTGTTGTTGAGGTTAGACCCGTTGTCTGTGATGATCTTATTAGGGATTCCATACCGACATATGATCTCCTTCTTCAAGAAGCGAGCCACCACTTGCTTCGTGACATTTGCATACGAGACTGCCTCCACCCATTTGGTGAAATAGTCGATGGCCACAAGGATGAAGCGATGCCCGTTTGAGGCGGTTGGCTCAATACGCCCAATTACGTCAATGCCCCACATGGCGAACGGCCATGGTGATGTCAAGACATTGAGCGGAACCGGCGGCACATGGATCTTGTCTGCGTAAATCTGACATTTATGGCATTTCTGGACGTGTCGATGACAATCGATCTCCATCGTCATCCAGTAATAACCGCCCCTCAAGATCTTTTTTACCATCGTGTGCCCACTGGCGTGCGTACTGAAGGATCCCTCGTGTATTTCCATTATGATCCGGTCTGCTTCGTGTCTATCCACGCATCTGAGCAGGACCGAGTCGTAATTTCTCTTGTACAACACTTCTCCGCTTAAGAAGAACTTAGCTGAGAGCCTTCGAAGGTACTTCTTGTCTGTACTGGATGCATCTTTTGGATACTCTTGCTTCTCTAGATACTTTTTGATGTCGTGGAACCAGGGGTGACCTTCTGATTCCTCTTCAGCCACTAAGCAGTACGCTGGCTCGTCCAAATAATCAAGTTGGAAAGAAGGTGCTTCGTTCTTCCATTTGACCTTAAACATGGAAGCCAGGGTGGCCAAAGCATCAGCCAATTGATTTTCCGCTCGGGGAATATGATGGAATGTTACTTCATCGAAATACGGTATCAGCTTCAAGACGTGTTCTCTGTAAGGGATCAACTTGGAATCTCGGACCTCCCAATCTCCTCTGATTTGGCTGATTACCAATGCAAAATCTCCATAGACTTCTAAGATCTTGATCTTTAAGTCAATAGATACTTCCAACCCGAAGATACATGCTTCGTGTTCTGCCATATTGTTGGTGCAGTCGAAACATAGTCTCGCAGTGAAAGGGAGATGAAACCCAGTTGGGAAAGTGATGATTGCCCCTATTCCATTTCCTTGAGCATTAGAGGCTCCATCGAACACGACCGTCCATCGCGATCCTGGTTCTGGTCCCCTTTCTGGTTCTAGAACACCCCAATCTCTGACAAACATGATGTCCTCGTCCGGAAAGTCAAAGCGCATGGGCTGGTAGTCATCCACTGGTTGATGAGCCAGGTAGTCAGACAACACGCTACCTTTGATGGATTTTTGTGTGACGTATTAGATGTCATACTCTGTTAACGCCATCTGCCATCGAGCAACTCTTCCTGTGAGGGCAGGCTTGTCGAATATATACTTGATAGGATCCATTTTGGATATCAAGAGAGTTGTATGTGTCATCATATACTACCTCAAGCGTTTGGCGGCCCAAGCCAATGCACAACACGTCTTTTCGAGCAATGAGTACCTGCTTTCGCAGTCTGTGAACTTTTTACTTAGGTAGTAAATCGCATGCTCTTTTCTACCCGTCTCATCATGTTGTCCGAGAACACATCCCATCGATCCCTCAAGACGTAAGGTACATAATAAGAGGTCTGCCTGGAACAGGAGGCATCAAGATCGGTGGTTCTTGTAAGTATTCCTTTATCTTTTCGAATGCATTCTGGCATTTGTCGTTCCACTCGATCGCTTGATCTTTACGGAGTAATTTGAATATCGGTTCGCAGGTGGTTGTGAGGTGAGATATGAATCTAGCTATGTAGTTCAATCATCCCAAGAATCCACAGACCTCTTTCTCGTTTTTCGGCGCTGGCATATTTTGTATCGCTTTAACTTTGTCGGGATCGACTTCAATGCCTCGCTGGCTCACGATAAAGCCTAGCAACTTGCCAGACCTTACCCCAAATGTGCACTTATTTGGGTTCAACCTTAGTCGGAACTTCCTTAACCGTGCGAACAGTTTCTCAAGATGGACCAAATGCTCCTCCTCAGTTTGGGATTTTACGATCATATCGTCAACATATACTTCAATCTCTTTATGAATCATATCATGGAAGAGAGTGACCATTGCACGCTGATATGTCGCACCCGCATACTTTAAGCCGAATGGCATCACTTTGTAGCAAAAAGTGCCCCAAGGGGTGATAAACGTGGTCTTCTCCATGTCCTCTGGCGCCATTTTTATTTGATTGTATCCAGAGAACCCATCCATGAAGGAAAATACCGAGAATTGGGCCGTATTGTCCACCAACACATCGATGTGAGGTAACGGGAAATCGTCTTTAGGGCTTGCCCTATTCAAGTCTCGGTAATCAACGCACATGCATACTTTACCATCTTTCTTTGGCACCGGTACGATGTTAGCCACCCATTGAGGATAATTTGCCACTGCTAAAAAACCTGCATCCAGTTGCTTCTGGACCTCTTCTTTGATCTTGATGGCCATGTCAGGACGAGTCCTTCTCAATTTCTGTTTCACCGGGGAGCATTCTTCTTTGAGAGGCAATCGATGCATCACAATATTTGTATCTAGCCCTGGCATATCTTGATAAGACCGGGCGAATACATCCATATACTCTCGCAAGAGCTCAATCAACTTTCCTTTCACCTCGTCGTTGAGGGCTGCGCCTACCTTAACTTCTTTCTTTTCCTCTTCTGATCCGAGGTTCACCATCTCTACTGTCTCTTGATGCGGTTGGATGACTCTCGACTCTTGCCGTAAAAGCCTGGACAACTCTTCGGGGAGTTCACAACCCTCCTCACCGCCTTCATCAGCTTGGTAAATAGGATTATCGAAGTCATATTGGGCTATAGCAGTCTGATTATCAATGGACCTCGACGCGGATCTGCATGATTCATGTTTTATTTTAGGATGGTAGGACAGAAAAGACAAAACGAAAAAAAAAGTTGCCATGTATCATTTTTTTTGCTAATAAAACAAAACAAAAAATGAAAAATATGAACGACAGAGAGCGCAAATTGCATGCAAAGACGCCTATTTTATTCATTGATAAACTTTGTTTGAAAATATGGGGGGCCCTACAATTTTACTCTACGCCTTGGGCAGGGCACAGAGCTTTCAAAGCAAAACAAGGGAAATTACTCTTCAATGAAGGTGACTTCTGGCATATCCACGGCAATCCAATTGTTGAGCGCTTGTCCATCAGCCCTCTGATACACGAGGCATGCTTCTTCTGGCAGGCTGCCCTCAGCTTCTGTCACACAAATGGAATCATCTCCGAGGTTCCCCGCACTAATGAAAGTGTCTGGTATTGTGGGAATAGGCCCTTTGTTCACATCAGCAGTGTTTGGCTTCTGAGTCAATTGGTGAGCACGGAATCCCAACTCAGATCGGTCTTTGTTTACAGGCAGATCCAACACTCTGCCCCAGCCTACGGGGTGTCCAACCTGGATTATAGTCTTAGCATCCTTCCATGAAGTCATAGGGAGTTCCGCGCTCGGAGCTACTTTCACAGGTGGTGTCATCTCCACGTTCACTACTTCGAAGGCTTGGAAAGGAGTCTCATGAATCTCTCCTCCCACTTCGACATACCTGAACGAGGCTAGATGGCTTACCACTATATCTTCTTCCCCCTCCACCACTACCAGTTTGCTTCCAATCATGAACTTCAACCTTTGGTGTAGGGTTGAGGTTACGGCGCCAGCCGAATGGATCCATGGACGTCCCAGGAGACAATTGTAGGCAGGGTAAATGTCCATCACGTAAAAGGTGATAAAGAAGATGTGAGGCCCTATCTTCATGGGGAGATCCACCTCTCCTATTACTGTCCTCCTTGACCCATCAAATGCCCTTACAATGAGTGAGCTAGGTTTCATCATCAATCCCTCGATGGTCAGCTTGGAAAGCGAGTTCTTGGGTAGGACATTTAACGAAGAGCCGGTATCCACCAATACTCTGGACAAGACTGTATTCACACATTCGATGGAAATATGGAGTGCCTTGTTGTGATTTCTGTAGCGGTGTATTCGTCGCTGTATGATTTATTGATTAAACCATAAGCAAAGCATACAATGAATTTTCGAGTCGCCACCGCACTTTTATTTATCCAAAGGACTGGCTAAAAAGCGAACAAAAGCCTAAGAAGTTTTACGCGTAGAAAACTAATGAAAAGATCAGAGAGTCTGGGTAAGGTGTAAATTACGCAATGGGAAGGTGTTAGGCACCCACTACGTCCTAGGTACTCCTAGGGAGCCCTTTTCACACTTGTTGTATAAAATTGTTATTTGTTATGAAATATTTATTGTGCAAACATGATTGGGATGATGAGAAAAGAATATACAATTTAATTATTTTTGTGTTCGAACGGATGAACCCGTTGCCTACGTACCTTCCATCAAAGGTAAGGATCAAAACGCCGTAGTTCGGCTAAAAGATTTCCAAAAGTTAGTGGATTCAATTTTAAACACAAGCACTGAGGCTCTTCATTATCAATGGGAGAAAACTCGACCAAGACCAACATCCACCATGCGAGGATAGCTTCGACGTACTAGAGGGGTTAACCCTATTTTCAGTACGGAAGTCTTATAGTCGACTCACTAAGGATAAGGTGAGGTTTACATCAACCACAATGATAATTGAAACCTATGGCTAATGTGTGAAAAGATTAACAATGGACAAAGCCAAAACAATTGAATGGGTGAAGTTAATTGATTGTGATTATGAAAGTAGGGTCAAAGTGTGATTAAGATTGATTTGAAAGAAGTATTATGAAAATGAGTTTGAAAAGTCAAGGACTTGGGGTCCAGGTTTTTGATTTAAAAGCATGAAGATGTTTGCACAATATTTATCTCAAGTTTGAAAGTAATGTGTGAAAAGGTTTAGGACATAATGGGGATGAATGGATGAAGATGGATTGTAAAACTTCTTAGAAGGTTCACTTCTTGAAATCATATAGAAGATGATTCAAGTGTGTCCTTTGGAATAAGCAATGGATAATAATAAAATAAGCAAACAAATGATACCGGATGCCACTCAATGGACTTACTCCAATCTCACAAACAAAAGCGGATACCGGATACCAATAGATGGATTTACACCAATCTCCTAAACAAAGAAACAAGGATGTCGGAAGCCAATAGATGGACTTATTCCAATCTCCTAAAACAAAACGAAACTTGGATACCGGATGCCAATCTGTCTGGGCTTATACCAATATCCAACATATGATCATAGGAAAGCAAATGCCAACTTGCAGGGACTTACAATTGCATCCTCACATAAACAAAAGCAAAACATGGATGTCAGATGCCAATCTATCTGGGCTTACTCTAACCTCCACAATATGGTCCTAGGAATACAAATGCCAACTTGCAGGGACTTACAATTGCATCCTCACATACAACAAACAAATGCATCAAGCAAAGAGAAGATGAGTGGCCAATGAGATGGTCTTATACTCACTTCCATATCACAGGAACAATGGCCAATGGATGGTCTTACAATTGTCCTCAATGGGTAAACAACAATGATAAGTCATAAAGACAAATGAGATGGTTATGCATTAATGAGCAATAAGTGATGATGAGTGCACAAAGCATGCAAGTAAACATGTGTATATGAAGTAAGTGATCAATCAATGAAGTCAATCAGCACACACTATAACCACACAATGAGGCTCATACAAAGGGTTAGGCATTGAAGCCAACTGGAATAGGTTAATGGTGCTCTTAACCTTGCCATTGAGGGGCTAAGGTGAAGCAGATGAAAGGATATGAGGGGTGTGCCTCATTGCTCTTATCCCTGGCCGGGGAGAGCATTTGAATATCAGAAGGTGTGGGAGTTCAGAAAGTAGGAACTCTCTCCACAGATTATTGACTCAATAGATCTTGGGTTTGGATCTCAATGCTACAACCATGTAATGGGAGCAAGGAGAAGACTCACAGAATAGTGGGAGATAGACTACATATCTCTTATATCCACCAATTGCCTTATTAAAAGGACTTTTCCTGCTTGGGACAAATGTAAACACACACAAGCATTGCCTCTTAAGGAGGACTTCAGACAGTTGCCTGGCCAAGTAACAGGCCAGGTCTTCCAGACTACATGAAGAAAAGGGATTATACCTCAATGCAAATTGCTATTAAGCAAAGCAAAGCAAGTTCTTAAAGAACTAAGCAACTAAAAGGT
Organism: Lathyrus oleraceus; assembly: GCF_024323335.1. Taxonomy (NCBI): domain Eukaryota; kingdom Viridiplantae; phylum Streptophyta; class Magnoliopsida; order Fabales; family Fabaceae; genus Lathyrus; species Lathyrus oleraceus. Next base: position 142,783,199 of record NC_066585.1, on the reverse strand, counting down.
ACCTGAAATAGTCAAACAGAATCAGTACACAACTCAAAGTCAAAGTAAAAGGAGATAGAAATCAACAGTTAACATAATCAGTTAAATGTGCAATGCACAAAGCTCAAAGCATGTGAGTTGAGCAACCTACAAAATAAACAAGTTAGTCATGATAAACAATCAAGCTCAATCAATTTGTATTGGTCTCTTTGGGAATTTGTTGCTTAACCTGAAACAACAAACTTAAACATGAGCAACATGACCACTAGGACAAGCCTAGGGTCAAAAAGAGATAAGAAAATCAAAACAGCAAGTGACAAGTGTCCAAAATCAAGTTCAAACAATCAAGAAGCAAACTCAATTGGTTTCATGTTCATATCATTCACCATTATGATTTCATGATCAAATTAGGTCAAAGCATGGCATATGGAAGCTCATAGAAGTCAACAGCAAGACTTAACTCAAAACCAATCATGAACATTTCAATAAATTATCAAATAATTCATGATCAATCATAATCCATAACATGATATGCATATAAAATTTCAGCTCATTTGGATCAAGGGAAGTTGGTCAATGAAAATCAGAAAGTCAAGGCAAGTTTAAGCATGCTCAAAGAAGTCAACCAAACATGTACCAACTTGAATAAATCATAAATCAGTGACAACATATGAGAAATGAATGGGATCAAAACCATGACAAAGCTTAAGATGTCTACTAATCACATGTCAAATTTCAAGTTCATTCAATTAAGTATGAGGATTTCACAAATGAAATGGGAACATGTATCACAAAAAGTCAACATAAGACCAAACAGGGGAGAAAATCCCAAACAATTAGGAAATGTCATCAATAATTCCACAAAAAATCACATGTAAACTAGACATCCAAGAGTACATTCATGCAAAAATTCAGATCAATTTGAGTTCAAGAAACATGGTAATGAAAATCATGAAGTTAGACATCAATGGTGTGACACAAATTGTCACACCCTAATTCAAAAAATCATAACTCACAAACCAGCAATGATAAATTCACAAACTCTACACCAAAATCACCATGAATGTGTCTAGTTTGAGCACAAAAAATTTGGGGGTCATTGGATAAAGCATCATCATTTCACAATTGATTTGGCAAAGTGTACAAAAAATGGACACATGAACCAAACCCTAGCACAAATTAAAATACATTCATCAAAAAATTCAGGAAAAATCATGATTAAAAACTAGAGATCCAGATGAACAATTAGCAAAAATTCTCATGAAATTTGGATCAAAAATGGATGAGCTATGATTTTTGCAAGACTTGAATCAAAATGAAATAAATATTAAAACAAATAAATGATTTAATGGAATTATGTGTGACCGGTGGCATTTGTGTAATTATTGGCACAATTTAATGAAACGCAGCGTGCTGATTAGATGCGTGTCGAGCGGCTATTGGACATGGCAATCAAACAGTAGAAAAAACATGCAACAGCGGGAAAACGCACGCGATTTCTGGGCAAATGAGGAAATAGGGTTTGCTACAGTGACATGCATCTTCTTCAACAAATCGTGATAAATTTTTTTTCCAGAAATGTAAAGTGAATATATCATTCGAATCATCCAAGCATGAACAACACAAATCCAACAACCATATACCTTAAATCGAGCTATCATGGAAGAACAAGGCAGAAATATGTTTAAACATCAAACTTCATGTCAGCATATCTTCCAAAATACATAACCATTTTCATTGATTCAAAGCTTAAAATGACCAGCCAAGTGAGATCTACATAATGCATAGCATGATTTAGAGAAATGAGAGACTCGAAAACTGACCAAAGTTGGAGAGCAGTTGAGCTACAGTTGCTATTTGGTTGTGAATGGCTGAAACAGTGACTCCACAAGCTCCCAAGAGATGAATGGTTGAAGGATTTTGGCTCAGGAGTGTTCAAGGCGGCTCAAATCGTGGACTACCATGGATGAAGGTTGTTGAGACAGTCGTGGAAAATGGTGCTACAGTGATGGCTTGAGGCTTGCAATGAGTTTGAAAATGATGGTATATGATGCAGCAGCCAAGGCCAACTCGTGCTCTTTGCAATTTTCAGAAAAGTTTCCAAAAAATGAAGAAAGGAGAAATTGAGAGAACAAGGGTTTTGGTCTGTTTAGAATGTGGCTGCTAGGGTTTGTTTCAGCAGAAAAATGACATATATACTGTGATTAAGGTTTGGTTAATGTTTGGTTAGTGAGTGGTAAACAGAATTTGGTGAGAGAGGTGTTTTTGCTAATTGACCAATTTTCACTCATGTTGCAAGGTGAATGTGTACAGCTGCGAATTTGGGCTTCAATCATATCCAAAACACAATTTCTGAACATTCTCAATTGGCAAAATGTGTTGGAATTGGTTATTTTGGAAAGTCAATTTTTTACTTCACTTGAATTAATTCATGTTAGTTCAAAAATGCCATTTTGATTGGTGAACTTTTGGTAAATTGTGATGACAAATTTGGAAAGAGGGCATCAAATGTGACTTGTAGCAAAAAACCCCACCCAATTTGGCCAAATGGTTTGGAAGTTATGGCCTCTTGAAGTTCAAAAATTTTTGAGAATGATTTGATCATAACTTGCCAACCATACATGGGAATTGAGTGTTCTTGGACTTTTTGGAAATGGGAGAACAAGATCTTCAACTTTCATGTTGGGCAAAAATTCATTTGAAGCTTGTATGATGATGTAAGTTGAGGATCAAGAAGTTTCCAGTTTTGGCAAATTCCAATTACAGGTCAACTTTCTATTTTTGGAAATTTCTTGTCTGACTTTATTTTCTTCACTGTGGATGCTTGACATGTTATATGAGGCTTATATGGACATGAATGAGACCTCTCAAACCAATTCCCACCATCAAATCACTGATTAAATGCACAGTTGACCAAGGTTGACTTCAGTTGACTTTGCTAGGGTTTTGCTTGACTGAACCATGTTCTGATGAATTCCAAGCCCCTAACACTTGATATCTTGATCCAAAATGATGTCACAACTCATATGAACTTTTGATGATTGATCATGGTGCCCAAATTCTTCAAGGATGGCCACCATCCATTGCTTAATGACTGATTTGACTGTTTGACTGTAGATTGCTTCAGCTGCAAGTAACATGGTTAGATGACAATATTTTTGTACTTTTGGTTGATAAACATATGAAAAGCAATTATATACAAATGCAAAACATGCTTGGTGATCAAGAACCACACTCACAAGGTGACCCACCCCACTAGGAGGGAAGCTAGGGCATGCAATGATCCTTGAGGCCATGATATGATATGATATGATATGGGCCATGAGGGATCTTAGGGCCAAAATTGGGGTCTTACAAATGCCCCTATTTAAGGTCATTCTAGCCGGAGAAGTGAAGTTTAGAAACCTTCATCTCGACGCGGTAGAATGGGCTTAAATAACAGTAATGAGACAAATTTTGGTCCCTAAGAGACCTCATGATGCAAATGTATGCATGTAAAAGAACAAAGCTCTGTGGGGAATATGATTCACACAGAAGAAAAGACGATCCATCGGAGTAATACACTCACCAGGAACAGAGACTGTAACAAGACTCTTGTTGGGGATAGACAAAACTGATACAGCGTGAACAAGACACGACTCTGATTAGAAGATAACAGAAATCAGACTGGAGACCTCACTGGGGAGTGAAGGACTCACACTGGGGAAAAGAACTCCACAGGAAAATAAATCCATTGGAAAGACACAAGCTGACTCCCGGGGGATAAGCAACAGGAAAACTTCACTGAGGAAGCACCAAAGAATTGAGGTGTTACCGGTATAAGGGTAACAAACTCAGGAAGAATGAATATCTAAGACCGGTATAAGGGTGAGAGATATCAATCAACCAACATCTGAGAAAGACCTGAAAAAGGTACATAACCTCAGGAAAATCTGACTCCACAAGGGACCGAGGTCATAATAGGGAGCAGAAAGGAAGGAACACCAGAGATACCGAGGTATATAATAGGTGATCGACCAAAACGTGAATTGGTATATGTTCCAAAACACTCATCATCCTGAAGAGAGCGAAAACAAACTTGTTTATAGGATGGATATTTGATTCTATAAAGAAAGCAAATCTTACTCAGTTGGGGAAACAAACAAAGTGTTCGACAAAAGAGTGCATGAGATATATTATCTATAGCCGTCAAAACGTAGATAATGTACTCGCATGGAAAATTATCCTGAACCGGGTTGTAGGTTGTTTGTAGGATAAAATCCGAAATCGTGAATTGGTTTGTGTTCCAAAACACTCATCATCCTGAAGAAAGCTAGAACAGCAGACTTGTTTATAGGACGGTTATTCAATTCCACAAGGAATATGAATCTTACTCTGCGGAGAAAACAATCAAAAGATTAATCCAATAGTGCATGAGACATATTATTCATTACCGGCAGACCGTGAATAATATACTCGAAAGGAAAAGACACCAGAGATACCGAAGTATATAATAGGTGACTAACCAAAGACGTGAATTGGTGTATATGCCAAAACACTCATCATCCGAAAGGAGGGCTTGAAAAAGCAAATCGACTTACAGGATGGACATTCGAATCCACAACGGGAAAACGAATCTTACTCAACTGGGGACACAAACCCAAAGAGCGCATGAGATATAATATCCATTACCGGCAGACCGTGGATAAGAATACTCGCAGGAGATTTATTATCTATTACCGTCAGAACGTAGATAATAAACTCGCATGGTAAGAAACACCAGAGATACCGAGGTATATAATAGGTGATCTACCGAAAACGTGGATTGGTATATATGCCAAAACACACATCATCCAAAACACAAACTGGTTAAAGGATGGATATTCGATTCTACAAAGAATACGAATCTTACTCGACTGGGGAAGATCAACAAAGGACTCCAACCAAAGAGCGCATGAGACATATTATTCATAGCCGTCAAAACGTGAATAATAACCTCGCATGGAATATTATCCTTAACCGGGTTGTAGGTTGTTTATAGGATAAAATCCGAAAAGAAAGGCATCGGGATACCAGAATAGGTAGATAATGATGACCATTCAAAGGGAGCCACAAACATTACCAACAAGAGGGTGAATGAAAGAAGACTCGCTGGGATGCATTGATGAAAATCAATGATCCGGGGAACACAATCACTGACAAAAGGTGAAAGGACCCGCTGGGGATAAAATTGCTAGCATACGGCAATTATCCACAAAAGACTTGCTGGGGATATAAGTGCTGATCTGAGCAACTTATCCAAGCAAAGGAAAATCAACATCAAGTATTGAATGAAGATAACCACAAAGAGGGGATTACATCTACCAAAAGAAAATTGGATAGAAAACCACAGAAGAGTAACTGTCATCGGTTGGGATGAACGACAAAGTTAACTCTGCCAGTGGAGAAAACAGGGTTTATAACTACCGATTTGTAGGTAGAAAAAACCGCAAAGATAGGACTTACGACTGCTGGTTTGTAGGCAGAGGGCCAAACTTTGGTGGGGATAACCATAAAATTAGGGTTTACATCTACCGAATACGGGGTAGAAGACCAACAACTCTGCGTGGGGATAGAACAAATCACAAATCCGCACGGGAAACCAAGATAGGGTTTATAACAAACCACAAACTGCTGGAGAGCAGGAAAAATAGGATTTACAACTACCGGTATGAGGGTAGAAAACCAACAACTCTGGCTGGAGAATAAAAAGTGTATAACCACAAATTCTGTCAAGAAAGCCAGGAAAAATAGGACTTATAACTACCGGTATGAGGGTAGAGGCCCAAAACTACCCCGCTGGGGAACAACCCACTGGGAAGCACAAGACATTTGACAAATAGCCAATTCGGGAATAATCCGAAAAGACGGACTGAATCAAGACATGTCCTAATGAGGATGTAACTCAAATAGGAAAATCCATCCCAATATATGTGTTGGGAGGAAACGGAAGAAACTGTCATCCACGAGGATATATCTCGGTGGGGAACTGCAGAAGGAAAGACAACAGACATTTTCTGCTTATGGGGCTGACTCTATATGGAGAGATTTATAACACCCGACATCTGCTAAGGGAAGATCTATAGAGAAGATCTACATCACCCGTTGCAGGAGACACGACAAACAACAGATATATGGCGAAAAATGCAACATGAATATCTGAATGTTTATGAGTATGCATGAATATGCGTGATTTATGTTTGATGAATGCTGACAAAACAGACAATTCTAACACAACAGGTCCAGGAATCAAACGCTCGGTATTATACTTCCAGGGGAAAAACCAGCTGGAGAGCCAATCTGCGGAGATCTATATGCTGTTAAGCAAAGATCTGCGGGTACTACTGAAGAAGCAGAGGGTCGGAGATATCAGGAAACAACCCAATCAGGGTACAGAAAGTCACAACAAGCAAAACAGCCACCAAGACGAATCTGTTGGGGAACAAGAGAAAACCTAAGATATCTGCAGGGGATCCTAGTGTCGACTGAGAAATGAAAGGTGCGTTGCACAAACACAAACTGCTGTAGAAGCAACTCCACATAACTCCGCTGGGGAACAACCCACTGAGGGAGAATGTACCACACAAGTAGATTCTGCAACAAACCACTCTACTTGGGGAGAATACACATATCAAATTGATCACAACAAGTAGATTCTGCAATATAAGCCACTCTATTGGGAATCACAAACAGTCAGGAAATCAATCCGTTCTCGGGATGCTAGAGCCATCATTCGACCATACTGGGGATTGAAGGAGTATTCAACAGGCAAAACTGCCACAACAAACATTCTGCAGACTATGCTGAGGAAAAGATGGTTGAAATATACTGGGATATCAACCCAAATCAACCACTGAGTAGGAAAATAAATCCTGCTCTGCTGAAGAGAATAACACTCTGATGGAGAGATAGCAACAATTCCGCAGACGACTTCGTCGGGGAAAGGGTAAAGTACCGGGTATTAAACCGCTGACTTACCGAGTCTTTCAAAAAGAAAGCAATCGTGCCGAGGAAACAGACAATTCTGCTGGCAACTACACTGGAAAGAGTGACAACAACTCTGCTCGCGACTCCGATGGGGATATCAATAACAACTCTACTCGTGACTGTGCTGAGGAGACAAATAAAGTCTGGGGCAGGCGACCCACTGGAGAAAGTGACGGGGCACCAAGATGACAAACCAATCAACCGCCGAAACTCACAAGGAAACACCCATGCTGGGGAAAACTGCTGCTGGAGAAAACGAAGTCTTCAACAACACTCTGCTTGGGGAACAACCCCACCAAAGATTTGAAGAAAGAAGATACAACCAAACCAGGAGTATGAACAAATGTCTTACCTGTTGGAAATCATGCCACCCTCGGGAGAGCGCTGAGATATTCTTGAGTATCCTTTCAATCTTGTGAATGTTCACTTCGTTTAAAACAATGTTTTGAAAAATTGATTTGTTTAAAACAATGACATTTTATCAATTTAAAACATGCAAAACATTTGTTGAATTGAAACAAATAAGAGTGCAAATAATTGGATAAAAAGCTCAAATTGACTTGATGGAATGGTAGCCTGCAAATGGCAAGACCCCATAGATCTGTACAAATTTGAAATCAGTGATATATATATTGGAAGAGGGCTACATTGAACATAATGATCCTTTCTCTACCAATTTGAATCTCGATGTATCCGAAGCTTCGGTTGATGACGAATCGAGAATCTTCTGACGAAATGACGACTGGTGAACAGAAAGTCTTGTCAGGATGCAGTCACTTGCCAAATCCCTAATTTTTGCCTAGATTGCCCCAGGGTGAGGTACTCAATCTAGCGGGATGCAAATATTCTCTTTTTTTTCAAGTCTCTAATTTTTGCCTGGATCGCCCTTTCGGGTTCTCCACCGAGACGCTCATTTTTGCCTAAGCCGCCCTTTCGGGTTTTCAACTTAGCGAGCTATTCTGTTTTTCTTTTGCCTATACTTTTTTTTAGGCAAAGTATCTCTTGACTGCATCTGAATTCACAGGACGAGTGAAATCCTCCCCATCCATTGTTGTAAGCATCAAAGCTCCGCCTGAAAAGGCTCTCTTAACAACATATGGACCCTCGTAGTTTGGAGTCCACTTGCCCCTGGAATCGGGCGCGAAAGACAAAACTTTCTTGAGCACAAGGTCACCTTCTCGGAACACACGAGGCTTGACCTTCTTATCGAATGCTTTCTTCATTCTCTGCCGATATAACTGACCATGACACATGGCAGTTAACCGCTTCTCTTCAATCAAATTCAACTGGTCATAACGACTCTGCATCCATTCAGCATCAGTCAACTAGGGATTTGAGGGTATAATTTTTCTTTTTTCCTTTGAAAAAGATTTGAAATTTTTTTTCCTGATTTTTGATTTTTCCATCTTTTTCACCCTCTTTCTCTTTTTTCATTTTTTTTGTAATGCCCCAGTTTAACTGTCTTGCTGATTTTCATGATACAGCTGAATGAGCTTCTTTGTGCTCAAGAAGGCGGGTAATCTCGTCAGGAATCCCCTCAACATCATCTTCCTCCGCTCCGAATACAAAGAATTCAAGATTGGGAGATGGCGTTGGATCATTATGTTCAACGGGTTTAGAAGTCCCTGCATAATGATTCTGGATAATGAAAAGCTTTTGATATTTAAACAAGCAAATCATTTATGCAGATGAAAAATGTTGTTTTATTGTTTTTCAGGGTTTTTTGTGATCACCGATTTCATGCAAAAAGCAAAAAGTGAAAACAAAGGAAAAACAAATGTTTAACAATGCATTAATTGAATGAAAACATCATTGCATTTAAATGCTGCCAACAATGTCATCACTTCTCCTTTTGGCATGGGAGAAGGGTTTTGAACAAAGTGAACAAATCACGTTGATTTATGAATGACCGTAGGAACATCCACAGCGACCCAATTGTGGCAGACACCACCAGGTATGATGAAATTGTTCAAGTCTTCTGCGTCCTCTTCCAAGATAGCAGCAGCCTCTTCTTCAGGTTGATCGTCATGGATAAATCCTCCACTTGTGAATAAACCATGCTCGTTACATGCCCCAGAACAGTAGCCAATGCCAGCCCGGGATTGGTTAATCAGGAATAAATCCATCAACAGTACTAAGTCTGGCAAAATCCTTGAATCAAAATGAAATAAATATTAAAACAAATAAATGATTTAATGGAATTATGTGTGACCGGTGGCATTTGTGTAATTATTGGCACAGTTTAATGAAACGCAGCGTGCTGATTAGATGCGTGTCGAGCGGCTATTGGACATGGCAATCAAACAGTAGAAAAAACATGCAACAGCAGGAAAACGCACGCGATTTCTGGGCAAATGAGGAAATAGGGTTTGCTACAGTGACATGCATCTTCTTCAACAAATCGTGATAAATTTTTTTTCCAGAAATGTAAAGTGAATATATCATTCGAATCATCCAAGCATGAACAACACAAATCCAACAACCATATACCTTAAATCGAGCTATCATGGAAGAACAAGGCAGAAATATGTTTAAACATCAAACTTCATGTCAGCATATCTTCCAAAATACACAACCATTTTCATTGATTCAAAGCTTAAAATGACCAGCCAAGTGAGATCTACATAATGCATAGCATGATTTAGAGAAATGAGAGACTCGAAAACTGACCAAAGTTGGAGAGCAGTTGAGCTACAGTTGCTATTTGGTTGTGAATGGCTGAAACAGTGACTCCACAAGCTCCCAAGAGATGAATGGTTGAAGGATTTTGGCTCAGGAGTGTTCAAGGCGGCTCAAATCGTGGACTACCATGGATGAAGGTTGTTGAGACAGTCGTGGAAAATGGTGCTACAGTGATGGCTTGAGGCTTGCAATGAGTTTGAAAATGATGGTATATGATGCAGCAGCCAAGGCCAACTCGTGCTCTTTGCAATTTTCAGAAAAGTTTCCAAAAAATGAAGAAAGGAGAAATTGAGAGAACAAGGGTTTTGGTCTGTTTAGAATGTGGCTGCTAGGGTTTGTTTCAGCAGAAAAATGACATATATACTGTGATTAAGGTTTGGTTAATGTTTGGTTAGTGAGTGGTAAACAGAATTTGGTGAGAGAGGTGTTTTTGCTAATTGACCAATTTTCACTCATGTTGCAAGGTGAATGTGTACAGCTGCGAATTTGGGCTTCAATCATATCCAAAACACAATTTCTGAACATTCTCAATTGGCAAAATGTGTTGGAATTGGTTATTTTGGAAAGTCAATTTTTTACTTCACTTGAATTAATTCATGTTAGTTCAAAAATGCCATTTTGATTGGTGAACTTTTGGTAAATTGTGATGACAAATTTGGAAAGAGGGCATCAAATGTGACTTGTAGCAAAAAACCCCACCCAATTTGGCCAAATGGTTTGGAAGTTATGGCCTCTTGAAGTTCAAACTTTTTTGAGAATGATTTGATCATAACTTGCCAACCATACATGGGAATTGAGTGTTCTTGGACTTTTTGGAAATGGGAGAACAAGATCTTCAACTTTCATGTTGGGCAAAAATTCATTTGAAGCTTGTATGATGATGTAAGTTGAGGATCAAGAAGTTTCCATTTTTGGCAAATTCCAATTACAGGTCAACTTTCTATTTTTGGAAATTTCTTGTCTGACTTTATTTTCTTCACTGTGGATGCTTGACATGTTATATGAGGCTTATATGGACATGAATGAGACCTCTCAAACCAATTCCCACCATCAAACCACTGATTAAATGCACAGTTGACCAAGGTTGACTTCAGTTGACTTTGCTAGGGTTTTGCTTGACTGAACCATGTTCTGATGAATTCCAAGCCCCTAACACTTGATATCTTGATCCAAAATGATGTCACAACTCATATGAACTTTTGATGATTGATCATGGTGCCCAAATTCTTCAAGGATGGCCACCATCCATTGCTTAATGACTGATTTAACTGTTTGACTGTAGATTGCTTCAGCTGCAAGTAACATGGTTAGATGACAATATTTTTGTACTTTTGGTTGATAAACATATGAAAAGAAATTATATACAAATGCAAAACATGCTTGGTGATCAAGAACCACACTCACAAGGTGACCCACCCCACTAGGAAGGAAGCTAGGGCATGCAATGATCCTTGAGGCCATGATATGATATGATATGGGCCATGAGGGATCTTAGGGCCAAAATTGGGGTCTTACAATTTCTACCCTCAGGTGGCAATTCATCATCATTGAACCCTAGGCAACTACTTGCAGATATGTTGGCCACTACGGCTTCGAACTGATTTACTGATATTTCTTGAGGGACATGGGCAGTCCTCGAGAACTTCATCAGAGCTTCTCGGTGTGCCTCTGAACTCATCAAGAGTGCAAGCATGGATATCTTCGACGACGTTTGATTGAGTTGATCAACCACCTTGTAGTCACTTCTCTTGATAAGGCGAGGAAATTCCTCCACTTCCTCATTAGGATTTACCCTTTCTGCTGCATTTGGCCCTTGGCCCTCATCATTTGCCACCTGCTTCCCAGGGTTTCTGTTTGAGGCTCCTTGATCAACACCGCCTGCGGGAGATGCTGGTGCGAATACCCTGCCACTACGGGTTATGCCCCCGGCTCCAGTGATATTCACACTAGCTTCTTCAGGTCTTGTGGGCTCCTCTTTCATCTCTTGCCCATATAGAAATACCTTCGAGTCGTAATTCCATGGCACTGCTTTTGTATTATCAAAAGCGAACGGAGCAGGGACCATAATCACAAGTGGTGTGATCGGGTATGTTGTAGCAGGCACCGGAATCGGATCATAGGGGATCTCGATAGGTACTCGTACAGGATCATACGGGATTTCAAGCATCTCTACCTCATTAGTAGCGGGAATTTGTTCCACTATCAATACTTGCTGATCAATCAATCTCTGAATACCGACCTTCAACCTTTCACATTCCCGGGGATTCATTAAGCAGCCTTCACATTTGGCGTCACATCCGGGATGTACGTCTTTCATCAGTAATTGCTCCTTGACAATAGCCAACGGAGTTCTTATGTCCCCTACGCATTGCTTCACCATCTTCTCCTCTTCGACCACACTCACGGAGGGACCGGCGTGTATCGGCATAGGATTGTTATTGGTGTTAGGGCCATTAGGTGTGAAGGTAATGGCTTTGGAATCGATCAAATCCTGCACCTTGTGCTTCAAAGCCCTGCAGTTTTCAATTGTATGGCCAAGTGCTCCCATATGAAATTCACAGTGGGCGTTCGCGTCATATCCAGGAGGTAGTACCGTTGGAGGCTTTAGTTCCCTTAATTGCACCAGCGACCCTTTGAGCAGATATGGCAGCATGCGTGCATAAGTGGTTGGAATAGGATCAAATTTCCTTTCAGGCTTCCTTAGCCTCTGTTGTCCTGGCAGATAGTATTGCTGTTGTGGAGGAGCATACTGTTGTTGGTAGTGATTTGGTGGTGGCCCCACGCTCTGACCGGTTGGCACAACGAAGGGTTGCTGATACGGATTGGGTGCCATGGCGGCCACTTGCTGATATGGGCCAGGTGCCACGGCAGCCACCTGCTGATATGGGACTCGATGTGCTCTGCCTCTCCCTCTGACCACTGACGTGTTGTTAGTCTCGCCCTCTTTTTTCTTGGCAAAACCGACATACGGTTTCTTTTCCCCATTAGACGGGCCCACAGCATTGGGTATCTTCCCACTTTTCAGCCCACTCTCGATTCTTTCTCCGGCGACCACCATATCAGAGAATCCAATCGAGGTGCTCCCCACCATCTTCTCGTAGTAGGGTCCTTGGAGCGTCCCCATGAACATATCAATCAGCTCTTTCTCCAAGAGTGGAGGTTGAACCCTAGCCACCAACTCTCTCCAACGTTGGGCGTATTCCTTGAAAGATTCCTCAGATTTCTGTGTTAAGCTTTGGAGTTGGGTCCGATTCGGAGCCATATCTGTGTTGTACTGATAGTGTTTCAAGAATGCCTCAGCCAGATCCTTCCACGTCCGGATAGTTGTACTCTCCAGTTGCATGTACCATTCCAATGAAGCCCCACTTAGGCTATCTTGGAAGAAATGCATGAGTAGCTTTTCATCTCTTGAGTACGCAGCCATCTTCCTGCAATATGCTCGGATGTGCGTCCTGGGACAGGTGACCCCTTGATATTTTTCAAAGGTAGGCACCTTGAATTTGGCGGGTATTTGCACGTCCGGCACCAAGCACATTTCAGCAGCATCCAAGCCGAAGGCATTGGGTCCCTCCATGGCCTTCATTTTCTCCTCTATGGCTTGGAACTTTCTGTCAATTTCAGCACTGGTAGGTCCGAAAGCATCATAGACCGATTCTTCCCTGGGGTTGTAAAAGGCATCATTCTGATCGTCCACCTCAAAGCCAGGAGGGATGACAGGATTTGGGTTCACTGGACCTCCTCCTCCAAGCGGGGGTGCACCTCCTGGTGGTCCCATAGGAATCTGGATTGGAGGGTTGCCAGGTGGAGGTACAGGAGTATTAGCGGGAGCTCTCTGGTTGGCCAAGCGGAGTTCCTCATGACTCCTAGTGATGACTTCTTGGCCCCTGGCCACAGCTTGGAGAGTCTCCATCAGTTGCCCCATCTAGGCGCGCATACCGAACATTTCCTCCCTCAGAGCGCTCTGGTTTTGTTCAAGCTGATCCATGAGTGTTTTCTGTTTGCTGCGGGTGTTGTATCGGTGTTGAGAAGTCAGCTTGTTGTTTCTGGATGAGAGAAAGTTCAAGTGGTAAGTTCCTTGTTTTGCTTTTATGTTATGCGGCATGATGCATGATCAGGTTTTTTCATTATATTTTTCTAGCAAGGCTCTTAGTTGTCGTGTTATTTATTGCGAGGAACAATTTAGACAGTTAGCATTGCAATTAAAAAATAATGACACACACAAGATGGAACCATAAAGCCTCATTCATTCTTTTTTTTGACAGGTACAAGGAAATCAAAGAGACAATCCTCTTCGTATCACATCATGAACAGACTACAAATTGACTTGAAAGGTCACCCCTTGAGCACTGCGGAGAGCTTCGACATCTGTGATCAGCTCAGCCATGGTCTTCTTGCAAAATTTCACAAAGTTGTAAACTTGGTGGGGAGTATTATCGGGACACATGTTCTTATCCGCCTCTTTCAGCTTGTCAGGGAAGTCCTGGAGGGCATAGTTGGTCAGAACCGCCATGTTAGCATACTTGTCCCTCCATTCACTATATAACCCTTGCAGGTTTCCAATGATGGCATCCCTCTCAGCTATAGCTCCTTCGGCTCTTTGGTAAGCACTCTCCCAATATAGGTAGTTATCCCTCATCTCTTGATACTCTTCATCAATGATTCCATCTTTCATGCTTCGGATTTTCTCATGAGCCCTTTCTAGTTGGAATTTTTCGTGAAGGTAGGCTCTGTGTATCTTCTCCTTTTCCAGTTTCTCGCGGGCTGCGTGATCTTGATATTCTTTGATGGTCTTTCTCAATTCGCTGATCTGAGCTTCATAATCTCCCTTGGCGCTCTTCTTATCCCTATTGGTAAGTTCCAGAATCTTTTCCAAGTCTCGAACAACACGCCATGCTCGATCCAATTCGTTGTTTCGTCCATCAAGTTCTGAATTGGCACCTAGGAGGGCACCGCCGACCCATTCTTTCTTACCTTTTTCTTCCCTTAACCTCTTTCTACTGGTCTCATACAAGGTCTTCACTTCTTTGCCTTCGTCTTCTAGATCATCACCCCTTTGCTTCTCCTTGATGAGTTGGAGTTGTAAGCGGGTGTTTTCTAGTTCGAGCTCACTTATCTTGCTGGTGAGTTTGTCGACATCCTCTTGTAAGATGGGCTCAGGCTCAGGCACTAGAGGGAGAGATGTGGACTCATAGTAGAAAGGCATCTTGACCATTCGGGCCCTCTCTTTTACCCACTTCACATATGGTTCCCTAGCAATGATATTCTTCTTGCCAAGTTCCGGACCACTTCTCACAATCTTGTTCCAGGCTTGCCTTACTCTTTTCACTACTGGGTTGAGTGGATCAACTATGTTGATGACAAAAGGGGCTAAGTCTTCCTCTTTAGGGGGTCCATTCATCGCGTGTTCAAACTGCCTCATGCACAACACAGGATTGTAATTTATACATCCACGTGTACCTATTAAGGGTACGTTCGGAAATCCTCCACATCTAAGAATGACATTTTGGGTTTCCCACTCCCTTTTATACCACTGGACGGTACCAGACGAGAGTGACGCAAACTTCTGGCACCAAGAGAGGTCTTTAGACACGAAGGGACCGGTTAGCGGCATGTGGGTCTTCATCCATATGTGCAACATTGGAGCACAGCATAGGAAAGTTCCACTTTTCTTCTCATGGCGGGTGTGGAAGGTATGGTAGAAGTCGGCCAGGAGAAATGGCACTGGGTTACCGGATAAGAAGATATTCACTGCAACCTGGTCTATGAAGTTGTCGATATTCGGGAATAGAATGATCCCATAAATCAACAATGCTAACACTGCTATGCAAGAATCCCACTTCTTCTCTTTGGCGAACCTCCACGCATGACCTTCCAAGAACTTTCTGGAGAATCCTTTGTCAGTTCCCTTCGGGGCCCAACTGGCTGCCAATTCAACTACCTCGATCCCTAGCACAGATGCTAGCTTGGGCATGGCAAATTCTTCTTCGATCTTGGGGAACGGAGTATGATCTTTGATGGAGCGGTTTAAAAGCCTTTCAAATTCCTCCAATGTGGGAGCTATCTGGAAGTCGGGAAAGGTAAAACAGCGCATCGGGATATCATAGTATTGAGCCAAGGCAGTGAGGGCCATGTAATCCACACTCTCGTTTACCAAATCCAGAATGTTCCCATAGGCCGCATAGCATTTGTACTTGACAGGGGCTATCTTGGAGCTTAGAGCTTTCAAGATATCCAATCTGGGTTCCTTGTACCTGAAGGAGAATGTACTTTTTTTGAGGAGGGAATTCATGATTGCTTTTCAAAGTCCTCGTATTTTCCTGCAATAAACATCAGATACTAAGAGCCTTGCTTTTATTGTCTATGCACATGATGCATGAGTATGTGAATGCATGAATGACTTGGTTCATAAGCATGGCCTTCACAAATTGGACACGTAAACCGGTTTAGGATCAAAGTATTGAGATACGGATGGAGGGCAACACTGATTGCTTTCCTCAACTGGGATCTCACTGGTCGAAGTCTAGGGTTAGATAGGGACCCCAAAATCATTGATTCATTTGGCTGTTTGACGCTTATGGTAAAAGCTTACCGGTTGTCAACTCCCTCAAATGAGCCTCTTCTGGGTGAGATCTTCGTACCGACCCACACGAGAAAAGCTTCTCGGGGACCCGCACTACGCGACCATCGACATCGGGTTCTAGACAAGGGTCTCAAAGTCATGGACTTCCTTGACTGTTTGCCGCTTACGGCAAAAGCTTGCCGGTCGTCAACTCCATCAAGAAAATCTCTTTTGAGTGAGATCTTCGTACCGACCCACACGAGAAGAGCTTCTCGGGGACTCGTACTACGCGACCATCAATCTTAGTAGGCCATAGGTTTAATGTTCTACAAAGGTCCTTAGAGTCATGGATCCAAATGAAGACATTGATCGCTTACGCCAAAAACTTGACGGTCGTCAACTTCTCCAAAAGAATCTACTCCAAGTGAGGTTCTCGTATCGACCCTTACGAGAAAAGCTTCTCGGTGGCCCATACTACTCAACCTCTCCTATCTCAAGTTTGCACTCTAGACTCGGGTGGAGAGTCTTTCCCACAAGGTTACTTGCAATCGGAGTTGCATCCATCGATATCGTAGAACCAACAGAACCAAAATTTAAAGCAAAAGGCAATAAATAAAACAAGTAATATCAAAAGGATAAGCATACACACATGCGAGGAAGTAACCTAGATTAGGCTGGACTTGCTTAGGGAGGTGTCCCCAGCAGAGTCGCCAGCTGTCGCTATGCGAAAAATACAGAGTCGCCATCGGTTTTTATTTATTCCAAAGGAAAGGGAAAATATTGAGAAAACCCCAAAATATGGTCGTCGCAACCACGAACAGGTTCGGAAGTCGGTTATGCAAGGGGAAGGTATTAGCACCCCTCACATCCATGGTACTCCATGGGAACCATCTAGGATGTTTGCGCTTACGTGTGTATTGTTTATCGAATGCTTGCTTGCCAAAGGTTTGTGGAGTGGAGGTATATTTTAAATTAGTGTGCTCGCCAAGGAATGGATCCTCGTGCCTACGTATGCCCACTTGTTGAAGTGAGAAATCAGAGCGTTCGTAGTTCGTGGTTTTGAAATTGTTTGTGTTTGTTTTGTTGATTTTATTACCTTGAAGAAGGGTTTTCGAGTGGTGTCGCCCTAAGGCTCAAACAAAAGGTTTGAATGCGTTGAGTTGTTTTTATGTTTTTGAGAAAGTGTTATCGATTTCGGATTGCACTAAAGACTATGGATAAAGGTGAATACCTCAAACGGTCAAGCCGAGCGTCTTGTGTTCGAAGCATTCAGAATGAGTGTAGGAAAGCTCCAGTCTCATCCCTTCTTTATCGCTTAAGGCTCGTGACGTACGATCCTAATCGCCATTTATTGTATTTTTGAATTTGATTTAGAAAAGACCGCTTGACGTTGGATCAAGGGTTTGTTTATTGTTTTTGACTTGAAAAATGGACCACTTGACGTTGGATCAAGGGTTTGATTATTGGTTGCGAAATGGTGAACGTTCCTAATGCCTAAGGAGTACCTAACAAGCAATAAAAGAAAGCAAGTAAATGCGTACATGAGAAAGGGGAGGGGGTACATGTAAAGTACAAGGGAGTGCAGGAAATAAAAGGTCTCATTGTCAGGTAGCCCAAGAGAAAGCCATGTGTGTGCAATTGTGTTCTAAATTGGAAAGCAAGTAAAAGATTATAATTGATATTACAAATTCTTCTTGATTCTTGCACTCTTCTTCCATGTTAGGTCACATTTGTCCAATGTTTCTTTTGCAAAGGGTCCTAATGAGTCTCTAAGTCCATTGTCCAAAGTTCTCTCCATGCTTGGGAAATTATTATCCTTTTTCATTTTTTAAAGTCTTAACCATTTTTAGATTCATTTTAGAATGGGATGGATGATGCACAATATGATAAAAAGCAAAATAAAAGTAAAAGTGCATAAGGTAAATGACGGAAATTAAATGTTAGGAGTTAGATACAAGAATTTAAAATGCGGAAATTAAAGGTTAGAAATTAGATGCGGAATTGTAAAGAATTAGGAATTAGAATGCAAAATTGTAAAGAATTAGATGTTAGAAAACGGAAATTAAATGTTAGAGTTAATTGTTAGAAGGTTAATCAAAATTAATTAACATAAGAGAATTAGATCCAACTATCAAATTCTAAAAAGCTAACAAAATTGAATTCTAAAACAAATACCAAATCAATTCCAAAATTGAATCATCAAAGCAATTGACAAAAAAAACAAATTCTAAAACAATTACCAAGTCAAATTCTAGAAATCAATTCTAATTAAATTCTAAACAAAATTAACTCCTAAATTCAATTTTAAACACAATTAATCCTAATTATTTTTACTAACCAATTAACATTTCCTAAGATTTATCCTAATTAATCTAAACCAACTAGCTATAAAGCAAGGTATATGAGTTCTGAAAGTGCAGAATGGGCCTCGGGAACGTTTGGCCCAATCCACGGGGACGGTGCAAGCTGGAAAACAGGGTGTATTTGTGAAGTACCATAGGCCCTATCCAAACCTCTACAAGGCTACTGCAAGCAGGTAACAGAAATGTGAAAGAAACAGAAAAGCGCTTATCAAACGCGCTTATTCACCAAGCCTATCCACAAGCAGAAACGCAATTGGTTCTATAATGGAGATTGTAACCGGATTTCACAAGCGATTACACAATGGTGACAATTTCTACTATCCAATACATCCTCATGGAAAACAAGTCGAAGCGTAAGCATACGGATTAAGAGCTACCTGTCGAAGACGACGACGGAGGCGGCGACGATGATGACGAACACGCACAGCTTCTGAGCGTCTCTCTTCCTCTTCTCACAGTGTTGGAGCAAGCTGGAAGCGTGTGAGCGATAACGATCTGCGAGCTTCGAAGCTTCCGGTGGCGGTGGCGATGATGACGAAGATCACCGGTATGCTTCCGATCCACTTTTGAGCGCCTCTCTTTTTCTTCTCTTAATGCTGAGATGCTCCTTCCGTATCTGAAGCGTATGAGAGGTGGTGACCGTCGAACTTTGAGTCTTCCGGTGGTGGTTGTTGAAAGAGTATATCTTCGGCAAATATTTTTGTATCGTATCCACAGAGATTGGGTAATATTACCGCCGTTCTATAATTCAAATGTTGTAAGTTTAGAAAGTAACAGGGTTGTTTTGTTTGGAAAAATATCTTGTTAATAAATGTTAACAAAAACTATGAAATGGTTTTAGTCAAATATAAAGGCTTGGCAAGATTGGAGTTCACTATTTCAAATGTCTATGATTCCCTATGATAAATAAATAGATTCAAGATTATTGATGATGTTCAAATATCCTCTCAAAGTCATTTATGTCTAAATGATATCGTGATAATCACTATATTGATCCTTAGACGATCTCTCCACCTAACTATCAATATAGCAATCTTTAATGTTCAATATCAAAGAATAGTAATGAATAAATCTATCTCTACAACTTATTCACTACTTGAAAATCTGTTTTATGTCTAAACTCGAGTAATCTCTCTCGACAACTACTCAAATCTGATTTTCAACTTAAAGCAAAAACAGTATTCAATACATCAACAATCTTTATCTCATATATAAATCAAAGTGAATACATAAACAGATGAGAATAGCTACTACCTCCAATCTTGACAAAAGGGAGTTTAGCTCCTCATCACCATTGTTACAAAGCAGAAGGTTTTAGAAGAAAACTCTGTTTTTCTCTATTACAAAAAGCTCTCCTTAACAATGTGTCAATGATAATGAATTCTGTTTCAATACCTAGGTTAAACTATTTTGTCTCTATCAAAAAGGTTGACATTTCCCTAACTGGACATTGTCATCTACAGCAGAAAAGCACTTCCCAGGCAGACATCAAAATGGCAATTACTTTTTCTGCACAACAGCACTTTTGACCCTTTGTCAGCTTGCTGGATTCGCAGCCTTCGCGGCGCGAAGGAGGTTCGCGGCGCGAACTGTTGCTTTCCCAGCTTCCTTGTTTGGCAAGCTTCCTCCAAAATGCCATGTTGAAACCAAGGTCTTGCTTATCCATAATTCTACACAACTAACAAAAAATGTGAAATAACTATTCAAAACAAAATAAATTAAACCTAATTGCATTTATACAAATTAGTGAAGATAAAAGTGTGTAATTACATCAAAACTTGGTAAAAGGGACCAATAAAATGGTATAAAAATAGTACTAATTGGTCCCTAACAACTCTCCCCAACTTGGCATTTTGTTTGTCCCTAAACAAAAGTTTCCACCTTTACAACCAAAGTCATGACACAAAAGATTTAAATAAGAATTCATCAAGGACATTCAAATGGTTCAAAAGCGTTTGGCGTTTTCTCAATTCACTTATCTCAACTCTAGACAAAACATAAATAAGGGAAATGGTAAAGTGCAAACATCATTTCAAGGATTTCAAAGTCATACATGTCAAAATTGAATCAAACTTACACACACACAATATTGATGAATAACATGAAGGGTTACTTTCACTCATCCAAGCAGTTAAATCAACAACAACTCAAATCATGCGGTTATCACAACAACTACCAAGTTATGTGAAAAATGAGAATCAAGAGGTCTTTCAAGGTTGTAATGTGGCTTAGGTTTCAAGAAAGGATAAGATTAAAGGAATTCAACCAAATTGCCTATCCTAAGGGAGCATTCCCAAAGATTCAACTCTACACAATTTCCTTTTCCTTAGTCCCTATCTTTTTCTTTTCAAAACCACACAACCATGAGCATTTACTTTCTTTCTTTTTTTTTTTTTTTTTTTTTTTTTTTTTTTTTTTTTTTTTTTGCTCTATGGTTTCAAGGGTGATTTCTTTTTTCTTGTTTCTTTCTAAATTCTTACCCTTTCATAGAAACTCACTTTTCCAAGTTTCTAATCAACTTTTCACTTTACTCTCCCCAACTTTAGATTCCAAAACCCAATTTATTCAATAATGCTCCCTACTTAAACATAAGCAAAAGGCAAAAATTTTGCAACAACTCGGTTTGAGGTTTCAATTGATACGAAAGAATTTAGGATTCATTTATTCCACAATTTTCAATTGATTTTACAATGATCAATCAAATGAATCCTAAAATAAGCTCAAAGGGGGTTAACTAAGGATTACTCCTCACAAGGTTAGTTGATTTAAGCTTTTTGGTCAAGTGGTTTTTCTCACAAACAATGCCTCTATCATTTTCAAAAACTTCACACGACATTGGATTGATGCATGATTTAGCATGATAAGAATGAGTCAAAATAATGCTCGGTTTCCCGCTTTTATAGTGCACAATGGAAAGCTTCCTCACAAATGGTTAAGTCCTATTTTGATTCACACTGACATATACTTCAATGAAATTATGAACTGAAACTTGCACAACCATTAAACTACTCATGTTAAGTCTAGAAAGCGATAAAGTGTACCTTGAAATGCCGACACTAATTCTTATCATCACCACTCGAAGTATCCTATGCTTCTTTCTTTGCGAATAATTCTTGGTTGCTTTAGGCTTGACTTAAGCGTAAGAACGTTTAAATAGAACTGTTGGTAAACCAATTTGATTAAAAACACACTTAAATTTCAAAAAGTACTCATGCAATTATAAAAATACTAAAGAAAAATTAAAGTGCTAAGATAAAGTCATGGTGAACTAGAGCCACCAAAAAGTACATTACAAAATTCCCAAAAACAAAAACAGAATTAGTAAAAAGAAACTCAAACAAACAATACTCTCAAAACTCCACAAATTCAGTCCTCCTCCTCTTCATCACCACCTACACTTCCGAGAACATCTTCCATCTCCTCATTTGGGTAAGCACTACCTCCTGCACCCCCCATAAAATTTGGCCTGCCCACAGGCCAATTAGCATAAGCTGCATAGTCAGCTTGCGATGGAAAAGTTCGGGCCTCTGGTGCCAGAAACGTGTTCTGGAACTGCTGCTGCATGGCATCGAAAAGAAAGGATTGAGACCTCCTGGAGGCCTCAAAGTTCTCACAGCAGTAGTTGGCAAAAGCCATCTGATCAAAACCTGGGGTACTCTGAGATTGAGGCTGAGATCGGGATCTGGATCGGGCTCGAGAGGAAGAAGTACCAGATGCATCAGTCTTCTCATTCGGGTTCTGCAGAAACCTGTTCAAATACGCGTCACTGATCACACTGGTGATCGAGAAGTGCACTTCCTCAGGGATGTGGACATTTGCCTTACGGCACAGTCCCATGATAAGTCCTGGATAAGCTAGCACACCAGCTTTGCCCCCGAAATTGGTTCCGCTTAACACTATCTTCCTCAATTCTCCTGAAATGAGGGCTGCAACATCTACTGTCTTCCCGATCATGATGCAGTACAAAAGACAACCGACATCCATAGGAATTGTGGTGGTGTGGCTTCTTGGTCTGATATTGGTTAACAATAGCACCAAAAAAGCCCTAGCTTCCAAATTGAAATTTTCCCTCTTCCACAATTTTGGATGCCCTTGGTCATTCACTTCAAAAGATTTTCCTCTGAGACAAAGGGTGGCATTGACCTCTTCCAGATTCCACCTGTTGGCTACCTCCATGACACTGTACTCACAACTCTCACCCTCTCCAAGAGTTAAGGGGTGGCCTAGATAGGAATTAATGTCATCCCTTCCAAATGAAACAATCTTTCCCCTTACCCTGGACCGGTAAATGAAGGTCGTACCCTCCTCGCGATGCATCGCATTCGCATAGAATTCTCGGACAAGATCGTAGTTGATTGCGGCTTCCGGCTCGCATAACTTCATCCATTTCCTTTGCTCAAAAGCCTCAACCACTCTGTGATACACCCCATTTGGAGCCAGGCGGATAAACCGTTCAGGTAAAATGGTTCTCTTGACAAGGCTTTCAAAGCGTGCTTCGTGTTCCTCACTGATGAACCTTCGGATAGCACGGGCCTGAGGAGGTGCCATGGTCATAGTTCTCTTAGACATCTGCAATCAAAACCAGCACAACCACAGAACACATATGACAGCATTAGTCAACAATTAAGAAAAAGAAAATGGCTGCTGGAATTCACAGTTCGCGGCACGAAGGGTAGTTCGCGGCGCGAACCCTGCGAATTCAGAAAATCCCCAAAGCTTCCTAGGGTTTCACCATTGAGGGATTAAACACACCTAACCAGTCAAAATGCTCAACCCTAACCTAATCCTCTTCTAATTCACACATGCATAGCGATTCCAAACAGTATTCACAGATAAATTCGATTTCTAACCAACCCTAACTTGAAAAACCCAAAAAGGGATTGGAAAAGAGAAAATGAAGATTACATACCTTTTGAATCTCTACACTTGCTAAAAGAAGAAGATTGGAAGAGTGGAAAACTGAAAATTGTTGAGAAATGGTGGGATTTTGAGATTTGGGTGAAAGCGCGGCAAAGGGATTTGAAATGAAGAAGGTTTGAAATGAAAAGGAAATGACCTAAACAGTATTTAAATGAGTTCTGTCACGCAAAGTTCGCGGCGCGAACAGGGGGTCGCGGCGCGAACTGTATAAAACAGAACCAATTAAAATTTTTTCATTCAGTTCGCGGCGCGAACAGGGGGTCGCGGCGCGAACTGCAAAAAACAGAACCCACTCAAATTTATTCATTCAGTTCGCGGCGCGAACAGGTGGTCGCGGCGCGAACTGCCAAAAACAGAACTTCAAAATTTTAAAACTTCAACAGAGCTAAAAATCACAAAACAGAGAAATTCAAAATGCACACTAACAACGTTGGGTTGCCTCCCAACCAGCGCTTTGTTTAACGTCGTTAAGAGCTCGACGGTACCTCAATTAGCTTGATCCAGATAAGGAAAGGACACACACATCACGATTTATGTCACCGCTATGATAGACTTTCAGTCTTTGACCATTGACAGTCCAGCTTTCTTGCGACTTTGGATCCTCTATCACAATGGCTCCATAATTCCGTACTTCCTTGACAACAAATGGTCCTGACCATTTAGACTTCAATTTACCCGGAAACAACTTCAACCTTGAGTTAAAAAACAATACCATCTGTCCAACATGAAACTCTTTATGGCGGACCTTCCCATCATGGTATGCTTTTGTCTTCTCCTTGTACAGCTTATTAGAATGGTAAGCATCGTTCCTTAGTTCCTCTAACTCATGGAGTTGACCTTTCCTTCTCTCTCCAGCTAGAGTGGAGTCGAAGTTCAAAAACTTAAGAGCCCATAGTGCTCTATGCTCCATTTCGACTGGAAGATGACAAGTCTTCCCATACACCAGTTGAAACGGAGTCAGCCCAATAGGTGCTTTGTAAGCAGTGTGATACGCCCACAAAGCCTCATCAAGTTTTAAGGACCAGTCTTTTCTTGAATTCGAAACTGTTTTCTCAAGGATCCGTTTAATTTCCCGGTTTGAAACCTCAGTTTGACCGTTCGCTTGTGGGTGGTAGGGAGTGGTCACTTTATGCTTTACACCATAATGTTGCAGAACTTTTTCTAAGGGTGTATTGCAGAAGTGTGACCCTCCATCACTCACCAACACTCGAGGCACACCAAAACGTGAGAATATGTTCTTCTTTAAAAATTTGATCACAGTTTTGGCATCGGCCTTGGGTGAGGCACTTGCTTCCACCCACTTCGAAACATAATCGACAGCTACTAAGATGTACTCATTAGAGAAAGAAGAGGGGAATGGGCCAACGAAATCAATACCCCAACAATCAAAAACCTCTACTTCTAGCATGTTGGTTAGGGGCATTTCATCCCGTTTTCCTATTCCACCACTCCGTTGGCATGCATCACAACTCTTCGCATGTTCGTGCGCATCTTTGAATAAAGATGGCCAATAAAAACCCGATTGGAGTACTTTAGTGGCTGTTCTTAAACCACTATAGTGACCTCCATACGGAGAGTTGTGACAGTGCCACAGAATGTCTCTTGATTCTTCCATTGTTACACACCTTCTCAAAATATTGTCTGCCCCTACTTTAAAAAGGTAAGGGTCATCCCAGACATAATATTTTGCATCAGCTAAGAATTTCCTTCTTTGATTGCAAGTGAGGTCTTCCGGTGTTAAACCAGTTGCTTTGTAGTTAGCAAAATCAGCAAACCAAGGCCTCACTTGAATCGCATAGAGTTTTTCATCTGGAAATTCTTCTCTCACCTCTTCTTCTTTGTTTGTAATTTCTACATTGACCAATCGAGACAAATGATCTGCTACCAAGTTCTCGGAACCTTTTTTATCCCTAATCTCTAGATCAAACTCTTGTAATAAAAGGATCCAACGAATAAGCCTTTGTTTTGAATCCGGCTTGGTAAGCAGATATTTTATTGCAGAATGGTCAGTGTAGATTACAACTCTTGAACCAATCAAATAAGCTCTAAATTTTTCCAATGCATATACTATGGCTAGCAATTCTTTTTCAGTTGTTGCGTAGTTAACTTGGGCGTCATTCAACACCTTACTAGCATAGTGTATGGCATGGAAAACTTTATCGCTTCTTTGTCCTAACACCGCACCCACTGCATAATCGCTAGCATCACACATGAGTTCAAAATCAAGGTTCCAGTTTGGTGCTACGATTATTGGTGCGGTGATCAACTTTTGTTTCAAATCTAAGAAGGCTTTAAGACATGACTCATCAAAAAGAAAAGGCGTACCTTTGTTGAGTAAATTACTCAATGGCTTTGCGATCTTTGAGAAATCTTGTATGAATCTCCGGTAGAACCCGACATGTCCTTGAAAGCTTCTTATTCCTTTGATGTTAGTTGGAGGTGGCAGCTTTTCAATAACCTCCACCTTGGCCTTGTCCACCTCTAGCCCTTCAGAAGAAATCTTGTGACCAAGTACTATACCCTCAGTGACCATAAAATTGCATTTTTCCCAGTTGAGCACTAGGTTGGTCTCCACGCATCTCTCCAGAACTACATCAAGGTGCTTTAAGCACATTTCAAAAGATGATCCATAAACAGAAAAATCGTCCATGAACACCTCAATGCATTCTTCTATCAAGTCTGAAAAGATAGCTTGCATACACCGTTGAAATGTGGCCGGTGCGTTACATAATCCAAAAGGCATTCTTCGGTAAGCAAAGATGCCAAAAGGACATGTAAAAGCTGTTTTCTCATGGTCTGTCGGATTTACTGAAATTTGATTATACCCCGAATATCCGTCCAAGAAACAGTAGAAATTTTTGCCGGCGAGCCGCTCCAACATTTGGTCCATGAAAGGTAGTGGGAAATGATCTTTCCTTGTGGCTTGATTCAACCTTCTATAGTCGATGCACATCCTCCACCCTGTCACTGTTCTCGTTGGAATCAACTCATTTTTATCGTTTTTAATCACCGTCATTCCGCCTTTCTTGGGGACCACTTGTACCGGACTCACCCATGCACTATCAGATATGGGATAAATCATTCCGGCTTCTAAAAGTTTGACAACTTCTTTACGAACCACCTCTTTCATTGATGGATTCAAACGCCTCTGAGGTTGCGCAACCGGTTTGAAGTTTTCCTCCATCATTATCTTGTGCATGCAATATGCTGGACTAATACCCTTCAAATCGGATAAAACCCACCCTATCGCACCTTGGTTCTTTTTCAATACTTGAATCAACTTATCTTCCTCTTGCATGGACAATGTGTTGCTTATAATCACTGGTTTGGTACACTCATCTCCAAGAAACACATACTTCAAATGTGCCGGAAGCATCTTCAATTCTAACTTTTGCTCTTCAGTTTCCTTCTTTGCATCCAAATCTTCCACTAATTCTTCTTGATAGGCCAGCTCACCACAAGATTCTAGCTCGTGCAACATCGCTTCGATCTCTCGTTCCTCATTGTCAGTTAACACATTGTATGCTCCGATAAGGGATCTTTCCAAAGGATTAGAAATATGGATTTGATTCACGACCTCCACTACTTCCTCTTCACTTGCATCAATTCGAAAAGAATCATGCTTGTCAGTTGGATGTTTCATTGCTTCGAAAAGGTTAAAAGTCACCTCTTCATCTTGCACTCTAACCTTCATAAGACCATCATCTATATCGATCATCATCCGAGCGGTCTTCATAAAAGGTCTTCCAAGGATTAAGGGTACATCGCGGTCCTCATCCATCTCTATTATTACAAAATCCACCGAAAACAAAAATTTGTCCACTTTAACGAGCATGTCTTGGGCAATTCCGTATGGTGAGGTTGTAGACTTGTCTGCTAGTTGTAGGGTCATTCTTGTTGATTTAATCTCCACATTTCCCAATCGTTTGACAATAGAAAGGGGAATTAAATTTATACTAGAGCCCAAATCTATCAAACCATTCCCAACGTATGTGCTTCCAATGGTTACCGGTAGAACAACCCGTCCCGGGTCGGACTCCTTCCTAGGTAAAGTCTTCTGGATGATTGCGCTACACCGTGCATCAAGAATGATGGTCTCATCTTCCACATGTCGCCTTTTCTTGGTAAGAATGTCTTTCATAAATTTAGCATACCGTGGCATTTGTTCTAATGCATCAGCAAATGGAATGTTGATTTGGAGTTGCTTGAAGATGTCCATGAACCGTGCATAGTGCCTAGCATTGTCTTTCCTTGATGGAGCATGTGGATAGGGTAGATGTTGAGTTGGAATGACATTCACTCCCTTCTCAGATTTCTTCTTTTTCTTTGATTCAGCATCTTTTTTTTCTTCACAATCAGTCTGCACAGCAGTGGGCAAAACCTGCTCTTTTCGCGGCGCGAAGGTGGTTCGCGGCGCGAACTGAGCATTTCCAGAAGCATTTCCCCTTTCACCAACTATATCTGTTTCTTCCAGCATCCCATCAGTGGTGTTCTCTTCTACAATTTCTTCACCTTTTTCACTTACCAACTCTTTACCGCTCCTTGTGACGACTGCTTTGCAATGTTCCTTTGGATTTGGTTGAGTGTTAGCAGAGAAAGAAGGCCCTGCGTTTTGTTCCGACAGTTGCTTCGCGAGTTGGCCTACTTGATTTTCCAGATTTTTAATTGCCGCCTCGTTACTCTTCTGATTTGCCATGGAAGCTCGCATGAATTGTTGAAGAGTGTCTTCTAGCTTGGAATTTCCTCCTTGCGACTGCTGACCTTGAGAGTTTGGTTGTTGGTAAGGGCTTTGCTGTTGATAATTCTGATTGTTGAACCTTGACGGTTGGTAACCTTGATTGTTTCTTGGTTGATAGCCTTGATTGTTAGGCTGTTGTCTTTGATATCCCTGGTTTTGGTTGTTCACATAACTGACTTCTTCTTGGGGTGGAGGACAAAAACCAGTAGGATGATCCCCTTGACATAACTCGCAACATGCTACTTGATGCTGAACTTGAAACCCTTGAATCTCTTTTATTTGCTGGGGAAGCTTGGCCATTTGTTGAGTAAGAAGCTCCACTTGTTGAGAGAGTAGCTTGTTTTGAGCAAGGATGGCATCATTTGTATTCAACTCTAGAACTCCAGGCTTACGTTGTGAAGGGCTACGATCATGTTGACCTTGATGATCATTACGGGCCATCCGTTCAATAATGACTTTAGCTTCTTCCGCAGTTTTCGATATAAGCGAACCACCCGCGGTGGCGTCCAGAAGTGTCTTATGGGTTGATTGGAGACCATTCAAAAAGATATGGATTTGAGTAAGCTCATCAAAACCATGTCCCTTACACTTCCTCAACATTGATTTGAATCTCTCCCAAGCTTCATTTAGAGATTCGTTGCCTCCTTGAGTGAATACCGCTATAGCCGTCTTGGCTTCCATGAATCGGGATTGGGGAAAGTATCTTTCTAAGAACTTTTCTTCTAACAGATTCCAATCCGTCATCACTCTTGATTCTTGATCAAGGTACCACTCCTTTGCTTTTCCCACTAAGGAGTGTGGGAACATCCTTTTGAATAACGTTTCTTCACCCGCTTCGTCTATTCCCGTAGAACCCGCAATCTCATAGAATTTGATGAGATGGGTATACGGATCTTCGTGATCCATTCCGGTGAATGGAGTTGCATAGAGAAGTTGGAGGATTCCGGTCTTCATCTCCGTATTTCTTCCTCCACGGGCAAATTGAGCATTCCTTCTTGGACTATTAGCGGACATTTCGGTACGATTATCCTCCGCCATGTTTCCTTCACAAGCCTCTACAACCACTTCTTCGATTGGAACAAGTGCGGAAGTAGATGCTTCTTCTCTTCGGTTCCTCTCTTCGGCTAGTTTCCTTCTTCTTCGTGTTTTGCTATTGAGCTTCCGAAGTGTTCTTTCAATTTCAGGATCGAATTGAAGTTGCTCCTCGGTTGCTTTTCCTCGCATGCACTAGAATCTACAAAACTAACAAACCAAGTGAAACAAAAGAGGGATAGTAATAAATGTAACAAAACTTAAACCAATGAATTATTGCAATGCTTGTAATATCGACACCAATCCCCGGCAACGGCGCCAATTTGTTGAAAGAGTATATCTTCGGCAAATATTTTTGTATCGTATCCACAGAGATTGGGTAATATTACCGCCGTTCTATAATTCAAATGTTATAAGTTTAGAAAGTAACAGGGTTGTTTTGTTTGGAAAAATATCTTGTTAATAAATGTTAACAAAAACTATGAAATGGTTTTAGTCAAATATAAAGGCTTGGCAAGATTGGAGTTCACTATTTCAAATGTCTATGATTCCCTATGATAAATAAATAGATTCAAGATTATTGATGATGTTCAAATATCCTCTCAAAGTCATTTATGTCTAAATGATATCGTGATAATCACTATATTGATCCTTAGACGATCTCTCCACCTAACTATCAATATAGCAATCTTTAATGTTCAATATCAAAGAATAGTAATGAATAAATCTATCTCTACAACTTATTCACTACTTAAAAATCTGTTTTATGTCTAAACTCGAGTAATCTCTCTCGACAACTACTCAAATCTGATTTTCAACTTAAAGCAAAAACAGTATTCAATACATCAACAATCTTTATCTCATATATAAATCAAAGTGAATACATAAACAGATGAGAATAGCTACTACCTCCAATCTTGACAAAAGGGAGTTTAGCTCCTCATCACCATTGTTACAAAGCAGAAGGTTTTAGAAGAAAAACTCTGTTTTTCTCTATTACAAAAAGCTCTCCTTAACAATGTGTCAATGATAATGAATTCTGTTTCAATACCTAGGTTAAACTATTTTGTCTCTACCAAAAAGGTTGACATTTCCCTAATTGGACATTGTCATCTGCAGCAGAAAAGCACTTCCCAGGCAGACATCAAAATGGCAATTACTTTTTCTGCACAACAGCACTTTTGACCCTTTGTCAGCTTGCTGGATTCGCAGCCTTCGCGGCGCGAAGGAGGTTCGCGGCGCGAACTGTTGCTTTCCCAGCTTTCTTGTTTGGCAAGCTTCCTCCAAAATGCCATGTTGAAACCAAGGTCTTGCTTATCCATAATTCTACACAACTAACAAAAAATGTGAAATAACTATTCAAAACAAAATAAATTAAACCTAATTGCATTTATACAAATTAGTGAAGATAAAAGTGTGTAATTACATCAAAACTTGGTAAAAGGGACCAATAAAATGGTATAAAAATAGTACTAATTGGTCCCTAACAGTGGTTTAGCTCTGCCGTGTAGAGCTTTGAGTGATGAAGCTCTCACAACAATGGAAGATGAGCGTATACTGAAGGTGGGAATTGAGTGCAAAATGCTTTTGGAATGAGGGAAAAATCTTCTGAACCCAATGATTGGCAATGATTGCCTCTTATATAGCGTGATCCAAGAGGGTAGTTTAGGGATTTGGATCTGGGTTGTTAGCTCTTGATTTTGCCAGCTGGAAAATGGGAATAAAATGCATTTATTTGATATAATCTGATGAAAGTGAATCACGTGTGAGTGGGGTGAATAACACACGTGTTCTTTTACTCTTCAATTCACTTGTTTGCCTTTCAACTGTGGAGATCCCGAACCATTCTACACTGGATTTGACTTGCTCCTTCATCTGCACAGCTTGCTATCATGAACTGTTTATTTTGGATGATTGCTGATTTGAATTTTGCAGGACACATGCTTGCACGGAATTGGTACTGCACACCGTCTGCTTTGCACTACAGCGGTTAAGCCAAGGACTGCAAAGGTTAGGCTTTTAAGCTTTACTACATGTTACATCTGTGTTGAAATGGTCTTGCTGCAAGCATGGATGTCCATCCTGTAGGGAATTTGGTTCAGGTTCATGAGTTGGCTCACCCTTTTTTAGCTAGTTGAACTTTGATGCACAAGTCTATGCCAACTTGATGATGGTTCTGCAGTAGGATTCTTTCCTCATTGGTTCGTTTTGACTTCACATTATGCATTGCTTCAAGGTTTCCATGTCAGTGTGTATTCTGCAGCAGGTGTGCATTATTGTTTTCATTATTGTAGCCATGGTCATACTAATTTGATGCAGATGAAAGAACTCTGCAGCCATGTTTTTTAGTACGTTGGTCCACATTTGCTAACTCCATTCATGTTCTGATTCAGATCTTTTTGGTGGTGTAGTTTACAGGTCTGCAGCATGTAGATACATGGCTCACCCTTTTGCAGCACGATGCCTCACATGTCTAGTCATTGTTGGCAATGGTTCATGTAAGTTTGTTGGTGCTCATGACAGAAATTCATGACTGATCTTCCTTCTTTATACTCATTGCTTTGGATTCTGATTTGTGGCTCACTTTGGCATGTTTATGGTTTGGTTTATGGTTCATTGTTGTTAGCTTGTTGGCTCAACAGCTTTTTGGTAGCAGCTTGGATTACGCTTGTTTGGCACGTGCGTAGCTTACATCGTAGCTTTTGGCAATTGTTTTGGATTGGTTCTGCATAATTTTTGTTAAATGCAATGCAGAATTTTTAATGCAGAATTTTTGATAAATGCAATGCAGAATTTTTAATGCAGAATTTTTAATGCAGAATTTTTGTTAAATGCAATGCAGAATTTTTATTGCAGAATTTTTGTTAAATGCAATGCAGAATTTTGATTGTACTTGATGCTTTGTTAATTAATTTTATACTGATAACAAATTGGATAAACATAAAAAATGGTTTTGAATTAAATGGATTTGGAAAAATAAGTGGATATGGAAATTGGATGTTGAATAGTAAATGAATTCTGGTTTTATACAAATGGATACGAGTATGATTGGATTAGTAAATGAAAAAGGATATGCATTGGTTTATGAGTGGATTTTCTAAATGAATGGAAATATGATTTTGGATAATGAAAATGGATCGACGTGGATTATATGAATGAATTTTCTATATGGATATATAAAAGAGATTGGATTTGGATGAATGGTTAATGGACTGAACTTATGGGCTTAACGAAAAGAAAAGAATGGGCTCAATGCAATCACGATTAAATTTCCACAACCAAATCAACTTTTCAGTAATTAACTTGGATCATCCAACTCAACTTGAATTTCCAAAATTAATTCGAAAAAAGAACGAAATGATTTCTAAAACCAAATTTATTTTCAAAGATCAAATCTAACTTCAAAATCAATTCAAACTTCAAACGTTAATTTGAAATTGAAATCAACACGAAGTTATAATTAATCAGAACCATTATTAACATGATGCCAAGAGGATGCCTGCTTGTGGCGAACCATGCTTATTCAATGAAATGAATGAATGAGGATGATATGCGAATATTTGGGATTAGTGACCTATAAGATCAATGTGAACGGCGGGGCGAATTTCAGGGTATGACACTAGCTACTCCTAGGGAACCCTTTTTTATGTGTGTATGTGTTTTTGTATAAAAGATGTTTGCAATAAATAGAGTGTGTGGATGAGAAAAGAATTCATTAATTATATTTTTGTGTTTGACAAGACCTTCGGACTTGTGCCTACGTACCAACATAAAAATTAGGGATCAAAACCTCGTAGTTCGTGGTAATAATTTCAAAACGAGTGGGTTGCTTTTAATCAAAATTAAGTTTAAAAGAGGCACAAAAGGCATAAAAGAGTTTGAATGAGTGTGAGTTATTTTTGTCTTTTGAAATTTTAAGTCAAATATGGTTAAGTTCATTTACAAGTTTGATTAAGAAAAAGAGTTCAAAAATGCAATGGCATAAGGCCAAAGTTTCTAATTTGCAATAAAGTCTAAGTTTAAAAAAACATAATCAAAGAAGATTTTGAAAGAGGGGAGAGATTTGAAATTTAAGAAGTGGGAGGAGATGAAGAGACTAATCCTAAGCAAAAATTTAAAAGTTAAGAGTTGAAAAGATCTGACCAATGGGATGCAATCCAATAGACAAGAATGTTATATAGAAACCCACTTTTCCTTTGGACTTTAAAATCAAGCAATATCAATAAGCAAGCAAGATGAAGAGCAAGGCATCAAATAAAGATAACCACATCCAAGCTAGCAACTTCATAGTCTTCTTCATAATCTTCCCCATGTATCAGATGACATACTCCTTAAATGGCTCAGAATAAGGCATTAGACACAAGTTCAAAGTAACATTTGCATCAAGACCATATAGCAGATGAACTCAGAGGGATCTCAATACTTGCATCAGATGAAAGTTCAATTCACAATGACTTGGCTTCAGAAAAGTTGGCATTGGCCAAGTCCTTTTGCATAGGGAGTGTTTCCTAATTCTAAGTCCAAGTCTCAAATCAAATCCAACAGTCCACACAAATATTTTTTAAGAGTTCTTATAGTTATTATGTACATTAAAGGTCCTAAGACCACAAACACAAACAAAATACACAAACAAGTATATACAATCACAATATATTCACAACACATGGCTCAAGTGAGCAAAGTAAAAATGGCATTAAAATAAACAATATGAATAATGACAAATGATAAAAGGGCTTGAATTTAAAGTGCATAAGGTAAATGACTTGAAATTAAAAGTTAGTCAATTGTTAGTTGATTAGATGTTAGTATTGTTTTTTATTTTCAATTGTTTAAGTCATTCTTTGGAGAACAATCAACCCTCTATTCACAAGCATGGATCCTTGAACCAAGACATCTTCCAAAGGAAGGAAAAAAAGGCCAAATTTTCACACAATACCATGAAAGGGGGGGGGGGGGGGGGACTTACAATCTCACTTACTAGAATGTTATGCTTTTGGGACAAAATTTAGTGTTATGTTAAGCAATCGTAATTGGACTTATGTAGAAGTAACAACTATCTGAGGCAGGGCAATAGAAATTTTAGTGTTAATGCATGTTAGAGATATGGTATAATGAACCATACTCCTAAAATATACCACACTTAAAAAGAAAATGGCAAAAGGATGAACCTAATCTAATCCATACTTGTGTTGGTTTATGAACCAACTAGCCTTAGGATATAGAGATATCATTGGTCAATTGAATGGATGGGATAGAATGGGATTGAAGATGAAGAGGAGGGAAATGAGACAAACACAAATTGGTCATGGAAGGAATTTTATCAAATTAAAATCATTCATTCATTTTGGAAGATGAAATATACATTTTATCAAACCCCTAAATCTAATGATTTTAATCCAACAAAGTCAAATCAAGCTTGACCAAGGCCCAAACACAATAGTCAAACTTCACGAGTCAATAAAAATAGCTCAACACAATTTATTCACAATTAAAAAATTAAAAATGCATTAAATTTAATTATGTTTGATCAAAAACCTAAAACCTCTTCAAAACACCAAATAAATGGCCAAGAGATTTATCATAGGTCAAACAAGGTCAAAGGACCTTAGAGAAAAAAATTCATTATTTTTGAAAAGTCAGAAGTATTTTTAAACAATTAAAAATATGCACAAAAACAATTAAATCATGAAAAATATTAATGTTGATCCAAAAAATAATTTTAATTCATAAAATGAAAGGAAAATATTTGAATTTTTTTGGTGAAAGTCCAATATTTTTTGGTTCAATATTAAAATTAATATGAATTAATGAAAATAAAGCAATTAAAATGAAAAATCAGAAAAATAAAAAATACATGGACCATCTAATCTTCCTCATTAATTGAGGTGGCAGATCAAATGGTCCAAAGCGCACGTTCCATGTGATCTCTAGTCAACTGCGTAGCACGCGTGGTAATCACAACCAACGCTCAAGATTAAAATTTTTTGAATAGATCATGTGGTTCAAAGACTTGCCAACGCATTGCCGGAACCAGAGCTCCGGTCTTCTTCTCCGGTGAACCTCACCGGACTGGTCCACCTTCAACCATCACCAAAATGAAAAAGCAAGAAATGGATTTAAAGAAAAAATGCTCAGGAGCTCGAATCTGACCTCAATTTTGTCTAACTTCAAGTGTATATGAAGATACAGGGAGTTGAATTTTGAGGATCATGATCTGAGTTTCTTCTATTTGACCTTTAAGCAACTCAATCTTGTTGCCTACATTGGTAGGACTTCAAACAACCAAAAATCAACAAGAATAGTGGAGAAATAAGAGAGAATCGAAGAATGGAAAAATCTGGAAAATCACCTTCAATGGAACTTCAGATTGGCACGATCTTGCTTTCAATTATGCTTGGCCTTGCTTCAGATGCTTGATGGAATAGAAATGGATCAAGGAAAGGGATGGACTCTTGGAGTTTCAACCTCAAAAATAGTGGGAGATTCAAACTCGATTTTCAAAGAAAATCTTCAAGCTTATCCTTTAATGGTGAGGGTTTAGGGTTTCTAAATCAAAGCTTGCGCGCCAGGTCCCTATTTCTTAGCAGGAGAGCTTATATTTATAGGCCAATGGGACTGATATTTGCACACTTCCATTTTTGACAAAACTTGAAAATATCTCTTGCATGCTTTCATGGGCGTGTTATAGGCCCATCAAGTGATGCACTTAAGTACAAAATTGAGTGTAATCCATGTTGAAGTCATGTTGTCAAGCTATGCACTTGTGTATGAAAGTGGAACTTGATATTATCCAAATGGTCCTTCAACTTTAGCCAATGCGCAAGTGCTTCATACTTTGTCCAAATGAGATGATTTTGGACTTCTTAGAAAGGTTAGATCAAGAGGAACAAATTTTATGTTGAACACTTTTTCATTTGAAGCTTATATCATGATGAATTTTTAGGTGGAAGTTTGGAAAATCAAACATATCGAAAAAAATCTAAGTATCAAGCCATATGTTCACTTCTTTCACCTTGAATAACATTTTCTATGGACTTCAAATGAGAAAAGTCCCTTCATCAAAGTGTAGCTATTTTAAATCCCTTCAATTTTGTCACAAATTTGACCTCATTTGGATTTATCATGAAGGAATTATGCATTTTAGAAGTTGAGGAAAATCACTTGTTCAATGGTATTGACCCAAAATGACCTATAATGTTTCCTCTTGGAACATGCATTTTCAAGTTGAGTTTGCATTTCCTCCAAACATGAAAGTTAAAGTAGACATCTTGAATTTGACCATGCAATCTGAATGGCTCTCATATCATAAAAATTGAGCAACTTATGGTCTTGGGAAGTTGACCTTCAAACTAGGGTTTAGACAAAATGACCTATAATCCTTCACCATAAAAAATGACTTTCCAAAAAAAACTAGATCTTTACTTCAACGTGAAAGTTGTTTGGAATGTAATTTATAGTAACTTTTATCTTGGAATAATTTTCATATGATAAAAATTGTAGGAGATAGGGTCTAGGGAAACCTAGTTTTGACCAGTTGAATTCCTCTGGTCAACCACCATGAACCAACTTGCTAGCTTGATATTATATTGACTTTTGGGACTCATGGAGAATCATATATGCATAAGATGATTAAATGTGAGTTATACCTTGAAATATTTGATCAATTGGTGAAGAAACTTGTTGAAGAAGTCACACAAGATACCTAGATGAATTAGGGTTTCCAAGACAAACAAACTCCAAACTCTTGATGATTTCTTGATTCAAATAACATGTAAAGACCATGGGGATCCATATATGATACTTAGAGCCATAGTATACAATTTCTTGATTGAGCTCCTTGCATTGAGGGTCTTGAACCCTAGATATGAGCTTGATAGAGCATAGGTGAGCATACCCACTACCTAGAAAAGAGTTAAACTATACATTGATATATTTTTGGTATTTTGGTTAGTAAATAAAGAAAAATGAAGTATGATACAATCAAATATGCTTGGTGATCTCTCCCAATGCAAACCCAAAGACTGAGGGGTAAGAAGGATGCCAAGGTGTGATCCCAATGTTAATGCATATGATGAGATATCAAGAGGGATCTTAAGGTCAAAATTGGGGTCTTACAGTAATGATTTAGGAAACTAGGTGTATACATGTATTTTTGACGCCATGAAATTAATAAGCAGAATAATGTTTTCGACAAATGGAGATGCTTGCAAAAGAAAAAAAAACTGGAAATATATACTTGAAGAGCATTTTCGACAGTTTAGTTGATAAGTGTTTTTGACACTTCGACAGATTGGTGGTTCGACATTTCGACAGAAGAAGATGCCTGCAGATGAAAAGACGTCTTCGACAAGTATGGATGATGTTATGATATTTCGACAATTCGACAAGTCTGAGGAGACGCGTCGTTTCGACGTAAAGCGGAAATTCAAATTCAAAAAATTATAATGTTTGACAGAAGATGCGTGGAAGCACCTGGCGAAAGGAAGTCATGCAGAAAGCCAAGTGTCATAGTTTTAGGATTTATTCGTTAGTGACAGTTATTTTGTTTGTATATAAATAGGATAGTTGTTATCAGAAAAAGTGTGTGAAAACTTGTACAAAATTCCTGCAAAATACTCAAAGTACCCGTGTGAGAGAAAAGAGTCTTATCTGGAAAATGTACGTGTGAACAAACACCATTTCTTTAAAGTTTTATCTTATAGATTTCAAAGTTCTTTACCAATTTTCCTTTACATTTACCAGTCATTTATCCTTTGCATTTACTTTATGCAATTTATCCTTCGCCATTTATCTTAATCTTGTTAAGTTTACTTTTACTTCAGCACTTTTAGTCAATATCTTTCGTACATGAAGAACTTAGTAAACCAAATAAAGGATACAAAGGTTATTCTAAAGAGTTACAAAGTTATTTAAATTTGCACATGTCCTAGGATTTGTATGGTTGATCCTGCAAGTGACCCAATTCGACAAGTTTTGGAAAACCAGAGGTTGTTCGCCAAAATCAACTGCGAACAAATTGGCACGCCCAGTGGGACAAGTGCAAAATATAAAACTTAAATAATCTTTAGTCAAGGTTTCTTCTTCGTTGTATGAGACTAAGAAGCGGTAAATTAGCCGTATCTGACGTAGAAAGACCTAAACGAACGAGAGTAAGGAAAATGGCGAGTCAGCCAAATAATCCAAATAATCCAAATCCAAATGAAGCCATCCCAGTATCCAACCCCATCCCTTCGACAGGAGGAAATGTGGGATCAGTCCCTGTGTCAGAGGCTGTGCCTTCATCAATAGGGTCAATACCAGCGGTTTCAATATCGCAAAATGCGCCTAGTTTGTCCATTAGGGCGCAACAAATGCCTGTTGGGACACCTCCTCCTATAGAGAATACTTCTAGGCCTTTTGTGACAAATTTCACCATGCCTCTGCCTGGTAGGGAACAACCATTTGGAATTCCAACTTCGGTAATGGCAAATTTACACAATTCGCCGGTATTATATTCTGATTCTATGGCCAATATGTCTTCACCATTACAAGGGTCAGGATATGGCGGAAACATGAGTAGACTAAACCAACAACCACTTTACATGTCGGCAATAACAAATAATTTTGCGCAAGTAATTAGACAACAAATGGACGAGAGTAATCATGATGTGGTCCAAATGTTGACACAACAAATGGGGGCAGTGTTTAATCCTCTAATACAAAACATCACCCAAACAAACCAATTGTTGGCAGCGCAAATGACGCGTATTGCTGACTTTTTTGGGGTCCCTCAAACTCGACATAGAGAACAAGTGGTTCAGAACCCAGTGGTGGCGGTCCAAGAAGAGCCTACAATAAATCAAATACCGTTAGATAATCTCCAGGCAAACGTCAGAAACCAAGAGGAAGTAGTCGAACAGCCTCGTGTCGAAATTTCTGTTCCACAAGAGCCTAGAAGGATAGTAATCCAGAGAGGCCAAGACGCTGATGTTATGTTGCAACAGCGAATCCGGTATAATAACTTGCCTGCCGAAAACAATTTAGCGGCCATGGTCGAAACGATAATGGCACAAAATGGGGTAAACGTAGGATTACAAAGGCCCAGTTATGCTTCCCCACTGTCGGAATATATTCTGCAAGAAGAATTGCCCCCAATATGGAAAGTTCCTAAGTTCACCAAATTCTCAGGGGATACTAGTGAATCCACCATAGAACATGTAGCACATTATCTGATTGAAGCAGGAGAGATAGCCCGTAATGAAAATTTGAAAATAAAATACTTTCCTAGTTCCTTGACGAAAAATGCGTTTACTTGGTTTACATCCTTGCCTGCAAACTCAGTGTATACGTGGACCCAATTAGAGAGGTTATTCCATGAACAATTTTACATGGGACAAACCAGAATAAGTCTGAAGGAATTAGCCAGTGTTAAGAGAAAATACTCAGAACCAATAGATGAATATTTAAATAGGTTCAGGTTGCTAAAGGCTAGGTGTTTCACTCGGGTGCCAGAACATGAGTTAGTCGAAATGGCCGCAGGGGGTCTAGATTATTCTATAAGAAAGAAACTAGACACTCAGTATTTAAGGGATATAGCGCAATTAGCAGATAGGGTAAGACAAGTCGAAAGGTTAAGGGACGAAAAATTTAGAGCAAATAAAAAAAAAGGTGGCCTATGTAGGGGTATGTCAAGATGATGAATACGACGAAAACGAACCAAGTAACTTCGACGAACAAGAGATTGACTTAGCAGAACTGAAGCAAGGCCCACCATATTCGTGCAAAGTACTAACTCCATCGAACGGAAATCCAGTCGAAACCAATGATAAGTTTCCTAAAAGAACTTATACGTTCGACATCACCAAATGTGACGAGATTTTTGACTTATTGGTTAAAGATGGTCAATTAATAAAACCACCAGGCGCTAAAGAACCGCCTGTGGAACAACAGAAAAAGAGAGGTTTTTGTAAATACCATAACTTTCTGGGCCATAAAACGTCTCGGTGTTTCCTTTTCAAGGATCTCGTTCAAAATGCTATCCGTGACGGAAGGCTGAAGTTTGGTGATAAGCCAAAACAACAGATGAGGATTGATTCGAATCCCATGCAGCCAGTCAAAGCCCATTACGCTGAACCATCCATTGTGAATATGGTGGAGGTCGAAGTCGCTTCTGACGGCAGTTTTGAAATGGTGGAAGCTGCTGGAGGTTTCGACACTAATATCAACATGGTTGAGATTGCTGATGATCTTACAAACCAGAACAAAGTTAAAGTCACTGAAGGCTTTGACGACCAGAAAAGGATGGAAACTACTGAAGGTTTCGACAAAAAGGACAATGACAATATTGCTGAAGATGTTGTAGATCGACAAGGAGCAAATTGGGATTGCTTGGGACAGCCAAGTGGGAAGTACGATTGTCTCACGAAATACACTGCGCCTGCAAGTTCTCGTATTGACATCAACGCAATCCAGCCAACCGGGTGGGGGGATTTACCTTTGAGCAACAATGAAAAAACAACTAAGACAACTGACAATCTCCCTATCATCAAAAGGAAGGTTACTGAAGACCTCACCATTAAAAACAAGGCTACTGAAGGCCTTGATCCTGACCAAATAAGGATAGGTGATGTCGAAACTTACGTCAACATTATGGGACCTTTCAATAAAGAGGTCACAGGAATCAAAGTAGAAGCTGTGAATGGTCCTATGAAGCCTGTGACCGTTGGAATCCTACGTAGGCTAATGGAGGACCCCAAAAGAAATTCGAACAAATGTTGCTGCAAACATGGTCCCAGGAACATATCTTGGTGTTGCTGCCCAGAAAAGGAGTTTGACCAGATAAAAAGAAATGGTGAAGTCGAAGAAGAAAGGCTTATTAAAAAAATGAACAAATTAAGCATTGCTGACGGACAGAATGTTGGGGTGAATATGGTGGAAGTGTCTCAGAGAAACCAGGCAGAAGTGGATGAAGATCGCAGTCGAGAGAAGTACC
Source organism: Lathyrus oleraceus (assembly GCF_024323335.1). Lineage (NCBI taxonomy): Eukaryota > Viridiplantae > Streptophyta > Magnoliopsida > Fabales > Fabaceae > Lathyrus > Lathyrus oleraceus. The sequence continues at coordinate 142,741,950 of NC_066585.1, read as the reverse complement.
AAAGGCTGGCATATCCTAAAGAAGAGGAAAATCTAGTAGAATTCATCAAGAGGTGCCAAAAAATGAGGACTGAAGTGATGTTATGCCCACGTTGCAGTGCAATCTTCGACAGGAAGGCAGCAACCAATCTGGAAGCAGTGGATAAAGCCAGGAGAAAAGAAAATTGGGGGACAACAGGATATGACCCAAGAAAAAGTGATCATCACCAATGGAGGCACGGAGAAAGACACCATAGCACTTACAAACCGTCCAACAAAGCAACGGATGACAAATGGGTTCAACCCATTAGAGATGCTCAAGGACAGAAAAAATGGAGAAATTTTGAAGTTCAAAGAGGCACTTCGATGGAAGGTAAGAAGGAGGTGGAAAAGCACAAGCCGAGACCATATCCTTTAGAGAACTACAAAGGAAAAAACCCTATGTCAATATCCCAATGGAGAAGATTCCAGAGGCAGAAGAGGGCAGAAAAAGAAGCTGCAGAAAAAAGCGTGATTGGAAAAGATGCTGACAGCAAAGATAAAGCAGAATCCAGTGACAATACTCAGACAGAAAACATAGAGGAGCCCTCCCACCAGATCAATACTGGCAGCGTGGTCGAACCAGTGGTGTCCAAAGAGAAGGTGCAAGAAGACGACGAAATAACTGACAACTTCGAATCTGACTCAGAAGCGTCCTTTAATGTGATCTGCAACGTGGTTTCTGTCCTCCTTAAAGATTATGATAGAATCATGGAGGTCGAAGACGAGGAAGATGAGATGGAAGAGGAAACAATGGTATATAGGCCTGTTTGCTACTACGTCATGAACAATGGTTGCGTCGAAGAACAAAATGCTTTCTTCGAAAGGCCAAATGATTCCATTGAAAGCACATTTAAAGCCTTTGTTCATAAAAGGAAAGGTTGAGAATGTTGGTGTAAACAAGATACTGGTAGATGGCGGAGCAGTAGTAAATTTGATGCCTCATTTCATGCTAAAGAAGATTGGGAAGGATGATTCAGACGCAAAACCTCACAACATGGTGTTGTCGAACTATGAAGGAAAAGTAGGAACCACTATGGGCGTTATCCAGGTGGATTTGACTGTTGGAACCATAACAAGGCCAACAATGTTCATGGTCATTGCTTCAAGGGCGAATTACAACTTACTACTTGGAAGGGAGTGGATTCATGGTGTAAGAGTCGTACCTTCTTCAATGCATCAGCGAATAGCCATCTGGAGACCAGACGGGATTGTCGAAAACATTGAAGTTGATCAGAGTTATTTCATGACAGAAGTGAACAATGTCAACAGTCGAAGTTTTGACAAAAACCTGGCTCACATACCTCCGTGCAGCCCAACCGAGTTCGACCTAAAAGCAATAGACAATGCCTACTTCTCCATGTACCTTCATCCTACACATGGTTTTCAGTGGGACAAAGAAGTAATTGGTGAATCAGACTACATGTGGGGAACTACTCATATAGCGCCAACAGGATGGGGAAGCGAATTTGATGATGATGAGTAAAGAATCAGCGCTCGAAAGAATTACGGCTTACATAGCCGAAAACAAACTCACAGAGGCCCTTGAGGCCGAAGTAAAATATATGGCTGTCGAAGCCAACAAAGAAAACTCCAACGAACAATGTCCCCAAAGAGACGTTGCAGAAGATTATGATAACAACCAGATGGGCGAATGGCAACACCAAAAGCTTGACGCCATTTATGATGACGAACCTCTGGGGTTCAAAAAAGATCCAGTGTTAACTAACGTGAAGATGGTGGCGCAGGATCCATTAGAAGAAATAAATTTAGGACTGGGGGCAGAAAGTAGACCAACCTACATAAGCGCAAAGATGGACCCCCAGTTCAAATTCGAAATAGTCTAGTTGTTGAAAGAGTTCAAAGACTGCTTCGCATGGGATTACGACGAGATGCCTGGTTTAGATAGAAGTTTGGTCGAATTGCAGCTGCCAATAATGGAAGGAAAGAAGCCAGTAAAGCAGACTCCAAGACGCTTCGCACCAGAGATTCTGTCGAAAATAAAAGAAGAGGTCGAAAGACTTCTAAAATGCAAGTTCATCCGCACAACCAGGTATGTCGAATGGATTGCAAATATAGTTCCTGTAATTAAGAAAAATGGCAAACTTAGGGTATGCATTGATTTCCGAGACTTAAATTCAGCTACCCCAAAGGATGAATATCCTATGCCAGTGGCAGAAATGCTTATAGATTCTGCAGCAGGCCACGAGTATTTAAGTATGCTAGATGGATACTCTGGCTATAATCAAATTTTTATTGCTGAAGAAGATGTTCCTAAAACAGCTTTCCGTTGTCCTGGAGCAATAAGAACGTATGAATGGGTAGTAATGCCCTTTGGTTTAAAAAATGCTGGAGCAACTTACCAACGGGCTATGAATTCCATTTTTCATGACTTTATTGAAACTTTCATGCAAGTGTACATTGACGATATTGTGATCAAGTCTGTTTTAGGGAAAAGTCATATAGACCATCTTCGACAATCCTTTGAAAGGATGAGGAAGTTTGGTTTAAAAATGAATCCCCTTAAATGTGCTGGCGAAAGCGCCATCAACGAAAAAGGGGTTGTAGTCTCTGCTGGGGAAAATCAACTTTCTCAGAAGGTTTATCTCCAACCTTAGTGGAAAAACGCAAGCTTTCTCTCCTCTACTTCGACTAAAGAAGGAAGATTTTGCATGGGGGCAAGAACAACAAGCTGCCTTTGACAAAATCAAGGAATACCTGGCTAATCCTCCAATTCTAATATCTCCTTGTAGAAAAAGAAGTATGAGATTGTACATTTCGGCATCAGACAAAACATTAGGAAGTATGCTGTGCCAAGAAGATGAGAATGGCGTCGAAAGGGCCATCTATTATCCCAGTAGAGTCCTAAATGATGCTGAAACTAGATATAGTATTATAGAAAAACTATGTCTATGTGTATATTTCTCTTGTATGAAATTAAAGCATTATATAAAGCCTGTTGATGTATACATTTCTTCTCATTTCGACGTAATAAAATATATGTTATCTAAATCTATTTTACATAGTCGAATCGGAAAATGGGCTTTAGCATTGATAGAATATTCCTTGAAATATTTTCCTTTAAAGGCTGTGAAAGGACAAGTGGTTGCTGATTTTATAGTTGACCACTCTATAGATGAAAATGTAGAGTATGTCAAATTAGAACCATGGAAACTGTATTTCGACGGTTCTAGTCATAAGAATGGAACTGGTGTTGGGATGTTGATTATTTCTCCTGACAGAATTCCAACAAAGTTCAAGTACAAAGTTGAAAGTCTGTGTTCAAATAATGAAGCAGAATATGAAGCTTTGATTGCTGGACTTGAAATATTGTTGAAATTGGGGGCAACAAGAGTCGAAATAATGGGTGACTCTGAACTGGTGATAAAGCAGTTGACTAAAGAATATAAGTGTGTGAAAGAAAATTTAATCATGTACTTTGTAATAGCCAATAGACTTCTCAAGGAATTCGACAATGTGGCCTTTAGGCACATTCCCAGGGTGGAGAATCAAGAGGCGAATGACCTCGCTCAACTTGCATCTGGATACAAAGTGTCGAAGGAAAAGTTAGAAAAGGGTATTGAAGTCAGAGGAAGAGTCATATCTACCAAATTGTCCCCATCAGATTTGGAGTCAATAAGATTAGGATATGGTGACGAAGAAAATTTTAAGATATTCAATATAGATGATTCAGGAATTGAAGACTGGAGAAAACCCATCAAGGATTATCTACAAGACCCAAATCAGAAAGCCGAAAGAAAGGTAAAATACAGAGCTTTAAGTTATGTACTTTTTGGAAATGAATTGTTCAAAAAGACTGCAGAAGGAGTCTTGTTGAAATGCTTAGGTGAAGATGAAGCTTACATAGCTTTGTCGAATGTGTACAGTGGAGCGTGTGGCGCACACCAAGCAGGTCATAAAATGAAATGGTTATTATTTCGACAAGGAATGTATTGGCCAATAATGCTGAAGGACTGTATCGAATTTGCAAAAGGTTGTCAGGAATGTCAAGTACATGCAGGCATACCACAGGTTCCTGCAAGTGAGTTGCATTCAATTATAAAGCCTTGGCCATTTAGAGGTTGGGCTTTAGACTTTATTGGTGAAATTCGACCAGCCTCTTCAAAAGGGCAAAAGTACATTTTGGTTGGAATAGACTATTTTACTAAGTGGATTGAAGCCATACCATTGGTAAATGTAGATCAAGAAGCAGTTATAGATTTTATCCAAAAGCCCATCATTTATAGATTTGGGATACCAGAAACAATAACAACAGATCAAGGATCTGTGTTCACTGGTAAAAATATGCAGAAATTTGCACAAGAAACAGGATTTAAACTCCTTACTTCGACACCTTACTATGCTCAAGCCAATGGACAAGTTGAAGCAGCCAACAAGGTAGTGATAAATTTGATCAAAAAGCATGTGGGGAGAAAACCTAAAAACTGGCATAAAACTTTAGATCAAGTTTTGTGGGCTTGTCGAACATCTCCAAAAGAAGCAACGAATTCGACTCCATTTAAGTTGACCTATGGACATGATGCAGTTTTACCAGTCGAAATATATTTGCAATCAGTTAGAGTTCAAAGGCATCATGAAATCCCATCAGATATATATTGGAGTATGATGATGGATGAATTAGTTGATTTAGAAGAAGAAAGGTTGCGTGCGCTGGATCTTATAAAGAGACAAAAAGAAAGAGTCGAAAAGTTTTACAATAAGAAAGTAAAATTCAAGACCTTTTTAATTGGTGATCTTGTTTGGAAAGTAATCCTTCCTATGGATCGAAAAGATAGATTAATGGGAAAATGGTCTCCTAAGTGGGAAGGACCTTTCCAGATTTTGAAAAGTTTTTCAAATGGTGCGTATGAGATTGAAGAGATAGGAAAAGACGAGAGAATCTTAAAGATAAATGGCAAGTATTTGAAAAACTATAAGCCAATATTGTAAGAAGTAAAAATAGCAGTAGAATAATTGTGAAAATAATTGTGATAGCTTTGCCAAACAAATGGCACCAAAGTTATTACAAAGAAAGCCTCAAAGGGCTGAGAATTGTTAAACTAATTCGACGACAATTTGATACTAGCAAAAGCTTCCTTCAATGTGGCAAATTTCTTTTTCTGAAACTGGAGTCGATGATCACAAAGACTTTTGTGGGTAGAGAGAGTCTCAATCTCTTGACCAAGTTGTTGAGCCCTTTTTGCATGTCGAATACCCACCTTCAGTTCGTCGTCAATCTCATTTTGCTTAGGTTGCTGTATGGATGCTCTGCGCTTTTTCTCATGGGAGATTTTTTCTTGAAGAACAGCTATTTGTTTCTCCCATTTCTGGATATTATCATCACAAGCAACAACTTCTTTGATATAAGTTTCAGAAAGCTGTTGCAATTTTGAAACTTCGTAAGTCGAAGTAGCAACAACATCCCATTCAGCAATTTGAGTCTCGGATTTTGTCGAGATTTGCTGGGAGAGATCTCTTTGACGATGAAGGTCTGCAGTCGCCAAGTCAATGAGGGTCATCAGCTCCATCACAAAATTGCCAACCTCAGCAGAAGTTTCCAAGACGTTTATTTATTTCAAAATCTTCTTGAGTTCAATATGAGCAAGGGCGTTTTCTTCTAAAACTTTGAACAAATCAACATCAAGGATTTTCGTCTTAATCTTGGTCAAAATGTTGTCAAGAGATTGCGCTTCAGAAGTGGCCCCAGAGGTAGTCGAACTGCTTTGCGAAGAATCTTGGAAATTGTGACGAGCGCTAAGCATGGCCTTCAGATATTCTAAAGGTCTCTGCACCTTGAGACTCTCAAGCTCTTCGCGAGAGAAACCAGTCGAACCAGTTGATACGGAACTTCCTTTGGTCTGGTCAGGAGCGGGTTGAGTGCTTCGCCCTAAAGTTTGCCCAGCATCCGGTTGTTTCGACTGGTCATCCTCATCTTTAGCAGTTTCTTCTTCATGGTCATCTTCGACCCCAGTTTCCATGTCAGTGTCATCGCCCTTATTTGCAGCATTTAATCCTGGATGAGGAGGAGAATCGTCTTCAGAAGCTTCACTCATTGTAGCGTCGAATTCTGCTACAGTCTGCCTGTCATGATCATTTTTGGGGATTTCTTCTTCGTGGACTGTCTCTTCCAGAGTTTTCTCAGGTTCAGGATTAATTTTTGTCTGCGCCATCTCCATTGTTGATCCTTTTGTCGAATCCTTCGGAGAAGTGGACGTCGAGCTGACAGTTTTGAGAGCAGAACCACTATCAGGTTTTGGTTTGTTTTTATCTATAGGTTTTCCTTCGACATCTAATTGTTTCTGAAAATAATTCTAAGTCAGAAGAAAGAAATGCAATGAAGATGAACATAGATAGTCGAAATAAGGATTTACCTCAGGAATCTCAGTATTAAAACTAGATTTCCCACTCTCTGTATCCTTCGACTGAAGTTTGGCAGTTGGAGTACTTGAAGAATCTTTTTTAGCTGACTTAACAAGGGATCTTTGGGAAGAGACCCTCTTGTTTTTTGTCTTCTTCTGAGGATGGGGGTTTGGCTCTGGAGATTCATCACAAGATTCTTCATTAGGAGCTTTCTCCTCTTCTTTCTCCTCTTCTTTCTTTCTTCCCAGTCGGTGGTAGTTTTGAATGTTAGTTGCTGCCAAAAGTCGAGAGTGTTGGATTCCCATTCACTCTCTAAAGGGTGTTGGCAAGCAAACTCGTCTCCATGAGGGAACAAAAGTAAATCGGACAGTTGGTCTTGGTTAATACTGTAACACCCCTTTTTATACCCCAAAATACTTAACATATAATCAGAGTGAATAAAACACGCATATAAACAAAAGGGCGTCACATCGACGTTTTCAAAAACTAAAAGCTTTCAAAAACCAACATCGTTCATCATCAATATACAATACACCTGGTCATTTAAAATGACACATTTCAAATATCATGAATATTCAAGAATATGCGTTCGCAATGGAAAATAATGAATATTCATGCATTTCATAAAATGATTCATGTCCCATACCATGATCATCTCTCAATAATCTCTTCAAGATAAGATAAAACCATATCCAGAATATTTGGCACTATGGTCTCTCAAACAACAATTGCAATTAAATATGTTCACAAGTAATAACATAATACATATCCAAATAAGACATGAGTTCAATAATACTAATCTACCCCGTATTACATGACCAGAGCATTGACTCACTACCTAGTCTCTAAACCAAAACACGGAAACTCGCCGGCTAAATCTCGAGTGAGCTACCGTCCACTTACTTCAGCAATACTACTCTTGAGTATCTGCACGATGCCCATGTAAAGGCAACATTCAAACAGAAGGGTGAGAATTCAAATCATTATGAAGAAGTATAATAAAGCACAATGATTAAATCAACAATTAACGGAATTCATCACACCTTGTATAACCATGTAAATAATACTAACCAATGTTTATTTCACATGTTTCAACCATCCATCAAAACTCAAGGAGTATAATATTAAAATTCAATACTATATTCCCAAATATACATATAACTACAATTATCACATAATCACATATTTTGCCAAGTTATGTATCCAAACATCACCAAATTCAATTACCATATCTCATACACACATCACAATCATATCAATGCATACATTCAATTATCACATAACTCTAATGTGACTCAATGCAAGACATGTGACTCTATGCATGTGGTACCGCAATGTGAACCCAACGTTTCACCGCTTTCCGATTCAATATCTAGAATCCAAGCCACGCTTCCGATCCGGAAAAGATCAAAGCCACTACGTCTATTTCCAATTAAGGATCAACGTCTGCTATGCCTATTTCCATTCAAGGATCAACGTCTATCACCATGTGAACCCACAATTTCACCGCTTCCACCATAAAGTCGACCATGCCATGAATGAATGTACAAATACCAACAACATATGCAATTAAGATCATCTCTACCATCTTAACATTCCACATATCACCATAATTCAACTCTATGAATTATCCACCAATGGTACATATACACATTCATAACAAATATACTATTCATATATATAAGTTAATTATCAAATACGCACACTTAGATTTCATTTCAGAATGATTACAGCATTTAAAATCCTCAATTTTCCCTTTTTCAACAGCAAGTAACCAGTTAACGTATTTTAGGTAACCCGTTACTCAGTTTAACAGAATTCAATTCCTAGACAGATTTTTAACTAAGTAACCCGTTAACGTATTTGGGGTAACCCGTTACCCTGAAAACAGAACACAATTCTGGGCAGATTTTTAACTAAGTAACCCGTTAACGCTTTTAGAGTAACCCGTTACCCTGAAAACAGAATACAATTTTGGGCAGATTTTTAACTAAGTAACCCGTTAACGCTTTTAGAGTAACCCGTTACCCTGAAAACAGAATACAATTCTGGGCAGATTTTTAACTAAGTAACCCGTTAACGCTTTTAGAGTAACCCGTTACCCTGAAAACAGAATACAATTCTGGGCAGATTTTTAACTAAGTAACCCGTTAACGCTTTTAGAGTAACCCGTTACCCTGAAAACAGAATACAATTCTGGGCAGATTTTTAACTAAGTAACCCGTTAACGCTTTTAGAGTAACCCGTTACTCAGTTTACAGAATTCAATATTGGGCAGATTTTCAACAGGGTAACCCGTTAACGCATTTTGGGTAACCCGTTACTCAGATTACCGAATTCAATATTGGGCAGATTTTCAACATGGTAACCGGTTAACGCTTTTAGAGTAACCGGTTACTCAGTAAACAAAATTAAATTCCTGGCTCATGTTTCACATGTAATCGGTTAACACCTTTGGGGTAACCGGTTACTCAGCCTAAAACTGGAATTTTTCTTAACGTTACATGTATGTAATGGAATTTAATAAAATAAGTGGCTTCTCAATCTATCACTCAATTCCATCCATATATCCATTCCAAACGCAATTAATCATCACAAATCAAAGATTACTCATCAAAACCTAACAATTCCCAAAACCGTAAAAATTAGGGATTTCAACCTAAACATATTTCTACCCATTGACCCAATTATACTAACCCATAATAATAAGGATTCTCCCCCTTACCTCTTTAATTTTCTTGAAACCTTAGCTTCTCTCTTGTTCTTCCCCTCTTCTCCTCACTTTTCCTCTTTTCTTTCTCTGTTGCCGTCAAATGACCAAATGAATCCTACTTCTCACTCTCCTCACCTCTTACTATTCTAGTATTATATTTGGGCTTAAATAATGATACCTCTAATTTAATTATTAGGCCCAATAAGACCTAGTATTATAATATCTCTATTTAGTTCAAATAAATTAAACCAACACAGTATACACACCAAGTTAATTAATATAATCAATTATTATACTACATAATAACCAATTAATTAATTAACACTCCAAATAAATAAAATATAATATAATAATAATATAAGAAATAAATATAAAAATTGGATTGTTACAACTCTCCCCCACTTAAAAGATTTTCGGCCTCGAAAAATACCTCAAACGAACAACTCTGGATACGATTCCTTCATTTTATCCTTGAGTTCCCAAGTGATATTGCCATTGGCGGCTCCGCCCCATATCACTTTCACCAAAGCAATCTCCTTACCACGAAGCTTCTTCACTTCTCGATCTTCAATTCTCATAGGTGATGTATCAACCGTCAAATTATCCCTCACTTGAACATCATCTAATGGAACAACATGCGATGGATCCGCAATGTACCTCCTCTATTGAGACACATGGAACATATCATGAAGATTAGAAAGTGACGGTGGCAATGCAATCCGATATGCCACTTCACCTACCCTCTCGAAAATCTGATAAGGACCAATGAAACGCGGCGTCAACTTACGCGACTTCAAAGCTCTACCAACACCCGTTATTGGCGTAACTCGAAGAAACACATGCTCATATTTCTCAAACTCAAGAGCCTTCCTCCTCTTATCATGATAACTCTTTTGACGACTCTGAGAAGCCTTCATCTTCTCTTAAATCATCTTAATCTTATCCGTAGTCTCTTGAATCAACTTGGGTCCAACCACAACACTCTCCCCCGATTCGTACCAACACAAAGGAGTTCTACACCTTCTACCATAAAGAGCCTCAAAAGGTGTCATTCTAATACTCGAATGGAAACTGTTGTTATACGTAAACTCGATCAAAGGCAAGAAACTATCCCAATTTCCTCCTTGTTCCAAAACACAAGACCTCAAAAGATTTTCAAGTGATTGAATAGTCCTCTCCGTTTGACCATCAATTTGCGGATGATATGCCGAACTCAAACGCAACTTCGTACCCAAAGCACTTTGCAAACCTTCCCAAAATCTCGAAGTGAACCTCGGATCTCTATCCGAAACAATGCTCGACGGAATACCATGCAAACACGCAATCCTCTCGATGTACAACTTAGCAAGTCTCTCCATCGAATAATCCATCCTTATCGGAATAAAATGAGCACATTTCGTCAACCTGTCCACAACGACCCAAATCGCCTCACTATTACTCGATGTTCTCGGCAAACCCGAAACAAAATCCATAGAGATATTATCCCACTTCCACTCGGGAATAGATAACGGTTGCATCAAACCAGACGACTTTTGATGTTCAATCTTTGACTTTTGACAAGTCAAACATGAATACACAAACTCCGCTACATCCTTCTTCATACCTTGCCACCAAAACATCTTCCTCAAGTCTTGATACATTTTAGTAGCACCAGGATGAATACTCAGACCACTTCTATGCCCTTCCTCAAAAATCCTCTTCCTCAAATCCGCAACATCCGGAACACAAACTCGATCACGACACCTCATGATACCATTCTCATCAATCCTAAAGTCACCACCTTTGCCTTGATTAATCAATGTCATAACATCGACTAATTTCAAATTTGACTTCTGACCTTCTCTAATCTCGTCAAGAATGCCACACATAAGCTTCAACATACCAAGCTTAACACACGAAGACGTCGTTTCACAAACCAAACTCAAATCTCTAAATTTCTCCAACAATTAAAACTCTCGAATCATCAACATAGACATGTGCAATGACTTCCTACTCAATGCATCGGCTACAACATTCGCCTTTCCAGGATGGTAATTCAAACCAAAATCATAATCTTTCAAGAATTCCAACCATCTTCTTTGCCTCATGTTCAATTCTTTTTGATCGAACAAGTACTTCAAACTCTTGTGATCACTAAACACATCAAATCTCGATCCAAACAAATAATGTCTCCAAAGCTTCAACACAAACACAACGGCGACCAACTCTAAATCATGCGTTGGATAATTCCTCTCATGAACTTTAAGTTGCCTTGAAGCATAAGCTACCACTTGCCCTTTTTGCATCAAAACACCTCCCAAACCCAACAAAGAAGCATCACAATACACAACGAAAGGTTCTAACGGATCCGGTAAAATCAAAATGGGAGCCGTAGTCAATCTTCTCTTAAGCTCTTGAAAATTCGCTTCACACTGCGAAGTCCAAATGAAAGCTTGACCTTTCCTAGTCAATTGCGTCAATGGTAACGACAACTTAGAAAATCCTTCAATGAACTTCCTATAATAACCAGCCAAACCAAGGAAACTTCTAATCTTAGCAACAGACTTAGGAGCTTCCCATTGAGATACAACTTCAATCTTCGTAGGATCCACAGAAATACCACCACTCAAAATCACATGTCCAAGAAAACTTACTTCACTCAACCAAAACTCACATTTGGAGAGTTTAGCAAACAACTTCCTCTCTTTCAACACCGATAACACAACCTTCAAATGCTCGGCATGATCCTCTTCGCTCTTAGAATAAATCAATATATCATCGATGAAGACAACAACAAACTTATCCAGATAATCATGAAAAATTCTATTCATATACTCCATAAATACACCAGGTGCATTAGTCACACCAAAAGGCATCACGGAGTACTCGTAGTGACCATACCTTGTCCGAAAAGCAGTCTTTTGAATATCCTCAGCCTTTACACGAATCTGATGATACCCAGACCTCAAATCAATCTTGCTAAACACACAAGCTCCAACCAGCTGATCCATCGGATCGTCAATCCTTGGAAGTGGATACTTGTTCTTAATCTTCACTTTGTTCAGTTGTCTATAATCAACACATAATCTCATAGAACCTTCTTTCTTTTTGACCAACAGAACAGGTGCACCCCACGGCGACACACTAAGACGAATAAACCTCTTCTCAAGCAAGTCTTTAAGATGACTCTTCAACTCTTTCAACTCAGAAGCAGACATTCTATAGGGAGCCATCGATACAGGACTAGTTCCGGGAACTAAATCAATTGAAAACTCAACCTCACGTTCCGGCAGTAAATCACTTATATCTTCAGGAAATACCTCCGCAAACTCACAAACTATTGGCAATTCTTCAATTGTCCTCTTCTCACGAATATCCAGAGTTGCCAACAACATAAACAACTCGGCACCACCTTGCACCGATTCATCAACTTGCTTAGCAGACACAAACCAATCTTCCTTAGCACCAACCTCGGGAAAAATAACCGTCTTCTCAAAACAGTTGATATACACCCGATTAAATTCTAACCAACACCATCCTCGAATCCGACCTCTCTTCGGGTTCAGGAAAATCACAACATTCTCAAATAGGTTAACTAGCCAACACTGCACTCTTGCATGCAACAACATAATGTCCAAGCTCGACACAATTAGAACATTCAAGATAAGCAGACGCTTCTCCCCCACTTATTTCATTCCCAACCTGGAATGGAGAATAAAACAAGCATCGACAGTGTTCTCACACACATGTCGCATACTAGGGAACAAACACAATTAAACAACCTGGCCGGACGGACCAACCAGGCTCTGATACCACTAATGTAACACCCCTTTTTATACCCCAAAATACTTAACATATAATCAGAGTGAATAAAACACGCATATAAACAAAAGGGCGTCACGTCGACGTTTTCAAAAACTAAAAGCTTTCAAAAACCAACATCGTTCATCATTAATATACAATACACCTGGTCATTTAAAATGACACATTTCAAATATCATGAATATTCAAGAATATGCGTTCGCAGCGGAAAATAATGAATATTCATGTATTTCATAAAATGATTCAAGTCCCATACCATGATCATCTCTCAATAATCTCTTCAAGATAAGATAAAACCATATCCAGAATATTTGGCACTATGGCCTCTCAAACAACAATTGCAATTAAACATGTTCACAAGTAATAACATAATACATATCCAAATAAGACATGAGTTCAATACTACTAATCTACCCCGTGTTACATGACCAGAGCATTGACTCACTACCTAGTCTCTAAACCAAAACACGGAAACTCTCCGGCTAAATCTCGAGTGAGCTACCGTCCACTTACTTCAACAATACTACTCTTGAGTATCTGCATGATGCCCATGTAAAGGCAACATTCAAACAGAAGGGTGAGAATTCAAATCATTATGAAGAAGTATAATAAAGCACAATGATTAAATCAACAATTAACGGAATTCATCACACCTTGTATAACCATGTAAATAATACTAACCAACGTTTATTTCACATGTTTCAACCATCCATCAAAACTCAAGGAGTATAATATTAAAATCCAATACTATACTCCGAAATATACACATAACTACAATTATCACATAATCACATATTTTGCCAAGTTATGTATCCAAACATCACCAAATTCAATTACCATATCTCATACACACATCACAATCACATCAATGCATACATTCAATTATCACATAACTCTAATGTGACTCAATGCAAGACATGTGACTCTATGCATGTGGTACCGCAATGTGAACCCAACGTTTCACCGCTTTCCGATTCAATATCTAGAATCCAAGCCACGCTTCCGATCCAGACAAGATCAAAGCCACTACGTCTATTTCCAATTAAGGATCAACGTATGCTACACCTATTTCTATTCAAGGATCAACGTCTATCACCATGTGAACCCACCGTTTCACCGCTTCCACCATAAAGCCGACCATGCCATGAATGAATGTACAAATACCAACAACATATGCATTTAAGATCATCTCTACCATCTTAACATTCCACATATCACCATAATTCAACTCTATGAATTATCCACCAATGGTACATATACACATTCATAACAAATATATTATTCACATATATAAGCTAATTATCAAATACGCACACTTAGATTTCATTTCAGAATGATTACAGCATTTAAAATCTTCAATTTTCCCTTTTTCAACAGCAATTAACCGGTTAACGTATTTTGGGTAACCCGTTACTCAGTTTAACAGAATTCAATTCCTAGGCAGATTTTTAACTAAGTAACCCGTTAACGTATTTGGGGTAACCCGTTACCCTGAAAACAGAACACAATTCTGGGCAGATTTTTAACTAAGTCACCCGTTAACGCTTTTAGAGTAACCCGTTACCCTGAAAACAAAATACAATTCTTGGTAGATTTTTAACTAAGTAACCCGTTAACGCTTTTAGAGTAACCCGTTACCCTGAAAACAGAATACAATTCTGGGCAGATTTTTAACTAAGTAACCCGTTAACGCTTTTAGAGTAACCCGTTACCCTGAAAACAAAATACAATTCTGGGCAGATTTTTAACTAAGTAACCCGTTAACGCTTTTAGAGTAACCCGTTACCCTGAAAACAGAATACAATTCTGGGCAGATTTTTAACTAAGTAACCCGTTAACGCTTTTAGAGTAACCCGTTACTCAGTTTACAGAATTCAATATTGGGCAGATTTTCAACAGGGTAACCCGTTAACGCATTTTGGGTAACCCGTTACTCAGATTACAGAATTCAATATTGGGCAGATTTTTGACATGGTAATCGGTTAACGCTTTTAGAGTAACCGGTTACTCAGTAAACAAAATTAAATTCCTGGCTCATGTTTCGTATGTAATCGGTTAACACCTTTGGGGTAACCGGTTACTTAGCCTAAAACTGGAATTTTTCTTAACGTTACATGTATGTAATGAAATTTAATAAAATAAGTGGCTTCTCAATCTATCACTCAATTCCATCCATATATCCATTCCAAACGCAATTAATCATCACAAATCAAAGATTACTCATCAAAACCTAACAATTCCCAAAACCGTAAAAATTAGGGATTTCAACCTAAACATATTTCTACCCATTGACCCAATTATACTAACCCATAATAATAAGGATTCTCCCCCTTACCTCTTCAATTTTCTGGAAACCTTAGTTTCTTTCTTGTTCTTCCCCTCTTCTCCTTACTTTTCCTCTTTTCTTTCTTTGTTGCCGTCAAATGACCAAATGAATCCTACTTCTCACTCTCCTCACCTCTTACTATTCTAGTATTATATTTGGGCTTAAAGAATGATACCTCTAATTTAATTATTAGGCCCAATAAGACCTAGTATTATAATATCTCTATTTAGTTCAAATAAATTAAACCAACACAGTATACACACCAAGTTAATTAATATAATCAATTATTATACTACCTAACAACCAATTAATTAATTAACACTCTAAATAAATAAAAGAAAATATAATAATAATAATAATATAAGAAATAAATACTAAAAATTGGGTTGTTACAAATACTGTAATTTCTTCTGAACATCCTAAAATGTGCAGTGCCAGTGGTACGGATTCCTCCTATAGGGGTGGTGTATATAAAAGAGATTAAGAACTCGTAGGTAAGTCGAATGTAGGTTGGACTAGTCAAACAGCAAAAGTGAGACATACCTAGGTTGTTAAGCATCCAACGGACACTGTCAGATAAACCCAAATCACGAAGAGCAGCATCATTGTGGTACCTCATCGCTAAGACGTCCCTCTTGAAAAGTTTGTGGTATTTGCTCCTTTGATTTTCTCCATCAATTTCCTCGACGAATGCAATTCCCATATAGTCCATCTCTCTTCTTGGTCTAACTGCTCTTTAAGGCATGTTGAACAAAGGGAAAGAGAAATTTGAAGAAGAGGTTATGGGTGTTGTAAAGATAGAAACGCAAGAGGAGAGGATTTATGGAGTTGGGAAGGGTATGTTTAGGATTTTATAATGATTTGGAAGAAGTGGAGTGGTTAGGAGTTGAAGGGTTGGAGTTATAAATGTTTAGAGTAGTGTGGTTTAAGAGATTTAAATGTAGGGTATTGGAAAAACACGCGGGAGGGAAAAGAAAAGAGAGGAAAATAGTTTATTTTCCTGATATGGCGGTCACCATTAGGCATATGGCGAATGCCATTTGCCTAAATTGTTGGCTTTTAAATTTGAAGCTAATGGTGAAAACCATTAGCATAATGGTGGACGCCATTAACCTAAATGCGCAAATTTCAACTTTTTCTTAAGATTCCTGCAGGAAAATGCTCCTAAGGCTATAAAACAGTTAATGGGTATAATAAAAAACTAATAGCTATAATTAAGTTTGCCTGGAAATAATTTGGGTCGAGATTTAAAGAGAAGTACTACGTCACCCTCATTGAATTCTCGCCTTATAATTTGTTTGGCATGCCATTGTTTGGTTCTTTCCTTATAAATACTGGCATTCTCATAGGCATCTAGTCTAAGTTCTTCTAGTTTATGGATATCCAAAATTATTTTCTCGCCTGCAATTGTGTAATTCATGTTAAGGATCTTGATGGCCCAATAAGCTTTATGCTCGAGTTCCACAGGCAGGTGACATGATTTACCATAAACCAGTTTGAATGGTGTTGTTCCTGTCGGGGTTTTGTAAGCTATCATATAAGCCCATAGAGTTTCATGAAGTTTTGCATACCAATATTTCCTAGAGGTTGCAACAGTTTTCTCTAGAATTTGTTTGACTTTTTTATTGGAAACTTCAACTTGCCCACTTATTTGAGGGTGATATGGCGTTGCTACACGGTGTCGGACTCCATATTTCAGCAATAATCTTTCAAAGATTTTGGAAATGAAGTGAGATCCTCCGTCGCTAATCACGAGTCTTGGTATACCGAATCTAGGGGAGATTTGATTCTTGAAAAGTTTAATCACTACTCGTGCATCGTTAGTGGGAAAGGCTACTGCCTTGATCCATTTTGATACGTAATCAACTGCAACGAGTATGTATTTGTTACCAAAAGAAGATGGGAAAGGACCCATGAAATATATACCCCAAACATCAAAGACTTCTAATTCTAAGATACCTTTTAGTGGAATCTCATCGCGTCTAGAGATGTTGTCAGTGTGTTGGCACCGGTCGTAATTTTTAATCGCGAAGTGGACATCTTTCCATAGATTAGGCCAAAAGAGGCCAGATTGTAAGATCTTTGCACAAGTCTTTGAGGTGCTTGCGTGCCCTTCATATGATGCAGAGTGGCAGTGAAATATGATATCATTTACTTCCGATTCAGGGACACATCGACGGAAAATACCATCGGTGCCTCTCTTGAAAAGTAATGGTTCATCCCAATAATAATGTTTAAGATCATGGAAAATTTTCTTCTTTTGCTGGTATGTTAGGTATGGTGGAAGCACTTTAGCGGCTTAGTTGACAAAGTCATCATACCATGGCAGGATGGTCTTGGTGCAAATAGATTCCACAACTTCTTTAGTTTCTATATCATAATGTATTAAAGTGCATTCAATCATTTCGCTTTCACTTTCTAATTGGGCGACAAGTCGATCATAGGGGAAATCGTCATTGATGGGCACTTGTTTGGGTTTTATATCCTCAATCCTCGAGAGATGATATGCTACTATGTTCTCGGTGCCTTTATTATCTTTGATCTCTAGATCGAATTCTTGTAAGAGTAGGATCCATCTTAAAAGTCTCGGATTAGCATCCTTCTTACTTAACAGGTACCTAATTGCGGTGTGGTCGGTATAGACAGTTATTTTTGCTCCTACTAAGTAGGAACGAAATTTATCTAAAGCGAACACAACAGCTAGGAGTTCTTTTTTTGTGGTGGCGTAGTTTATCTGTGCGTCGTCTAAGGTTCTACTTGTATAATAAATAGCATGGAGCTTTTTATATTCTCTTTGTCCTAAGACTACGCCAACAACGTAATCACTGGCGTCACACATTATCTCAAATGGCTTACTCCAATCAGGTGGTTTCATAATGGGTGCGGTAATAAGAGCATTTTTCAGATGTTCAAACTCTTTTAAGCACTCTTCGTCAAATGTGAATTCATCGTCTTTCATTAATAAGCCCGTTAGTGGTTTCGTTATTTTAGAGAAATCCTTAATGAATCATCGATAGAAACCGGTGTGTCCTAAGAATTTCGAATTTCTCTAACGGTTTTCGAAGGTTGAAGATGTTCTATAATTTTGATTTTTGCTTTATCCACTTTAATTCTTCGATCGGATACAAAATGCCCAAGTACAATTCCTTGTCGGATCATGAAATGGAATTTTTCCCAATTTAATACGAGATTGACCTTAACGCGTCTCTCAAGTACCATTTCTAGGTTCGAAAGACATCCTTCAAAGCTTTTCCCACAAATAGAGAAGTCATCCATGAATACTTCAATTATGTTATCTATAAAATCAACGAAGATTGACATCATGCATCTCTGAAATGTTGCAGGGGCATTACACAGTCCAAACAACATTCGTCGATAGGCAAATGTACCATAAGGACATGTGAAAGTAGTCTTTTCTTGGTCATCAGGAAGGATAGGAATTTGAAAGAATCTTGAGTATCCGTCTAAATAGCAGAAATGAGAATGTTTAGCCAGTCGTTCAAGCATTTGATCAATGAAAGGTAATGGAAAGTGATCTTTACGAGTGACTTTATTTATTTTTCTATAGTCTATGAACATTCTCTATCCAGATTGAGTTCTTTTTGCTATGGATTCACCCTTCTCATTACTAACAATAGTAACACCTCCCTTCTTTGGAATGACATGTATCGGGCTGACCTAGTTACTGTCGGATATCGGGTATATGATTTCTGCTTCTAATAGCTTTTGTACCTCCTTTTTGACTACATCACTCAAGATAGGATTAACTCTTCTCTGATGCTCTCTATAGGTTTTACAGTTCTCCTCTAGCATAATGTGATGCATACATATAGAGGGACTTCTTCCTTTTAAGTCGGAGATGTTATATCCTAGAGTTGTCGGGTATTTTCTTAGGACATGGAGTAATTTTTCGGTTTCTATCTGTCCTAAGTCAGCATTGACTATAATTGGTCTTTCAAGCTCGGTATCTAGGAATTCATACCTTAAATATTTGGGTAGTGTTTTAAGTTCTATTGAAGGTTTCTTGGGGCATGGCATTGTATTTGGTGTTAGTGCTAAACATCCTCTCAGACTGTCATCTACGTATGGCTCATGCCAATTATCATCTTCGAATATATGAGGTGTTGGAATCTTCAGTACTTCAGTATACTTAAATGCCTCCTTCTCTATTTCTTTCACACATTCGTCTATGACGTCTAAGAAACAACATGAGTCATCTATAGTTGGTGCTTGTAGGAATTTAGCTGAGAAATTCAACTTTTTCTTCTCCGACTTCGAATGTCAGCCTACCCTTCTTCACATATATGATGGCTCCGGCTGTGGCTAAAAAGGGATTTCCTAAAATAATAGGGATGAGGGAATCCTCCTTTATATCAATTATTAAAAAATTGGTTGGAATATAGAATTGTCCTATACGAACGAGAATATTCTCTAGCATACCTATTGGATATTTAACAGAGCAGTCAACTAGTTGTAGAGACATCTTTGTTGGTCTTAGTTCTCCTAGATTTTTTCGCATGTGGATAAGGGCATTAAACTAACACTACTTCCTAAATCGCATAGAGATTTGTCTATGATAAACTTTCCGATTACACAAGGTATGGAAAAGCTACCAGGGTCTTTCAGTTTATGAGGCATGTTGTTTTGAATAATAGCGCTACACCCGGCAGTAAGCATAACGGTTTCGTCATCCTTAAGCTTTTTCTTATTGGATAGAATCTCTTTAAGGAATTTAGCATTTGAAGGCATTTTTGTAATGGCTTTTGTGAATGGTATAGTGATATTAAGTTGCTTCAGAACTTCTACGAATTTCTTGAATTGTCCTTCATTTCTGGATTTAACAAGTCTTTAGGGATAAGGTACATGTGGTTTGTATGGCGACGGAGGCACATAAGGTGGTCCTTTATCTTTTGCCTCTCCGCTTTCGTCTTCTTTTCCATCATTGGTTGGTTCGTTTACCTTTTCGGATCCCTTATCAGAAATTTGATACATGGTCTGATTTTGGATTTTTGGGTCGATTGATTCATCTAATTTTGTTCCATTTCGAAGTGTGATAGTGTTAGCGTGGCCTTTTGGGTTTGGTTGTGGTTGACCAGGAAATGCTCCAATAGGGGCTGCTACTGCGACTTATTATTGGGCTAATTGGGAGATATGGGTTTCTAACATTTTGTTATGGGTAGCCATAACATCAAACTTATTTGACAATTGTTTCATCAATTCACTCGTATGAGCATTTTGTTTTGCAAACTCTTTATTTTGTTGAGCTTGGGCATTTATGAAGTTTTCCATCATGATCTCTAGATTTGACTTTCTAGGTGCTTGTGGAGCAACTGGGGATCCTTTCTAATAGCCAGGTGGAATAACAGGTGTTGGGTTTGGTGGAAATAAAGCATTGTTAATTTTATAGGAAAAGTTCGGATGGTTTCTCTAACCAGGATTGTAAGTGTTTGAATATGGGTTTCCTTGAGCATAGTTTATTTGGTCAGTGGGAACACCAACTAATAACTGACAATCAGCATCAGTGTGCCCAGGGGTTCCACATAATTCACAGTTTGGTGTTATGGCAGCTACGACGATTGCTGGTGTTATGGACAAACTTTCAATCTTTTGAGTAAGTGCATCCACTTTAGCATTGAAGCGGTCTATGCCATTAACATCGTACATTCCGCCTTTTGGAGTTGATTTTTCTACAGCAGCATGTTCTCCTCCCCATTGGAAATGATTTTGAGCCATGTTCTCTATGAGTTCATAAGCTTCATCATAAGGTTTGTCCATTAGACCTCCGCCAACGACATCGCTTAAATTCATCTTAGTGTTATACAACAGACCATTATAGAAAGTATGGATAATCATCCATTCTTCAAGTCCATGATATGGACAAAGTAGCATCATATCCTTATATCTTTCCCAAGCGTCGAAAAGAGATTCATTGACTTTTGGCTTAAATCTGTTGATTTGAGATCTTAGCATAACTGTTTTGCTTGGTGGAAAATATCGAGCTAAGAAGACTTTCTTCAACTTGTCCCGTGTGGTTACTGAGTTTGAAGGTAGAGACTGGAGCCAAGCTCTAGCTCTATCTCTTAAGGAAAAAGGGAAAAGACATAGTCTAATCGCTTCTTGACTGACACCATTTGCTTTCACTATGTCTGCGAACTGCA
Organism: Lathyrus oleraceus; assembly: GCF_024323335.1. Lineage (NCBI taxonomy): Eukaryota > Viridiplantae > Streptophyta > Magnoliopsida > Fabales > Fabaceae > Lathyrus > Lathyrus oleraceus. The sequence continues at coordinate 142,720,575 of NC_066585.1, read as the reverse complement.
CAAACACTGACAAATGTAAGTTAGGATCGTCTATAGGACTACCTGAAAATTGGTTTTGTTGAACGACTGATAATAGCGTAGGTTTCAACTCGAAATCGTTTCGATTGATGGTAGGGGCAACAATGTTGTTATGTGGTTCTGCTTATGATGGAACAACATAATACTTCAATGGACGGTTTTGTGGTCTTTCAGACATATTTTGTTCTGGTTCTGAAAATGGGATATTAGGGTCTGGAAGATCGTATTTAATACGAAATCTGTTGATTCGGCGTCTTAAATTAATATAACACTCGATGTCGTCAACATGTTGCTCTAACACCTTGCTCTGAGAGCGAGTGTCTGGTATACAATCGACAAAGAAAAAGAAAATTTTGTTGCCTTAGTCTATACTACGCAACAAATGAATCGCAATATTGACTAAATTAGTCCCCGACAATGGTGCCAAAATCTTGATCGTTGACTGCAAGTGCACATCCTATCATGTAGTTTTAAAAGATTATCGAACCCACAGAGACTAATAGTCAAACTAATGTCATATATTGTTGCAGTTCAAAGCTAAGGCTAAAGGATATAAGGTTATAAACGGGAATAAAAATACTAACTTCTAATGGTTTAAAATTTATGATAAAAATGAGTCTAAAATGTGGATTCCATGTTCCTAAGGGCTTAGGTAGAATTCGGGCACTAAATATGATTCTATCGTGTTATGTAGAAAATGTTGACTTAAAGGTCCGACCTTACACTCTCGCGCTATTGACAAAGATCACACCTCATAACCACAGGATTTTGCTCTCGCTCGCCCGTTCTAATTAGAAAGCTTATTTTTAAAGTAAATGAGATCCTAAATGATGCCTAAAGCACTCTCACTATTTTAGGATCGATGCCTAGTTTCCACTATCCAGTTCCTTCCTCATACTCTCGCGCTATCGGACTGAACCTTGATTTGTTCCACACTCTCGTGCCAAAACAATAAAACATACAATTAGGAACTAAAGCCAGAACATAATTAAATCATATATTCTCGCCTATTATTTCTAACGAGTCCCGTCGGTAACAACGGTCCTCATACGCTAGACTCAAGGTAATTTAGCAAGGCATGGTATTAATTGAGAGAGACATGATTAAGTCATTTAAAACTAAGAACAACATGTCATGCAAGTAATAAAAACATTAAAACATATAAATATTAAAAGCGGTAAAAAGAAAACCTAAAATTGCGTAAAGTAAAACTTGAATTAATTTGAACTTGAACATAACGACAAGCTTGTTCTTGATCCAAAGTACAAACGATACAGAAAATGAAAAGGTGTGACAATCCCTCGATGTGAGTTATTTCCACTTTATAGGTAATTTTCTACCTAAAACTAAGACGGAATTTTGACAGAGCTTCCGCGCGAATTCAATGGATTTCTAACACTCCAAAAATGGATCTATATATAAAGTTCATATGCCTGGTAACTCCCTTGGACGTGTTGCATTAGTGGAGGGAGAAGTGGTTGAAAACTACTAAGAAACTGCCCCACTAGCACAGTTATGTTTCTGCGTGAAGATGGCAAACGCCATTAGAGCAATGGCGAACGCCATTAGAGTAATGGCGAACACCATTAGAGCAATGGCAAACGCTATTGTCTTGCTCATTAAATGACGCGGCGAGCAGTGGAGATGGAGAATGCCATCTAGCAGGGGCGAATGCGATTTGCTCAGATTGGCTAAAATTAACTCTTTTGCTCCACTTTGGCTCCTTTTTCGCTTCTTTTTCGTGAGGCTGCCAAAACTCCAATGAAATCGGCTAACAACTGCAAAGCAAATAAAAAGAAATTAAAAGGCGATAAAATGCATAAAAACATAGACGTATAATATGTGAAATAAGCCTAAAAACACGATACGATTTCTCGTTATCAGCTTCCACATATCTGATAGTCTTCCAACTGATATTTCGTCCAGAGTAGTTGTGTGCAATAACTTGTAGTTGAGACATATTTTACTTCTGTTGTAGATAAACCAATAGTTTCTTGTCTTTTACTACCTCGGGATATAAGGTTTTTACCTATGAATTGATAATTTCCAATAGTGGGTTTTCTCTCAATTCTATCCCCAGCATAATCAGCATCACAAAATCCAACTAGCTTAAAATCTAGGGATTTTTTTTTATAAATCAACCCTAGATTGGTTGTTCCCTTCTGATACCTAAAGATACTCTTAACAACAATTAAGTGAGTCTCTCTAGGATCTGACTGAATTTTTGCACACAAGCAGACGCTAAGCAACATATTTGGTCTAAAAGCTATTAAGTAAAGTAAATAACATATCTTACCTTTGTATGACTTCTGACAGGCTTTGGCGTTGCTTTTCTGCTTGCTCAAATTGCAGGTTGGATGCATATGAGTTGTCATGATCTTGAAATCATCTAGCTTGAACTTCTTCAGAATCTCCTTTGTATATTTTTTTCTGATGAACATATACTTCATCCTTGCATTGGTTGATTTAAATTCCAAGGAAGAACTTCAGCTCTCCCATCATACTCATCTCAAACTCAGTCTGCATTGACTTTGAAAATTCTTTACAAAGGAAAGAATTAGTAGAACCAAAGATAATATCATCCATGTATACTTGAACAATTAAGATATCATTTTTAAGTGTCTTTCTAAAGAGTTTAATTTCTACTTTCCCTTTTTGAAAACTATTTTCTAACATAAAATTGCTTAGTCTCTCATACCAAGTTCTAGGATCTTGTTTGAGTTCATAGAGTGATTTCTTAAGTTTGAAAACATGATTTGGGTGGACTGAATCCCCAAACCCATGTGGATGTTTGACATAGAATTCTTCAAAAATAACTCCATTTAAAAAATCACTATTAACATCCATTTGGTATAAAATAATAATATGATTAATAACATGTGAGAGAAGTAGCCTGATTGCCTCTAACCTTGCAACATGTGCAAAGGTTTCATAGAAATCTATACCTTCTTGTTGACTTTAGCCTTGAGCCACATGTCTAGATTTATTTCTAACCATTTATCCTTTCTCATTAAAATTGTTTCTAAATACCCATTTTGTTTCAATGATGTTCTTCTAATAAGGTTTAGGTACCAGATTCCATACATCATTCCTTTGGACTTAATTCAGCTTTTCTTACATTGCCATAATCAAGCCATCATCAGAAAGTGCTTCATTGACAGAAGTGGGTTCAATCATGGAGAATAGTCCAAACATTGAGTGTTATTCTCTAAAAGCAGACCTTGTCTTTCTAGAACTATCTTTATTTCCAAGGATTAACTCTTCTGGATGTGAAGACTTGTACTTGAAGTTCTTCTTGGATTGTAATGCTCTTGAGGAGCCATATTGAGATTCTTTAGAATCCTCTTCATCTGGATGAGCTTTAGAGGTTGGATCATCTTCTAGACCACCAGCTTCTAAAGTTTTGATAGCTTTTGAACATCCAGCTTTTGATGGATTGTTAGCTCTTGAACTTCCAGCTTTTAGACCTCTAGCTTCTGAGGTGTCTTCAGACACAGAAATTTATGAAAAGCTTTGAACTAGCTCTAACATTTTATTGTCATGATCTTTGTCATCAAATTTGATGTGTATTGATTCTTCAACCATTTTGGTTTTAGATTTATACACCTTGTATGCCTTTGAGCGTTCATGCCCTTTTGAGCTTTAACATCAAATTTCTTTAGATAGACCTTATTGTTCAAGATGTGGCATGTACATCCAAAATGGTGAAAATAAGAAAGGCTTGGTTTTCTTCCTTTGAATAGTTCATATGAAGTTTTGTTCATAATAGGTCTACTATAGATTATATTCTAAACATAACATGTTGTGTTTACAGCTTCTACCCACAAGTACTTAGGTAAATTATTTTCATGGATCATAGTTCTGGCCATTTCTTATAAATATTTGTTCTTTCTATCCTCAACTCCATTTTACTATGGAGTTCTAGGAGAAGATAACTCATGGAGAATTCCATGTTTTTCACAAAAAGTTTCAAATGGCTCATTTTCAAATTCTCCTTCGTGATCACTTATTACTTTTAATTTTTTTTATTCCTTTTCATTTTGTACTTGTATGTAGAAGATGCTAAACAAATTATATGATTCATCCTTAGTTCTAAGGAATTTAACCCAAGTCCATATGCTATAGTCATAAACTATGACTAATCAATATTTCTTCCCATTAATTGATGCAATACTTACTGGACCAAATAAATCAATATGAAGTAATTCTAAGGGCATGGAAGTAGAGACAACTTTCTTAGTTTTAAAATATGTTTTATTAATTTTCCCTACTTGGTATGCTTCACAAAGAGCATCTGAGTGATAATTAAGTTTTGACAATCCTTTAACAAGTTTTAAATTGCTAAGTTTATATATTAATCTCCAGTTAGCATAACCTAACCTTCTGTGCCAGAGCCACTTTTCATCACTCACAGATAGAATGCAAAGTACCTTTTGATCAACCAATTCCGAGAAATTAATTTTATAAATGTTTCATTTTCTCCTTCCTTTGAACACTATGGACTTGTCAAACTTATTCATGACTATAACGTTTATCTTATTAAAGATGAATTCATAATCACTATCACAAAATTGACTAATGCTCATTAGGTTATGTTTTAGTCCACCTACTAACGAAACATTATTAATAGAGATATATGAGTTACCAATAATATTCTTACCAATGATCTTTCCTTTCTAGTTTCCTCAAAATCCCACAGCTCCTCCCTCTTTCAGAGTTAGGGTTGGAACATATGCTTTTCTGTTGTCATATGTCGTGAGAAGTCATTGTCCAGTTACCATGATTGATGCTTTGCTTCTCCCAAAAATCATATTTGTTGCAAACATAATTTCAGATTTAGGTACCCATAGTCTTATGGGTCCTTTAGGGCTAGTTCTGACAGGTTTCTTCTTAATTTGTACCTTAGCTCTCATATAATAAGGCTTAGGATCATTCACGACTTTTGATTTAAAAGTTTAATGTCTTGAATGTATCTTTGCCTTGGTTCTGAACCTTTTAGAACCATATATCCTGATGTCTTAGGTTCTGGTTTCTTTAGAACCTTTGACTCAATAGTTTTAGGTTCTTACTGGTTCAGAACCTTTGATTTGTCAGCAGAAGGTACAAAATAGAAATCTAGCCCTTTCTGAGCAGAGCTTGAGGAAAAAGGTTATGTTGGTTTAATCAAGGTTTCAGACCTTGTATTAAAAGATTTTTTAGAATAACCAAGTTCTCCTTTGCTTATACTTACACCATAAATCATGGATTCAAGTTTTGTTCTATTAAATCCATTTATGATAAACATGAAGATCCATTTCATGCTCATCAATGGGTTTATAAAAAAATCATTTTACTAGAGAAACATGATCTCTTTCTAAAGCTTCATTTTTTTGTTTTGAGAAGATTTTAATTCATCCTTCAATATATCATATTTCTTTTTCAATATTCTCATATGTTTGGCTTTTTCGTGAAACCAACCTATAAGGTCTTGAATAAATTAATCAAATCAGAACGAGATAGTTTAGAAAATACCTCATACCCTTCTTTAGAATCTGAGTCAGATTTTGTGCTGAAGATGTAAGAGTCATCAAAGTTAGATTAGATTCTTCCTCATATTTTTCTAATTCATCTTCTTTGTCAAATTTATCCCATGTTTCCATGAGACTCTTTTTGAACTTGTTTCTGAAGCTATCCTTCTGATAACTTCCTTTCTTTGACTTGTCCTTTAGCAACCCTAGATAGTCAACAATGAAGTGACCAAGCTTCTTGCAGTTGAAACATTCGTTCTGACCATATTTCTTGTCTCTTGAATTTGATTCTCTAAAGCCATTGTTTATTCCTGAGAATATTTTGTTCTTCTTTTCCAGATATGGAAATCTTTTGATAATAAAGGGAATATCCTCATCATCTGAATCTTATTTAGAACCTTATACATGAGAAGCTTCTTCAAACTCCTAAACTTGATGAGCCTTAGTAGATTTAGCAACAAATTTCAAAGCAAGAGACTTTGACTTCTTGGAAGGTTCGTCTCCATTAAGCTCCATCTCATGGCTCTGGAGGTTTCTTATAATGCTTTCAAGACTTATTGTGTTTAAGTCCTTGTCTTCCTAGATAGTTACCACATTTGGTTTGTATATGATAGGAAGACTTCTAAGAATCTTTTTAACATGATCAGAGGTTGTATAGCTTTTGTTCAAAACCTGAAGTCCAGACACCAGAACTTGAAACCTTGAGAACATGGTTTCAATGTGTTCATATTACTTCATTCTAAATAATTCATATTGTTGACCCAAGAGATTAACCTTTTCTTCTTTTACTTGTTAATTTCCTTCATATGTAGAACATAGGGATTCAAAAATGGTTTTTGCAGTAGATTTGTCAATAATTTTGATGTACTCATAGTGAGGTAGAGCATCTACCAAAATGCCTCTAACTCTATGACGTTTCCTATAAGTCTTTTTCTGAGAAGGTGTGAGACTTTTTTTTGTCATTTACCATTCCAACTCGATTAACTGGAATATCAATGCCATCCTCAAGAATGCCCCATAGCTCATTAATAAGACCTATGATGTGAGTGTACATCTTACTCTTCCACCATTCAAACTCTGTAGAGTCTCCACTGAAAGTTGGAGGCCTAACTGTATAGTTATTCTTTTCAGAAGTACTATAATCATGATTAACAGTGACATGTGGGTTAAGAGTACCACTACCAAACCTAGATATTTCAGACATGATTTAATATGTTTTTCTCTCAGGATTTTTTCTATACCATTATTAAGTGTTTAGCAAAAATCGTGCTCTGATGCCAGATGAAGGTGAGAAAAACAAAAGAAGGGGGATTGAATTGTGTTTGAAGTTTTATTTTAAAAAAAAACTCTAGTCAAATTCTAAACACAAAGTCTAGAATTTGTATCAGAGGTGAGTGATAAGTAGCGGATAAGGAATAAAAGAAAGAAAGAGACACACAAAGTTATCCTGGTTCCTCTCACAAACCGAGAGTAGTCCAGTCCCCTTGCACTTCCAAGGGATTTCACTATAATCACACAAGATTACAATTTGCTCAAGAACACAAGCAAGAGACTTCCAATGCTCAAACACAAAGTAAGATACTTCTAATGCTTAAGCATACAAGCAAGAGACTTCAGATGCGTAAGCACACAAGAAAGGACTTCAAATGCTCAAGCACACAAGCAAGATACTGAAGGAGAAGAGCGATCCAAAACGCAGCGGAATTTAAAAATTTCTCCTTTAGTGATCCTTATAAATGGGCATGATCAGTGATAGAATCGTTACCTATTGTGGCGACTGAAACCTTTGATGCAGATCTATGGAGCGATCACGAACATTGAATGGTGACAACGCCTCTACTCAGTCCACATGAACGGATTCCTTCAATCTCAGTGCTAGCTGCTACAAATGAAGACTTTGAGTGAGTGAGAGAGAGAGTGAGTGAGTGAGAGAGAGAGAGAGAGAGAGAGAGACAGAAATGAAATTACTACTGAACAAATGCTTCTGCACAAGGGTTCTATTTATAGAACCACTTATGTGGGCTGCAAGCTAAAAATCCCACTTAAGTGTATGTGGCCCATATCTTATGATATGCCAAAATCACTTAAGCGTGTGGTACCTTACCATAATTCGTATTCTACTTAAGCACACCGTACCTTACGATATTCTACAACTCACTTAAGTGCACCGTACCTTACAGTGTTCCTTATTTACTCTATCTCTCATCATTCCATCCTTTTGTGTGTGACCCTGTAGGTTTTCGCGACATTAGCAATTATATTAAATCACATATTTAACATAATAAATAGTGAGCGGTATCTAGCAACACATCACTGCTACCCAAGACACGAAAATGTCATGTGATCTGACAGATCCTTTTGTGATAATACTTATGTGTACAATTACCCTTTTATCCTTATGTCTATATTGAACACAAGACATAGACCGTTTCATCCTTGTCCAGTTCAATATTGGGCCTGTAGACATTTATCCTATTACGCAGGATGGACAAATTCCATCTAGGTCACTCATGTCCCTCAACATGCTTCGTGGAGTATCCATCAACTGTCTTTATGGTCATCCAGTTATGAATAATGTTTGATCAGCAATAAGGCACTCGACTCTACATCTAGGGTCCATAGTGGTTTCAAGTCGAAGGGTGGTATACACCATTATCACCATGAGAATAACTTATGACACTTTGCATAACATTCTATATAGTATTCTCATAGAGGGTCAATCAAGTATAAATATCACTCTTAATATTCATACCTATGTTTAAGACTTGATAACTCCTTATCCATGATCCATGAGATGTGATCATCAGTCTATATACATAATAGTCTTAATGCTTTAATGTTATCCCACTTCATAATAAAGCTCGACTACAAATACTTTAAGAATAGTTTCCTTATGTTTAATGGGATATCATGATTAAGTCACACTTGATACATTAAACGGACTAGCTATTCTAGGGACTTTATTAAACAAACATAATAAAGAAAAAAACCTTTTATTATTAATAAATAATTCGATACAAGTACCAAAAGTATTTGCCTCTAGGGCTTACACCAACATATACTTCTAAGAGACTTCTAATAATCTACCTAACAAAGAAAAGATTGTTTGGGATAATACATTTGATATACAATCAGAGGTGTAGACAAAATACAATACAATAATACTCTTTAAGACTTATGGATTTCTAAGGTATACAAAGATAATAAATCCTAAGTTAAACTTATGTTTTTGTTTTGACAGAGTATTGGCTCTTTGAATGTCAATAGCTATTTGTTGTTCTTCAAGTCTTTAAATCCTTAGATAGAGAAGAAAAAGAGTCATTGAAGAGTTTTCACAAGAGATTCTTTGAGAAACTTGATTCAAAGACGTTGAGATGTTTCTTTTTATGGTTAATGTCTTTGAAATATCACTTGAAATTCCTTTGTTTAAAAAGGAATTATCAGTTACATGCCAACTATCTATATGAAAAATAACTTAGGTATTCACGTGATTAAAAGATGATAAAACAACCATAGAGTCTGACAGTGACCTATCAGAGCCACCTTGATCTTTACGTTTTGGCTGACTTCAGATTTGACCTTCAAAAGTTGACTTCTTTAGAGATTAGTCTTTAGATGTGTGCTTCATTCAGAGTCTGGCCTTCAGACGTAGACTCCTTCAGAGTCTGGTCTTCAGCTTCTAATCCTTCAGATTCTGATCTTTAAACTTCTCTTTAGATTTTCACTAACAGAACCAATACTTAGTTTATTCCTGGAAATTTAGTCTATGATCCTGCACACATGAAAAAATATTAGTATATCCAATTATTCTTTAAATACTTTGTTATCGTCAAAACCTAAGGGATATGGTACAAACCCAATTTGTTCCAACAAGATTAAGATTGGATTTTTGTGAATGAGGCATCAAGTTTGTTTGTAGTAACAAACTAATCAGTTGAGAATATTGTTCTTGAGTGATATTAGTAGCTTGGTTACTTGATACACTTTATTCACCATTGTGAGTCATAATTTATGCATCACCATTTGAAGCATTGGATGCATTGATAGATACCTACTTCTTGCCATAATTTAGAGGAAATTCATTCTTGTGATAACAAACATTTATGGTGTGACCTGATCTACTACAGTAGGTGCACATTCTACTATCTTTCTTAGAGTTATGAGATACACCAAATGGAGTTGAAGATTTACCATGATTAGGAAGTTTTCTTGAATCATAAGCATAAATCAAGGTATTGGCTTCTTCAAGAACAACATTAGACTCAAATTTTGAAGTTAAAGATACATTATTACTTTCTTCTTGAATCCCCATATAATAGATTTTGTTTATAAATGGTAAAGGATCCATTGATAGTACTTGATTCTTAATTTCTAAAAACTTATCATTCAAACTTGTTAAAATCTAGATAATTTGATCTTCAATACAAAATTCACCTGCAAATCACATTTCTTCACATCTGCATGGATGAATCATGTTGGAATTGGTATGTGAGAATTCAACTATTCCCATAGTCTGCGCATTTAAGTGAAGTAATCAAGAACGAATTTGGATCCTAGTTTGAGATTGTTAATCTCAATATGAAATTGGATACTGATAGCTCGACTTTATGAGTCGAATTTGGGGTACAAACTGCAAGTGCACAGTTCTATCGCGTAGTTTTAAAAGATATCGATCCCACAGAGACTTATGAATCGATATACCGTTATCTAAGGTTACTTCGTAAAGCTAAGGCAGGTAATACTTTGATTGTTTGGGGGAAAAAGCTAAAACTAAAATAAGATCTAAAATTAATATCTAATAAGCGGATATCGGTATGCAGTTCATCGTAATTAAGGAATCAATTCTTTGTTGGTTTCTTGGTTTTAAAATGAATCTTTTCAGTTGACTCTATTGATTAAAAGTTTTATCTCAAACTCTCGCTCTGTTGAATAAACTATGATTTTATATTAACGTAGCTGTCACTTATAGTTAAGTCAAAAACCACTTTTTGAAAACAATAGAATCCGTAGAAACTCTTTTTAAGAAAACACTAATCGTTTAAACACCCTTATCTCAAACTCTTGCTCTGTTGACTTGGGTTATATAATTAAATTCAAATGCTTAACTCTCGTCCTCACATTCAATCTTTAAAAATACTTTTTGAAAAAGGTTAGAATTTAATTAACTCTAGAAATTGCTCTCGCCCTGATCTAGAATTAATGTCCAATTTACACTGTCCAGTCAAAACCTCAAACTCTCGCTCTATTGATTTTAACTTCTTTATGTCTTTTACTTTCGTACAAAAACCTTGTTATTAAACCTGTAAATTCAGACCGTAAAAAGAGTGATTTTAATTTCAAATTTAATTAAACCAACTTAGTTTTGATTCCTTCATTCCGCTTACTTTACATACCGATACCTAAATAAATCAGCCAGACATGCTAAACAGACTTAAATAAATAACATGCATAAACAGATTCATCACAGGCAAGCAGCAAAAATTAATAATAAAAACAAGCATATATAAATTCAACAAATAAATAAAGAACCTGAATAATTAAATAGCAGTCTTGAACACTCCACCACAGACCGGTTGGATTTGTTCTTGAGTTCTTCAATCAGGCAGAAAAATAAAACGAAGGAATAAAAAAACTAGATTCTAACGTAAGGTTAGATCCGGTAAAAGGTACACAATAGTTTCCGGTGTAGAAACTATTGTGCGAAAAATTAATTAAGAGCTAGAAAAGAAAATAGAATTGCAAAAGAAAACAATATAGAAATTTGTAAAAGTAATACTGTAAAAATATGCCTAAGCTGCTGGAAAAGAAAAAATACGAAAAAGCGAAAGCTGAAAAAAAGCGTGGAAAAAATCTGGAACCCCCTTAGGTTTTCCGTAAGGTTCTATTTATATTGGTCATGTTGTAACCGTTTCCAAGAGTGTTCCGTGTCAAATGGTCAGAGGTCGTGGCAAATGATCCGGCGTGCAAATAGGACTCAACGTCTCTGAAGCCAAAAATATAGGAGAATGGTGTGACGTCCGTCACACCATGTGTGACGCTCGTCACAGGAGTGTGCAAGGCGTGACGCTCGTCACAGCCTCTGTGACGCTCGTCACAGGCACAACGCTTGAGCTTTTTGGGCTGGGCTTTGGTCTTTGGTATTTGGTTCTTTTCATTCCTTTTTGCACCTCCTTTTCTTCCCTTTTTTACTTGTGCTTCAAATAAACCACCTGAGGCAAATAGAAAGAAAATACCGCGTAATATCTAATAAACTGAAATAAATTGCAGTAAATAATAATATAATTTAATTAAATTGAGTCCTAAAATGTTATATAATTTCATGTTATCAGATACGCGGATATGATTAGCATTGGCAAAATGTTCCTTGTGATAATTCTATACGTCAAGAGCATTCTCCAAGAACACTATTGTTTGATAAATCGAAGCATTAACCGAATTCAAAATTCTAAAGTGAAAGAAGCAATTGCATTTTCCCATGCTGTACGATTAAGATCAACTATATCAAAAATGGGAATGGAACCATTGATAAATGAGAGTTTGTTATGTAGAAGCAAGCTTCAATCCAAGAAGTATTTTGATGAAGACAACTTGCATCAATGCAAAAAGAGAAGAGCTACAAAGTTATCTCAAGCATCAAGTATCCAAAGCCGCATATGCATTTTTGATCAAGCTTCATTTTCAAGACACCATTTGGCAAGTTTGTTGATTCACTTCTTAGGTATATCTAACTCACTCTTAGATTAGTATACAAGTGTTCAACAAATATGATCTGCATGTGCATCTCTTAACATAACCATTTGTTAACACCTTGAAATGCAAGACACATTTATTTTTAAGTATTTTTCTGCATTTCAACAGTGTTAACCGGTTAACCATATGGGTTAACCGGTTAACAGCCCCAATTTTCAAATTCTTTGTTAACGTTTGCATGCGTTAACCGGTTAACCCATATGGTTAACCGGTTAACGTTTTGCAAAAATGGCTTTGAAAAATTATATCTTTTCATCAATGTTCATGAGGGAAATGATACCTCTTTGAAAAGGTATTTTTGGCAATATAAATTATTAAATTTTCAAAATGAATTTTTCACCTCCAAGAATTTTCATACAAACTTCAAATAAATCACTCTCTCATATTTTACCTTTAATAATTTTTGAAAGTGTTCATAATAAAAATTTTCATCTCATTCTTTTGTTGAACACTTGCATATTATCTTTTGAGTGGCTTATTTATCTAAGGAGAAGATCAATCAAGAGAAGATTGATACTATTACATCTTTGTTAAAATCATTCATAGAAATTATTTCTGTTTGACTTGTGATCCAGGATTGTTGGACACAAGGGTCGGTGTTGAAGAGGATTGTTCTTCATACACTTGTTTGTCTATAGGTTAGATAGTAGGCTTCACCGTTTGTGTGAATAGGCTGTACCATTTCTAACTATAGTGAATTCTCTTTCATGTGAAAGGGGAGTGGATGTACCTTCGGATTGTGAAGGGAACCACTATAATTTCCGGTGTCGTTTACTTTCCGCATTTTAATTTTCCGCACTTAAACAAAAATATCCAAAAACCGGAAACTAGATCGAAGAAATTTTTATCACCTAATTCACCCCCCCCCCCCCTCTTAGGCGCATTTACAACTTACATTTGGCATCAGAGCAAGTTATAGGTAACTTGTTCCTAGAGATCCAGCATGGCTTCCGCAAGCATAAATCCGGTTTTCAAAGACGGTGGAAGTAGCAACAAGCCCCCACTCTTCTCCGGAGAATATTTCGACTTCTGGAAAATCAGAATGAAGGCACATCTCGAGGCCCAAGGGGAAGGTATATGGGAAGCAGTTGAAGAAGGTCCACACAAACCGGTGAATGTGGTGAATGGAGTTGGTACCCCAAAGTTGAAAAACACTTATGACGAAGATGATAAGAAAAGGATTCTGAATGAGAAGAAGGCAATTAACATACTCCAAAGCGCTCTCAGTATGGACGAGTTCTTCCGTATATCTCAATGTAAATCGGCAAAGGAGATTTGGGACACCTTGGTTGAAACACATGAAGGAACCACCGAAGTGAAGAGATCGAGGCTAAACACCCTAAGTCAAGAATATGAAATGTTCCGCATGCAGCCCGGTGAATCTATAGTTGCCTTACAAAAGAGATTCGTCCATCTAACAAATCACTTGATCGCTCTGGGTAAAACTTTTACTAATGATGATCTCAACCTGAAAGTCCTAAGATCCTTGACAAGAGAATGGCAACCGAAAGTGACCGCTATTTCGGAAAAGAAGAGTCTCTCAACGATGACATCCGCGTCTCTATTTGGAAAACTTCAAGAACACGAATTGGAACTTGGAAGGCTCGAGAAGCACGGAAGTCAAGAAAAGAAGTCCAAGGGAATTCCCCTGAAGGTTGATTCAAAATGGGACAAAGATGATGAGACATCCGAAGATGAGAACTTTATGCTTCTTGTAAAGAAGCTTGGTAAGTTTTTTAATAAAAATAAAAATTCCTCTTATCCTAAAAAGAATAACCATTTCAGGAAAAAGGAAGCATCCACATCAATGCAAGACGTTACATGTTATGAATGTGGACAGCAAGGTCACATAAAGTCGGACTGCCCAAAACTTGCAAAGAAAGGAGGATTCAAAGGCAAGAAGGAATTCAAAAACAAAAAGGCTTACGTCGCTTGGGACGATAATGAGATCAGTTCATCTTCGGAATCGGAAAGCGATGAATGTGCGAACATGGCTCTTATGGCTTCACATCACTCCGATGAAGAAATCGATGAGGTTAGTAGCAATTTTTCAGTTTATGACAATGACGCACAAGATGTTATAAATGAACTCTTAAAAGAATGCAATACATTGTATAAAAGTATTTCATCCCAAAAGAAACAAATTTCATCCTTAGAAGAAAAAAATACTGCTTTGGAAAAATATATTGAAAGTGGAAAACAAAAGTTGATGGATGAAAAACAAAGTCTTGCATGTAAGAATTGTGAATCTTTATCTTTTCAAATTGTTCAACTTAAAAGAGTTTTAGAAAGATATGAAAAAGGTCAAATTGGGTTGGAAGAAATTCTTAAACACCAAAGGTATTCTAATGACAAAAGTGGATTAGGATATTCTAAGTTTTCTAAACCAAGCACAAATAAGACCATTTTTGTTAAAGCAAGTGAACAAGTTGCAAAAGAGAAAGTAAACAATTCTAAAATTATGCATCAAAGTCATAAAAAGAAAATGATTGCCAAGAAGAAGAATTATGTTCCTAGATATAGAAGTAATTTTCAACCAACTTGCTTTTATTGTGGAATCAAAGGGCACACACCTAATGCTTGTTATGTGCGAAACTTTAGCATTCCAACAGGGCATTATGTGTGGGTTAAAAAGGGTACTAACTACCAAGGACCCAAAGCAATTTGGGTACCTAACAAAACTTGATTTTGTTTTGTAGGTATGCTTGAAGACAACCTCTAATCAATGGTATCTTGATAGCGGTTGTTCAAAGCATATGACGGGCGACATCGACAAATTTTCACATCTATCTTTAAAGGCCAAAGGATATGTTACATACGGTGATGACACCAAAGGGAAAATCCTTGGAGTAGGAACCATTGGAGCACCTCCTGCTACCATCATCGAAGATGTCCTTTATGTTGAAGGCCTAAAGCACAATTTACTAAGTATAAGTCAATTGTGTGACAAAGGGTTCCGAATCAATTTCACAAAAGATGAATGTGTGATAGAGCATGAAGTCACCCATGACATCTTGCTAAAAGGTAAAAGGATTAATAATATTTTTATGACGTCTTTTGATGATTCTTCCTTGAAGGTAAAATGCCTAATGACGAACAACAACGAGGCTTGGCTATGGCATAAAAGATTCGCTCATATACACATGGAGCACATGAACAAATTAATAAAGCATGATCTTGTCGTTGGTCTTCCAAAGATTAAGTTCATCAAGGATAAGTTGTGTGACGCATGCCAAAAGGGAAAGCAAACCAAGACGACTTTCAAATCCAAGAATGTTGTGTCTTCGTCGAGGCCACTTCAACTCTTGCACATGGATCTCTTTGGTCCATCAAGAACGAAAAGTTTCGGAGGTAATGTTTACGGTTTGGTAATTGTTGATGATTTCTCTAGATATACGTGGACTTTGTTTCTTGTGCAGAAAAGCGATGCTTTCAAGGCTTTCAAAAAATATGCAAAACAAATTCAGAATGAGAAGTCTCTTTCAATAATCTCCATTAGAAGTGACCACGGGGGAGAATTTCAAAATACACTTTTTGAAGAATTCTGCGAAAAGCACGGAATTTCCCACAACTTCTCCGCACCACGAACACCACAACAAAACGGTGTCGTAGAGAGAAAGAACAGATCCTTGGTGGAACTCGCAAGAACGATGCTCAGCGACTCCAACCTTCCTAAATATTTTTGGGCGGACGCAGTTAGCACAGCATGCTTTGTTAGCAACCGTGTCAACATTCGGCCGATTCTCAAAAAGACTCCGTATGAGCTTTTCAAAGGAAGGAAGCCCAATATATCTTTCTTTCACATCTTTGGGTGCAAATGTTTTGTCCTCAACAATGGAAAGGACAATCTTGGTAAGTTTGATGAGAAATCCGACGAAGGTATCTTCCTTGGCTACTCCCTTTCTAGTAAGGCTTTTAGAATTTTCAATAAAAGAACTCTTACTATTGAAGAATCAACGCATGTATGCTTTGATGAAACTAACCCCTCGAAAGAGGATAACCTTGTTGTTGATGACGATGATGATATAACAGATGTATCACAAAAGGAACTTTCAAATGTTCAATCCATTCCACAAGGAGATGGCTCACCAATCATTAAAGAACATCATGATCTACCGAAAGAATGGAAAACTCATAGAGATCACCCGATCGATAAAGTTATTGGTGATATTAGCCAAGGCGTTGCAACACGACTAAATCTCAAAGATGCTTGTCTCAACATGGCTTTTGTGTCTCAAATAGAACCAACCAAAGTCGATGAAGCCTTAGGCGACGATCAATGGATAGTGGCAATGCAAGAAGAACTCAACCAATTCGAAAGAAATCAAGTTTGGAGTCTTGTACCAAGACCGGACAACAAGCACATCATTGGAACAAGATGGGTCTTCAAGAACAAACTTGATGAGAATGGGATCATAGTTCGTAACAAAGCAAGATTGGTCGCACAAGGATACAACCAACAAGAAGGAATTGATTTTGATGAGACGTTCGCTCCGGTAGCAAGGTTAGAAGCAATTCGATTATTACTTGCTTTTGCTTGTTCTATGAACTTTCAATTGTTTCAAATGGATGTCAAAAGCGCTTTCCTAAATGGCTATATCAATGAAGAAGTCTACGTCAAACAACCTCCGGGTTTTGAAGACTTCAAGAACCCTTCACATGTCTACAAGTTGAAGAAAGCACTATATGGGTTAAAGCAAGCACCGAGAGCGTGGTATGACCGCCTCAGCAACTTTCTTTGTGAAAAGGGTTTTGTAAAAGGAAAGGTTGACAAGACTTTATTCATAAAGAAGATCAAGGGCAACACCTTATTGGCTCAAGTCTATGTCGACGACATCATCTTCGGTTCAACAAATAAAGATCTTTGCGAAGAGTTTTCAACCATGATGCAAGGAGAATTCGAGATGTCCATGATGGGAAAATTGAAATATTTTCTTGGACTACAAATCAAGCAAACCAAGGATGGCATCTTCATCAACCAATCCAAGTATTGCAAGGAATTATTGAAAAGATTTGATATGGATAGTTGCAAAGTGATGTCCACTCCTATGGGATCCGGAACGTACGTCGATCAAGATGAATCCGGAATGTCAATAGATATTACAAAATATCGAGGTATGATTGGTTCATTACTATATTTGACGGCAAGCCGTCCTGACATTATGTTTAGTGTATGTTTGTGTGCACGCTTTCAAGCAAACCCGAAGGAATCGCATCTCACCGCCGTGAAGAGGATTATGAAATATCTCAAAGAATCAACGAACGTCGGACTATGGTATCCAAAAGGTAGTACATGTTCCTTGATTGGTTATTCTGATGCTGACTATGCAGGCTGTAAGACCGATAGAAAAAGCACAAGTGGTACCTGTCACATTCTCGGGAATGCACTAGTGTCATGGGCATGCAAGAAGCAAGCATGTGTCGCACTTAGCACGGCCGAAGCAGAGTACATTGCAGCAGGCAGTTGTTGTGCACAAATTTTATGGCTCAAGCAACAACTTCTGGATTTTGGTATAGACCTCGGCTGCATTCCTCTTCGATGCGATAACACAAGTGCCATCAACATCACAAAGAACCCGGTCATGCATTCAAGGACGAAGCACATAGATATCCGACATCATTTCCTCCGAGATCACGTGCTTAACGGAGATGTAGATGTTACGTTCGTGGATACACATAACCAACTCGCTGACATATTCACAAAACCATTGGCTAAAGAGCAATTCTTCAAAATTCGGCGAGAACTCGGTATTCTCAATGAAGGTGACATCTAACCTTGTCTTCAAATTACTTGTTATGTGGTATAGTTGCTAAAAATGTGTTTACTTTCAATTTTTATGTTATGCATGCTAGCACTTCTTTTTCGTCGTTTTCCGTTTTTCTTACTTTCGCATGTCCAAATATTATCCGTTCTAAAATATTTTTAAATCGAAAGTTGCGTATTGATAAGTGCTAACACTTTGTGCAAAAATTTTGAAAATATTTTTTCCCGATTCTTCCTAACGGAGCTGCTGTTTTTTTTCTATTTTTTGAAAAATTCAGTCCGTTAACCGGTTAACGGTATAGGTTAACCGGTTAACGCCTCCCAATAGCAACTCTGTTTTTCGTTTTAAAATACAGAACGTTTTAATTAAATGTTTTATATTTTTTTGGGTTTATGTTCATTGCATGTGCTTTGTTCTTTCACCTACTCCTCATAACTCTCTCCTCCCTCATTACTCACCTTAAACCCTTCATCTCTTTACTTTCAACTTTCATAACTCTCAAACCCCTTTCCGAAAATCCATCTCTAAACCCTAGAATCTTCATCTTCTTCATGGCTCCACCAAGAATGGGAAAGGCTCCTGTCTCATCTTCTAGCAGTGAAGAGGAAGAGTTGAAAATGGAAACTGCCAAGAAAAGGAGAATGGACTTCAAGGTCAGGGTTCGACATCTGCTTAAGGGTAAGTATGTGAATCTCAAATCCTTCACTACTTTCTCTTTTCCTGAGTTGTTGAAGTTTCAAGGATTGCATGAGTTCATCACTGATAATGGGAAAATTTACACTGACTTGGTAAAATCCTTTCTGAATCATTTTACTTTAAATCTAAATACTGATGAACAACACATGCTGTCTGCAACTGTTAGAGACTGTGAAATTGTTACCGACCTTGGGACGTTGGCTGCGTCTCTTAAGATTCCATATTCAGGTTTTTTCCTACGAAAAGGTGTTAATTATGAGGAAGGAAAATGGGCTCAGTATGATAAGATGGAATACTACTACTCTATCTGCAGATTTCCCAGGGAGGTGGTTGTGTCGGGACAGCGCACTTCTCGCATACTTTGCTATGCTAAGAATCTGTCGGTTGACGATCGTATGCTGCATTATGTTATCTGCCATGTCCTGCTGCCCAAGGATTCCAACCTATCTCAAATCAATGATTTGGAAATGCAAGTTCTGTTTGCAGTAAAGAACAAGATCCGAGTTAATTGGCTGCCCACCATGTTGTATCATCTGCGACAACAACTTTCTCTCAAGACACGGCTGCCATACGGTCGCCTTATCTCAAGGATTTTGGAACTCACAGATATGGAAATCGGGCGAGAACCTTTTTTGGCTATGACCACTACAGCAAATGAAATCAACGGCGTTACCATCATGAAAAATACTGGAATTATTCAAAGCAACGACGGCTCCTACAAATATGATGATGGGTCCTCCTCTTCAAACTTCCCTATTCCGGAAGGTGGCATTACCAATGAATTTCTCTATACTACCATGATGAGCCACCACCGTGAGACCACCCGTGCTATCAAGAGTCTTCGGAACCTAGTATTGAGTTCCCGCAACCTTCCCGTAGAAGATGATGAAGGTGCTGACGGTAGTGAAGCGGATGGTGAGGAGGATGAGGCCGGTTCGGAAGAAGAATAAAGCACTATGTTCTTTTCCTGTTTATGTTTTCTGTTATATGTTGTCCTAGTGTTTTTATTGTTAAACTATGTTTATGCTTGTCATGTCTACCAAACACTTAACTTTTAAATCCATTTTTATTCTGTCATACCTTGTGATTCAATGTTTATCTGATAATCGCAAAATGTATGTTTACTTGTATGCTTTTTCCTTAAGTCTCTTCCTTTTTGCTAATGACAAAGGGGGAGAAGACTTGTTTCTCTAATAGTTTTCTATGCAGAATTGTTGTATGCCTCTCATTTAGGGGGAGTTCTTAAATTCAGGGGGAGAAATCATCTTAGAGAAACTCCACCTTCTGCATCTATCTCAAAGTGGTTGTCATCATCAAAAAGGGGGAGATTGTAGAAGCAAGCTTCAATCCAAGAAGTATTTTGATGAAGACAACTTGCATCAATGCAAAAAGAGAAGAGCTACAAAGTTATCTCAAGCATCAAGTATCCAAAGCCGCATATGCATTTTTGATCAAGCTTCATTTTCAAGACACCATTTGGCAAGTTTGTTGATTCACTTCTTAGGTATATCTAACTCACTCTTAGATTAGTATACAAGTGTTCAACAAATATGATCTGCATGTGCATCTCTTAACATAACCATTTGTTAACACCTTGAAATGCAAGACACATTTATTTTTAAGTATTTTTCTGCATTTCAACAGTGTTAACCGGTTAACCATATGGGTTAACCGGTTAACAGCCCCAATTTTCAAATTCTTTGTTAACGTTTGCATGCGTTAACCGGTTAACCCATATGGTTAACCGGTTAACACTGTTCGTTACAGCAAAAATGGCTTTGAAAAATTATATCTTTTCATCAATGTTCATGAGGGAAATGATACCTCTTTGAAAAGGTATTTTTGGCAATATAAATTATTAAATTTTCAAAATGAATTTTTCACCTCCAAGAATTTTCATACAAACTTCAAATAAATCACTCTCTCATATTTTTCCTTTAATAATTTTTGAAAGTGTTCATAATAAAAATTTTCATCTCATTCTTTTGTTGAACACTTGCATATTATCTTTTGAGTGGCTTATTTATCTAAGGAGAAGATCAATCAAGAGAAGATTGATACTATTACATCTTTGTTAAAATCATTCATAGAAATTATTTCTGTTTGACTTGTGATCCAGGATTGTTGGACACAAGGGTCGGTGTTGAAGAGGATTGTTCTTCATACACTTGTTTGTCTATAGGTTAGATAGTAGGCTTCACCGTTTGTGTGAATAGGCTGTACCATTTCTAACTATAGTGAATTCTCTTTCATGTGAAAGGGGAGTGGATGTACCTTCGGATTGTGAAGGGAACCACTATAATTTCCGGTGTCGTTTACTTTCCGCATTTTAATTTTCCGCACTTAAACAAAAATATCCAAAAACCGGAAACTAGATCGAAGAAATTTTTATCACCTAATTCACCCCCCCCTCTTAGGCGCATTTACAACTTACATGTTATTGATGCTAAGAGCGTGTTGAATTGATCTTGACCCAAAAATGTAATTAGAATCATTCAGTTGAGATGTGATGCTAATAGAGTTTGTACCTTCGCTAAGATGAATATAATAGACATAATCAACTTTACCATTGGTGATTCGATTAATAACGGGAGCAACATGTGGTGTCATGATTGGGTTGGATAGAAACAAAAATTTGCATAAGCAAATTGAAACATAATGAAAAACAATGAACAAAGAAGATCAATCAAGGAAAAAATCGAGGATCGAATGCTACTAATGTTATATTATGATATGAGAACTCACGTAAATTCATGATATTGAGCATGAAAAAAAAAAGGATAATGAGAAAATGAAAATGAATCCTCGTACATTGATCAAGTAGTAGTATAGCTTATATACAAGAGTTAATTGTTCACTAATTACTTATTACTTAGGATACAAGCAATCTTTCTACCTAACTAGAAAATGAGCATAACAAACTATAACTACCATTAACTAACTTCTAAATCAGTTAAGATTACTTTAACTCTAAAGATCATCCGGTGTGAAATAGCAATTCCAAATGTCTTTTATATAATAATAATGTATCAAATAATTCTTAATTAATGTTGTTTTATAGATATAATATCACTATATAAACTTGAGAAAAACAACTACTATGAAAAATACTAGATAATCCTTTACACCTAATTCTCTTTTGAGATGTGCTTTTACAAGGAAAATTTTGTATTTATGCTATCCACCATTTACTAAAGTAATGGATGTGTCATTTTTATATAATATCCAAACTATTTTTTTTAAAGAAAAACGTTATACTTTTTTATTTATTTTAAAATTGATAAGTTAATTTTTTTGTCAACTTTGTCTTTTTATGTAAATATTATTTTTTATATAAATGAATTATTCAAAAAGTTATTAACATATACAATTTATTTATAAGATAAATATTTGATTGTGATTAATAATCTAATTTAATTTAAAAGTATTTTAATCTTTTCAAAAATAAAAATAAGAATTATTATAATTATGATAAAGTTACAAGGATAATTTTGTATTTATGCTATCCACCATGTATTAAAGTAATGGATGTATCATTTTTATATAATATCCAAAGTATTCTTTTAATATTACCCTCATATAATTTTTTCTTAAATTTTTTTATAAATAAAAACATTATACCTTTTTTTTATATTTTTAAATTGATAAGCTGTTTTTTTTGTCAACTTGGTCTCTTTTATGCAAACTTTATTTTTTAAAAATTAATTATTAAAAAATTTACTAAAATATACAATTTATTATAAGTTAAATATTTTTGTGACTAATATAAATAAGTTGAAATTTTTTTAATTTTTTCAAAAATAAAAATAAGAATAATTATAATTATGATAAAGTTATTTTTGTGATAAAGTTAATCAAAAAGCATACATGGGCAAATATTTATGATTAAAAAATTAATTAAAGTTATTTTTTAACACTGTCTAATTAAAAAATAATAATAAATAATTAATTCAAATTAAATTTTTACACTTAAGTTATATTCAAATTGTTAGACTAAAAATAAACCACGTATAATAAGCCTTTGAAGGCAAAATCAATATATGGAATAAATATTTTATTTGTCACTAATAATTAGCTCAATCTAATATTTTTTTACACCTTTTAAATAAAAATGAGAATAATTTTAATCCAATATTAACTTAAAAGAAAAAAAATTTCTAGTGAATTATAACGGAATCTTTTTTACATTACTCTTAAATTGTCAGGTCTAACTAGGGTATTTAGACGACAAGAAATACACGGAGTGCGTGCGGATTTGCATGTGGAAAGAGATCCGCAGGTTCACTTGCGATTTTAGCTGCGAATTTCTATTGTGAAACATTATTTTCTGCAAAATATGAGATAGCAGCAAAATCCGCGGGAATTCCCGTGGTTTTACCGGCGGTTTTTAATTTTAAAATAATATATCAACTTTCCGGCAGTCTAAACTGCGATTTTTTCGCAGGAATAGTTATCTAATGAAACCTCAAATTCTTTACAGCGGTCTTGACTGCGGATCTTTAGTACTAAATTTTTTACAAATTATATTATATTTTGACTATTAATAAATAAAATTGTAAAATATAATTCACATATTGGTTTCAAAGATATGCTTTTGATACTTTTTTAATTTAATATTAAATTTTATATTCTTTTATGGAAATTCTACTATATTAATTGGGTTTTTTAGTAATTTTTGTAAAAAAGTTTGTTTATTTAATACTTTTTGTATTGTTGTGAAAATTAGAAAACCTACAAATGTAAGTTTATGGTATAATTGATGGATAATCCTTCAACTTGTAATTTTATAAAAGTATAAAAAATTTTAAAAAAGAAAATATAAAACATGTAGAAAGAAAATCATTTTGAGGATCAAACTCACATGAGCATGAGCCATTTGTCTAACAAAGAAACCAAATTCATTTATTAATTATTTACCACTAATTATTTATATATCAATTAAATTTAAAATTATATTTATGTATATTTTATTTTTTTGAATATATTAATTTTATTTATAGATAAAATATAATATTTATAAGATATAATATTCTCCACTTAAAGTATATATTATAATTATAACCATAAACTTTTTTTACCATTAGAACAATAACCTCAGTTGTTATTTATCTGAAACAAAGTCTATATATAATTTATTAATTTCTCTTTTAAGATCATTTTCACACAACAATTTAGTTTTGCTACTTTAATTAACTTTAATCAAAAACCGAAGTTCCAGCTTCATACCAAAATCTTATCTCAGATTGAAATCGCTTCAACAAATCATAAGCCAAAATCCTTCCAGATTGAAATCGCCTCATCAAATCATAGCCAAAAATCGCTTTCAGATTCCCTAATTTCTCTTATCATCGTATCCCTAATTTCTTCAACAAATCATAGCTTCTGATTGCGTTTTCATCGTAGCTCATAACTTCTCTCTCTCCCGTAGCTTCTCTGTAGCTGTGCTCTTCTTCCGCCTTCGTTCATTTGAGCCAAGTATTTTCATTTGGGAACAACCAACGAAGTTACTTCATCTCCTCTGTTGCGGTAATATTTTTCGGTTAGATCGTGATTTGAGAGTTATATACTGTTAAAGGTTTTGTTTATTTCTAAGGTTTTTTATTTTACTTTTAATCTTACCTTCAATTATAGTTACTCTTATGGTTAACATGTTAAGAATTTGAATTTGAATAAATGTGAACTATGAATGTTTCTGTATAAAGAAGTAGTTACTCTTATGAGCAAAACATGAGATCCTTTATCGCACTCTAAATCTTTGATAAAATGCCTCTGTGTGTTTTTAATTTTTTTTTTTCTGTAATTCCTTTATTGCACTCTTAAAGTAAATTCTATTGCCTAATGTGCTGTTACAGTGTTCAATTTGGCTTAAGTTTAGACTTGAACTAAAATCAACTTTATTACTTTACAGGGACTCAATGTGTATACTGTGAGTTACACTTTACTGGCTAATGTTACAGTGTTCAATTGTGCTGACAGTCAATCGAGTGTTGCATCCTCTTGTTGCCATGCATTCGCGATATCATTATGAGGTATTTGCTTGTGAACATATGCTTGTGATATACATGTTTACTGTTTTCATACTTAATGAACCCTTCACAACAAGGTTAAACAAATGAGTGATGAGTGACCTTACTGGCTCATTAATGCTTGCTTGTATCTTGATTGAGAAAATTTGCTCAAATGATGTGAGTTTTGAATGGTATAAGCTCTATATGTGTATAATTAATTTAATTTTGTCCTCTTTTTTGGTAAGGTTTTGAACAAAGGATTTTCCAATTCTATTTGATTAAAATCTTGTCCTAGTAATTAAAATAATTAAAATCATTACAATTATTACTTCTAAGTGACTCTGAATATGGATGTTCTGAGTTTTGAAAATGTATTCATGGTCTCATTGGAAGGCTTTTGATGAATGAGATTATGACTGGTTATGTGGATACAGGGTACTGGATTTGTTACCTCCCCTTGAAAGCTTTGGAATGGATCTTATCATTTTAACATAACACAATATTATCCTAGGAGACCTCCCTCGATGGGCGCAATAATTTCCACAAGCTAAAAAAGGTATGTAGAATCATGTCTTTGTTTCTAATATACAAGTCAATGCTAATTCATGCCTTTTCCCTATTATATTATCTTTTTCCAGATTATTTGTCGTAAATGATGTTTTGTCAAGACATTACATTACTTCAATGCTAATGCATTCTGATTGATGTGTAGATGCTTTTGTTGTTTTATTACGTAGCATAGTTTTTTCTTGTCTCTACTCTTTGTTACCATTTTTTAAACATTGGTGTTTGGACTGCTTTTAATTTTCATTTGTTTGTGCATGTGGACAGTCCTCATTGGTTGTTTTTGCACCTATTTTTTGCATACCTATGCTCCAGATGTACAAACAATTTTTTAGAGGTATGGTTTGAGAGCGTCAATAAGAACAAGTGAAACACTCTCCTAGTTTACAATTGTATATTTCCTCTGGAATTCTTACAATGCCTGATTCTCTGAGCTACGATTGTTATACTTTTGTCCACATTTTTGGTCGTTGCTTAAACTTAATTATTTTGTAGTGGAGGTTAGTGATTTCATACTTTTTGCGAGCTTTTACCGTTTTGGCTTGTTTGGTTAGTTGTGATTACTTGGAAAGTTTAAAAATATTATCGTATTATATTCTGTTATTATTTATTACCTGATTAACATGCTTTGTTTCCATCGAAATGTGATAGGTGAAAATGAGTTTAGAGTCACAAACTTGAGTTTGATCCTTTGATGGTGTTTGGTGGTTTTGAAGTAGAATTACATTTGACTTCAAACCTTGGTTTGACTAGAAGTAATTAAGCAGTATTGCCAACATAACTGAAAATACAGTGTCTTGAACTTGTGACACTTCTTTAAACTAATAATATCTAGTTTCACATACTTTGATATTTTAATATTTTTTCTTTATCCTGAAACACATTACAGATTTTGACAGGAAGTTGAGGCAGAAGTGAAAGAAGCAGCTGTGATAGCTATGGGAACTGAAATCGGTGAACTAGATTTGTCAGATATTAGAGAGCTATGACAGGGAACCATTATTAATGCTTAGAGCTTTGATGACAACAACCATCTATATAACTCACCAGAGCTTGAGGATTCAACCCTAGCTGCTCTGGGATTCATGGATCAGTACTTGTCATCACTAGACATGGACATGTTTCAAGGAGTTCAAAATAGAAAGATCACTAGGGAGAAATCACCCCATGTCTCAAGTGCAAGAGGATCATTAAGTCTGGCTAAGAAACTTAACGCTCGAACTCAAAATAAAGATAAAGACCCTTTCAAATGGGCTGAAAGTGATCAAAGTAAAAAAGAAGCTTTGAAGAGCCATTGTGAGGCAGTGAGGAGGAGAATGAGCAAGGATTCAGGGTCAGGGTGTTGCTGTTAAGGTTATCCAAAAAGTTAAGGTTAGTTTCTTAATTTGTTGATATTTGTTTTAATTGTAGTTTATAAAGACTGCTTCCTCTAGAAGTAGTTCTTACCAATACGAGTCTTCAAACTTGAATAGAGAAAAGAGTGAGCAAATGTGTTACATTTTAACAAAAATCTATTGTTTCTGTTATGCCTTTAGATTTTGAGTTTTATCCCATAGTGATGACATTCTTGAACTAATTGTCATTGATGACTTATATCCATAGGCAATGAAATAGTTCTGATGTCCTTGTTCACAACCTCAAAAGCATATATCCTTATACCATACACAAACTGACATGGATCTTATTTTACGTGCCTTTTAGAATTGTTCCATCATGTGTTAACTTAATGTTATAAAAGATTCTAATTGCAACTAGATTAGACTAAAAATCTAGATATTTATTTTTGCAGGAAGGAAAATGATGAGGCTCAGGAGATTATACAGTGAGATGTTGTAAATTGTCACAAATTTTATCCTAGTTTTAAGCATGAAACATAGTTGAGAGTTGATTTTGTAATGTTTTGTATAAATAGCATATTATTCTTTAATTAGAGTTGGTCCCTATTTGTACCAATATCTAGAACATAATTTCGCTGTTAAATTTTTTTTTTCACATCATTGATAAGTTGGGGAAGGCCACTATTGTTTGTACGTGTATATTTTTTAGTAGAAGCAATGCGTATATCTAGTGGAAGGGAGGCATATTCTTTTAAATTAAGAGTATTCACATTATTATCACAGGAAAACTGCCGTCTCAATTTATCAAATAAATTTAGTTTTTTTTTTCAATTTCGAAATACATTAGCTGCGGATTTACCTACGGATCTTGAATCTTGCACTTTGACACCGCCACATTTACATGCGGATATACCTGGGAACCATAAACGGCAGGAAAAACCGCAACAAACCTCTTTCCTGAGATTTATAGCTCAAATCCGCTTGAAACTAGAGTTTTTCTAGTTGTGGCATTGGTGCGGGTCGACCCACGAACCCATTAAATCCAAACCGAATCAACACATAAATTTTACGAACTCATCTATTTACGAATATACACAACTCAATCCATAACAACCAGTATAATATTGGTTCGGATATCGGGTTTGAGTTTTGTAACGTGCGGACTCGTTGACCCAACCCATTGACGTGTCTTTAGCTATTTCTTGTTATTTTTATTATTATTTAAAATAAAATTATAAAATTAATATCTCACTAATCACCATAAATTTTTAATTTTTTTTATTCATTACCAATAAACTACTAAACCAATGACTTTACGTAATTCTAAGATTAAATGTTCGTTTTTTATTTTCTTCTGCATCATAATTCTAAGATTAAATGTTCGTTTCTTATTTTCTTTTTCATCATTTTCAATTTATGCATTTTGTGTAAATAACGTGTCTTATTGAAATTTATACTATTATCAAGTGTTATGCTGTGTTGATGAATTTTATTAGATATTATATGATGTGTTTCATCGAATTTGAGTGTTATAAATATGTATGATTGAATTGAGTTGTGTTATATTTTTTAAACCGTAAAAAATAATCATAAAAAAATATTTTTTATTTGAAACACAACCTGTGCAACCCATTAAAGAACGTGTCGGTTCAGATCGGTTTCGACAATAAAACTGCGGGTTGGACGACGGACCAAATTCATTGAAATTTGAACGGATTGGATAATGGATTAGACCAAACCGGGTCCAACCCAATCCGTGTACACCCTTAGGCCTAACTTACTTTTTTTCTTCTGTCTTTAAGATACTATGCTATAGATCTACAAATACATCTATCATATAAGAAACTCTTATGCTCTGGAAATTTCATTTTTGTCCCTTTTGTGGCACTCAACCATCCATCCTTCTTTCAATTCTTCTTTTTCTTGACACAATCATCACATCTTCTTACATGAGATGGCTTTTCAAAATTTTCTTTTGTACAACAGACCTACCTCTACTACCTAGAGAAAACTATGATTTCCTATGCCCCACATTTCCATTACCCTAAACTTCATATCTATTTTCTCTTAGACCGAGATCATCTTCATCTTTGATTTCCTTTTTCTTCAACAACTTCTTTCTTCTTTATGATTTCTACAACCAAAAACGTCCAACCATATCTACCCATACCATCAGCTTCCATATCTTTTCACATCCATGTTTCTTCCTTCACGCTAAGGGTGTTCTATGAAAGCCTTCGGAGATGGATGATTCATTTTTATAATTGCAAGGATCTCAAAAAAATGTTTAGATTCACTGTCAATAGTTAGGGTTTCGACTGATTTTGTTATTGTTGTAGTCGAACTTCTGAAATTCATGTTGAAAGTGGAATCAAGGTGTTACTTCAAATGGTATGTAAATTTATATGGATTCCGTTTATGCTTTTTGATTTTATGGGTTCAGTTTATGTATTTTGATTTTAATGGTTCAGTTTATGTGTTTTGATTTTATGGGTTTTGATGAATAATCGTACTTTTTGAATCTTGCATTTAGAATATTACTTTTTTATGTTTAGGGTTAAGTTTATGCATTTTGAATCTTGCATTTTATAGTTCGATTATGTGAATCTAAGTTTTTCCTCTTATTTTGCATCAAATATGTATGACATTTGAAGCTGAAATATACCGGAAAGGTCTGCGGTTGTTAAGTTTGTAGATTTAATTGTTTTGTATGTTCATTCTTTATCATATAGCTTCATATTAATTTTGAATTTTGAATTGATGTGTGATTAGGTATATGCAAAAGTCAAAGAATGTTTGGAGATACTTTATGTGGAGGATTTTTCCTTTCTACTTGCCAAACATTTCACTTCATTTTATAAGCAGGTTGGTGAGTTAAAATTCATAATTTAATATCTATTTCAAGAATTTTTTTTACTTTTGTTATTTTTTTATTATTATTTTGCTCTGTGTCTTTTATTTTACATTACTTAGAAGAACAAAAGGTAGATGGTCAACCTCATCAACATGGTTAGTGAAACTATTATACGCTTGAATATTGCTTGTTTTAGAATGTGTATATAGCTATTTCATTATGTGTAGAGGTTCTTTGTTAGCTATTGTAATTAAACTTTATTACACTTAAGGCTGAAGTTTATATTGTTATAGAATTTAAAATAATTTGATGATGTATAATATTGACACTATTGATTTGAAGTAACCATATATATGAACTTTTCAATTATATAAATATACCAATGTTTTGTTTACTTTCCATCCTCAAGTCCTTTGATTTTTTTTTAAGGTTTCAAACTTGGATATGAGACACATATGACAGAGGTAATAGTAAAAAAGTCTGGTGCACTGCAATTGACTTTTGGTATTGAAGGATTGTTAGTGTTGAAAACAACCAAGGTAAGATTGCAATATATAGTACGAATTTGTGCTTTAATTGTCATGTAGTTTTTTCAAATGTCTTTTTGCACACTCTTTTTCTAGTCTTTAAAATTTATTCCTTGGGTGTAAATGAAAGATACACATTCATAGTTGTATATTCAGCAATAACTGTGTTAGTTTATAAGGTATCTTGTGTTCTTATCATTCTAAATCTAATAATAGTGATTTTTATGAACCATGGATACATGTACTGAATTGAATTGAGATGAGATTGTTAGACTTTTATGTGTAGTACGTAAATGTAAATAAGTGTGTCAAATATCAGCTATTGTTATTGTTCTGTGATGCGCCATTTATTATCTATTTATCATGTTTTTTTGTGGACATGCTCAAAGTCTCAATGTCATTACTTTTGTGGACCTTACCCAATATTTCATGCTATATTTTCGGGGAATATAATTCAACCATCATACCTGATCGGCCTGGCATGTTGGGGTTCTTATTTGATACTAAGGGTAACTACAAGACTTATTATTAAACCTGTTTTTTTTCCATCTTCAAGAAATATTTCTTTGTTGCATCTGGAATAGCATGAACTGTTTTTTTTTTTTTTATGTTTATTTGTAATGCTCTTTGGATTGGATTTTGTGATGCTATCTGAACATTAACTATTATGTCAAGTAAGATATTAACAAAAAAAATAATGCTTCATATCTGACTTGCTCAGACAGTTATTATGTAAATGAGACCTATGTAGTAATTTTATTGATATATCTTACTTTTTTTTGTGCATGATCACAATATTGCATAGGAGCAAAATAATGTACTGATTACAATATGTTTATGTATTTATGAGCAATTGCCTATATGATTTTTATAAACTATATATATATATATATATATATATATATATATATATATATATATATATATATATATATATATATATATATATTATACTATGTATTCGGGCTTCTTAAGTTTTATCTCACTTTTGTCTTATCTTTTTCGAATTAGATTTCTTGATACGTGTTATATTGCATTAGTAAATCATGCGAGGATAACTCCCCATTCTTTATTTTTTAAATAAGGAATATTTTGATTAGAGACATTGAAATTGTGGTTTTGAAATGATGGCAATTCTTTGCAGAGTTTTTTTTTTAAATGCGTTATAAGGAAACAAAATCTATCCACTTATTATGGTTACATACACCCCCTTTGGGTGCATTGCGACTTCTTTGACAAAGTATTTGATTTTTGGGGAGCTGGAAGAGATATATTTTCAAAACTGAAGCTGAGGATATGGGTGGTTTGGATCCATCTGGAATAATTATTTTATAAAAAGGTATCAAATGAAAATTTCCATCCTTAAAATTTATATCAAGTTGGTCAAATGACAAATCTGATATGAATGATTGAATGCTGACTTTACAATACTTATGGTTGATTGGTAATGTTTTATTTATAGAACGGTCTTGGCTTGAACAAGGGAGAAAAATCGGAGAAGACCAAGTTGTTCCCCTCCCAAGGAATTTCAATGGAATTGATATTGAATCAGGCGGCAGTTATAGGATATGTAGTAGACATATACTTTTAAAAAGTGGCAGCAATTACATCCCAATTCAATCTATATTTTATTATTAACAACAAAAATTATAAGTTTATAATATTTATAATGTATTTTATTTTTCTATTTTAAAATTATAATTAATGATATTAAAATTTAAATTTATGATAAATAAAAAAATTATGTTGTACCACTTTATTTATAATAATTTCAATTAGTCTATCATTTCATTTATAAGTTTTTAAATAAATTATTCACTTATGATCATTATTACAATTTATTTTTTTATACAAAGAAAAATTTTATTCTGATAATTTTAAATGATTATTAGTGTACATTTAAATTAGTATTTAATATTTAAATATTAACTTCAATGTATTAAATTTTTATAATGTGAAAAATAATTTGAAAGTTGTTAGTTTAAAAAAATTATAATAATCGGTTAATTTAAAAAATCATAAATTTTGTATTAAAATAAATTTTAAAATCTACCTGAAAATGAGTGTTATTCAACGAAATATATTATAATTTTTTGGATCGGGATGTTTTTATGTAATAATATGTTTTTATGTAATAATTTTGTATTATCAATCCCTTTCATTTTTTATTAATAGCATTTTTTTTACCATATTATATTTTGTTTTTGCTATATGTATAGAACAATGTATTTTTCTTTATTAATGTAATAATTTCACTAATATATGTTTTTGAATAAAAAAAATGTTTATTAAGGAAGCAAGAAACAAGTCCAGAAATAACAAAAACCAACCAAAAGGACCACACACTCCCAACTTAATCCATCATAAGATTAGCTAAGTGATTCCTAATTTTAGGATGACACCACCCTCTATAAGTAATAGTATTAATCACTATACGTCCGATGTCTATATTATTAAGTGATTCCTAATTTTAGGATGACACCACCCTCTATACGTAATGGTATTAATCACTATAGGTCCGATGTCTATATTATTTACATTGTTTTCAAAAATCAAATTGTTTATATACCTCAAACTCTCATAAACCATTTCAGCAACAACACTGCGGATCATTTGTGCTTTCCACCCTTTTTCTTTTCCAACTTTGTTCAACCAATGCTTTTCCTCATCCTAACCTTGGGGGTTATGGTCTACCTTTAACCAAGCAAGAACATGACTCCACAATTCCTTAAGAGTAGGGCAGTAGAAAAGCAAGTGTTCAATTGTTTCTACCGCGGGACATAAGACACATTTATCATCATCAACCATACCAAACCTTTTGAGCCTTGCTTTGGTGGGCAGTGTGTTGTGACACGCTGTAGCGGGGTTTTCGTTACTTTTAGGTTTATTGACTAAACCAAAAGTCAACATACAATTCGAGTCGCCACCGCACTTTAATTTATCCAAAGGAAAGGCTAAAAAGCGAACAAAAGTCAAGTAAAAAGTTTTTCAAATCAAAAACTAATAAAAATGTCAGTGTTTGGGTAAGGGGGTTGGTTATGAAATGGGAAGGTTTTATGCACCCAAAACATCCTTAGTACTCTAAGGGAACCCTTTTTACAAATATGTGTTGTAGGTTGGTATTTGTGAAAAGATTTGTGCAAAAGATTGGAGGGATGAGAAGAGAATAGATTATATTTACAAGTTTTGTTGTTTGAATGGATGAACCCATTGCCTACGTACCATCACAAAGGAGGATCAAAACCTCGTAGTTCGGGGTAAAAATTTCAAAGATTGGTGAATTGATTTTAATCAAAAGTCTTAAGGTCTTTTGTTATCAAAGGGAGAAAACTCAACCTAAACCAACAATCCACCATGTGAGGAAGGCTTCAACATGCTAGTGAGGGGTTAACCCTATAATGAGCATGGAAGACTTATAATCTAACACTAAGGATGAGGTGAGATTTACAAGTGGCCATTGGATTAAAGTTTATTTACAATGAGTATTTATGAAAAGAGTTTTGAAAAGTCAAAGGCTTAAGGCTTAGGTTTCTAATTCAAAATAAAGTCAAAGTTTTGAAAATGATTTTTGGCTTGGTTAGAGTGGGGAGAAGAGAGAAGGGCTAGTCCTAAAGCATACAAAGATAAGAGGGGAAAGATAAAAACCCTTGGAGTTCCTTTTCTTGGAGTCATAGATGACTCAAGATGCTCATTTCCTTTGGACTTAGCATACAAAACAAGCAATCAATAAATTAAATGCAAGCTTCTAGGATCTCCATTTTGCTTGGCTCTTAACTTGGTTACTCATGACAATGGTCCTCTTTTCACAATCTTAAGATGGGATCCCTATCACACAAAAGCAAACATCAAAAAGCTCACAACACAATAAAGGTAATGAACAAAAAATAAGTTTGAGGAGAAGTCAACTCTGAATTTTAGCATTCTAAAGGCATGAGGCCTAGTTGCTCTTCAACAAATTTTGCATTCTAAAGGTATGAGACCTAGTTGCTATTGAACTCCTTTAAGCATGGGTAAATCCTAATTCTAAGTCCTTTCTCCTTTTTGCATTTTGGTTCATATCAAAACAAACACAAATACAACAAAATAGCAATATATTTATATACAATAATGGGATCAAATGAGCAAAATAAAAGTGACATAAACATAAAATATGTGCTCAAGTGAGAAAAATGAAAAGCAAGATGAATAATGAGCAAGAAATAAATGACATTAAAAATTAAACGGCAAAAATTTAAAAGCTCAAATTAAAGTTAGTAGTTAGTAAGGTTATGTTAGCTTGTCAAAAGACAATGTAGCGCTATGTTAAGCAATCGTAAGTGGACTAATCTAGTAGTCACACCTATCTGAGGCCGGCCAATAAGAATATAGGCAAAGAACACAAGTTAGAGATCATGACTAGTAAGCCAAGCTCCATAAACTTGCCATGCCAAACAAAAGGGGAAGGGCCTTGTATTGACTTTTGGTTATTTGCTTGACCAAGAAGCAACCTATCTTTGACACAAAATAACTCACTTAATCATGGATCAAGTTGAGTTTGGTTTGGATCAAAGAAGGTTAAACTCCTATTTGTCAAGACCAACCTCAAGACTTTAACTCATTGGCCATTGAGGGAAAGAAAGGGATGAAGATGAAAGGGGAGGGGTAAGAAGTCAACAAACAATCCCAATTGATCAAGGGATAACTCACTCTTGATCAAATTCATTCATCTTTCTAAGTGATGATCCATAAGGATTTTCAAACCACAAGATCCAATGAATTTGATCAAAGTTGAATCAATTCAACCTCAATCAACACCAAACAGAAGAGATATGAAGATAACAAGTCAAAAAGTCAATGATATTTTTTTGGCATTTTTTGAATTAAAATAAAATACAAATAAAAAATAAAAAAACCAAATGGAACCTCAAATTCAATTCAAAGCAACTTTAAAAGGTCCAATTAAATTCTCATAGGTTCAACATAGTCAAACAAACTTTGACTAATTTTCTCACAAATTTTTGAAATCAGAAAGTAATTAAAACCAATTAAAAACAATTAAAAATGGCATAATATAAATTAAAATCTCAAATAATCTCAAAACAATTAAGAAATTATTGAGACTATTTTTCATTGACTTATCATGATCCATAGATGCTATAAAAATGTTTTTGTATTTTTTTAAAAGTCATAAAGTATTTTAAAATGAATTAAAATCATTAAAAACCAAGTAATTCATGAAAAATATCAAATGAAGTCACAAAAATGATTAAAAATCATAATATGAAACTAGATTTTTCAAGGAATTTTTTGGAATTGGTCTCATATTTTTCTGACTTCAAATGAATTTTTAATGAATTTTTGAAAATAAAAGGAATTAACAAAAAAAAGAAAAAGAAAATGGAATAAACAAAAAATGTAGAGTCACATGATGCACTTCATTAATTGACATGGCACAAGGCAATGGTTCAGATCTAAGGAAACACGGTGCACTCAAGTCTAACGCACCACATCAAGCATTAAATAAAGTAATTGAAACGGACGTGTGTGATTAGATTGTGGAAGCAAGATCCAAGGGCCACGGAGTGACACACGTGGTGGTGGTGGTGGAAACCACCATCTTCTCCAGCGAAGCAACAAATTCCGGCCACCAGTTGCAGGAAATAAATCTTAATGGAAATTAAAAACAAGGCCATGGAAATGAAGCTCATGTGATGGAGATCATCATTGTACCAATGGATTTCTCTCACTCTTCCTATATTGAGAGAAATGTGAAGGAGAAAACCATGGTGTCCACACGGATTGCTCATGAAATGATCAATTGAATGCATCAACATCTTGCCTCAAGTATGAGGACTTCAAAAAACCACAGAAACACAAGCAAACTACATTGAATTAGGAGTTTCAGATCCAAAAAGTTTGAATGGATACCTTTGAATTGATGAACATCTGGCCACAAATTCTCCAAGATCCTTGCTCCTTCTTGATCTATGAATGTAATGGAAGTGATTGGCTAAGGAATCTGGCTTTAAAACTCAGCTAATGATACTGAATTTCAAGCTCGAAAGTATGAATTTTTTTTTGAGTGATTCCTTTGGTGAGGGTGTGGTTTCACTTCTGCAGCACTTGGGATCTCCAAAAGGTTAACAAATGAAGCTCATGAGGGTGTTATTTATAGCTGAATGTGGCTGATCACACACTTCTCTCATGTGCATTAGAATTTGAAAATTGGATGCATGGGCCTGTGTGGACATGGGGAAGGCCCATGGATGAATGCAGAAGCATGATGATATCACGTAGAGGGCAATTGGTCGTGCACATTGGAATGAAACAGCTTGCATACCAAGTTATAACATAAAAATATCAAAATCCACATGAATGAAAATAAATTCGAATCTCCAAAATGGTAGACCCCAAGGGCTATTATGAGTAATGGTTGGAAAGCTCTTGAAATAAGGAACAAAAGTCATGTTGGGAAAAAAATCATTTGGCATGTGCAAATTGATCAAAACTGGCTGGGAAACTTCAAGTACAAAACATATTCAAATCACTTTGAATAATTTCACCAAAAGCAAGCTTAATCAAACCCCTCTGTTTTCATGATGCAAGCTTCAAATGAAAAACTGTCCAACACAAAAGTTGTATATCTTTTCAAGATGGTCAATATAGACTCAAAGTTTGCATCATTTGTAATTTCTATGAAAAAGTTATAGGCATTTGAAGTTGGGTACTTTTTCAAATTCAATGAATTAGGTCCAAGATGACCTATAATGTTTTGCATTATCACATGTATTTCTTTTAGGAATATGAAATTTTGTCCAACATAAAATTTGAACTAGACATCTCAAGATTTCCAATTACTTTGGTATAACCCCTAAATAATAAAAATTAAAGAAGTTATGCCCTTGGTAAGTTGACCCAAAATTAGGGTTTCAGTCAAAATGACCTATAATGTTTTGAAATGAATGATGAGCCTCCAAACTTCAGATGGATTTTTAATGAACATTAAAGTTGTTCATATGGTTCTTAGGAACATATTTTATTTTGGGGTCATCTTCATTTGACAAACACATCAAAATTATATCTCATTGAACCTCAGCTTAGTCAGATGACTTGACTGGTCAACTTTTCAAGGCCAAACTTCCAATCTTGATGAATAAATGATTGAGGGGCCTCAAATAGGCTCATATATGCATAAAATGATAAATGAAAGAACTTACCTTGATTAAATTTGATCAGAGGTTGAGATTGCTTCATGGGCAAGGCACAGTCAAAGCACAGTGAAATTAGGGTTTCCTTGGGAAACAATCTTCAAGCCCTTTGGGTTATCTTGATCAAATTGACAAATTGAGATACTTGGGAGACATATATGATGATTAGGAGCTTTGTGGACCATTGTCATGCTTTTTCTCATCTTCATCTAGCCATTGCATTGGGCTTAGGAGCCTCCTAGGAGCATTGTGGAACACATGATCACTTGAGCTTCAAAACAAAAAGAATTAGTGACATATTTTTTGTGCTTTTGGTTAGTAATTAAATAAGAAAAGCAACAATATACAATACAAGCATGCTTGGTGGTCTCAAAATACTCAAACAAGTCCCAACCCTAGGGTTAAGGAGCCAAACGTGCTATGATCCTTGAGGCAATGCACTTATGCAATAACATGATGCCATGAGGGATCTTAGGGTCAAAATTAGGGTATTACAGATGCCCCTATTTAAGGTCGTTCTAGCCGGAGATATGAAGGTTAAAATCTTCGTCTCGACGAGATAGAATGAGCTTAAATAATAACAAAGAGACGAATTTTGGTCCCTAAAAGACCTCATGATGCAAATGTATGCATGCAAAATAAAATCTTCATGGTGAATAATTGCCACAAAGGAAAAGAAATCGGGAGGAACTGAGGATCCATAGGAGTAACACACTCACTAGGGAGACAGAGACTCTGGGGGGAAATAAGGTAAAAATACGTGAGCAGGTCACGACTTGAAAACTTGCTAGGAGACACGAAGGGATTCCATGAAAATAAATTGATGGGAAGACTCGAGTTGACGCAAAGATGCATGTATTGGGGAATGTACCAATACAGCAAAACTATCCATAAAGGTTACATCAGATAAGAAATACGGACTCAGACGGGGATGTCCACAAAGGACTCAGGTGAGAAAGAAACGACGAGATATTACCAGTTATTGGGTAATAAACTCAAAGAGAGACATGTTATCAAAACACCGATTACTGGGTGAGAGAACAACACGCTTAGGGAGAAAGAATATCTAAGACCGGTATAAGGGTGAAAGATATCAATCATCCGAAACAACTGAGGAGGACCCAAAAGGCACATCTCAACTCAGGAAAATATGACTCCACAGGGGACCAAAAGTCATAATAGGGAGTAGAAGGAAGGAACACCAGGGATACCGGTTACTGGGTATAAACTAGGTGACCAACCAGGCGTGAATTGGAACATATCCAAGACACTCATCATCCAAAAGGAGGGTTGAACAAAGCAAACTCGACTTACAGGATGGACATTCGATTCCACAAGGAAATACGAATCTTACTCGACTAGGGAAGAAAAAAAATTCGACTGAAGAGCGCATGAGATATATTATCTACTACCGTTATATGGGTAAAAACGTAGATAACATACTCGCATGGAAGATTATCCACAACCGGTTACTGGGTTAATAAAGGATAAATCGACCGAAAAGAAAGGACATCGGGATACCGGTTACTGGGTATAAAATGATGACCAATCAGAAGGAGAAACAATCATGACCAAATAAGGGTAAATTAAAGATGACTCACTAGGGATAAATTGCCTGACAAAAGCAATTATCCAAGAGATCTATCAATGATTACTGGGTGGTATACTCAAAACGAAGGAATATCAATACCGAGTATTGGGTAAAGATAACCAACAAAGAGGGGATTACATCTAGCGGTTACTGGGTAGAAAACCACAGAAATAGGACTTACAACTATCGGTTACTGGGTAGAAGGCCACATAATCCGCTGGGGAAAAGATGAACGATTACTGCTTACTGAGCAATTGAACAACTGAACCACAGGGAACTGCAGGGGATAACAAGAAAGGAAAATCTATCTAGGAACAAACTAGAAAGACAAAATCAAACAAGACTCAACCCGATGAGGATATAACTCAGGGGAGTAATTCCATCCCGATACACAACTGGGGAGGAAACTGAAACAATAATCATCCACGAGGACATAACTCAGTGGGGAAGAAGAAAAGATAGACACTTTCTGCCTATGGGGCTGACTCTATATGGAGAGATCAGACACAAACATCTGCTTGGGAAGAACATTTCACCAATAGCAGGAGATAACAAGCAAAGATATATGGCAAAGAATGCAATCATGAATATCTGAATGCTATGATTATGCATGTATATGCATGATTTGTGTATGATTAATGCTGACAAATAGACATATCTAACACAAACAAGTCCAAGAATCACGAGAAAACACTCGGAAAACGTCTCGACAAAAAAGGGCGAAGCCTACTAGAGAACTCAGCTTGGGAATAACCCGAGCAGGATGAAAATAAATCATCAGGGATATCAAACCCTATCCCAAAGCTACACTCGCTGAGGATACAAAGAAGATGTATTCCGGAGCAGCGAAAGAGGAGAAATCACACAGAGGACTCAACTCTGATGGGGATCATCCCTGGAATAAGAGTAAATAAAGGAAGACGTTAACCATAGCTGGAGATAGGCAAGGTCAAAGCTTCCAACTGCAGGAGATGCCACTTTGCATAGGAGAATTTTTTTCAGGAGCAAACAATCCTGACATAAGGAAGATGCAGAAAATCTGTCGGGGAGTTTCCATAAACTCTCTCGGGAACAGGGGCTTAAATATCAATAAGATCCACCGGAGAAGAAACTCTACTAGGGAAGCTGTATCAAGGAATGATGTGAAACTCCGTGGGGAACAACCACCAATCAGACGTACATCAATCAAAACACTCCCTTCTATCTGTCGGAGAGGAAACTCTGCAAAAGGGGAATAATAACATTTTGC
Organism: Lathyrus oleraceus; assembly: GCF_024323335.1. Taxonomy (NCBI): domain Eukaryota; kingdom Viridiplantae; phylum Streptophyta; class Magnoliopsida; order Fabales; family Fabaceae; genus Lathyrus; species Lathyrus oleraceus. The sequence goes on along the minus strand of NC_066585.1, from coordinate 142,680,522 downwards.
TCCACTGGGGAAGGAAATAAACGTCTTCACCACCAGCTCTGAATGCTAGAAGAAATCTTCAGACTCAGAGGAGATACAAACATCAAACTCTGACCTGGCAACCCCACTAGGGACAAGCTGTAAATGCTCTCTAGGGAACTACCCTGGTTGGGGAAATTGGAAGAGAATCCTTCATCCACATACCGGGGATACTTCTTTTCCAAATAAATGAAAAGGGAAACAAGCCCTACATCAACTGCACTAGGCAACTTCCTGTTGAGGAGATAACTATCTGGAAAGACAGCTCTGCAGGGAACACATACTTACTCCGCTGGAGATTCTTACTCAGGCTGGGGAAAGACAAACTTCCTCGTGAGTAGACAGTCAGGATAATGAGACAGGGAATATTCTCGACTCAAAGCATATCAACTTTTATCAATCTATAAGGGATTTTAGGTCAGTCCACACAAGGGATGACAACCATATAATTGATAAAATACAAATGCTAGTGCCTGATATAGAGGGATACACATCTCTAAAAGATCGAGGCAAAAACTTGGGAAAGAAGGGATCATTCACAGATCATCCATACCAATCATGGATTGCTAAAACTCTGCGGGAAAACAAGTATGTACACATAAACAAACTACCTGGAATGCATTGGATGAACATCCAAAAATTCTGATAGGGGATAGCAATCCATAAGACAAATCAAACCACTGCCATCAAGGAGAACTTCTCGTACCAAACTCTCTGGGAAGCTGATGATGTATTATTCTTTCTGCGCTCGCTGGGGAGACAACTTGAAAGCTGATGAAGAGGATATAAGGAGCAAAAATGCCAAGATATGAACAAATGTCTTACCCTTTGATGATCGTACTATCCTTGGGAAAGCACGGAGGACATTCCACTTATCCTTTCAGTTATTGTGAATGTTCACTTTGTTTAAAACAGTTTATTTACGAAAACTTTACTTGTTTAAAAACGATGATATTCATCAATTGAAACATGCAAACATTTGTTAGACAGAAATAAATAAGAGTGCAAAGAATTGGATAACGACTCAAATTTATTTAAGAGAATGGTAATCCGCAAATGGCGAGACTCCATGGATCTTTCCGAATTTGAAATTGGTGATATACATGGAAAAAGGGCTACATTGAACATCATGACCGTTTCTTCACCAACTCTGAATCCACTGTACTCGAAACTTCAGTTGATGAAGACTGAGCGAGAATCTTTGATAGACGACAGTTGTAGAACAAAGTCTTGTCAGGATGCAGTTACTTGCCAAATCCCTAATTTTTGCCTAGATTTCCCCAGTGTGAGGTACTCAATCTAGCAGGATATATATATTCAGTTTTTTTTTGTCTCTAACTTTTGCCTGGACCGCCCTTTCGGGTTTTCAATCCACCGAGATGCTCATTTTTGCCTAAGCCGCCCTTTCGGGTTTTCAACTTAGCGAGCTATTCTATTTTTATTTTTAGGCGAAGTATTTCTTGACTACATCTGAATTCACAGGACGAGTGAAATCCTCCCCATCCATAGTTGTGAGCAACAAAGCACCGCCTGAAAAGGCTCTCTTAACAACGTATTGACCTTCATAGTTTGGAGTCCACTTGCCCCTGGAATCGGGCGCGAAAGATAAGACTTTCTTGAGTACGAGGTCACCTTCTCGGAACACACGAGGCTTGACCTTCTGGCCAAAGGCTTTCTTCATCCTTTGTTGATACAACTGACCATGGCACATGGCAGTTAATCTCTTCTCTTCAATCAAATTCAGCTGGTTATAACGACTCTAAACCCATTCAGCCTCAGTCAACTTGGCTTCCATCAAGACTCTCATTGATGGGATCTCGACCTCCATGGGGAGCATAACCTTCATGCCATATACAAGGGAGAAAGGGGTTGCCCCTGTTGAAGTGCGGACAGATGTACGATAGCCATGCAAAGCAAATGGCAGCATCTCATGCCAATCTTTGTACGTGACAACCATCTTCTGAATAATTTTCTTGATGTTCTTGTTAGCAACTTCAACAACCCCATTCATCTTGGGTTTATAGGGCGAAGAATTATGATGTGCAATCTTGAACTCGCTACACAGCTCTTTCATCATCTTATTGTTCAAGTTAGATCCATTATCAGTAATGATCTTGTCTGGCACACCAGATCGGCATATGAGTTGGTTCTTGATAAACGTCACAACCACCTGCCTAGTCACATTTGCATACGATGCCGCTTCAACCTACTTGGTGAAGTAATCAATGGCTACGAGAATAAAACGGTGACCGTTCGACGCCTTAGGCTCAACCATGCCAATCATGTCAATTCCCCACATGGAGAAAGGCCATGGTGAGGAAATAACATTCAGAAGCGTCGGGGGAATATGAATCTTATCCGCATAAATCTGACACTTATGGCATTTCTTCACAAACTTGCAGCAGTCATACTCCATTGTCAGCCAATAGTAGCCTGCTCTCAACATCTTCTTCGCCATTGCATGTCCATTGGAATGAGTACCAAATGAACCCTCATGGACTTCAGTCATCAACAGGTCTGCTTCGTGTCTATCCACACATCTGAGCAGAACCATGTCAAAATTCCTCTTGTAAAGCACATCACCATTAAGGTAGAAACTGACAGATAATCTCCTCAAAGTCTTCTTATCTTTAACAGATGCCCTAGGCGGGTAAGTCCGACTTTGGAGAAAGCACTTGATGTCATAATACCACGACTTATCATCTTTCACCTCCTCAACTGCAAACACATGAGCTGGTCTATCCAAGCGCATCACGGTAATATTTGGGACTTCATTCCAATGATTAACAAAAATCATTGAAGCAAGCGTAGCGAGAGCGTCCGCCATCCGATTCTCATCTCGAGGAATATGATGGAAGTCAACTTTAGTAAAGAAAGTTGAAATCCTCCTCGCATAATCTCTATGTGGGATGAGACCAGGCTGATTCGTCTCCCATTCACCCTTAATCTGATTAACAACAAGGGCCGAATTACCATAAACATCAAGATGTTTGATCCTAAGATCAATACATTCTTCCAAACCCATAATACAAGCCTCATACTCCTCCATATTATTCGTGCATTTGAAAGTTAGCCTGGATGTAAAAGGAAAATGTGTGCCTTGAGGAGTAACAATCACTACCACAATACCATTTCCATACTGGTTGACAACGCCATCGAACACCATACCCCATCGGGAACCAGGCTCTGGCCCTTCATCGAGCGTAGGCTCATCACAATCTTTCATCTTTAAATACAGAATCTCCTCATCAGGGAAGTCGTATTGCACAGACTGATAATCTTCAATTGGTTGATGCGCCAAATGGTCAGCCAAGATACTACCTTTAATAGCTTTTTGAGCTCGATACTCAATATCATACTCAGATAACAGCATCTGCCAACGAGCAATTCTCCCAGTTAGAGCAGGCTTCTCAAAGATATACTTGATCAGATCCATTTTGGATATCAACCAAGTTGTATGATTCAACATATACTGGCGTAAACGCTTAGCAGCTCATGCAATAGCACAACATGTCTTCTCAAGCATTGAGTACCGAGACTCATAGTTAGTGAACTTCTTACTCAAGTAGTATATTGCATATTCCTTCTTTCCTGATTCATCTTGCTGACCAAGGATACAACCCATGGAATCATCAAGCACAGTTAAGTATATGATCAATGGTCTCTCTTCAACAGGCGGAGATAGAATCGGAGGCTCGGAAAAATACTCTTTGATACTGTCAAAGGGCTTCTGGAAATCCTCAGTCCAATCATGACACTGATCTTTCCGGAGGAGCTTGAATATAGGCGCACATGTGGCAGTCATGTGGGATATAAATCTCGAAATGTAATTCAAGTGGCCAAGAAAACCTCGGACATGCTTCTCAGTTTTGGGTGCAGGCATCTCTTGTATTGCTTTGACCTTGGCAGGATCAACTTCAATACCTCTCTCGCTGACAATAAAGCCCAATAACTTTCCGGAACGGACTCCAAATGTACACTTGTTCGGATTCAAGCGGAGTTTGTACTTCCTCAAACGTTGGAAAAGCTTCAACAAGTGTTCTACATGTTCAACTTCCGTTTTCGACTTCGCAATCATATCATCGACATACACCTCGATCTACTTTTGCATCATGTCATGAAACAAGGTAGTCATAGCACGTTGATATGTGGCTCTGGCGTTCTTCAAACCGAAGGGCATCACTCGATAACAGAATGTTCCCCAAGGTGTGATGAATGTTGTCTTCTCCATATCCTCGGGTGCCATTTTAATCTGATTATAACCAGAAAATCCGTCCATAAATGAAAAGACATTGAATTTAGCCGTATTGTCTACCAACATATCAATGTGTGGTAGAGGAAAATCATCTCTCGGACAAGCTTTATTCAAGTCACAGTAATCCACGCACATTCAGACTTTTCCGTCTTTCTTCGGTACAGGCATAATATTGGCCACCCATTGAGGATATGTAGAAGTCACCAGAAACCCCGCATCAATTTGCTTCTGAACTTCTTCTTTAATCTTCACTACCATATCAGGATGAGTTCTTCTGAGCTTCTGCTTCACAGGTACACACTCAGGCTTCAATGGCAAGAAATGTTGCATGATATCAGTATCTAGACCAAGCATGTCTTCATACGACCAGGCAAAGACGTCGACATATTCTCCTAGCAACTCAATCAACCCCTTTTTAACAGACTCTTTAAGGAGTGCCCCAATCTTCACTTCACGAATGCAATCTTTAGATCCCAAGTTGACTGTTTCCAGATTCTCAAGTGTAAGACCCTAATTTTGTCCCTAAGATCCCTCATGGCATTATAACATTGCACTTGCATTGCCTCAAGGATCATTAGCATCTTGGTTCCCTTTGCCTTTGGGTGAGACTTTTTTAGAGTGGTTTGAGATCACCAAGCATGCTTGAATTGTATATCATTGCTTTTCTTATTTTTGTTTACTAACCAAAAGCACAAAAATATGTCACTAACATCTTTTGTTTGTAGCTTGAGCCATCACAAGGTCAAGAGCTTCAAAGAGATCACTTATGCAATGGTAAGGTTAAGAGGAGATGATAGCAAGCATGGTAATGGTTACCAAAGCTCTCATCCATCAAATATGCCTCCCTAGCATCTCAATTCATTATTTTGATCAAAGCAAGTCAAAGGGTTTGAGGTTGGTTCCCCAAGGAAACCCTAATTCATCTGTGCACCACAATGCCTTGCTCTTGAAGCAACCTCAGCCCATGATCAAATACAATCAAGGGAAGTTCTTTAATTAATAATTTAATGCATATTTGAACTTATTTGAGTGTCCTCAATCATCAATTCATCAAGATATGAGTCATGGACTTGAGAAGTTGATCAGTCAATTCATCTGACTATTTTGAAATGCACTGAGACCTAACTTGTTATGTGTTGGTCAAATGGAGATGGTTCCAAAATAAAAAATGTTTTTAAGGACAATATGAACAACTTTCATGTTCATCAAAAATTGATTTGAAGCTTGGAAGGCCATATGTCATTCCAATACATTATAGGTCATTTTGACTGAAACCCTAATTTTGGGTCAACTTCCCAAGAATATAACGCATTCATTTTTTATGATTTTGAGGTGGGATTAAATGAATTGGAAAGCTTAAGATGTCTACTTCAAATGTTATGTTGGAAAAAATTTCAAAATCTCAAAGGAAATACATGTGATAATGCAAGACATTATAGGTCCTTTTGGACCAAATGCATTGAAAGGCAAAAAAGTCCAACTTCAAGTGCCCATAACTTTTTCATCAAAAATCCAAATGATGCAAAATTTAAGTCCATTTTGATTGTTGTGAAAAGATATACAACTTTTATGTTGGAGGTGTTTCCATTTGAGGCTTGCATCATCAAAACTAAAGGGCTTGAATATGGGCCAAATTTGGAAACCTTGCTTTGACATTTTTTGCACACCACACTTTAAACTCAAAATTCACTAATTTCCACACTTCAAATGAGTTTTTGTCCAACATAACATTTGTTCCTTATACAAAGACCTTTCCAACCATTACCTATATGCTTATGTTTGGATTTTCTAATTGGCATTTTCGAAGAGGTGAATGTTTAGGTTCAATTGTGGAATTCATGTTGAAATCTTGATGCACAAGCAAATTCAAAGCAAACTACACGTCCATTTCATTCCAGACTGAGCTCAGCTTGCAATTGGCATTGTTTTTGGGCCTTGTGCATGATCATGCAAGCCCATGCAAGGATTGTCCATGTTCATGCACACGGATCAATTCATCATTTCCTTGCCACTCACTCTATAAATAGAGACCCTATTCCATTCAAAAGGGATCCCTGATTCAACCTGTTATGCTGCATAAATCTCTCCATAGCCATTACTAAAGGAATTTCAATTTTCTTCTAAAAAATTCAGATCTGAATTTCAACTTCCTTGGTTGATTTTCAGACCTATAATTCCTCAGCCTTGCTTCCTCTTCATCACTAGATCTCATTGCAAGCTTTGGTTGTGAAAGATCGTGCTCTCCATACCTGCAGTTCAAAGGTGGATATCAGAACTTTTTCTCTTCGAAACTCTTTGATCCTTGCTTATTTCTTGAGTTCCTTGGTCTGGCTGAAGTCCTCTCAATAAAGGCATTTGATTTATGCTTTCAATTTTCTAAAAACATGAAGGTCATGATGAACACCATCATACTTCCATCTCTGATTTCTCCATTTATAGAAATCTAGCGTGTAAGTGAATGGTATAGGAGTGATGTACATCACTTCCTCTTTCGATTGATGCCTGGATCGCGTGTTTTGACGCACATTTGCTCTTCTGCAAATTTGAGCTCTCACCGGAGCTAGCCGGAGAAGACGGTGGCGCTGGGCACCGTCCCAACTCCAGATCCAATCGTGGCCGTCCGTTTCTATTTCCAGATCTAATCCTGGCTGTCCAAACTTATGACTTATTTAAATACCACGTGTGGTTGCATTGACTGTGGAACACGTTGGACGCGCGCCTCTGGGTGCTTGGATCTGCCAGCTCAGTTAATGAGCTCAGATCCAAGGTCTCTCGTTTTTTGCCATTTTCTAATTTCTGATTTCTATTTTCTTTATTTCTTTTAATTCCAATTATTTTCAAAAATCAATATCTCTCTCACTTTTAATCCAAAAATTATGGGACCAATTGCCTTAGTCTTCAAATAAATTCTAGTTTCCATTTCTGATTTTTAATAATTTTTATTTTGTCATTTGATATTTTTTGTGAATTTTCTCTTTTCTGGTTGTTTTTAATTCATTTTAAATAGTTTTTGATATTCAAAAAATACAAAAATATTTTCCTAACCTATTTGAATGATGATGGATCTATGAAAAATATTCTCATCAATTTTTAAATTGATTTGAGATTTATTTGAGATTTTAGTTCAATTAGGTTATTTTTATTCATTTTTAATTAATTAAAAATAGTTTCTGACTTTTAAAAATGCTGAAATTTTTTGTCAAACTTTGTTTGACCTTGTTGAACTTGGGATAAATTGCTTGGACCTTTCAAGGTTGATTTGAAGTGATTTTGAAGTTTGACTTTTCCATTATTTTAATTCAAGTTTATTTCAATATTAAAAATGCCAAAAATATTTTGCTTATGGTTTGATTTCCAATCTTCATCTCATTTCTGATTTATCATTGTTTGACTTTGACTTTCAATGTCATTTGGTCAATACATATGGATTGGTACATTTTATTTCACTTATGCATTTTGATCTTTCCATTTTCATTATCCATTCTCCATCTCCTTCTTCTTCTTATTATTTTCTTTTTGATCAATGAGTTGAAGGTTGATAAGTTAGCATTGATTAGGGAGACTTAATCTTCCTTGATCCAAACCTAATTCATCTTGATCAATTGATCAAGTGAATGGCTTTGCATTAAGGATATGTTGTTTCCTAAATCATGCAAAAGGCTTAAACCAATACAAGATCAATTCTTTTTTTTTTCTTTTTTTGGCATGGCAAGTTGTTGGAACTTGGTTCACTAATCAAGACTTCTAACTTATGTTGTTGCCTACATTATTATTGACCGACCTCAGATAGTTGTGACTTCTACATAAGTCCAATTACGATTGCTTAACATAGCGCTAAATTTGCCTTATGGCACACTAACTACTAACACTAACTATTGACAATTAACATTTACTTTTTGTTCTTTACTTTTATGCAATTTACTATTCTTGCACATATTATCCATTTGCTTTTCTCTTTGTTCATTTGAGCACATGTTTATGTTAATGCCATTTTCCTTTTGCTCACTTGAGCCCATAATTGTGTATATACTATTGTGCTTGTGTTTTTGTTTGATTGTTGTGAACCAAATGCAAAGAAATGGACTTAGTTTCTAGGACTTTCCCTATGCAAAGAATGGAGAATTGGACTTAGATTCTAGGACTTTCCTTATGCAAAATTGGAGTAAATGGACCTAAATGATGAAGATGGATTAGAAGGACCAAATCTCTAAACTCACTCTTGTCCATTCTTGGTTTACTTCATGAAACTTTTGATATGTGTGCTTTTGTGCTAGGGGATTCTATGAGCTCAAATTGAAGGACCATTGCCATGTTCATCCAAAGTGAAAGATACCAGATACATTGAGGATCTCTTAAGAGGCTTGTTTGATGATTGTTTTTGCTTTGTGTTTGCTTGTTCCAAAGGGTGAGAGCTACTTGGATCATCTATATGATCTCAAGAGAGGGACTCCATTGTGGTTTTGTTTCTTCATCCCTCATCTTTTTGCTTTACTTAGGACTTTAGCCCTTCTTCTTCTTCTCTCCACTCTAACCTAAGCCAAAACTTTTTGTGCAAACATTTAACTATTGTTTTCAACATTAGAAACCTAAGCCTTATGCTTTTGATTTTCAAACTTTCTTTTCATAACACTTATTTTGAATTGAACCTTTAAATCAACTTTGACCATTTTTGTATATACTTGTGGTTTGAGTTATCCTTGTGGTATCCTTGTGGTAGATATAATACTCACCTATATCCTTAGTGATGGACAATGAGTCTTCCATGCTTATTATAGGGTTAACCCCTCACTAGCATGTTGAAGCTATCCTCACATGGTGGATTTGTGGTTTTAGGTTGAGTTTTCTCCCTTAGATAACAAAAGACCTTAAGGCTTTTGGACCAACCAATTCACCAACTCATTTTGAGATTTTTACCCCGAACTACGAGGTTTTGATCCTAATCTTTTTATAAGATGGTACGTAGGTGTCGCATTACGCGAAAAACCGGCGGGAAAACAAGAACAACAGAGCCGCCACCGCGCGTTATTTATCCCAAAAGAGGGAAAGGAAACGCTCAGAGTAAACCTGGAAAAAGCATGGTCTCGCGACCAAAGAGAATGGGATCGGGAGTCGGTTATGCGAAGGGAAGGTATTAGCACCCCTACGCATCCGTCGTACTCGACGGGATCCACGCATAATAGGAAGGAAAATGGTTGCTAAAACATTGCTCACAAACAAACAAATACTGGCAGAAAGAGACACAAGAAAACAAACGAGACTGACTCGGCAGGATATCGCATCCTGGGCCTACTTAGTCTATCAAGCATAGACATCAGAGTCAAAGTAGTTCGGACCGGGGAAAAACACATGCTCGCTAGGATGTCGTATCCTATGCATACGTATCTTCTCGGACGAAGAAGAATCAGAGCATTCGTAGCTCGGCTAACGCACACAAACAAAACCACACAAACACAGGCAAACATGGAACCCAAATGCCAATCGTTGGACTTACATCAGCCTCCGAACCAAACACACCCACACTGGAACCCGAATGCCAATCGCTGGACTTATATCAGCTTCCAAGCACACAACAAGAGGATACGGAATGCCAATCGCTGGGCTTACATCCATCTCCTGACACACGCAAAGACAAAACAAAAGGGGCGCCCGGAGAGATCAGCTCATCTCCTGCCTACGTACCTCATCTGGTATGAGGATCAGGGCGACGTAGTTCCCCTACGAAGGGACAAAGGACTAGCCTAACCAGATACAAAGGGAGACACAACTAGGGAGACTACGACTCGAGCCTAGATGTTATCATGCAAATCATCCCTAAGTCAAGGTTGCTATCTAACTTGCACAGGAAGCAAGCTAACCTAAACATGACTTGCACAGGGAGCAAGCCAAACTAACCCTAACTTGCACAGGAAGCAAGCTAAACTAAAAAAAGCACAAACACACAAGCACAAATAGCACACACTATATGCAATCAGTTGGCTCAATCAAGGTTAGGTTTTAGTCGAGGGGTCATATCAACCTCGACAAACAAATCACTGTAATAGGGTAATGTTAGCTCTTAACCCTAACATTGAGAGTTAGGGTGAAGCAGATGAATGGGAAGTGAAGATGAGACTTCACAGCTCTTATCCCTGGCCTGGGAGAGCTTAAGACAAGAATGTGTGAGTTTAGAAGGTGGGAACCCTTCTACACATATGACTGACACAATGTACAATGATCTTGGGTTAGTATCTACAATGCATCAACACAGTGGTGTGAGCAAAGCAGATGACACACAGAATAGCAGAGGATGGATTGCACATCCCTGGTATCTGCCAATGCCTCTTCACTTAGGAGGTCTTTGAATATGTACAAGGACAAAAGTAAACAAACACAAACATTGCCTCTTAAGGAGGACTTCAGACAGGTGCCTGGCCAAGTAACAGGCCAGGTCTTCCAGACTACATGAAGGAGAGATGTTATACCTCAGTGCTTAAGCTATCAAGCAAAGCAAAAGCAAGTTCACAAGGGAACTGTAGCAACTAAAGTACCTGAAAACAATCCAAGACAATCAGTACTCAACTCAAACAGAAATCAAACAGCAAAGGTCAACAGTTAACTGTACAACTGTACACAAGCAAACAACAGTCAATGCACAAAGGTGCAAGCCAGAAGGCACAAGGTACAAGTCTCAAACCCTACAAAATAAACCAAAGTTAGTCATCAACAATCAATAGGTCAAATCCAATTGAGTAAGCATCATTAAGCATGGCAACTGTGCCCTTTGACCTGAAACAAAGCTCAAATGTGAGAGCACAAACCACTAGTACAAGACTAGGGTCAAAATGAGAGCAAAGAACCAAAACAGGACATGAAACTTATCCAAAATCAAAACCAATCAATTAGGAAACAAGTCCAAGTGGTTTCACATTCATATCATCAACCATTATCATTTCATGAAGCAAAGAGTACAAAGCATGCAATTTGAAGTTCATAGAAGCAAACAGAATGATTCAATTCAAATCAACTCAAGAATATTTCAATAAATCACCAAAAAAACATGGCTAAACAGAACTCATCCAATGATCTACACACCAAATTTCAAGTCATTTGGACCAAGGTAAGCAAGGCAATTAAATTCATCAAGTCAACACAAGTTCAAACAAGCTCATACAAGGCACCAAATTAAGCATCAACTTCAAGCAATCATAAAACAGAGACCAAGCATGATAAATGAATGAAATCAAATCCATGGCAAACTTCAAGATGTCTATAATACACATGCCAAATTTCAAGTCCATCCAATAAACCACAAGAATTTCACAAATCAAATAAAATCATGACTCACAAAAAGTCCACATTTGGTCAAACAGGGGAGAAATTATCAAACAAATAGGAAATGCATTCAAAAATTCCATGAAAAATCACAAGCATTCTCAACATCCATAAGATTCATCATGCAAAAATTTGAGTCATTTCAAGCTCATATGGCATGGTAACAAAAATCATGAAGTTGCACAAGAAATGGTGTGACACAAATTGTCACACCTCTAAAGATCATAGCATATCTCACAATCCAGGAACTCAAAAATCACAAATCATATACCAAAATGACCAGGGATGAGTCTAGAACACACATGTAAAATTTCAATAATTTCTAATTAAGCATCATCATTTCATGATCAAAAGAGTAAGCATGGTGCAAGAAATGACATGTGAAAACAAACCCTAGGCAATTATTTTTTTCAGCCGTGCACAAATTCATTAAAAATCATAAAAAAATAAAGGACATCCTAAGGATCATGGCATGAAAAATCTCATGTTATTTGGACAAATATTGAATGAGTTATGATTTATGAATGTGAAAGGAAAAATTAAAAAAGCATGAAACAAAGTGTGTGAACAAGTGAAGCTTATGAATGAGAAAATGCCAAGCCAAAAGGAAAAACGTTGGAAGCAGGGATTGAGCCATGTTCACATGCTAATACGCGCGTTTCAAGTGAAACGCCGCGTTTCGCTAAAAGACGTGTCCTGTTTCTACTGGCTTCATGGCTCACGAACTAAAAATATCATGCAAAACACACGGGATAGGATCTAACACGATCTGGGCATGAAATATTTAGGGTCTTGCGCGCCTTCATACATTCTTCATCCATTTCCAGGCTATGAACATTTTGTTTCAGAAGTTGGCAAACAACACATCATTGGCTTCATCTTCTCACACACAACAACATGCTAACATTGATTTAACCTAATTCTAACCATATTAAACGAATCAAGCACAACAAGTTTCACTCATCAAAATTCAAATCAACATAACTCTCTCAAAACTCAATGAAATTTCACGATTCAAAGTGCAGTACAATCAGCATGGCTAGATCTATAATAAGCATATCAACATTTCACCATTAGCAAGGTTCGAATTCCAACCTGATTCGAAGAGCAGAAATGGATTCGTGGTTGTTTGGCCTTGTAGTGTAGAAACATCACTTCTTTGATGCTCCAGGAGATGAATGAGTGAAGAATCGAAGCTCAATGGTCTTGGATATAGCTCAAATCAGCAGCTGCCATGGATGATGTTCAATGTAACAGTGCTTGAAACAACTTGAAATCTTTGCTCTCTTGCTTCAATCCAACTCAGTGATGATTGTAGATGATGATTCAATCGTGGAAATGGCAAGGGATTGGAAGAAACTTGCAGAAAAAGTGAAGAGAAAAAGTGGAGAGAAATTGCAATTCTTAGATCTAGATCTGTGTGAATGAATGTTAATCTGAAATTCTGTTAGAATTATGATTTTATATGTGCTGCTAATCCATCTTGTTAATTATGATTAAACCAAATGTAATGGTTAATGAAAATGAGTGTTTATGTGCAATTGCTAATTCACCTTCATGTGCATGGGGTGCATGCTACAGTACACGAAAATGGGCCTAAGCATACTCCAAATATCATTTTTAATCAAATGCAATGGATAGAAAGTGTAGAAAATGCTTATTTTTCAAATTGACTTTTTTCCTTCCAATTTCAAATTGAATTCACCTTAAAAATGCCATTTTTATGTGATGATTTTTGATGAGATATAATGAATGATTTGGATAGAACATATCAAATGGAGATTGTAGCAAGAAACCCCACTCAATTTGGCCAAATGGTATGAAAGTTATCCCACTTTGAAGTTCAAAAATTTCTTGATAATGATTTGATCATAACTTGCCAACCACAAATGAGAAATGGATGTTCTTGGACTTTTTGGAAAGGTGAGAGCAAGATCTTCAACTTTCATGTTGGACAAAAATTCATTTGAAGCTTGTATGATGATGTAAATTTGAGGAGAAAAACTTTCTATTTTTGGCAATTTCCAATTACAGGTCATTTACTATTTTTGGAAACTTTTCATCTGATCTCAAATTCTTCCATGTTGATCTTTGAAATGTCAAATGAGACTTGTATGGACATGAATGAACCCTTTCAAACCATCTCCCACCTTCAAATCCATGAATTCAAGCACAGTTGACCACAGTTGACTTTCTAGGGTTTCTGGTGGATTGAACAATGACTGATGATTTCTGAGCTCCCAATCTTTGACCAAACCACTTCAAAAGGACCCCTAGGTCATGTGAACATGTTGAACCAACCCTAGGGCTTTACTTCCTTGAGAAATGCACTTGCTTGCTTGTTTAACTGATCCTCCTAACCAGTTGACCTAATCTTGTCTGATGGCTTGCACTTGGGCAAAGGACAATGCAATGCTATGCAATGGACAATGTAATGTTAATGACCTATTCATTAAAATGTATGTACAAAATGAGAGGTGCAAATTTGAGGTGCTACAGCTGCCCCTATTCAATCAACTGGGAACCCGAACGGATGAGAGCAATGGCTGTCAGACTTTCAGGGTAAACAGGGATTGAATACTAAAGAACCGTAGAAATTTGCACTCTGCGGAGTATGATACAAGAAAAGCCAAGTCATTTACCGATGATGGCTGCACGACAACTTCAGGAAAGCGAAAACCATTTACCGATGACTAAATACTGGAAACATGATATTTACCAATATCAACTTCAGCGAGACCATTTACCGATGGCTGCTGGGAAACATCTTGATATTAAAAGGAAGCAAGACCATTTACCGATGGTGGCTTCAAAGCAACTTGATATTTACCGATATCAACTTCAACAAGACCATTTACCGATGGCTGCTCTAACTGGGGATTCGATATTTACCGATATCGAAGAAAGCGGGGCCATTTACCGATGGCGGCTAAACTGGGCATTCGATATTTACCGATATCGAAGCAAACGGGGCCATTTACCGATGGTGTCTCCACCCGGGGAGGAAAAAGATATTTGCAAATGGAATCAGATAAGAAGTTCACCGACGACTCCTGGGGATTTTTTTAATTTTATCAACAAGAAATACACACGATCAGACATTACCGATGACTAGGATGAGACTCGATGTTTACCGACATCGAAAGACGATGTTTACCGACATCCAAAAACGACCAGACATTTACCATTGACTGGGATGAGACTCGATGTTTATCGACACCAACGGAAAGGTGAGCACTTTACTGGGGAAGGAAAAACAAATCCTTGCAACTAGAAACCAGACAGGACGTTTACCGACGACTCTACTGGGGATCTCTAGCCGGGGAATTATCAGAAATTTACCGATGACTGGGGAACAAACTCGACGTTTACCGACATCGAAAGATGATGTTTACCGACATCAAACAAAGGCGACCAGACATTTACCGATGATTGGGATGAGACCTGATGTTTACCGACACCGAAGTAATGATGTTTACCGACACCAAAGAAAGAACACACGCGGGTGCTGACATGATACTTACCGGTATCACAAGAATGACATCTTAAATACGTCAAGGCAAGGCTGACCACTTGCTGGAGATCTCACTGGGGAGAAACAAGCTTTCCGTTCGCGGACGGGTGAGGAAATAAACCTCTCTGGGGAATATCAATCCTGAATGCTGTCAGGAGCAACTGTAGCAGACGTGCTGTACCGATGTTGAATAAATGATCCGCCTCTGCCAGGGATACGGTCTGATTGGGTTAACACATGAATGCATATGTTTGAATTTTTCTATGGCGTAATGCTCCATATTGAATGGAAATGCTACGCAGTTTGAGGATGCAATGATCACTACATGCAAAATGCAAAGGATGAACAACTCCGGCTTGGGAGCCAAAACTGATCAGATACTCCAACTTTGCGGGGAGACTCTGCTGAGGAGTACTCTGCGGGGAGAGCACCGACTTCTCACTCATGCTGGAGAATAGCACTGCTGCTGGGGAAAGTTAAACTCCGCTGGGGACAAACCAAAGCGACTGCGCTGAGGAGTAAACAAAGCAACTCGCTGGGGAGTAATAAGGCGACTTGCTAGGGACAACCTGGTGACTTCACTGGGGAGAGCCAACCAATCCACAAGTAGGAAAAACTCTGCTTTGGGAAATAAATGCTACTCCGCTGGGGACGACCCATCCAGTCCACAGATAGGATAACTGTTGGAGATAAATTTCATTGAACCCGCTCCACTCGGGGATTCGCTGAGGAAAATTATCAACACCAATTTCTGCTCGAGTGCTAGGAAAAGCAATTCTGCTCGAGTGCTAGGAAAAACAACACTGTTGGGGATAACACACCACTCTGCTGAGGAAGAGAAAAACTCTGGTGGGGAATAAACTACCGACACCTCCGCTGGGTATAGGCAAACCTTAGACTTGCTGGGGGAATAGAATAGCCTATCCACAGACGTCTCCGCAGGGGAACATAGCTCTGATAGCTTCCATATTTGCTTAGGGAAATATCTGCTGGGGAAACGTCCTCACAGATGCCAATCTGCAAAACATCACCACAAAATGCCCCCAGGGGATACATGGACAAGATACGCTCAAGTGTCCTCAACATTCAAAATGATTTTCAAATGTTTTGTCTTTCTGCACGTTATTGTTTAGCCTTCATGTTCTTATATGCAATGCTTATCAAAAATTCGGACGTTTTTGCAAACAAAACAGTAAAAATAAAAACAAGAGAGCTATTTATCTGAATAACGACTTTTATTGATTGAAAATGTGCCTGAAAAGGCAAATACATTGGGAAGCAATTCCTAGAAAGAGGTAATTGCGCACAGAAGGAAAATAAACTATCCTAATGGCAATGTGAACACGGCATCCACTATTTCCCAACTCTGTTATAACTCACAGATCATCAGTTTTTCTCCCAACTCCTTGCTTTCTGAGAAGAATGACTGGACCGATCACATCTTTCGAGATGGCAGACGACGAAGCGCGATGAAGTACAGATAACTCAGACTGTAGTCTTCGCTCTAATCCCTCTTTTGCCTGGATCGCCCTTTCGGGTTTTCAATCCACCGGGATACCCATTTTTGCCTAAGCCGCCCTTGCGGGTTTTCGACTTACCGGGTGTACAAATTCTTTTCATTGTTTATCCCTAATTTTTGCCCGAACCTTTTCTTTATGTTTTTTGGTTCGCCGGGATGCCCTTTTTTGCCAGGACTCTTTTGTTCTTTTTGTCCAGCGGGTCAATTTATGCGAAGTATTTTTTGACTACGTCTGAGTTAACAGGGGACGGAAAATCTTCACCATCCATAGTTGTAAGCATCAAGGCTCCACCGGAGAAGACTTTCTTCACAACATATGGACCTTCGTAGTTAGGAGTCCACTTGCCCCTGTTATCTGTACCGGGAGGAAGGATCCTCTTCAAAACTAGATCACCAGTCTGATAGCTCCGAGGACGCACTTTCTAATCAAAGGCTCGCTTCATCCTTCTCTGATATAACTGCCCATGGCACACAGCTGCTAGCCGTCTCTCTTCGATAAGGCTCAACTCATTAAACCTTGTCCGAATCCACTCGGCTTCGTCCAGCTTGACATCCAATAAAACTCTCAGAGAAGGGATCTCCACTTCAACTGGTAGGACTGCTTCCATCCCATACACAAGGGAGTACGGGGTTGCCCCGGTCGACGTATGTACTGAGGTACGGTACCCATGCAAAGCGAAAGGCAGCATCTCATGCCAATCCTTGTACGTCACGACCATCTTCTGCACAATCTTCTTGATATTCTTGTTAGCCGCCTCTACAGCACCATTCATCTTCGGTCTGTAAGGAGAAGAATTGTGATGTTCAATCTTGAAATCTTTGCACAGCTCTTTCATCATCTTATTATTGAGATTCGAACCATTGTCAGTGATGATTCTCTCAGGAACCCCATAACGACAAATGATTTCCTTCTTGATGAACCGGGCAACCACTTGTTTGGTAACATTAGCATAGGGAGCTGCTTCCACCCACTTGGTGAAGTAATCAATCGCAACAAGGATGAAGCGATGTCCATTCGAAGCAGTAGGCTCAATCTTCCCAATCATATCAATGCCCCACATGGCAAACGGCCAAGGCGAGTTCATGACATTCAGAGGGCTTGGTGGTACATGCACCTTATCAGCATAAATTTGACACTTATGGCACTTCCGAGCATACTTGAAACAGTCGGATTCCATAGTCATCCAGTAATAACCGGCTCTCAACAGCTTCTTGGACATTGCATGACCACCAGCATGGGTACCAAACGATCCTTCATGCACTTCCTACATCAATATGTCTGCCTCGTGTCTATCCACGCATCTGAGCAAGACCATGTCAAAGTTTCTCTTATACAACACATCATCCTGATTCAAATAAAAGCTTCCCACTAGCCTTCTCAGGGTTTTCTTGTCATTCTTTGACGCACCTTCAGGATACTCCTGAGTCTTGAGGAAGTTCTTGATGTCATAATACCACGGTTTCTCATCAATCACAACAGACTCGACTGCAAACACATACGCAGGCCTCTCGAGTCGATTCACCGCAACATGTGACACATGATTCCACCAATGAACTTTGATCATAGAAGACAAAGTAGCCAAGACATCAGCCATCTGATTCTCATCCCGGGGGACATGATACAACCTCACCTTCTTGAATAACGTCAGTATTCTTCTAGTGTAATCTCTATACGGAATCAAATGTGGCTGATTCGTATTCCAATCTCCGTTGACCTGGTTGATCACTAGAGCGGAATCTCCATAAATGTCAAGCGTTTTGATTCTCAGATCAATGGCTTCTTCTATCCCCATGATACAAGCCTCATACTCAGCTTCATTATTGGTGACGTCAAAAGTCAATCTAGCAGAGAAAGGTATCTGTGCACCTTTGGGATTAATCAATACTGCCCCAACACCGTTACCGTTCATATTCACAGCCCCATCAAACATCAGTGTCCACTTGTCATCCGGATCCGGTCCGTCCTCGACAAGAGGCTCTTCGCAATCTTTCATCTTAAGAAACATGATGTCTTCATCAGGGAATTCAAACATCATTGGCTGATAATCCTCAAGCGGTTGCTCAGCAAGGTAGTCTGACAGAATACTACCTTTAATGGCCTTCTGCGACGTGTACTGGATATCATATTCTGTTAAGATCATCTGCCAACGGGCAACACGTCCAGTGAGAGCCGGCTTCTCAAAGATGTACTTCACTGGATCCATCTTAGAAATCAATAAGGTAGTATGGTTCAACATATACTGCCTCAGTCGGCGAGCAGCCCAGGCCAAAGCACAACAAGTTTTCTCGAGCAGTGAATATCTTGTTTCACAGTCCGTAAACTTTTTGCTAAGGTAGTATATGGCATGCTCTTTTCGACCAGACTCGTCATGCTGTCCCAATACACACCCCATCGAATTCTCGGTCACTGATAGGTACATTATCAATGGTCTCCCTGGAACTGGAGGTATCAGGATTGGAGGTTTCTGTAAATACTCTTTTATCTTGTCAAAAGCTTTCTGACAGTCATCATTCCACCTGATTGCTTGATTCTTTCTTAGCAATTTGAAAATTGGTTCACATGTGGCAGTTAGGTGAGATATGAACCTTGCAATGTAGTTTAGCCTCCCTAAAAACCCACGAACTTGCTTTTCAGTTTTCGGTTCAGGCATCTCTTGAATAGCTTTGACTTTTGCTGGATCAACCTCAATCCCTTTCTCACTGACAATGAAGCCTAACAGCTTTCCAGATCTCACGCCAAACATACACTTGTTTGGATTCAGCCTCAGCTTGAACTTTCTCAACCGGTCAAACAGCTTCTGCGAATTAACCAGGTTCTCCTCTTCTGTCTGCGACTTCGCAATCATATCATCCACGTACACTTCAATCTCTTTGTGCATCATGTCATGAAAGAGAGTCGCCATTTCCCTCTGATAGGTAGCACTGACATTCTTCAGCCCAAATGGCATCACCTTATAGCAGAACGTGCCCCAAGGTGTAATGAATGTCGTCTTTTCCATGTCCTCTGGCGCCATCTTAATCTGATTATAGCCCGAGAAGCCATCCATGAAAGAGAATACCGAGGATTGAGCCGTATTATCAACCAATACATCGATGTGAGGTAATGGGAAATCATCTTTCGGACTCGCTCTGTTCAAATCCCGGTAATCGACACACATTCTGACTTTGCCATCCTTCTTCGGCACAGGAACGATGTTGGCCACCCACGGGGGATAACTGGTAACCGCCAGAAAACCCGCATCCCACTGCTTCTGAACCTCTTCCTTGATCTTGACAGCCATATCAGGACTAGTTATGCGAAGCTTCTGCTTGACTGACGGACACTCTTCTCTGAGGGGTAGTCGATGCACCACAATGTCTGTATCCAAACCAGGCATATCTTGATATGACCAGGCGAATATCTCCACATATTCTCTCAGCATCTCAATCAGCCTCCTCTTGACAGAGTCCTCTAAAGCAGCCCCAATCTTGATCTCTCTTCTGGCGTCCTCAGTACCCAGATTAACAACCTCCAACTCCTCCTGATGAGGTTGGATAACCCTTTCCTCCTGCTTCAGCAATCTGACCAATTCTGCGGGGAGTTCACAGTCTTCCTCACTCTCCTCTTCAGCTTGGTAGATGGGAATATCAAAATCATACTGAGCCATACCAGAATTGTTCATAGTGGATTCCGTGAGATCACTTCTGCATGTTAATGCCTTATTTTAGAAAAAGAGTTCAAGAAAGTCACAAAAAACAAAAACATTGCCATTTTTATTGTTTTGAAAAAATGAAAACAAAAATAGAAAGACAGGGATCACAAAATTTGATTGCAAAACGTCCTTTATTAATGATAATCATTAAAAACATGATGAGGCCCTACAATGAACCACTACGCCTTGGGCAGAACGTAGGGTTTTCATGCAAAATGAAAAAAACAAAAGAAAATTACTCTGTCTGAAGAGTAACTTGGACTACTTCTTTAGCCGTCCAGTTGTTGATAGACTCCCCTGGTGCACACGGGCGAACCCAGTTGTCTAAATCACAGTCGCTGTCACAGTCTTCACTACCAGTTGCAAAGACGTCGCCATGATTCATCAGCCCCGCGCTGGTAAAGGTACTTGGACCCGCTTGACCATTCTGCTCTGCTTGGAGAGGCTCATAACCAATGCCAAATTTGTCTTCTTTGACAGGCAAGTCCACCATCTTGCCCCAACCCTCAGCTTTGTCGGAATCAACAACCTCCTTGGCCTGCTTGTACGAAGCAATCGAAGCACCTGGCTTCCTCTGATCAGCGTACGCCACCTTCTCAAGAGCCACAGTCTCAAACGCCTGGCATAAGGTTTCGTGGATCTCGCCATCCACCTCGACATACTTGAACGAGGATAGGTGACTCACCAGAATCTCTTCTTCGCCACACACGGTCACAATCTGACCGTTCCATACATACTTGAGCTTTTGGTGGAGAGTCGACGAGACTGCCCCTGCTGCGTGAATCCACGGACGCCCCAACAAACAACTGTAGGCGGGCTGAATGTCCATAACATAGAAGATTATATCAAAGACCTCCGAACCTATCTTCACCGGCAAGGTAACTTCCCCAAACACAAAATGTTTGGATCCGTCGAAAGCACGAACGATCAGGTCACTAGGAGTAAGCACAACTCCTTCAACATCAATCTTCTTCAGGATCTGCTTAGGCAGCACATTCAGCGACGACCCGGTGTCTACCAATACGTGAGACAACACTTCCCCCTTGCACTCCATAGTGATATGCAAGGCTTTGTTATGATTACGTCCTTCAGGCGTTAAGTCTAGGTCAGTGAATCCTACACCATGCCTGGTACTCACATTGGCCATCACCCCCTCCAGTTGGTTGACAGAAATCTCTTGAGGTACGTAAGCCATGTTCAACATCTTCAATAAGGCATTACGATGTGCCTCAGAGCACAGCAGCAAAGAGAGTATTGAAATCTTGGACGGAGTCTGATTAAGTTGATCTACGATCTTATAATCACTCTTCTTTATGATCTTCATAAACTCCTCCGCGTCCTTTTCAAATGAACCCTCAGGCACCTCCTTCTGAGCCGGTTCCTCGTCGACGACAACCTGTTTGCCCTTTGACTTGGCGGAAGCCTCAGCATTAGCATCTCTCAACGGCTGAGGAGCAAACAGTCGTCCACTTCGAGTAAAACCTCCTGGTCCACCAACGTTGTCCACAACGGGACTCACAACCACAGGAGTTTTAACTGGTGCACTGATCGTCACGGGCGCTTGACTTACTAGCCTAATCTGATTATCAACCCTTCTGTTGCTGCGGTAGGCATTATTATAACTCCATGGCACCGCCCTACTATTCTCAACTGGCCTTCTTCCAGACGCAACGATAGTAGTTGGAGCACTGATGGTTACAGGCGCGAAAATGGTAACTGGGGTACCACTTGTTGCGGGTGCACTAACAACCCTCTGGCCTCGTCCTTCAGACGGTTTAAAGTAGATGGTGACAGTTGACACTGTCCCACGATCTTTTACGGCCCTACTGAATTGCAGACAACCCTCATCCATCATACCCTGGATACCGGCCCTTAGCGGGTCACAACCATTATCAGCTTCAGCACAACCAATACAACCCTCATCACAGCCCGGGTAGACACCCCCATTCAGCAGACGGCCCTTTACAACCAGCAGAGAAGTCTGAACATCATCAACACTAACAACCAAATCTTCAGCTTCTTCCCCTTCAATATTGTTCACTCTATGCCCACCATGCTGAGGCATAGGATTGTTCACGATGTTAGGCACTGGAGCGAAGTTGATCATCTTGGCATCGATCAAATCTTGGACTTTGTGCTGGAAAGCCCGACATTTCTCAGTATGGTGCCCCAGAGTGAAAGTCACAACGGACGTTGGCGTCGTACCCAGGAGGCAATATTGTTGGCGGAGCCATTGTACGCAACTCAACAAACCCCAACCTGAGTAGTTCGGGCAGTAGTTCGGCGTATGACATTGGTAGCGGATCAAAACGTCGATCAAG
Source organism: Lathyrus oleraceus (assembly GCF_024323335.1). Classification (NCBI taxonomy): domain Eukaryota; kingdom Viridiplantae; phylum Streptophyta; class Magnoliopsida; order Fabales; family Fabaceae; genus Lathyrus; species Lathyrus oleraceus. The sequence continues at coordinate 142,657,892 of NC_066585.1, read as the reverse complement.
CATCCTTTGTCTGGGCTGATACGGACGTTGCTGTTGTTGTTGTTGTTGTTGTTGCGGTTGTTGAACTCTTTGTTGTTGTTGACGAGGTTGAGGTGTCGGGATTGTCACTGCAGCAACCTGACGGTACTGATTTCTGTTCTGATTTCCTCTGTACACATTCCCTCGGTGTTGTACAACATTAGTTTCACCTTCTCTACGGCGAGGTGCCCCAGAGAAAGGTTTCTTGGAAGATGAGGAACTAGCATCATTGATCTTTCCAGCCTTGATCAAACTCTCGGTCCTTTCTCCACAAATGACAACGTCGGAAAAACTACCGAATGGGCAGCTTCCCATCCGGTCCATGAATACTCCTTGTAGCGTGCCAATAAACATGTCTGTCAACTCCCTTTCCAGCATAGGGGGTTGAACTCTCGCAGCCAGTTCACGCCACCTCTAGGCGTACTCCTTGAAGCTTTCATTGGATTTCTGACATAGACTCTGCAGCTGAGTCCGGCTCGGTGCCATATCCATGTTGTGCCTGTATTGCCTCAAGAAGGCCTCACCCAGATCCCTCCAACAGCGGATAGAATCTCTCTTTAATTCCATGTACCAGTCCAAAGAAGCCCTAGATAGACTATCTTGGAAAAAGTACATCCACATCTTCTCATCATCGGTATACGCCGAGATCTTCCGATAGTAAGCCTGCACGTGGGTGCGAGGGCAAGAAGTGCCGTTGTACTTGTCAAAAGATGGCGCCTTGAATTTATAAGGGATTCTCAAGCCTTCCACTAACCCCATATTGGTAACATCAAAACCGAGAGAATTCTGACATTCCATAGCCCGGATCTTCTCAGCAAGGGCATCAACTTTACGATCCCTCTCATCAACCCTTCCCAGAACGTCTTCGTCTTCACTGAGCAGCGTGAACATATCCTCTTGTCTGTCAACAATCGGAGCCTGATTACGGGCCGGAGCACGGACTACTCTGGCATTAGCGGTATCTGGAGAAATAGGTTGACCGTTGATCCGAATACCCCTCATTTCATCCCCTACATCATAGTTGTTGATGGGCACAGCCGCAGTAGGGTTGTCATTGATCGGGCCTCCCTCTGGCAGAGCTTGGTTGGCCGGTGGAATTACAGCTTCTTGTCTCTGAACTAGAGCTCGGAGTTCTTCTTGACCTTGCGCAACCCCTTGCATCATATGCATGAACTGGGCCATGTTAGCCCTCATCTCAGCTAACTCAGCTTGCACTTGATCCATGTTCCTTTGATGATTCAGTCTCGTTGAGTAGCGATGCGGTCTTTGATCAGCTATCCTGCCTGAACACAGGAATCAAAGTGAGAAGTCACGAACAAGAACACCTGTTATGCAAAATGATATGAGTATGGTGCTAATGATGCATATGATGCACATGATATGTTCATTTCTCAGGCATTCAAAGAGCCTGACTCATCCTCAAAAGATGGCAACCTGCAGCAACAAGAGAACAACATATACGAGATCAATGAGAACAAAATGAAACACCAACAACCTTATCTATAGATAAAAGCAATAGGATCATACAACAAAGTCAACAAAGATCCAAATAAACGGATTACAACAATGAATCCCATCCAACAAGCCTGGAGGTGATTCTCAACATACACATCAAAGATACAAGCTAAGACAAACGGTCTCCCGGAATGAGAGTCTTCAGGTACTGGCACTAGTCTATCAACAGGGCGCATTCTGAACATTCTGGTAGAGGGGTGATCTTCTCCTTTAATTGTCTTCTAAGCTCTACAACTTCTCCTCCAAGATGGTTCTCTGATGCCTGTCTCAAGTCAACCTCCTTCTTCAACTGGATGTCTTTGTCTTTGAGTTGCTTCTCCAAGTCTCTGATCTTCTTCTGGTAACTGGCTTCAGCTCTCTGCAGCCTCAAGCACTCCCGGTGTTCTACATCTAACATGGATTCCATCTCCTCGTAGGATCTCTTCTTGCTTCTCAGTCTACTAGCATCTTCTCCCTGCACTCCTCTGAGTTGATGAGCCAAGTTCAACCTATCAGCTTTGGCTTTGTAAAGCTCCATCTGGGTATCTTGCTCCTTCTCTCTCAACCGGCGATTCTCCATCAGGGCTTGCTTGTAGTTCTCAGCAGGCACACTCTCAGCAAGGATCAAAGGTGGTTGCTCCTGCAACGGCTCCATCCTATCGTAGGGTAACAACAAAGTTTCCACTCTCTTCTTGACCCAATCAGTGTAATCAGGCATAGCAATGGCAAACTTCTTCCCTAAGACAGATCCATCCTTCACACTAATAGACTTCCAAGCTCTTCCTATCTTCTCCAATCTAGCCGGGTCACTCTGCTTCTCAAAATACACACTTTCAGCTACCTTAGCCTCAAGTGGTCTTCCCTTCATCACAAACCCCAACTGGCGAAGGGAAAGAACCGGGTTGTAATTGATGCAACCCCTAGTCCCTACGAGTGGCACATTACGGAATTCTCCACAGCTCATAACAACATTCCGCACATCCATCTGGTATGACTGCCATCTGATATCATATGAAGTAAGAGACATAACCCTCTGAGTCCACTTATGCGTGCTCTGAGCATCAACAAAAGATCCACTGACTGGCAGGAGAGACATGAACCATCTGAGCAAAAGTGGGAGACAACATCTGATAGCTCCACCCTTACCATGCATACTGTGAATAGCATAGTAAGTGTCAGCTAACAGAGTAGGAACTGGATTTCCTCCAAGAAAGATAATGACTGCAGCGTAGTCAACAAAATTGGGCATGCTCGGGAACAAGACAACCACATATATCATGATGGCCAACTGAGCATGGAAAGCTTCCCAATTCCCCTTCTCTGCTTCTTCTCTAGCTACCCTCAACAGAAACTTCAAAGGCAATCCTACAACATCCCCACTGGGCTTCCAGTTATCACAGACTTCTTTGACACCCAAATGGAGAGCCCTAGCAACAACTCTGAAATCAACTTCCTTCGGTACGTCCAAGAAAGGAACCTGATGCTGGATAGGAACATTCAACAGAATGGAGTACTCCTTGAGAGTAGGCGCCAACTGATAATCCTGAAAGGTGAAACAATGAAGCTCTGGGTCGTAGAACTGAAGAAGAGTCTGCAACGGCACCGGATCAACTACCATCTTCAACAGCGTCAAAATATCTCCATACTGGTCAACAAACCCCTTCTGGTTACCACTGGTCATAAGGCTACTCAACTCAATCAGAGACGTCAAAGGCTCACGGTGAAAGCTATAGGAACAAGTCATCCGCTTCGGCTCTGGGACTGTTGCCATCTCTATCAGTGAACAGACTCTGGAATGTACCTGAGAAATGATATGCATGCAGAGATTAGCTTTTCTTTTTTTCTTTTTTTTTTCATTTCTTTTTTCTTTTTTTTTATTGCGTATTTTTTTGAAAATAAACATGCTATGATGCAAATGATGCAGACACGACTGGCTAGCTGTGCATCTCAGAACGCAGGATCGAAGCTTCGGTTTAAACTCAGAACCCCAAATCCATCTGAAACCCAAAGTCAACTGAGAAACTGTCATCTGAACCCAAAGTCACCAACAGGACCACAAGTCACCAACGGTACCTGTAATAATGATCAATCCCTCCCCACTCGCGGGTGTCATCTAGGCCAGGGTAAGGTCGAGAGAAACGCAGCATAAATAACCTTTCGCAGAATATCATCATATACACACCCGAAGTATGCAACGATAATATCCCACCAGGGTCTGAACCACTCGTGATATCAATGTTCCGCTAAGTGGCGCAATACCACCCGCTTCCCATGACTCACTATATTCCTAAGTATCCTAGATTTCACTCATGGCCTGGGTATTGGACCTTTCACCTCAAGTAACTCCCACCCCAACAGAGAGAAACAGACAACCAGCCAGCCAGATGAACAATGAATATGAATGAATGCAAACATAAATGCAAACATAAATGCAAACACTAAATGCAAACAATAAATAATGAATGCAATAAATAAAAACAGCAAAAGCAACCAAACCCTAACCTAGAGAGCGCTAGGAGAGACTCGCTTAGGGAAGATGGACCAGCAAGAGGTCAACTTCTCTAGTTTCCCCAGCAGAGTCGCCAACTGTCGCATTACGCGAAAAACCGGCGGGAAAACAAGAACAATAGAGCCGCCACCGCGCGTTATTTATCCCAAAAGAGGGAAAGGAAACGCTCAGAGTAAACCTGGAAAAAGCATGGTCTCGCGACCAAAGAGAATGGGATCGGGAGTCGGTTATGCGAAGGGAAGGTATTAGCACCCCTACGCATCCGTCGTACTCGACGGGATCCACGCACAATAGGAAGGAAAATGGTTGCTAAAACACTGCTCACAAACAAACAAATACTGGCAGAAAGAGACACAAGAAAACAAACGAGACTGACTCGGCAGGATATCGCATCCTGGGCCTACTTAGTCTATCAAGCATAGACATCAGAGTCAAAGTAGTTCGGACCGGGGAAAAACACATGCTCGCTAGGATGTCGCATCCTATGCATACGTATCTTCTCGGACGAAGAAGAATCAGAGCATTCGTAGCTCGGCTAACGCACGCAAACAAAACCACACAAACACAGGCAAACATGGAACCCGAATGCCAATCGCTGGACTTACATCAGCCTCCGAACCAAACACACCCACACTGAAACCCGAATGCCAATCGCTGGACTTATATCAGCTTCCAAGCACACAACAAGAGGATACAGAATGCCAATCGCTGGGCTTACATCCATCTCCTGACACACGCAAAGACAAAACAAAAGGGGCGCCCGGAGAGATCAGCTCATCTCCTGCCTACGTACCTCATCTGGTATGAGGATCAGGGCGACGTAGTTCCCCTACGAAGGGACAAAGGACTAGCCTAACCAGATACAAAGGGAGACACAACTAGGGAGACTACGACTCGAGCCTAGATGTTATCATGCAAATCATCCCTAAGTCAAGGTTGCTATCTAACTTGCACAGGAAGCAAGCTAACCTAAACATGACTTGCACAGGGAGCAAGCCAAACTAACCCTAACTTGCACAGGAAGCAAGCTAAACTAAAAAAAGCACAAACACACAAGCACAAATAGCACACACTATATGCAATCAGTTGGCTCAATCAAGGTTAGGTTTTAGTCGAGGGGTCATATCAACCTCGACAAACAAATCACTGTAACAGGGTAATGTTAGCTCTTAACCCTAACATTGAGAGTTAGGGTGAAGCAGATGAATGGGAAGTGAAGATGAGACTTCACAGCTCTTATCCCTGGCCTGGGAGAGCTTAAGACAAGAATGTGTGGGTTCAGAAGGTGGGAACCCTTCTACACATATGACTGACACAATGTACAATGATCTTGGGTTAGTATCTACAATGCATCAACACAGTGGTGTGAGCAAAGCAAATGACACACAGAATAGCAGGGGATGGATTGCACATCCCTGTTATCTGCCAATGCCTCTTCACTTTGGAGGTCTTTGAATATGTACAAGGACAAAAGTAAACAAACACAAACATTGCCTCTTAAGGAGGACTTCAGACAGGTGCCTGGCCAAGTAACAGACCAGGTCTTCCAGACTACATGAAGGAGAGATGTTATACCTCAGTGCTTAAGCTATCAAGCAAAGCAAAAGCAAGTTCACAAGGGAACTGTAGCAACTAAAGTACCTGAAAACAATCCAAGACAATCAGTACTCAACTCAAACAAAAATCAAACAGCAAAGGTCAACAGTTAACTGTACAACTGTACACAAGCAAACAACAGTCAATGCACAAAGGTGCAAGCCAGAAGGCACAAGGTACAAGTCTCAAACCCTACAAAATAAACCAAAGTTAGTCATCAACAATCAATAGGTCAACTCCAATTGAGTAAGCATCATTAAGCATGGCAACTGTGCCCTTTGACCTGAAACAAAGCTCAAATGTGAGAGCACAAACCACTAGTACAAGACTAGGGTCAAAATGAGAGCAAAGAACCAAAACAGGACATGAAACTTATCCAAAATCAAAACCAATCAATTAGGAAACAAGTCCAAGTGGTTTCACATTCATATCATCAACCATTATCATTTCATGAAGCAAAGAGTACAAAGCATGCAATTTGAAGTTCATAGAAGCAAACAGAATGATTCAATTCAAATCAACTCAAGAATATTTCAATAAATCACCAAAAAAACATGGCTAAACAGCACTCATCCAATGATCTACACACCAAATTTCAAGTCATTTGGACCAAGGGAAGCAAGGCAATTAAATTCATCAAGTCAACACAAGTTCAAACAAGCTCATACAAGGCACCAAATTAAGCATCAACTTCAAGCAATCATAAAACAGAGACCAAGCATGATAAATGAATGAAATCAAAGCCATGGCAAACTTCAAGATTTCTATAATACACATGCCAAATTTCAAGTCCATCCAATAAACCACAAGAATTTCACAAATAAAATAAAATCATGACTCACAAAAAGTCCACATTTGGTCAAACAGGGGAGAAATTATCAAACAAATAGGAAATGCATTCAAAAATTCCAGGAAAAATCACAAGCACTCTCAACATCCAGAAGATTCATCATGCAAAAATTTGAGTAATTTCAAGCTCATATGGCATGGTAACAAAAATCATGAAGTTGCACAAGAAATGGTGTGACACAAATTGTCACACCTCTAAAGATCATAGCATATCTCACAAGAGGCAATGTTTGTGACTGTTTACATTTGTCCTTGTATATAGTCAAAGACCTCCTAAGTGAAGAGGCAATTGGCAGAACCCAAGGGATATGCAACCCATCCCCTGCTATTCTGTGTGTCATCTGCTTTGCTCACACCACTGTGTTGATGCATTGCAGATACAAACCCAAGATCTTGTACAATTGTACAGTTGAGTCAGTATCAAATGTGTAGAAGGGTTCCCCCTTTCTGAACCCACACATTCTTGTCTTAAGCTCTCCCAGGCCAGGGATAAGAGCTGTGAAGTCTCATCTTCACTCACCTTTCATCTGCTTCACCTTAGCCCCTTAATGGCAAGGTTAAGAGCACCATTAACCCTATTCCAGTTGGCTTCAATGCCTAACCTTTGTGTGAGCCCATTGCTTGTGTATAGTGTATGCTACTTGTGCTTGTGTGTTTGTTTGACTTGCTTTCTGTGCAAGTTAGGTTTGCTTTAGCTTGCTTCCTGTGCAAGATAGGTTTGGTGTGGCTTGCTTCCTGTGCAAGTCATGTTTAGGATAGGCTTGCTTCCTGTGCAAGTTAGCTAGAAACCTTAACTTAGGGATGATTTTGCATGATAACATCTAGGCTCGAGTCGTAGTCTCCCTAGTTGTGTCTCCCTCTGTTATCTGGTTAGGCTAGTCCTTTATCCCTCCGTAGGGGAACTACGTCGCCCTGATCCTCATACCAGATGAGGTACGTAGGCAGGAGATGAGCTGATCTCTCCGGGCGCCCTTTTTCTTTTTCCACCTTTTGTCTTCAACCCTTCTGTGTGTGTTGTTGTGTGCTTGGAAGCTGATGTAAGTCCATCGAGTGGCATTCGGGTTCCAGTGTGGGTTTGTTTCGGTTCGGATGCTGACGTAAGTCCAATGATTGGCAGTCGGGCTCCACGTTTGCCTCTTTGTGTGTGTTTTGGTTCGGATGCTGATGTAAGTCCAGTGATTGGCATTCGGGCTCCACGTTTACCTGTGTGTTGTTTGTTTGATTTAGCGTGTGTCAGCCGAGCTACGAATGCTCTGATTCTTCTTCGTCCAAGAAGATACGTATGCATAGGATGCGATATCCTAGAGAGCATGTGTCGTTTCCCCAGTCCGAACTACTTCGACTCTGATGTCTATGCCTGATAGACTAAGTAGGCCCAGGAGGCGGTGTCCTGCCGAGTCAGTTTCAGTCAGTTTTCTTGTGTCTCTTTCAGCCAGTATGTGTGTGTGTTTGAGCAGTGTTTGAGCAACCATTTTCCTTTCTATTGGTCGTGGATCCCGTCGAGTACGACGGATGCGTAGGGGTGCTAATACCTTCTCTTCGCATAACCGACTCCCGATCCCATTCTCTTTGGTCGCGAGACCATGTCTTTTCCAGGTTTACTCTGAGCGTTTCCTTTCCCTCTTTTGGGATAAATAACGCATGGTGGCGGCTCTGTTGTTCTTGTTTTCCCGCCGGTTTTTCGCGTAATGCGACAGGGATCGAGCCATGTTCACATGCTAATACGCGCGTTTCACTAAAAGACGTGTCCTGTTTCTACTGGCTTCATGGCTCACGAACTAAAAATATCATGCAAAACACACGGGATAGGATCTAACACGATCTGGGCATGAAATATTTAGGGTTCTTGCGCGCCTTCATACATTCTTCATCCATTTCCAGGCTATGAACATTTTGTTTCAGAAATTGGCAAACAACACATCATTGGCTTCATCTTCTAACACACAACAACATGCTAACATTGATTTAACCTAATTCTAACCATATTAAACGAATTAAGCACAACAAGTTTCACTCATCAAAATTCAAATCAACATAACTCTCTCAAAACTCAATGAAATTTCACGATTCAAAGTGCAGTACAATCAGCATGGCAAGATCTATAATAAGCATATCAACATTTCACCATTAGCAAGGTTCGAATTCCAACCTGATTCGAAGAGCAGAAATGGATTCGTGGTAGTTTGGCCTTGTAGTGTAGAAACAACACATCTTTGATGCTCCAGGAGATGAATGAGTGAAGAATCGAAGCTCAATGGTCTTGGATATAGCTCAAATATGCAGCTGCCATGGATGATGTTCAATGTAACAGTGCTTGAAACAGCTTGAAATCTTTGCTCTCTTGCTTCAATCCAACTCAGTGATGATTGTAGATGATGATTCAATCGTGGAAATGGCAAGGGATTGGAAGAAACTTGCAAAAAAAGTGAAGAGAAAAAGTGGAGAGAAATTGCAATTCTTAGATCTAGATCTGTGTGAATGAATGTTAATCCGAAATTCTGTTAGAATTATGATTTTATATGTGCTGCTAATCCATCTTGTTAATTATGATTAAACCAAATGCAATGGTTAATGAAAATGAGTGTTTATGTGCAATTGCTAATTCACCTTCATGTGCATGGGATGCATGCTACAGTACACGAAAATGGGCCTAAGCATACTCCAAATATCATTTTTAATCAAATGCAATTGATAGAAAGTGTAGAAAATGCTTATTTTTCAAATTGACTTTTTTCCTTCCAATTTCAAATTGAATTCACCTTAAAAATGCCATTTTTATGTGATGATTTTTGATGATATATAATGAATGATTTGGATAGAACATATCAAATGGAGATTGTAGCAAGAAACCCCACTCAATTTGGCCAAATGGTATGAAAGTTATCCCACTTTGAAGTTCAAAAATTTCTTGATAATGATTTGATCATAACTTGCCAACCACAAATGAGAAATGGATGCTCTTGGACTTTTTGGAAAGGTGAGAGAAAGATATTCAACTTTCATGTTGGACAAAAATTCATTTGAAGCTTGTATGATGATGTAAATTTGAGGAGAAAAACTTTCTATTTTTGGCAATTTCCAATTACAGGTCATTTACTATTTTTGGAAACTTTTCATCTGATATCAAATTCTTCCATGTTGATCTTTGAAATGTCAAATGAGACTTGTATGGACATGAATGAACCCTTTCAAACCATCTCCCACCTTCAAATCCATGAATTCAAGCACAGTTGACCACAGTTGACTTTCTAGCGTTTCTGGTGGATTGAACAATGACTGATGATTTTTGAGCACCCAATCTTTGACCAAACCACTTCAAAAGGACCCCTAGGTCATGTGAACATGTTGAACCAACCCTAGGGCTTTACTTCCTTGAGAAATGCACTTGCTTGCTTGTTTAACTGATCCTCCTAACCAGTTGACCTAATCTTGTCTGATGGCTTGCACTTGGGCAAAGGACAATGCAATGCTATGCAATGGACAATGTAATGTTAATGACCTATTCATGAAAATGTATTTACAAAATGAGAGGTGCAAATTTGAGGTGCTACAGTAGGCAATGGGTTTATCCATCCAAACACAAAATGTAAATAACTTGTATATTCTCTTCTCATCTCTTTAATCATGTTTGCACAAACAAAATTTCCACAAAACAACAACCTTACAACAAGTATGAAAAGGGCTCCCTAGGAGTACCTAGGATGTTTTGGGTGCCTAACACCTTCCCATTACATAACCAACCCCCTTACCCAGATCTTTGTTTTCTTTTACTAGTTTTTGTTAAAACTATTAAGTTTTTTTTCGCTTTCTAACCATTCCTTTGGATAAATAGAAGTGCGGTGGCGACTCGACTTGTATGATTTACCTTGGATTTAGTCAATATCTCTAATGGTAACGAATACCCCGTTACAGAAAAGTGGCGACTCTGCTGGGGATGACTTTGCCTAGTGGGTTTTGCCTACTTTTCATATTTGTTGTATTGTTGTGTATATTGTTTTGTGACATATTTTTTGTGCAATTTGGGATTACTGTATTGTATGTAATGATTGATTTGCTTGATATTAATTCCTTGTTGTCGCATTACGCGAAAAACCGGCGGGAAAAAGAAACAACAGAGCCGCCACCGTGCGTTATTTATCCCGAAGGAGGGAAAGGAAACGCTCGAAGTAAACCTGGAAAGGAATGGTCTCACGACCAGAGATTGATGGGATCGGGAGTCGGTTATGCGAAGGGAAGGTATTAGCATCCCTACGCATCCGTCGTACTCGACGGGATCCACGCTCAGAAAGAATAGAAGAAAGGTTGCTAAAAGACTGCTCAAAACACTGCACAAGCTGGACTGAAACACAGATGAAAGACGGAAGAAACGGGACTCGGCAGGATATCGCATCCTGGGCCTAGGTAGTCTGTCAGGCACAAACATCAGAGTCGACATAGTTCGGGGAATAGGGGAAACGTGCTCGCTAGGATGTCGCATCCTATGCATACGTATCTTCTCTAACCAGAGAAGAATCAGAGCACTCGTAACTCGGCTAACGCACGCTGAAACAAAACACTGAAACAGGGACGCTGAGACAGCAAACGAAACACATAACTGGAATCGGAATGCCAATCGTTGGGCTTACATCCAACTCCGAACAAACAAACGCACACAGGAAACCGACTGCCAATCGCTGGACTTACGTCAGACTCCAAGCAATAAAACACACACAGGAAACCGACTGCCAATCGCTAGACTTACGTCAGACTCCGAACACACACAAGGGGGTGAAAAAGAAAAAGGGCGTCCGGAGAGATCAGCTCATCTCCTGCCTACGTACCTCATCTGGTATGAGGATCAGGGCGACGTAGTTCCCCTAAACAAGGAAATAACTTCTAACCTAACCAGAGACAAGGGAGATAACAAGCTACTAGGGAGACTACGACTCAAGCCTAGAAGTTGTCATGCATAAGATCCCTATGTTGAGGTCTCTATCCTAACTTGCACAGGAAGCAAGCTAGCCTAAACAACACAATCAAACAAATACAAGCACAATAAAGCAAGCACACACACTATATGCAAACAATTGGCTCATACAAGGCTAGGCTGTAGAAACAAGCCAACTGGAATGGGGTGTTTTTAGCTCTTAACCCTAACATTGAGAGTTAGGGTGAAGCAGATGAAATGGAGATGAGGGTTATGCCTCATAGCTCTTATCCCTGGCCTGGGAGAGCTTGAATCAAATAGAAAGTGTGGGAGTTCAGAATGAAGGAACTCTTCTCCACAAATGACTGACTCTATGGACAAGATTTTGGGTTCTTATTCACAATGCATCAACACATGGTGTGAGCAAAGTGAATGACACAACTGAATAGCAGGGGATGGATTGCACATCCCTTTTATCTGCCAATTGCCTCTTAAGAGGACTTAACCTACTTGGCACAAAATTAAACATCCACAAACATTGCCTCTTAAGGAGGGCTTCAGACAGGTGCCTACCAATAACAGTAGGTCTTCCAGACTACATGAAGATCAAGGAATTATACCTCAGTGGTATGCCAACCACAAGCAAGCAAAGCAAAGTTCAAATGAACTTAAAGCAACTTAAGCACCTGTGGAAACAGCTAAACCAATCAGTACAAAATCCAGACAATAGTCAACAGTCAATATCAAACAGACAAACCAATATGCAACACATAAGCCATAAACACAAGTGAATTATCCTCAAAGCCTACAAAACAACAAGTGTTAGCAAACAACAACAAATTACCAAGCTCAAATGAAGGAGCAACATCAATCATGGAGATGCATACTTGAACCTGAAATTCACAACTCAAATGTGAGTAACAAACCACTAGGTCAAAGCCTAGGGTCAAAAGTGAATCAAAAATCCAAAACAGAACTTGATATTCAACATGGATCATATTTAACCAATCAAGAACAAGTCCTAAAAAAGACCAAATCATAATCATCATTCAAGTTCATGTAATAGGCAAGAGAAGTCAATGACCAATTCAATGCATCCAAATGATAATCATGAATGATAATTCCCAAATAAAACAGAAATGATTCAAATAATTCTGGAAAAATTCATGAGTAATCAACACATCCAAAACATCCATCACACAAAAAATCAGAAGCATTAGAGGTCATTTGGCATGGAAATCAAATTGCACAAGTTAAACAACCAAATGTGTGACACAAATTGTCACACCATGCAAACACAAGCATAAATCAGAATAGGTACATGAGAAAAATACCAAACCAAGCCTAAAACATCCATCAACATGTCTAGAATCAGCATGTAAAATTTCAAGTCCATTGGATTAAAAACAAGCATTTCATGATAGAAAGAGTAAGGCAAGGTCACAAATGCACATGTGTTCAATCAACCTAGAGCCAATAAAATTCCAGCCATGCACAACTTTTGAAATCATGATCATTAAAAACTAGACATCTCAAGAATAATTTTGCAAAAAATTGGAGATGAATTGATGCATTTTTTAATTTTATATGATTTTATGAAGTTAGCATACCAAAATGAGATTCAAATATGAACATGCATGGCAAAAGAGGAGGGAAACACTAAAAATGAATGAACAATTTGAATATTGCACTCGGCCAGAATCGATCCTAGTCCAAATTTGAAAAGTGAGCGCGCCAAGGCATGAAACGACACCGTTTCATTAAAAACCGTAAGCTGCATGGCAAAATCCAGAAAATTGCCGCTATTGTCCAGAAAACCGTTGCTAATTACCAGAAACCGACGTAATGCATGCATCTTCATCTTCTTCATGATGAAGATGATGAATGTTCATCCTCAAATTTCCAGAAATTCCAGAAACTTCCAGAATTCAACAAAATTTATGTCATTCAAATCCTTATTCCATGTACATCATAGATCAACTAACAATTCATTCTAAAACATCATAACAAATTCAAATCGAGCATGAGCATTTTTGGATGCAAAACTTCAAATGCACATAACTTAGCCAATAATGCTCCATTTCACACGATTTTTGGCTCAGAATTCTCAGCAAACAAAGATCTACACGAATATGCTCATGAATTGAAGAATTATGAAGGTCGAAAATCCTACCTCTTGAAGAGCAGATTCTTGTTTTGCACGCTCCAAGGCTCTAAGTGATCCAAAGCTGTTCCAGAATGATTGTGGAGATGATTGATGAAGAATTGGAAGTTCTAACACGTGTGAATTCAGCTTAATTTGAAAACTCCATTGACACCTTCAAGCTTCAAGCATGGTTGAATCTGGCACGAATTCTTCAGAATGCACGTTCAATCTCACTCAAAACCACTCCATGATCATGAATTCACAAAGAGAAATGAGGTTTATGTGAAGAATTTGGAAGTTCTTTGTGAGAGAAAAATTTGAGCAAAATTCTAAATCTAGATCTGAAAGTGTGTGTTCTGTATGAAACAGTTGTGATTAAGCTTATATATGTCCTCTTAATCATTCTGAAATTAAGCTTAAGCCTTGTTTAATTGGGATTAGAGGAGTATAAGGTGTATGCACCAATTTGCATTTTCACCTCATGCATGAGATGCACACGTGAACAGTGCACACCAAGGCCCAAATCCACTCAAAATTACTCCATGCACACATTAGGATTGGAATTACATGCATGTGATCAACCAATTTTGATTTTGGAAAATTTCCTTCAAAAACTTCATGAATAAGCAAGTGATCATATGTCCAAATTTCATGCAATGTGATTGTTGATTTGGAAACTTCATGTCATGAGGAGAATTGTGCAAGAAGAACCACCAAATTTGGAGTCTTGGTTCAAAAGATATGGCCATTTGAAATTCCAAGCACACTTTGCAATGATTTGATCATAACTCCTTAACCATTCATTAGAAATTCATGATCTTGGACTTTTTGGAAATGGGAGAGAAAGATATTTAACTTTCATGTTAGACAAAATTTCATTTCAAGCTTCTTTGATGTTGGAAAGTTGCGTTGAAGTTGGTCCAAAAACTTGCCATTTTTGGAAACTTGAAATTACAGGTCACTTTCCATTTTTGGAAACTTTTGATCTGGCTTCAAAATCTTCAAGGTAGATGTTTGACATGTTGAATAACCTTCTTTGGGACATGAATGAAGTGTCTCAAACCATTTCTCCATCTCCTAGCCCTCAGTTGACTTGCAGTTGACTTTTATGGGCCTCAGATGACCTGGTCATGCACTGTGGACTTTGAGCCTTCAACACTTGGCCAAATTGCATCAAAATGAACCTTGGGTCATACAAACCCTCTAGAACAACCATAGGGCCCTTATCTCATGGAAAAACCCTTGCTCTCTTGCACAAAAGGATTCTCCTGATCAGTCTTGACTGATGAAATGCAACATGATATGCAATGCTAATGACCTAAAAATGAAATGAATGTACAAATGGGAGGTGGAAATTTGTGGTGCTACAGCTGCCCCTATTCAATCAACTGGGAACCTGAACGGATGAGAGCAACAGCTGTCAGACCTTCAAGGTACACAAGGATTGAATACCAAAGAACCGTAGAAATTTGCACTCTGCGGGGATCCAAGAAAAGAAAGTTCACCAATGGCAACTTCCACTGGGTTTTTATATTCATCACTGGACCAGACAAGACGTTTATCAACGACTCCACTGGGGATTTTGATTGTTATCAATGAAAAGATACAGCCAGACGTCAAGGGACGAATGGGAAAAACTCAACGTTTACCGAAACCAACGGAGAGGTGACCAGATATCAACGGATGAATGGGAAGACTCGACCAGACGTCAACGGACGAACAGGAGAAGCTCGACGTTTATCGACACCAACAGAGAGGTGACCAGACATCAACGGATGAATGGGAAGACTCGACCAGACGTCAACGGACGAACGGGAGAAACTCGACGTTTATCGACACCAACGGAGAGGTGACCAGACATCAACGGATGAATGGAAAGAGATACAACCAGACGTCAACAGACGAATGGGAAAAACTCGACTTTTACCAATACCAACAGAGAGGTGACCAGACATCAACGGATGAATGGAAAGACTCGACCAAGCATCAACGGATGAATGGGAGGAACACAACCAGACGTCAACGGACGAATGGGAAAAACTCGACGTTTATCGATACCAACGGAGAGGTGACCAGACATCAACGGATGAAAGGGAAGACTCGACCAGACGTCAACGGACGAACGGGAGAAGCTCGACGTTTATCGACACCAACGGAGAGGTGACCAGACATCAACGGATGAATGGGAAGACTCGACCAGACGTCAACGGACGAACGGGAGAAGCTCGACGTTTATCGACACCAATGGAGAGGTGACCAGACATCAACGGATGAATGGGAGAAAGAGATACAACCAGACGTCAACGGACGAATGAGAAAAACTTGACGTTTACCAATACCAACGGAGAGGTGACCAGACATCAACGGATGAATGGGAGAAAGAGATACAACCAGACGTCAACGGACGAATGGGAAAAACTCGACGTTTACCAATACCAACGGAGAGGTGACCAGACATCAACGGATGAATGGGAGAAAGAGATACAACCAGACGTCAACGGACGAATGGGAAAAACTCGACGTTTACCAATACCAACAGAGAGGTGACCAGACATCAACAGATGAATGGGAGAAAGAGATACAACCAGACGTCAACGGACGGATGGGAAAAACTCGACGTTTACCAACACCAACGGAGAGGTGACCAGACATCAACGGATGAATGGAAGAAAGAGGATGTGACGAACATTGAAAGATGATGTCTACGGACACCAAAAAAGGAACACACGCGGGTGCTGACATGACATTTACCGGTATCACAAGGATGACATCTACATATGTCAAGACAAGGGTAAACACTTGCCGGGGATCTCACTGAGGAGAATCAAACATTTCTTCCACGGGTGGGTGAGGAAATAAACCTCCCTGGGGGATTACCAACCCTGAATGCTGTCTTTCAAGAGCAACTGTAGCAAATGTGCCGTACAGATGTTGAACAATGGTCTTCCTCTGCTGGGGAAAGGGTCCAATTAGGTTTGACACATGTATGCCTATGTTTGAATTTTTCTATGGCGTAATGCTCCATGTTGCATGGAAATGCTACGCGATTTGAGGATGCAATGATTACTACATGCAAGATGCAAATGAAGAAAACTCCTGCTGGGGAGCAAATGATCGCTCTGCTGAGCACACAATTTTGATTAGATTCTCCAACTCTGTGGGGAGACGCACTGCTGGGGGTGCCTTACTGATCTGATACTCTGGGGACGGCAGAGGAAATAACTCAACTGGGGATACTCTGTCTGGGGAACACACCAACTTCTCAAACGTGCTGGGGACTAGCATTGCTGCTGGAGAAAGGATAAATCCCACCGGGGACACCTTTCACTGATCCAATCCACATGGGGACTCCGCTAGGGGAAACAACCAATGCTCACCTCTACTGGGGATAATTTTCACCGAACATGATCCGCTTGGGGGACTTCGCTGGGGAAAACCATCAACGCAAACCTCCGCTGGGAAAAACTACCCACTTCAAAATTGCTGGGGAGAAAATTCACAACCCTGCTGGGGAAAGTGCATTCACGACCATGCTGAGGATTATAGTACTTCATACCCGACTGCTGAGGAACAAACTACTCACTCCCCACTGGGGATACAACAAACTTCAGATTCAGTGGGGATCAACAGCCTTCAGACTAGCTGGGGATAGAATAGCCTTTGAACCTGCTACCCGACTGCTGGGAAAGAACAATTCTAACAGCTTTCAAACTTGCTTGGGGAAATAGCCACTTGCGGACCTGGATGAAAAACATCTTCAACCCTGCTGGGGAAAAACATCTCTCCACCCTGCTGGGGAAAGGCATTCATAACCCTGATTGCTGAGGAACAATCTACCCACAGACACCAACGCTGGGGATATGGCAACCTTCAGGCTCGCTGGGGAGACACCGGTCTCGAATCTGCTAGGGAGATAACACTCTCAAATCCACTGGGGAGATATGGCCTATTTGACACGGAACACCCGCCGACTCGTCGAACACGACATTCATCATCTAACCACAGTGTCCACTTTCCTCTTTTGAGAGCTCCCAGATTCATTCGGTCTTTTCTAATTCATCACCTAGTATTCTCGTCCTTCTTTACTTTGAGACAATTGATCTCCTCAGATCCGGGCTCACTCTCTAATCTTCAGACTTTGAAGAGTCTTCTTGATTACCCTCTAGGATCGTTGTCCTTCTTTACTTCGAGGCAATTGATCTCCTCAGATCCGGGCTCATTCTCTAATCTTCAGACTTTGAAGAGTCTTCTTGATTACCTTCTAGGATCGTCGTCCTTCTTTTGCCGTCTTTTCACCGTTCTTCTATCCCTTGCCCTTGATTGGACTCTGCAGGGATCTTCTGTCAAAAGGTTACCCATCACAAACTGCAAGTGAATGAAGATATCTAACAGCACCTGCACAAGAGATCGTTAGATAAAAGCGTGCCCCAGGCATGCCAACATTTCAACACCTAGGTCACTCAAACTTCCGAATAAGGTTTCCAGATTTCGATCTTATAAGCATGTATCGGAAGGGACCTCTATGTTTCAAAATGCAAATATTCTTATAAAAAATAAACGGATGTTTTCGCAATCAAAGCGGTAATGAAGACAAAAACAAAATTATTTGACTGAACATGCATTTATTGACTGAAAAAAAGGTGGCTCAAAACCGAGCAACACACAAGAAGCAATCCCTGAAAAGAGGTGATTGTGCACAAAAGGAAAAATCTATCCTAATAGCAATGTGAAACCGTGATCTCATCGGGTTCCAACTTGGTTACACCCCATATGTCCTCAAGACTTTCCGCACTTTCTGTCTTCTGAACAAGACGCTTCCGATCGATCTCTGTCGGGGATTATCCAAGTCATATCCAAAGCACAAATGACCATGCTAGACGCAGTTGTTCGTTTCAGTCCCTCTTTTGCCTGGACCGCCCTTTCGGGTTTTCAGTCCACCGGGTTACCCTTTTTTGCCCAAGTCGCCCTTGTGGGGTTTTCGACTTGCCGGGTGTACAGTTTTTCTTTTATCCCTAATTTTTGCCCGAACCTTTTCCTTTTCTTTTGGTTCGCCGGGATGCCCATTTTTTTCTGGACTCTTTTATTATTTTCGTCCAGCGGGTCTCTTTTACGAAGTATTATTTAACTGCGTCCACATTCACAGGGGAGGGAAAATCCTCGTCATTCGTGATCATCAACAAAGCTCTGCCAGAGAAAACCTTCTTGACCACGAACGGACATTCATAACTGTATATCCACTTGCCCCACGATCGTCTTGAGGAGGAAGGATCCTTTTCAACACCAACTCTCCCACGTGGTACGCACGAAGTTGCACTTTTCAGCCACAAGCACGTTTCATTCACTGGGTACAACTGCTCATGACAAATAACGGCCAGCCCTTTTTTTTTTCAATCGGGCTCCCTTCATACCGGGTCCTTACCCACTCAGCCTTTTCCAATTTTACGCCCACCAGGACTCTCCACAATGGGATCTAGACTTCAGTAAGTAATACCACTTCTATCCCATACACGAGCGAGCGCGGCGTTGCCCCAGTAGATGTACACACCGAAGACCGATACCCAGGATACAAGCTTCGTATTCAGCCACCATTGTTGGTGCATTCAAATGTTATCCGGGCAACAAAAGGAATGTGGGATCTTTTCGGCGTAACCAAAACGGTACCAACCCCACTACCATTTATATTGACAGCCCCATTAGACATCAGAATCCGTTCGGATTCAGGGTCAGGCCCCTCCTCCGGGATCGGTTTCTCACAATCTTTTGATTTGAAAACCTCGATGTCCTCCTCAGGGAACTCAAACTTCCTTGGTTGATAATCCTCAAGGGGTTGCTGGGCGAGGTAATCGGACAATACACTCCCCTCGATTGCTTTCTGAGAAGTATACTGAATATCGTATTCAGTCAACATCATTTGCCCTCTCGTCACCCGTCCGGTCAATGCTGACTTATCAAACGCATACTTGATCGGATCCATCTTGGACATCCACAAAGTGGTATGAACCAGCATATACTGTCTCAGTCGGCGAGCAGCCTATGCCAAAGTACAACAAGTTTTTTCGAGCAGTGAATGTATTGTTTCACAGTCGATAAACTTTTTGCTAAGGTAAATTGCATGCTCTTTTCGACCAGACTCGTTATGCTGACCCAGTACACCTCATAGACCCCTCGAGGGCTGTCAAGTACAGAATTAACAACCGTCTCTCCACGGGAGGCATCAGAATCAGAGGTTCCTGCAACTTATTCTTTTATCTTTCAAATGCCCCTTGGCAATCATTATCCACCTGACCGTTTGCTCTTTTTTGCCAGCTTGAATGGGTTCCCACGTGGCTGTCAGATGAGATATGAACGTGAAATGCAATTCAATCTATCTAAGAAACCATGAACCTTCTTTTTCTGTTCTCGGTTCAGGCATTTCTTTGTATTGCTTTTCTTTTCTTTTCTTTTCTTTCTTTTTAGCAGGATCAACCTCGATTCCTCTTATCCGCTCACAATAAGCCTCAGCGTTTTACCGGACAACACTCCACAAGTGCACTGATTCAGACTCAACCTCAGTCTGAGTTGTCTCTATCCGGTCAAACAACTTGCCCCGGTCTACCGGATGCCCTTTTTCTGTTTGGGACTTTGCTATCATGTCATCAACATAGCATTTGATTCCACGATGAATCATATCATGAAACAAAGTCACTCTGATACGTGGCACCGGCGTTCTGCTTCACTGGAGGACAGTCTTTTCTCAATGGTAGCTTGTGTACCGCGATATCGGTATCCGACCCTGGCATATCCTGATACAACCAGACGAAGATATCAACATGCTCTCTTAACAGTGCTACCATTCTGCTCTTGACATTTGCCTCTGAAGCGGCCCTAACCTTCACTTCCTTTCTGACCTCGGCGGTGCCTGGAATAACAATCTTGAATCGCTCCTCGTGTGGTTGAATCACCTTCTCCTCTTGTTTCAACAACCTGGCTAATTCTAGCAGATCACAATCTTCTTCGCCTTCTTCTTCGGCATGATAGATCGGATTGTCGAAGTCATATAGAGGTGTAACCGAATTGTTATCAATGAGATCAGGAGGATAGTCACTTTTGAAGTCGGAACAAGATGAATCAAAAGGAAAGAAAAATGAAAATAAACATTGCCATTTTTATTATTATTTTTTAAACTGCAAAAATAACTTAAAAACAGGGAACACCGCTTTTAATCACAAAAACATCCATTCATTAATGATGCAAAATGTTGCAAAATGAAACACATGAGATGGCCCTTACAATGGACCATTACGTTTCGGGAAAAACGTATGGCTTTCATGCAAACAAAATTGAAATACAGAAATACTACTCTTCATGATGAGTGACGGTGATGATCTTTGAGGCCTTCTAGTTCCCTGGTACGCATGATTTTATCCACGAGTCAAGCTCGCAGTCACTGTTAATCTCTTCACCCACTGTACAGGCGTGACCTGGATCCAGCATTCCGGCACTGACGAATGTGAACGGTTGACGACGTCCTCTGTTCTGTTCAGACGAGTCTTGGTCTAGCTGATAGCCAACCCGAACATATCCGCTTTCACCATAATGTCTATGATCTTTCCCCAGCCTAGGGCTTCTCCGTTCTTCACCACTTCCATGGCCTGTTTGTAGGAAGAAATGGACAACTTCTCTTTCTCAGCAATAATGGCGTTTTCCACCTTGATGGTTTCAACAGCCTGACTTGGTGTTTCAAATTTTCCACCGTCCATTTATACTGCCATCATTCTCTGGATCGTTTCCCCCATCACTACACACCCGCTTGTGGCGACAGCCGCACAACAGTTATCAACACTAGGGAATGCTCCACTCTTCATCAGATGTTTTGGGACCACAAACATTGGAGTTTTTAACTGATCCCCATCAGTCACCTCTATTCCTCTCTTGTCCTTTGACATCACCTTCACCCCCACAGGACCCTGCATCGGCACGGGGTTAACATTATCATTCAGTATCTGTGCCAAACTGATAGCCTTAGAATCCACCATGTCCTGGACGGCATGCTTAAAAGCTCTACAACCCTCAATGTTATGTCCTGGTGCCCTAGAATGGAACTCGCACCTGGCATTCTCATCGTAGTTTGCAGGTCTCCGATGCAGTTCTACAGGAACAAATATCCTCGGCCGAACTAACCCAAGATCCCTTAACCTTTTGAACAAAAGGGTATAAGTCACGGGTGGCTTATCAAACTGACGATCCGTCGTCCCCTTCTTCACTTGGCCCTTAGCTTTCTGTGTTTTCTGTTGAGGTAGCGGTTGTTGCTGTTGTACAGGTGGATTACCAGCAGGAGTGGTTACAGTGGCAACATAAGGGTGGTAACGATCCTTACCGTGTTCCTTTCGGGCAGGCACCCCACCTGATTCAACCTCCTTCTTGAGCTGACCATTACCAGAGGGCTTCCTTACTACGGATGACGGAGCCTTTCCCTGAACCTTCTCCGTTATCATCCAGCTTTCAATTCTCTCCAACCTCTCAGCAATTGCTTTCTGTCCCAAGGCAAGCCCTTGCACAACACTGAACAACTCCTTCATCATCTCTTTCAATTCGAGAATGTCGGCGTTGGATGGATCCATCAGCCCGAGTTTGTTGAGTCTGGCAGGATTTCTGAACGGAGGAGCTATGCGCACTGGTTAGATACTGACACCTACAAAACAGCAAACAGGTTAATATGACTCACACATGTAATGTCTATCCATACTAGGAATATTCTATCCTTTGATTCTGGCTTCCTCGAGACGGATAATATTTTATCAATAACATTCTGACATCAGGATGTCTCTCGACCAGAACCTCAATCAAAATGGACCCTGAGCACGGATAGACATGCGTTAAATGCAGATGAATGCGAAATGGGAATGATGCAAATGCATGCAGGCAGGTCACTGTTCCATCTTCCAAGTCATCTGAAAACCCATCAAGTCTCTGAACCAGTCACAGTCATATGAGGGACTAAGTCACCATAAATCCAACTTGGGGAGTTCCGAAATAAACGAAACGGAGGATATGTCACCATTATCACAGGAAATCCACTGAACGGATGACGACCAAATCCTCTGAACCAATATCCTCAAATTCGACCCGGGGATTCGAAATAAACGGAACCCGCTGATAGATATCACAGACAGAATTCCGGCGTGTCAGAAGTAAGTACCCATAAGTCCATCTGAACCATAGTCACCATCAGATCAAGAGTCACCAACGGTACCTGTAAAATGATGCATTCCCTCCCCACTCACGGGTGTCATCTAGGCCAGGGTAAGGTCAAGAGAAACGCAGGATAAATAACCCTTTCAAGAATATCATCATATACACACCAGATGTATGTAACGATAATACCCCATCAGAGTCTGAACTGCTCGTGATATCATGTTCCACTAAGTGGCGCAATACCACCTGCTTCCCATGAATCACTATATTCCTAGGTGTCCTAAAGTTCACTCATAGCCTGGGTATTAGGCCTTTTACCTCTTGTAACTCCCACCCCACAGAGAGACAGATACACAGCCAGCACAATGAAATTATGATGCATGCAAACATAAAGGCAAACATAAATGCAAACATATACAATCATAGCATGATAATAAATGCAATAAATAAAACAGTAAAAGCAACCAAAACCTATCCTAAAGAGCGCTAGGACTGACTCGCTTAGGGAAGATGGACCAGCAATAGGTCAACTTCTCGGGATTGTTCCCCAGCAGAGTTGCCAGCTGTCGCATTACGCGAAAAACCGGCGGGAAAAAGAAACAACAGAGCCGCCACCGTGCGTTATTTATCCCGAAGGAGGGAAAGGAAACACTCGAAGTAAACCTGGAAAGGAATGGTCTCACGACCAGAGATTGATGGGATTGGGAGTCGGTTATGCGAAGGGAAGGTATTAGCACCCCTACGCATCCGTCGTACTCGACGGGATCCACGCTCAAAAAGAATAGAAGAAAGGTTGCTAAAAGACTGCTCAAAACACTGCACAAGCTGGACTGAAACACAGATGAAAGACGGAAGAAACGGGACTCGGCAGGATATCGCATCCTGGGCCTACGTAGTCTGTCAGGCACAGACATCAGAGTCGACGTAGTTCGGGGAATAGGGGAAACGTGCTCGCTAGGATGTCGCATCCTATGCATACGTATCTTCTCTAACCAGAGAAGAATCAGAGCACTCGTAACTCGGCTAACGCACGCTGAAACAAAACACTGAAACAGGGACGCTGAGACAGCAAACGAAACACACAACTGGAATCGGAATGCCAATCGCTGGGCTTACATCCAACTCCGAACAAACAAACGCACACAGGAAACCGACTGCCAATCGCTGGACTTACGTCAGACTCCAAGCACACAAACACACACAGGAAACCGACTGCCAATCGCTAGACTTACGTCAGACTCCGAACACACACAAGGGGGTGAAAAAGAAAAAGGGCGCCCGGAGAGATCAGCTCATCTCCTGCCTACGTACCTCATCTGGTATGAGAATCAGGGCGACGTAGTTCCCCTAAATAGGGAAAGAACTTCTAACCTAACCAGAGACAAGGGAGATAACAAGCTACTAGATGGACTACGACTCGAGCCTAGAAGTTGTCATGCATAAGATCCTTATGTTGAGGTCTCTATCCTAACTTGCACAGGAAGAAAGCTAGCCTAAACAGCACAATCAAACAAATACAAGCACAATAAAGCAAGCACACACACTATATGCAAACAATTGGCTCATACAAGGCTAGGCTGTAGAAACAAGCCAACTGGAATGGGATGTTTTTAGCTCTTAACCATAACATTGAGAGTTAGGGTGAAGCAGATGAAATGGAGATGAGGGTTATGCCTCATAGCTCTTATCCCTGGCCTGGGAGAGCTTGAATCAAATAGAAAGTGTGGGAGTTCAGAATGAAGGAACTCTTCTCCCTAAATGACTGACTCTATGGACAAGATTTTGGGTTCTTATTCACAATGCATCAACACATGGTGTGAGCAAAGTGAATGACACAACTGAATAGCAGGGGATGGATTGCACATCCCTTTTATCTGCCAATTGTCTCTTAAGAGGACTTAACCTACTTGGCACAAAATTAAACATCCACAAACATTGCCTCTTAAGGAGGGCTTCAGACAGGTGCCTACCAATAACAGTAGGTCTTCCAGACTACATGAAGATCAAGGAATTATACCTCAGTGGTATGCCAACCACAAGCAAGCAAAGCAAAGTTCAAATGAACTTAAAGCAACTTAAGCACCTGTGGAAACAGCTAAACCAATCAGTACAAAATCCAGACAATAGTCAACAATCAATATCAAACAGACAAACCAATATGTAACACATAAGCCATAAACACAAGTGAATTGTCCTCAAAGCCTACAAAACAGCAAGTGTTAGCAAACAACAACAAATGACCAAGCTCAAATGAAGGAGCAACATCAATCATGGAGATGCATACTTGAACCTGAAATTCACAACTCAAATGTGAGTAACAAACCACTAGGTCAAAGCCTGGGTCAAAATTGAATCAAAAATCCAAAACAGAACTTGATATTCAACATGGATCATATTTAACCAATCAAGAACAAGTCCTAAAAAGGACCAAATCATAATCATCATGCAAGTTCATGTAACAGGCAAGAGAAGTCAATGACCAATTCAAGGCATCCAAATGATCATCATGAATGATATTCCCAATCAAAATAGAAATGATTCAAATAATTTTGGAAAAATTCATGAGTAATCAACACATCCAAAACATCCATCACACAAAAAATCAGAAGCATTAGAGGTCATTTGGCATGGAAATCAAATTGCACAAGTTAAACAACCAAATGTGTGACACAAATTGTCACACCATGCAAACACAAGCATAAAACAGAATTGGTACATGAGAAAAATACCAAACCAAGCCTAAAACATCCATCAACATGTCTAGAATCAGCATGTAAAATTTCAAGTCCATTGGATTAAAAACAAGCATTTCATGATAGAAAGAGTAAGGCAAGGTCACAAATGCACATGTGTTCAATCAACCTAGAGCCAATAAAATTCCAGCCATGCACAACTTTTGAAATCATGATCATTAAAAACTAGACATCTCAAGAATAATTTTGCAAAAAATTGGAGATGAATTGATGCATTTTTTAATTTTATATGATTTTATGAAGTTAGCATACCAAAATGAGATTCAAATATGAACATGCATGGCAAAAGAGGAGGGAAACACTAAAAATGAATGAACAATTTGAATATTGCACTCGTCCAGAATCGATCCTAGTCCAAATTTGAAAAGTGAGCGCGCCAAGGCATGAAACGACACCGTTTCATTAAAAACCGTAAGCTGCATGGCAAAATCCAGAAAACTGCCGCTATTGTCCAGAAAACCGTTGCTAATTACCAGAAACCGACGTAATGCATGCATCTTCATCTTCTTCATGATGAAGATGATGAATGTTCATCCTCAAATTTCCAGAAATTCCAGAAACTTCCAGAATTCAACAAAATTTATGTCATTCAAATCCTTATTCCATGTACATCATAGATCAACTAACAATTCATTCTAAAACATCATAACAAATTCAAATCGAGCATGAACATTTTTGGATGCAAAACTTCAAATGCACATAACTCAGTCAATAATGCTCCATTTCACACGATTTTTGGCTCAGAATTCTCAGCAAACAAAGATCTACACGAATATGCTCATGAATTGAAGAATTATGAAGGTCGAAAATCCTACCTCTTGAAGAGCAGATTCTTGTTTTGCACATTCCAAGGCTCTAAGTGATCCAAAGCTGTTCCAGAATGCTTGTGGAGATGATTGATGAAGAATTGGAAGCTCCAACACGTGTGAATCCAGCTTAATTTGAAAACTCTATTGACACCTTCAAGCTTCAAGCATGGTTGAATCTGGCACGAATTCTTCAAAATGCACGTTCAATCTCACTCAAAACCACTCCATGATCATGAATTCACAAAGAGAAATGAGGTTTATGTGAAGAATTTGGAAGTTCTTTGTGAGAGAAAAATTTGAGCAAAATTCTAAATCTAGATCTGAAAGTGTGTGTTCTGTATGAAACAGTTGTGATTAAGCTTATATATGTCCTCTTAATCATTCTGAAATTAAGCTTAAGCCTTGTTTAATTGGGATTAGAGGAGTATAAGGTGTATGCACAAATTTGCATTTTCACCTCATGCATGAGATGCACACGTGAACAGTGCACACCAAGGCCCAAATCCACTCAAAATTACTCCATGCACACATTAAGATTGGAATTACATGCATGTGATCAACCAATTTTGATTTTGGCAAATTTCCTTCAAAAACTTCATGAATAAGCAAGTGATCATATGTCCAAATTTCATGCAATGTGATTGTTGATTTGGAAACTTCATGTCATGAGGAGAATTGTGCAAGAAGAACCACCAAATTTGGAGTCTTGGTTCAAAAGATATGGCCATTTGAAATTCCAAACACACTTTGCAATGATTTGATCATAACTCCTTAACCATTCATTAGAAATTCATGATCTTGGACTTTTTGGAAATGGGAGAGAAAGATATTCAACTTTCATGTTGGACAAAATTTCATTTGAAACTTATTTGATGTTGGAAAGTTGCGTTGAAGTTGGTCCAAAAACTTGCCATTTTTGGAAACTTGAAATTACAGGTCACTTTCCATTTTTGGAAACTTTTGATCTGGCTTCAAAATCTTCAAGGTAGATATTTGACATGTTGAATAACCTTCAGTTGACTTGCAGTTGACTTGCAGTTGACTTTTATGGGCCTCAGATGACCTGGTCATGCACTGTGGACTTTGAGCCTTCAACACTTGGCCAAATTGCATCAAAATGAACCTTGGGTCATAGAAACCCTCTAGAACAACCATAGCGCCCTTATTTCATGGAAAAACCCTTGCTCTCTTGCACAGATGGATTCTCCTGATCAGTCTTGACTGATGAAATGCAACATGATATGCAATGCTAATGACCTAAAAATGAAATGAATGTACAAATTTGAGGTGCAAATTTGAGGTGCTACACTTGTATGCTTGGTGATCTTTGTGAGATGAGTTCTATACCCGGACTCGAGTGCACTTAGGATAGGAGAATGGCATAGTCTTGTTGACTTGTGTGGAGTTATTTCTTAGCAAGTTGACTTGCAAGTCCATTCACTTGGTGGAGGTCATGTTGGGATCAATAATGTCACACAAGTAAGTTGTGCTTAGACATTACTCTTTCCAATATAGACCTTAGAAGCCAAAGACCTTAGTTTACCAAGCCCATCTTGGCCTATTCTTAGGATGTAGTGCGAAAGTCGTTCAAGTGTAAGATTTGATACCATTCTTACGCGATACTACACTCATAAGAGTCTCTCTTGAGAATATTTTTGGAATATGAGTAGTCGTTTCTCCGATAATATCCGAAGGATGGGATGATGACTATGGGAACCTCTTGTAGAACATGTTTGGCAAGTTTAAACCCTAGTGCATTCCCTTTGGGTGGTTTTTAACCGAGACTCCATGCTCGTGACTTACAACGAACCCTTGATTCATGGTTGATCCGTTCATGTATCCTTAATATCAATGGAACTTGGGTGTTGATAAGGTGTAAACCATAATCCACCAAAATGGATGATTGATATTAGGGATAACATGATCCATCCCATGACCTTTGTTTGGTGTGTTTTGCTTGATCCTTGAGTGTGATTGTTGCATTCATGCATTCATGCATTCATTTGCATCCATATCATAAATAATGAAGAAAATTTTCAAGGAACTTAAGGGGGTTTATTTGCAAAATTTTCAGACATGGAAAGACAAAGAAGAAAGACAAAGAAGTACAGCTTCAGACAACCAGATTTGAAAGAGTTAAGGAATCTGACATCCTATGTATTAGATCCTTTGGGTTTCAAGGCTCGCTTTGGGAAGCTTCTTCCTCTTCTGACTACTCAGGTGGATGAAGGGTTGATGAGTGTATTGGTGCAGTTTTATGATCCTTTGTACCGGTGCTTCACGTTTCCGGACTTCCAGCTTTTGCCTACCCTTGAGGAGTATGCCTACCTTGTGGGTATACCTATTCTAGACCAGTTGCCGTTCAGTGGCTTGGAGAGTATTCCTACTTCTCAAGAGATAGCTGACAAGTTGCACATAGATGAATCTCTGGTTGGTGCTCATATGAATACCAAAGGTGGAATTCAAGGTCTCCCTTCTGAGTTCCTCATTGCTCAAGCTACTGTATATGGGAAGGCCATGAGTGAGGACGCCTTTGAGGCCATATTTGTACTTCTCATCTATGGATTTGTATTGTTCCCTAACATCGACAAGTTTGTGGATGTGAACGCTATTAGGATTTTCTCTACTCTTAATCCCGTTCCGACTCTGTTGGGTGATACCTATTTCTCTTTGCATATGAGGAATGCAAAGGGTGGTGGTGCCATTGTGTGCTGTTTGCCTCTGTTGTATAAGTGGTTTATTTCTCACTTACCGCAAACGGTCGCCTTCAAGGAGAATAAGGGATGTCTACGGTGGTCCACGAGACTCATGTCTCTCACTAATGATGATATCTCTTGGTACAACCGTGTGTGTGATGGTGTGCAGATTATCGACTCTTATGGTGAATTCTCCAATGTACCTCTTCTTGGTACATGTGGTGGGATTAACTACAACCCTGTTTTGGCACGTCGTCAGCTTGGGTTCCCCCTAAAGGATAAACCCAATAACATTCTGTTAGAGGGTGTGTTCTTTCAGGAGGGTAAAGATCTGTAGCGGGGTATTCGTTACCATTAGAGATATTGACTAAATCCAAGGTAAATCATACAAGTCGAGTCGCCACCACACTTCTATTTATCCAAAGGAATGGTTAGAAAGCGAACAAAAACCTAATAGTTTTAACAAAAACTAGTGAAAGAGAAACAGAGATCTGGGTAAGGGGGTTGGTTATGTAATGGGAAGGTGTTAGGCACCCAAAACATCCTAGGTACTCCTAGGGAGCCCTTTTCATACTTGTTGCAAAGGTTGTTGTTTTTGTGAAAATTTGTTTGTGCAAACATGATTGAAGAGATGAGAAGAGAATATACAAGTTACTTACATTTTGTGTTTGGATGGATAAACCCATTGCCTACGTACCATCTTAAAAAAGATTAGGATCAAAACCTCGTAGTTCGGGATAAAAATCTCAAAAACAAGTTGGTGAATTGATTGGTCCAAAAGCCTTAAGGTCTTTTGTTATCAAAGGGAGAAAACTCAACCAAACCACAAATCCACCATGTGAGGATAGCTTCAACATGCTAGTGAGGGGTTAACCCTATAATAAGCATGGAAGACTCATTGTCCATCACTACGGACATAGGTGAGTATTACATCTACCACAAAGATAACTCAAACCTAATAGCTAAAGGTTATGGAAAATTGGATTAAGAAGTGGCCATTGGAACCACAAAAAGAAATTTGAATGGGTTATATTTATCAATTAGAAGTATGTACAAAATAGTCAAAGTTGACTTAAAGATTCAATTCAAAATAAGTATTGTGAAAAGAAAGTTTGAAAATCAAAAGCATAAGGCTTAGGTTTCTAATGTTTGAAAGCAAAGGTTAAATGTTTGCACAAAAGGTTTTGGCTTGGGTTAGAGTGGAGAGATGAAGAAGAAGGGCTAAGTCCTAAGTAAAACAAAAAAAGATGAGGGATGAAGAATCAAAACCACAATGGAGTTCCTCTCTTGAGATCATATAGATGATCCAAGTAGCTCCATCCTTTGGAATAAGCAATCACAAAGCATAAGCAATCAAACAAGTCTCTTAAAAGATCCTCAATGTGTCCTGTATCTTTCACTTTGAACATGGCAATGGTCCTCCAATTAAGCTCAAATGGAAACCCCTAGCACAAAAGCACACACATCAAAATATTCCATGAAGTAAAACAAGAATGGACAAGAGTGAGTTTAGAGATTTGGTCCTTCCAATCCATCTTCATCATTAAGATCTTTATTCCAATTTTGCATAAGGAAGGTCCTAGAATCTAAGTCCAATTCTCCATTTTTTTGCATTGGGAAGGTCCTAGAAACTAAGTCCATTTCTTTGCATTTGGTCCATAACAATCAAAACAAAAACACAAGCACAATAATATATACACAATTATGTGCTCAAGTGAGCAAAAGGCAAATGGCATTAACATAAACATGTGCTCAAGTGAGCAAAGAGAAAAGCAAATGGATAATATGTGCAAGAATAGTAAATTGCATAAAAGTAAATTACATAAAGTAAATGTTAATTGTCAATGGTTAGTGTTAGTAGTTAGTGTGCCATAAGGAAAATTTAGCGTTATGTTAAGCAATCGTAATTGGACTTATGTAGAAGTCACAGCTATCTGAGGCCGGTCAATAATAATGTAGGCAACAAACACAAGTTAGGAGTCTTGATTAGTGAACCAAGTCCCAAAAACTTGCCATGCCAAAGAGAAAATGAGAATTGATCTTGTATTGGTTTAAGCCTTTTGCATGATTTAGAAGACAACATATCCTTAATGCAAAGCCATTCACTTGATCAATTGATCAAGATGAATTAGATTTGAATCAAGGAAGATTAAATCTCCCTAACCATTGCTAACTTATCAACCTTCAACTCATTGATCAAGAAGAAAAGAAATAGAAGAAGAAGAAGGAGAAGATGGATAAGAGAAATGGAAATGGCAAAATTAAAGTGCATTAAATGAAATACAATGTGCCAATCCTCATATGTTGACCAATAACATTAAAAGTCAAGGTCAAACAATCAAAAATAAAAGTGAGATGAAGATTGGGAGTCAAGAAATGAATAAACTATTTTTGGCATTTTTTGATATTTAAAATAAACTTGAATTAAAAATAAATGGAAAGGTCAAACTTCAAAATTACTTCAAATCAACCTTGAAAGGTCCAAGTAATTTATCCTAAGTTCAACAAGGTCAAACAAAGTTTGACAAAAAATTTCAGCATTTTTGAAAGTCAGAAACTATTTTTAATCAATTAAAAATGAATAAAAATAACCTAATTGAACTAAGATCTCAAATAAATCTCAAATCAATTCAAAAATTGATGAGAATATTTTTCATAGATCCATCATCATTCAAATAGGTTAGGAAAATATTTTTGTATTTTATGAATATCAAAAACTATTTAAAATGAATTAAAAATAACCAGAAAAGAGAAAATTCACAAAAAATATCAAATGACAAAATAAAAATTATTAAAAATCAGAAATAGAAACTAGAAATTATTTGGGAAATAATGCAACTGGTCCCATAATTTTTGGATTAAAAATGAAAGAGATATTGATTTTTGAAAATAATTGGAATTAAAGAAATTAAAACCAGAAAATAGAAAATGCAAAAAATGAGAACCCTTGGATCTGAGCTCATTAATTGAGCTGGAAGATCCAAGGATCCAGAGGCGCGCGCTCATGATAAGCCACAGTCAATGCCATCACATGGGAAACAAATAAAAGTCATAACAAGCAATGGTCAGGATTCGATCTGGGAATCACATCCAACGGCCAACATTCAAACAGGCAACAGGCGGCCACCGGAGCCACCTTCTTCTCCGGTGAGCCTGCAGATTTTGGTCAACTTTGCAGGTTTTCAAACCTTCATGGAAATGCACGATCCTTATACCAAAATGAAGTTAGGGTGATGTACATCACCCCTGTAACCTTGAATCACACTCAAGATTCCTATAAGTTGAGAAATCTGAGGTGGAAGATTCAGGTATGCGAAATACAGATCAAGGAAAAGCAAAATTGAAGCTACCACTAGCTTGCATCTCAAGTGAGGACTTCAGAAAACATTAGATCTAAGCAAAAAGGTCCATGGATGATGAGAATCGAAGAAAATACCAGTTGGAATGTAAGCTTGAATTCTGGTAGCTTGAGCTCGATGCCTTGCTTGCTTTGCTAAAACAGAAGTTCAATGAGATGAATGATGAAGGTTTAGAAGCATTAGATCTAAGAATTCAACCAGATGAAGTTGAATTTTAGATCTGAAAAATTTGAGAAAAATGGAATTGCTTCTTTAGTGATGGCTATGGAAAGAATTCTGCAGCATTTCAGGTTGAATTAGGCGTGTGAAATGAATGGAATGAGGTCTCTATTTATAGAGGAAGTGGCAAGAAGCTTGTGATCAATCCGTGTGCATGGCATGTGGAGCTTCATTGCATGGGCTTGCATGATCATGCACAAGGCCTAATAACAATGCCAAATGAATTCTGAGCATCAGCCAAATGGAATTGGACGTGTAACTTGCAAGGCAATTGCTCATGTAACAAGATTTCAAGTGAATTTCTCATTTGTACCTAAACATTCATCTCTTCGAAAGTACCATTTAGAAAATCCAAACATAGGCATGTGGGTAATGGTTGGAAAGGTCTTTGTATAAGGAACAAATGTTATGTTGGACAAAAACTCATTTGAAGTGTGGAAATTTATGAAATTTGAGTTTAAAGTGCAAGGTGCAAGATATGTCAAGGCAAGGTTTCTAAAATTGGCCAACTTTCAAGCCCTTCTGTTTTGATGACGCAGGCTTCAAATGGAAACACCTCCAACATCAAAGTTGTAGATCTTTTCAAGAAGATCAAAATGGACTTATATTTTTCATCATTTGGATTTTTTATGAAAGAGTTATGGGCACTTGAAGTTGGACTTTTTTGGCTTTCAATGCATTTGGTCAAAAAGGACCTATAATGTCTTGCATTATCACATGTATTTCCTTTGAGATTTTGAACTTTTGTTCAACATAACATTTGAAGTAGACATCTTAAGATTTCCAATGCATTTGATCCCACCTCCAAATCATAAACAATGAATGAGTTATGTCCTTGGGAAGTTGACCCAGAATTAGGATTTTAGTCAAAATGACCTATAATGTATTGGAGTGGAAGATGGTCTTCCAAGCTTCAAATCAATTTTTGATGAACATGAAAGTTGTTCATATTGTCCTTAAGAACATTGTTTCTTTTGGAAGCATCTCCATTTGACCAACACATAAAACGTTAGGTCTTAGTGAATTTCAAAATAGTCAGATGAATTGACTGATCAACTTCTCAAGTCCACAACTCATATCTTGATGAATTGATGATTGAGGACACTCAAATAAGTTCAAATATGCATGAAATGATGAATTAGAGAACTTCCCTTGATTGTATTTGACCATGGGTTGAGGTTGCTTCATGAGCAAGACATTGTGATGCATAGATGAATTAGGGTTTCTCTGAAGAACAAGACCTCAAGCCCTTTGACTTGCTTTGATCAAAATGATGCATTGAGGGACTAGGGAGGCATATTTGATGGATGAGAGCTTTGGGAACCATTGTCATGCTTGCTATCATCTCCTCTTGACCATGCCTTTGTACCAATGATCTCCTAGAAGCTTTGGACGTTGTGATTGCTCAAGCTACAAACAAAAGATGTTAGTGACATATTTTGTGCGTTTGGTTAGTAAACAAAATGAGAAAAGCAATGATATACAATTCAAGCATGCTGGGTGATCTCAAACCAACTCACAGAAGGTCCCACCCAAAGGCAAAGGGAACCAAGATGCTAATGGTCCTCGAGGCTATGCAAATGAAATATTATGATGCCATGAGGGATCTTAGGGACAAAATTGGGGTCTTACAGATGCCCCTATTTAAGGTCATTCTAGCCGGAGAAGTGAAGGTTAAAATCTTCGTTTCGACGAGGTAGAATGGGCTTAAATAATAACAAAGAGATGAATTTTGGTCCCTAAGAGACCTCATGATGCAAATGTATGCAGAATGGTAACACTTTGTGGGGATATCTGTCCACAAAGGTAAAGATCAGGAGGAAATTGAAATTCCATATGAGTAATATGCTCATAAAATGGGACAGAGACTCTGGGGACTCTAATGGGGATAAGAAAAGGAATAAAATGCGTGAGCAGGTCACGACTTGAAACTTGGGGAGCAGAAATCAATGGGAAGACCCGAGCTGACTCGAAGATGCATGTATTGGGGAATATGCCAACACAACAACATTATCCATAATGGATACTTCGGATAAAAATCCGGACTCAGGTGAGGATAATCCACTAAGGGACCTCACTGGGGATATCCAAAAAGGAATCTCCTGGGGAAACAACGGGATAAGGTATTACCGGTTACTGGGTAATAAGCTCAAAGAGACGTGTGATCTGAACACCGGTATAAGGGTGAGAGAACAACATGCTCGGGAATAATGAATATCTAAGACCGGTATAAGGGTGAGAGATATCAATCAACCAAATCATCTGAGGAAGACCTAGAAAGGTATATTTCGACTCAGGAAAATCTGACTCCACAGGGGACAAAAAGTCATAATAGGGAGCAGAAGGAAGGAACACCAGGGATGCCGGTTACTGGGCATATAATAGGTGACCAACCAAAGCGTGAATTGGGGTATATTCCCAAAACACTCATCATCCAAAAAGAGGGCAAAAAGCAAACTCGATTAAGGGATGAACATTCGATTCCAAAACAGGGATACGAATCTTACTCAACTGGGGAAGAACAAAAGCTTCGACCAAAGAGTGCATGAGATATATTATCTATTACTGTCAGAACGTAGATAATATACTTGCACGGAAGATTATCCACAACCGGTTACTGTGTTAATAAAGGATAGATCGACCGAGAGAGAGAAAAGCATCGGGATACCAAAACTAGGTATATAATGATGACCAATCAAGGGGAGCAACAAACATTACCGGAAACCGGTATGAAAGATGACTTGCTGTGGATAAATTGTATAATCAGAGCAATTATCCAAAAGAATGAGGGAATATCAACACCGAATATTGGATAATGATAACCATCAAGGAGGGGATTACATCTACCGGATACCAGATAGAAAACCACGGAAAAGTAACCGTCATCAACTTAGGATGAACAAAAAGGTTAACTCTGCAAAGGAGAGAAAATAGGGTTTACAACTACCGGTATAGGGGTAGTAAACCACAGACTCCGCCGGGGATTAGATGAATGATTATCGATTACTGAGCCATTATTCATTTATACCACGGGGGAGCACAGGAAACAGTCACAAGAGGCCAATTTAGGATCCAACCAAAGAGGCAAACTGAATCAAGACTCGTCCTAGTGAGGATATAACTCAATAGGGAAACCCATCCCAATATATGTGTTGGGAGGAAGCGAAAACAACCGTCGTCCACGAGGATATAACTCAGTGGGGAATGCGGAAGGAAAGGTAAACACTTTTTGCTTAATGGGCTGACTCTACATATTGAGGGATCAGACTCCGACATCTGCTTGGAAATATATTACCAACTAGCAGAGGATAACAAACAAAAGATATATGGTAAAAAATGTAATATGAATATCCAAATGTTCGAAAATATGTGCACATATGCGTGGTTTATGTATGATGAATGCTGACAAACAGACATTTCTAACACAAACAGCTCCAAGGAAATAAGCACACAAACATCCAGTACTACATCTCAAGAGAGAGAAAACCAAATTTCACGAAGAGTATCCAATCTGCCGGGGATTAGGGATACCAGAAAATAACAAAATCTCTGCAGGGGATGAATCATCAGTCACAGTTGGGGAAAAGAGTTTATTGCACAGGTAGAAACTGCCACATAAGCAACTCTACTGGGGAATCTATCCGAGGGATAAATGGATTATGGGGATCAACCACCAAGTACCGCACCCACCAAGGAGATCACATCTCCTGAGGAGAAAAGGTTGCTACCCCGCTGAAGGGGAGAGTGGTGAATATCTCAACAAGCATACCACTTAGGGCTCCGGAGGAAGAAAATACAATCATGCCAGGAATATGAACAAATGTCTTACCCTGTTGGAGATTATACCATCCTTGGGAGAGCACTGAGGATCTCCTAAGTATCCTTTTCATCATTGTGAATGTTCACCTTGTTTAAAAAACAAGTTATGAAAAATTCATTTTTTCAAAACAACGATATTTTCTCAATTAAAAGCATGTAAAACATTTGTCGAATAGAAATAAATAAGAGTGCAAATAATTAGATAAAAGGCTCAAATTTATTTGATGGAATGGTAGCCTGCAAATGGCAAGACTCCATAGATCTTTACAAGTTTGAAATTGGTGATATATATTGGAAAATGGCTACATTGAAAATAATGACCATTTCTCCACCAATTCTGAATTCGATGCATTCGAAGCTTCAGTTGATGACGAATGAGCAAGAATCTCTGACGGATGACAGATGTAGAACAAAGTCTTGTCAGGATGCAGTTACTTGCCAAATCCCTAATTTTTGCCTAGATTGCCCCAGGGTGAGGTACTCAACCTAGCGGGATACAAATATTCATCATTTTTTATTGTCTCTAACTTTTGCCTGGATCGCCCTTTCGGGTTTTCAATCCACCGAGACGCTCATTTTTGCCTAAGCCGCCCTTTCGGGTTTTCAACTTAGCGAGCTATTCTGTTTTTATTTCTAGGAGAAGTATTTCTTGACTGCATCTGAATTCACAGAACGAGTGAAATCCTCCCCATCCATAGTTGTAAGTATTAAGGCACCGCCTGAAAAGGCTCTCTTAACAACATATGGACCTTCGTAGTTTGGAGTCCACTTGCCCCTGGAATCGGGTGCGAAAGACAAGACTTTCTTGAGCACAAGGTCACCTTCTCGGAACACACGAGGCTTGACCTTCTTATCAAAAGCTTTCTTCATTCTCTGCTGATATAACTGACCATGACACATTTCAGTCAATCTCTTCTCTTCAATCAGATTCAGCTGGTCATAACGACTCTGAACCCATTCAACATCAGTCAACTTGGCTTCCATCAAGACTCTCATTGATGGGATCTCCACCTCTACTGGGAGTACAACCTCCATGCCATAAACAAGAGAGAAAGGGGTTGCCCCTGTTGAAGTGCTGACAGATGTACGATATCCATGCAAAGCAAATGGCAGCATCTCATGCCAATCCTTATACGTCACAACCATCTTCTGGATAATCTTCTTGAAATTCTTATTAGCAGCTTCAACAACATCATTCATCTTGGGCCTGTAAGGAGAAGAATTATGATGTGCTATCTTGAACTCACCACACAGCTCTTTCATCATCCTGTTGTTCAAGTTAGATCCATTATCAGTAATGATCTTGTCTGGCACACCATATCGGCATATGAGTTGATTCTTGATAAACTTCACGACCACCTGTCTGGTCACATTTGCATATGATGCCGCTTCAACCACTTAGTAAAGTAATCAATTGCTACGAGAATAAATCTGTGCCCATTAGATGCTTTTGGCTCTATCATGCCAATCATGTCAATTCCCCACATGGAGAAAGGCCAATGTGATGAAATCACATTCAAAAGTGTCGGAGGAATATGAATCTTATCCGCGTAAATCTGACACTTGTGGCATTTCTTCACGTATTTGCAGCAGTCAGACTCCATTGTCAGCTAATAGTAGCCTGCTCTCAACATCTTTCTAGCCATGGCATGTCCATTGGAATGAGTACCAAATGAACCCTCATGGACCTCAGTCATTAACAGGTCTGCTTCGTATCTATCCACACATCTGAGCAGAACCATGTCAAAATTTATCTTATAAAGTACATCACCATTGAGGTAGAAACTGCCTGACAATCTCCTCAAAGTCTTCCTATCTTTTACAGATCAAGGAAAAGCAAAATTGAAGCTACCACTAGCTTGCCTCTCAAGTGAGGACTTCAGAAAACATTAGATCCAAGAAAAAAGGTCCATGGATGATGAGAATCGAAGAAAATACCAGTTGGAATTTAAGCTTGAATTCTGGTAGCTTGAGCTCGATGCCTTGCTTGCTTTGCTAAAACAGAAGTTCAATGAGATGAATGATGAAGGTTTAGAAGCATTAGATCTAAGAATTCAACCAGATGAAGTTGAATTTTAGATCTGAAAAATTTGAGAAAAATGGAATTGCTTCTTTAGTGATGGCTATGGAAAGAATTATGCAGCATTTCAGGTTGAATTAGGCATGTGAAATGAATGGAATGAGGTCTCTATTTATAGAGGAAGTGGCAAGAAGCTTGTGATCAATCCGTGTGCATGGCATGTGGAGCTTCATTGCATGGGCTTGCATGATCATGCACAAGGCCCAAAAATAATGCCAAATGAATTCTGAGCATCAGCCAAATGGAATTGGACGTGTAACTTGCAAGGCAATTGCTCATGTAACAAGATTTCAAGTGAATTTCTCATTTGTACCTAAACATTAATATCTTCGAAAGTACCATTTAGAAAATCCAAACATAGGCATGTGGGTAATGGTTGGAAAGGTCTTTGTATAAGGAACAAATGTTATGTTGGACAAAAACTCATTTGAAGTGTGGAAAGTTATGAAATTTGAGTTTAAAGTGCAAGGTGCAAGATATGTCAAGGCAAGGTTTCTAAAATTGGCCAACTTTCAAGCCCTTCTGTTTTGATGATGCAGGCTTTAAATGGAAAAACCTCCAACGTCATAGTTGTAGATATTTTCAAGACAATAAAAATGGACTTAAATTTTGCATCATTTGGATTTTTTATGAAAGAGTTATGGGCACTTGAAGTTGGACTTTTTTGGCTTTCAATGCATTTGGTCAAAAAGGACCTATAATGTCTTGCATTATCACATGTATTTCCTTTGAGATTTTGAAATTTTGTTCAACATAACATTTGAAGTAGACATCTTAAGATTTCCAATTCATTTGATCCCACATCCAAATCATAAAAAATGAATGAGTTATGTCCTTGGGAAGTTGACCTAGAATTAGGGTTTCAGTCAAAATGACCTATAATGTATTAGAGTGGAAGATGGTCTTCTAAACTTCAAATAAATTTTTGATGAACATGAAAGTTGTTCATATTGTCCTTAAGAACATTTTTTATTTTGGAACCATCTCCATTTGACCAACACATAAAAAGTTAGGTCTTAGTGCATTTCAAAATAGTCAGATGAATTGACTGATCAACTTCTCAAGTCCACAACTCATATCTTGATGAATTGATGATTGAGGACACTCAAATAAGTTCAAATATGCATCAAATGATGAATTAGAGAACTTCCCTTGATTGTATTTGACCATGGGCTGAGGTTGCTTCATGAGCAAGGCATTGTAATGCACAGATGAATTAGGGTTTCTCTGAAGAACAAGACCTCAAACCCTTTGAATTGATTTGATCAAAATGATGCATTGAGGGACTAGGGAGGCATATTTGATGGATGAGAGCTTTGGGAACCATTGCCATGATTGCTATCATCTCCTCTTGACCATGTCTTTATACCAATGATCTCCTAGAAGCTTTGGACCTTGTGATTGCTCAAGCTACAAACAAAAGATGTTAGTGACATATTTTTTGCTTTTGGTTATTAAACAAAATGAGAAAAGCAATGATATACAATTCAAGCATGCTGGGTGATCTCAAACCAACTCACAGAAGGTCCCACCCAAAGGCAAAGGGAACCAAGATGCTAATGATCCTCGAGGCTATGCAAATGAAATGTTATGATGCCATGAGGGATCTTAGGGACAAAATTGGGGTCTTACAAGATCCCCAAGGCTTGAAGGGCAGAATGGTCCGCGCTTGGCGCAAGATTCATAGGAAAGGAAGGAAAGAGTTGGGTCCTAATAATTGTGTTGCTATGGAGCCGTACACTGCTTGGGTTAGGAAGAGAGCGTCCGAGTATCTCATGCCCTACGAGTATCCGAGACCTACCCCTTTGGTTATGGTTGGGCCTTCAACCCTCCCTAATCAAGGAGTAGAGGAGTTGAGAGACGAAGACCGATCACGTGCTTGGATCCATGAAAGGGAGGAGTTGCTTCAGCAGATCAAAGAGAAGGACGCTTTGATAGAGTTCCTTGAACATCAGGTTATTGATGATCCTGACGATGCATGGACTTCTCTACTTCCTCAGTCTTCCAAGTTTTGGAAGAGGAAGTACGACCGACTCGCCAAGGAGAAGGCAGATATGGAGGCAGCTTACGAGAGAGAGGTGAAGAGGCTTCGTGCATCCTATCTTCCTGTGTCCCGAGCTTTAGATGATTGTTTCTAGGGATCCATAAGATGATTATTTTCCTTTTCTCTTGTATATGATTGATAATGTTGTACTTCTTTTCCCCGATATTATTTGATGAGATATTTCCACGTGTGATAAAAAAACAAATCATATGCACGAGCATTGCATGCATCATGTGCATAAGCAGGTTTTGTTCCTGGCTTCTTGTCCTGTGGTCTAACTCTATGTTCTTCATTTATTTTGAAGACAAGCTGACTCACCGGTACTACACCAGAGCCAACATTTCAAGACTGATGGATCATCTAGAACAAGAGAATCGCGAGCTGAAAGAGGAAGTGTCCAGATTAAGTGCCTTGATGGAATCATTCTTGGCTGCCCAGAGCCAGTCTTCTCCGACACCTTCAACTCCTCCCCAGAGGACAGTCATCTCTGAGATTGTCTCCTCAACTGTGCCTGCAGCCAGTGCACACTTTATTCCAACGGCCATGCCAACCGGGTTCCCGTGGGGGATGTGTCGCATTACACGAAAAACCGGCGGGAAAACAGAACAACAGAGCCGCCACCGTGCGTTATTTATCCCAAAGGAGGGAAAGGAAACGCTCGAAGTAAACCTGGAAAAAGCATGGTCTCGCGACCAAAGAGAATGGGATCGGGAGTCGGTTATGCGAAGGGAAGGTATTAGCACCCCTACGCATCCGTCGTACTCGATGAGATCCACGCACAAAAGGAAGGGAATATGGTTGCTAAAACACTGCTCATAAACAAACAAACACTGTCTGAAAGAGACACAAGAAAACAAACAAGACTGACTCGGCAGGATATCGCATCCTGGGCCTACTTAGTCTATCAAGCATAGACATCAGAGTCAAAGTAGTTCGGACTGGGGAAAACACATGCTCGCTAGGATGTCGCATCCTATGCATACGTATCTTCTTGGACTAAGAAGAATCAGAGCATCCGTAGCTCGGCTCACGCACACCAACAAAACAGACTCAGACACGGGCAAACATGGAACCCGAATGCCAATCGCTGGACTTACATCAGCTTCCGAACCAAAACGCACCCACACTGGAAACCAGATGTCACTTGATGGACTTATACCGGACTCCAAGCACACAACAAGAGGATACGGAATGCCAATCGTTGGTCTTACATCCATCTCCTGACACACACAAAGACAAAATAAAAAAAAAGCGCCCGGAGAGATCAGCTCATCTCCTGCCTACGTACCTCATCTGGTATGAGGATCAGGGCGACGTAGTTCCCCTACGAAGGGACACAGGACTAGCCTAACCAGATAACAGAGGGAGACACAACTAGGGAGACTACGACTCGAGCCTAGATGTTATCATGCATATCATCCCTAAGTTAAGGTTGCTATCTAACTTGCACAGGAAGCAAGCTATCCTAAACATGACTTGCACAGGAAGCAAGCCAAACTAACCCTAACTTGCACTGGAAGCAAGCTAAACTAAAAAAGCACAAACACACAAGCACAAATAGCACACACTATATGCAATCAGTTGGCTCAATCAAGGTTAGGTTTTAGTCGAGGGGTCATATCAACCTCGACAAACAAACCACTCTAACAGGGTAATGTTAGCTCTTAACCCTAACATTGAGAGTTAGGGTGAAGCAGATGAATGGGAAGTGAAGATGAGACTTCACAACTCTTATCCCTGGCCTGGGAGAGCTTAAGACAAGAATGTGTGGGTTCAGAAGGTGGGAACCCTTCTACACATATGACTGACACAATGTACAATGATCTGGGGTTAGTATCTGCAATGCATCAACACAGTGGTGTGAGCAAAGCAGATGACACACAGAATAGCAGGGGATGGATTGCACATCCCTTGTATCTGCCAATGCCTCTTCACTTAGGAGGTCTTTGAATATGTACAAGGACAAAAGTAAACAAACACAAACATCGCCTCTTAAGGAGGACTTCAGACAGGTGCCTGGCCAAGTAACAGGCCAGGTCTTCCAGACTACATGGAGTTAGGATGTTATACCTCAATGCTCAAGCTATCAAGCAAAGCAAGAGCAATTTCACAAGGGAACTAAAGCAACTAAAGTACCTGAAAACAATCCAAGATAATCAGTACTCAATTCAAACAGAAATCAAACAGCAAAGGTCTAGAATAAGCACAAAAAATTTCAGCTCCATTGGATTAAGCATCATCATTTCACAAGCAAAATGGCAAGGCATACACAAATTGGACACACATGAACAAACCCTAGGCAATTTAAAAATCCACACGTGCACAAATTCTAGAAAAATCACCATAAAATAGTAGACATGGCAAGGATCATCATGGAAAAAATCTCACATCAATTGGATTAATGGTTTGAGAGTTATGATTTTTCTAAGATCAGTATGCAAAATGAAATAAAAATTGAAAGCAAAATGAAATAAAATGAATTTAAATCTGAAAATGGCAATTTGGTAAATACGAAGCCACTTAAGTGAAATGTCGCGTTTCACTTAAGGGCGTGGCAGTCAGCGATTGGTTACATGGCTTGGAAACAGAAATCTCATGCAAGAACATGGGCGAATGGATCAAATATAAAATCTGGAAAACGCAGGCTAGGGTTCATGAACATCTTCATCATGTTCATCATCACATGAACTTTTTTCTCAGAAATTGGAAATGGATACACCATTGTGTTCGTCTCATCATGCACAACAACAATATAACAATGATTTAACCTAATTCAAACTATCATGGACGAATCGAACAGAATAACATTCAACAACCAAACTTCAAATCAT
The DNA here is from genome assembly GCF_024323335.1 of Lathyrus oleraceus. NCBI lineage: Eukaryota > Viridiplantae > Streptophyta > Magnoliopsida > Fabales > Fabaceae > Lathyrus > Lathyrus oleraceus. The sequence goes on along the minus strand of NC_066585.1, from coordinate 142,614,590 downwards.
GATAACTCTCTTAATACTCAATGAAAATCCAAACTATAAAGTTCAGCATGCTCATGGATACAAGATCTACAAAAACCATAGCAACATTTCATGAATCGTGAAGATCGATTTCTGACCTTTGAAGAATTGCAGAACTGGAAATGCGTTTTTCTGGCTTGGAAATGTGCAAACAGGTGATCCTTCAAGCTCCAATGGATGAATGGATGTAGAATTTGGAGCTCAGCTTGCACGATCTAGCTCCAATCAAGAGCTGCCATGGAAGATGCTTGATGTAGCAGTCTTGAATTCAGCTTGAAATGGATGACTCCTTGCTTGCAGAAGCTACCACAACACTTGCAGATGATGAACCAATGGAGAAAATGGCAAAGGAATGTGAAGAAATTCACAGAAAAAAGTGAAGAGAAAAATGGAGAGAAAATGCAATTCTTAGATCTAGATCTGTATGAATGAATGCTAATGTGTTTTCTGTTTTGATTATGCATATATACCATGGATTAATCATCTTTGCTAAACCAGATTAAGCCAAGCCAAAAGGATTAATGAAATGAGTGTTATGGCCAAATTGCTAAATCACCCTCATGTGCATGGGATGCATGCTACAGTGCACGAAAATTGGGCTCAGCATACTCCAAATATCATTTTTAATCCAATGCAATTGATAGAAAGTGTAGAAAATGCTTATTTTGAAAGTCACTTTTTTAACTCTCCCTTTTTAAATTCAAGTCACTTAAAAAATGCCATTTTGATGTGATGACTTTTGATGAAATGTGATGAAGGATTTGGATAGAACATGTCAAATGTGACTTGTAGCAAGAAACCCCACTCAATTTGGCCAAATGGTATGAAAGTTATCTCACTTTGAAGTTCAAAAATTCTTGATAATGATTTGATCATAACTTGCCAACCACAAATGAGAAATGGATGTTCTTGGACTTTTTGGAAAGGTGAGAGCAAGATATTCAACTTTCATGTTGGACAAAATTCCATTTGAAACTTGTATGATGATGTAAATTTGAGGAGAACAGCTTTCCATTTTTGGCAATTTCCAAATACAGGTCACTTACTATTTTTGGAAAATTTTCATCTGACCTCAAATTCTTCAATCTTGATCTTTGAAATGTCAAATGAGACTTGTATGGACATGAATGAAGCCTTTCAAACCATCTCCCACCTTCAAATCCTTGATTTCATGCACAGTTGACCACAGTTGACTTTCTAGGGTTTCTGGTGGATTGAACAATGACTGATGAGTTCTGAGCACCCAATCTTTGACCAAACCTCTTCAAAAGGACCCCTAGGTCATGTGAACTTGTTGGACCAACCCTAGGGCTTTGCTTCCTTGAGAAATGCACTTGCTTGCTTGTTTGACTGATCCTCCTAACCAGTTGACCTAATCTTGTCTGATGACTTGCACTTGGGCAAAGGACAATGCAATACTATGCAGTGGACAATGTAATGTTAATGACCTAAGATGAAAATGTATGTACAAAATGGTATGTGCAAATTTGAGGTGCTACAGCTGCCCCTATTCAATCAGCTGGGAACCTGAACGAATGAGAGCAACGGTTGTCAGGCTTTCAAGGTACACAGGGATTGAATACCAAAGAACCGTAGAAATTTGCAATCTGCTGGATATGATACAAGAAAAGCCAAGTCATTTACCGATGACGGCTGCACGACAACTTCAGGAAAGTGAAACCAAATACCGATGGCTAAATACTGGAAACTTGATATTTACCGATATCAACTTCAGCGATACCATTTACCGATGGCTGCTGGGAAACACCTTGATAAAAGAAGCAGGACCAATTACCGATGGGGGATTCAACTGAGAACTTGATATTAAAGGGAAGCAAGACCATTTACCGATGGTGGCTTCAAAGCAACTTGATATTTTACCGATATCAAAGAAAGCGGGGCCATTTACCGATGGCGTCTAAACTGGGCATTCGATATTTACCGATATCGAAGCAAACGGGGCCATTTACCGATGGCGTCTCCACCCGGGGAGGAAAAAGATATTTGCAAATGGAATCAGACAAGACGTTTACCGACGACTCCTGGGGATTTTTTATTTTTATCAAAAAGGAAATACGCACGACCAGACATTTACCGATGACTGGGATGAGACTTGATGTTTACCGACATCGAAATATGATGTTTACCGACATCCAAAAACGACCAGACATTTACCGATGACTGGGGTGAAATACACCAACGGAAAGGTGAGCACTTTACTGGGGAAGACAAATCCTTGCAACCGGAAACCAGACAGAACGTTTACCGACGACTCTACTGGGGATCTCTAGTTGGGGAAATATCAGACATTTACCGATGACTGGGAAAAAACTCGACGTTTACCGACATCGAAAGATGATGTTTACCGACACCAAACAAAAGCGACCAGACATTTACCGATGACTGGGGTAGGACTAGATGTTTACTGACACCAAAGCAATGGTGTTTACCGACACTAAAGAAAGAACACACGCGGGTGCTGATATGACACTTACCGGTATCACAAGAATGACATCTTAAATACGTCAAAGCAAGGCTGACCACTTGCTGGAGATCTCACTGGGGAGAAACAAGCTTTCCGTTCGCGGACGGGTGAGGAAATAAACCTCTCTGGGGAAAATCAATCCTGAATGCCGTCAGGAGCAACTGTAGCAAACGTGCTATACCGATGTTGAACAAATGATCCGCCTCTGCCGGGGATACGATCTGGTTATGTTAACACATGAATGCATATGTTTGAATTTTTCTATGGCGTAATGCTCCATATTGAATGGAAATGCTACGGAATTTGAGGATGCAATGATCACTATATGCAAAATGCAAAGGATGAACACTCTGCCGGGGAGCCAAAACTGATCAGATACTCCAACTCTGCGGGGAGACTCTGCTGAGGAGTACTCTGCGGGGAGAGCACCGACTTCTCACTCATGCTGGAGGAATATCACTGCTGCTGGGGAAAGGATAAACTCCGCCGGGGACATCCTTCAGGACCCAATCCACTCGGGGACTCAGCTTGGGGGAACAACCAATACAACTCGCTGAGGACGAACCAAAGCGACTGTGCTGAGGAGTAAACAAAATAACTCGCTGGGGAGTAATAAGGCAACTTGCTAGGGACAACCTGGTGACTTCACTGGGGAGAGCCAACCAATCCACAGGTAGGAAAAACTCTGCTTTGGGAAATAAATGCTACTCCGCTGGGGACGACCCACCCAGTCCACAGATAGGATAACTGCTGGAGATAAATTCCATTGAACCCGCTCCACTCGGGGATTCGCTGAGGAAAATTATCAACACCAATTTCTGCTCGAGTGCTAGGGAAAGCAACAATGTTGGGGATAACACACCACGCTGCTGAGGAAGAGCAAAACTCTGGTGGGGAATAAACTATCGACACCTCCGCTGGGTATAGGCAATCCTTAGATCTGCTGGAGAATAGAACAGCCTATCCACAGACGTCTCCGCAGGGGAACATAGCTCTGATAGCTTCCATACTTGCTTAGGGAAATATCTGCTGGGGAAACGTCCTCACAGATGCCAACCTGCAAAACAGCACAACAAAATGCTCCCAGGGGATACATGGACAAGATACGCTCAAGTGTCCTCGACATTCAAAATGATTTTCAAATGTTTTATCTTTTTGCACGTTATTGTTTAGCCTTCATGTTCTTATATGCAATGCTTATCAAAAATTCGGACGTTTTTGCAAACAAAACAGTAAAAATAAAAACAAGAGAGCTATTTATCTGAATAACGACTTTTATTGATTGAAAATGTGTCTAAAAAGGCAAATACATTGGGAAGCAATTCCTAGAAAGAGGTAATTGCGCACAAAAGGAAAATAAACTATCCTAATGGCAATGTGAACACGGCATCCACTATTTCCCAACTCTGTTATAACTCACAGATCATCAGTTTTTCTCCCAACTCCTTGCTTTCTGAGAAGAATGACTGGACCAATCACATCTTTCGAGATGGCAGAAGACGAAGCGTGATGAAGTACAGATAACTCAGATTGTAGTCTTCGCTCTAATCCCTCTTTTGCCTGGATCGCCCTTTCGGGTCTTCGATCCACCGGGATACCCATTTTTGCCTAAGCCGCCCTTGCGGGTTTTCGACTTACCGGGTGTACAAATTCTTTTCATTTTTATCCCTAATTTTTGCCCGAACCTTTTCTTTCTGTTTTTTGGTTCGCCGGGATGCCCCTTTTTGCCTGGACTCTTTTGTTCTTTTTGTCCAGCGGGTCAATTTATGCGAAGTATTTTTTGACTACATCTGAGTTAACAGGGGACGGAAAATCTTCACCATCCATAGTTGTAAGCATCAAGGCTCCACCGGGGAAAACCTTCTTCACAACATATGGACCTTCATAATTAGGAGTCCACTTGCCCCTGTTATCTGTACCGGGAGGAAGGATCCTCTTCAAAACTAGATCACCAGTTTGATAGCTCCGAGGACGCACTTTCTGATCAAAGGCTCTCTTCATCCTTCTCTGATACAACTGCCCATGGCACACAGCTGCTAGCCGTCTCTCTTCAATAAGGCTCAACTCATTAAACCTCGTTCGAATCCACTCGGCTTCGTCCAGCTTGACATCCAACAAAACCCTCAGAGAAGGGATCTCCACTTCAACAGGTAGGACTGCTTCCATACCATACACAAGGGAGTACGGGGTTGCCCCGGTCGACGTACGTACAGAGGTACGGTACCCATGCAAAGCGAAAGGCAGCATCTCATGCCAATCCTTGTACGTAACGACCATCTTCTGCACAATCTTCTTGATATTCTTGTTTGCCGCCTCTACAACACCATTCATCTTCGGTCTGTAAGGAGAAGAATTGTGATGTTCAATCTTGAAATCTTTACAAAGCTCTTTCATCATCTTGTTATTGAGATTCGAACCATTGTCAGTGATGATTCTCTCAGGAACTCCATAACGATAGATGATTTCTTTCTTGATGAACCGGGCAACCACTTGTTTGGTAATGTTAGCATAGGAAGCTGCTTCCACCCACTTGGTGAAGTAATCAATCGCAACCAGGATGAAGCGATGTCCATTTGAAGCAGTAGGCTCAATCTTCCCAATCATATCAATGCCCCACATGGCAAACGGCCAAGGCGAGTTCATGACATTCAGAGGGCTTGGTGGTACATGCACCTTATCAGCATAAATTTGACACTTATGGCATTTCCGAGCATACTTGAAACAATCGGATTCCATAGTCATCCAGTAATAACCGGCTCTCAACAATTTCTTCGACATTGCATGACCACCAGCATGGGTACCAAACGAACCTTCATGCACTTCTTGCATCAACATGTCTGCTTCGTGTCTATCCACGCATCTGAGCAAGACCATGTCGAAGTTACAAGGAATTGAAAACTCTCAGAGGAAAGGATCTTTTCGGCAAGTCTGCTGCCGAACTCTGCTTGGTTCCCAATGTGAAGATCCCTGTGAGATTCAAGGTCCCTGACTTTGAAAAATACAAGATAAATACTTCTCCTCTCAGCCACCTGGTCATGTACGCCAGGAAGATGTCGACTCAGACCGACAATGACCAATTGCTCATCCACTACTTTCAGGACAGTCTGTCCGGTGCCGCTCTGCGTTGGTACATGGGTTTAGACAGTGCGAACATCCGATCCTTCAATGATCTTGGCGAAGCCTTCGTCAAGCAATACAAGTACAATGTAGATATGGCTCCCGATAGGGATCAATTGAGGGCCATGTCCCAGAAGGACAAGGAAACATTCAAAGAGTACGCCCAGAGGTGGCGAGAGTTAGCAGCACAAATCGTGCCTCCGCTAGAAGAGAAAGAGATGAGTAAGATCTTTTTGAAGACCTTAAGTTCTTTTTATTATGAGCGGATGATTGCTAGCGCTCCTTCTGACTTCACCGAGATGGTGAATATGGGGATGCATCTAGAAGAAGGGGTTAGAGAAGGACGTCTAACCAGAGAGGAAGGCTCTTCTACCAAACGATATGGGGCATTTGCGAAGAAGAAAGATGGAGAGGCACATGCTGTGACCTCCCATGTAAAACCAAGAAGACCCTCTGTGAGGAGGAAGACCGTACGTCCTACCAGTAACCAGCACCAGGTGGCTCATATAGCACCTGTTTTCAGAGACAATCAGCAGTACCAGCAACATAACAACAATCAACAACCACATCCGCAATATCAACATCAGCAGCACCGACCGCAGCAGCAGGCCTACCAGCCTCGAAACAGTAATCGAACCAGCACGAGTTACGAGAGGAAAAGGGTCACCTTCGATCCTATTCCAATGACGTATGCAGAATTGTATCCCTCTTTGATAGAGAGGAAGTTGATTACTCTGAGAGACCCACCGGCTATACCTGCCAACCCTCAGTGGTGGTATAAGCCCGAATTACACTGTGTTTATCACTCCGGTGCTCCCGGCCACGACGTGGAGAATTGTTACCCTTTGAAGACCAAGGTTCAAGACCTTGTGAGGTGTGGTATTTTATGTTTCGAGGACGTAGGTCCTAATGTGAAGAAGAACCCATTGCCCGAGCATGGGAAATCTGTCAACATGGTTCAGGGCTACCCTAGCAAATACAAAGTCAAATATGTCAGTCATATTCGACAATCGCTGGTCGAGATGCATCGTTTGCTATGTGATTATAGTCATTATGAGCATGACCACGATAGATGTCGAGTATGCTCTGTTAATCAGAGAGGTTGTCGCCAGGTGCGCAAAGATGTTCAAGAAATGCTGGATGAAGGAGTCATCGAGATCCTTCAGAATAGAAATGTTGACGAAGGTAAGCCCGAAGTCAATGTGATTTCTCCGGTGTTTCGGACCCCCGAGCCTGTTATCATCAAATATGATGGTAGCAAGTAGAAGGTTTCTCCTGCCTTGACCATCAAGCCGGCCGGACCAGTACCATACTCTTCCGAAAAGGCGATTCCCTATCGCTACAATGCTGTTGCGATAGAAAATGGGAAAGAAGTGTCCTTATCATCTTCCTCTGTTGTTAACATTGCAGATGTTAGTGGGTTGACCCGCAGCGGTCGTGTGTTTTCAGCACCTCCAAAGCCCCAAGCTAGTACTGATTCTGTTGAACGCCCGATGAGGAATGCGGTGAGCACTCCAAATCCGGCACCTGTTGTTAAGCCCTCCTCTACATTGGGAACTCCTGCTTCTGTTGGCCCAAGCGGCAATGTGAAAGAAGATTGTGATGAGATGTTGAGGCTCATCAAGAGAAGCGAGTACAATGTTGTAGACCAGCTTCTACAAACGCCATCCAAAATATCGGTGTTATCCTTGCTTTTGAATTCAGAACCACACCGAGAGGCTCTGCAGAAAGTTTTGGATGTGGCATATGTAGATCATGATGTCACGATAGAACAATTCGATAGCATTGTTGCAAACATTACCGCTTGTAACAACCTGAGTTTCTGTGACTCTGATCTCCCCGAGGAGGGAAGAGACCACAACTTGGCTCTACATATTTCTATGGGTTACAGAGACGACGCCATGTCCAATGTGTTGGTGGACACTGGGTCATCACTGAACGTATTGCCAAAGTCCACTCTCTCGAAACTGTCATATCAAGGGCCTCCCATGAGGCAGAGTGGAGTAGTTGTGAAGGCTTTCGATGGGTCTCGCAAAACCGTGATTGGGGAAGTTGATCTCCCAGTCAAGATCGGACCAAGTGATTTCCAGATTACCTTCCAGGTTATGGATATTCACCCATAGTATAGTTGTCTCTTAGGTAGACCATGGATTCACGAGGCAGGCGCCGTGACATCCACCCTACACCAGAAACTAAAATTTGTGAAGAACAAGAAGCTGGTGGTGGTAGGGGGAGAAAAGGCTCTCCTGGTTAGCCATTTGTCTTCCTTCTCATACATAGATGCTGAGGATGAAGTTGGAACTCCTTTCCAAGCTTTGTCTATTGCTGAGCCTATTGAGAAGAGAACTCCTTCATTTGCTTCCTATAAAGATGCAAAGTTGGCCATTGAGTGTGGTGCAACTGCTGGTTTAGGAAAGATGATTGAGCTAGAAGACAACAAGTCTCGGGCTGGCATAGGTTATTCTTCTGGGGTGTTCAACACGCAAGGGTTGTTCAAGAGTGGATGATTCATCCACACCAGTCAAGGCGAGGAAGCTGCTGCCATTCTGGAAGAGGACGAAGATGATTCTGGCAACTTCGTCATCCCTGGGGGAATCTGCAATAATTGGGTCGTTGTGGATATTCCAACAGTAATCCATAAGTCGAAGTAATGTTCATTGTGTTTAAAAACCCTCCTCCCATGCCAAAAGGAGGAGTGATGACGTTGTTGGCACATAAATACAATGATATTTTCATTCAATAAATTCATGTTAAATGTTTGTTTTTCCAATTATTTTCCCTTTTTGCTTTTTTTGCATGAAATTGGTGATCACATAAAACCTTAAAAATAGAATAAAATCAATCTTTTCATCTGCATAATGATTGCCTTGTTTGAATTCTAAAGCTTTTCATATCCAAAATCATTATGCAGGTTGATCAAACCCATTAAACATAATGATCCAACACCATCTCCCAATTTTGAGTTCCCTGTATTTGAGGCGGAAGAAGATGATGTTGAAGAGATTCCTGACGAGATTACCCATCTACTTGAGCATGAAGAGAAGATCATTCAGCCGCATCTCGAGAATCTGGAAACAGTCAACTTGGGGTCTGAAGATTGTGTGCGAGAAGTGAAGATTGGGGCACTCCTTGAAGAATCTGTTAAGAAGGGGTTGATTGAATTGCTACGAGAATATGTTGACATCTTTGCATGGTCATATGAGGACATGCTAGGTCTAGGTACTGATATTGTGCAACATTTTCTACCTTTAAAGCCTGAGTGCGTGCCTGTGAAGCAGAAGCTCAGAAGAACTCATCCTGATATGGCAATGAAGATCAAAGAGGAGGTTCAGAAGCAAATTGATGCAGGGTTTCTGGTGACTTCTACATATCCTCAATGGATGGCCAATATTGTGCCCGTGCCTAAGAAAGACGGAAAAGTCTGGATGTGTGTAGACTATAGAGACTTGAATAAAGCTAGTCCCAAAGGTGATTTCCCGCTACCACACATTGATATGTTGGTAGACAATACAACTAAATTCAATGTCTTCTCATTTATGGATGGATTTTCCGGATATAATCAGATCAAGATGGCACCCGAGGATATGGAGAAGGCAACATTCGTCACACCTTGGGGAACATTCTGTTATCGAGTGATGCACTTCGGTTTGAAGAACGCTGGAGCCACGTATCAAAGAGCTATGACCACCTTGTTTCATGATATGATGCACAAGGAGATCGAGGTATATGTTGATGATATGATTGCCAAGTCAAGAACGGAAGTTGAACAAGTAGAGCACTTGTTGAAGCTTTTTCAGCGTTTGAGGAAGTACAAACTTCGTCTGAATCCCAACAAGTGGAGATTTGGAGTCCGTTCCGGCAAGTTATTGGGTTTTATTGTCAGTGAAAGAGGTATTGAGGTTGATCCTGCAAAGGTCAAAGCAATACAAGAGATGCCTGCGCCCAAAACTGAGAAGCAAGTCCGAGGTTTTCTTGGCCGCTTGAATTATATTTCCAGATTCATATCCCACATCACTGCCACATGTGCACCGATATTGAAGCTCCTCCGGAAAGATCAGTCCCACGATTGGACTGAGGATTGCCAGAAAGCTTTTGACAGTATTAAAGAGTATCTTCCCGAACCTCCGATTCTGTCTCCGCCTGTGGAAGGGAGACCTTTGATTATGTACTTAACAGTTCTTGAAGACTCAATGGGTTGTGTCCTTGGTCAGCAAGACGAATCAGGAAAGAAAGAATATGCTATTTACTACCTGAGCAAGAAGTTCACTGATTGTGAGTCTCGATACTCTATGCTTGAGAAGACATGTTGAGCTTTGGCTTGGGCTGCTAAGCGCTTACGCCAGTATATGATAAATCATACGACTTGGTTGATATCCAGAATGGATCCAATCAAGTATATCTTCGAGAAGCTTGCTTTAACAGGGAGAATTGCCCGTTGGCAAATGTTGTTATCTGAGTATGATGTTGAGTATCGAGCTCAGAAGGCTATTAAAGGTAGTATCTTGGCTGAGCATTTGGCACATCAGCCAATCGAGGATTATCAGTCAGTTCAGTATGATTTTCCGGATGAGGAGATTCTGTATTTGAATATGAAAGATTGTGATGAGCCTACACTCGATGAAGGGCCAGAGCCTGGTTCTAGTTGGAGTATGGTGTTTGATGGCGCTGTAAATCAGTATGGAAATGGTATTGGGGCAGTGATTATTACTCCTCAGGGCACACATATTCCTTTTACGGCAAGGCTAACTTTCAAATGCACGAATAATATGGCTGTGTATGAGGCCTGCATTATGGGATTGGAGGAATGCATTGATCTTAGGATCAAGCATCTTGATGTTTATGGTGATTCAGCCCTCGTTGTCAATCAGATTAAGGGCGAATGGGAAACGAATCAGCCTAGTCTCATTCCATATAGGGATTATGCGAGGAGGATTTCAAAGTTCTTTACTGAGGTTGACTTCCATCATATTCCTCGAGATGAGAATCGGATGGCGGATGCTCTTGCTACGCTGGCTTCGATGATTGTGGTAAAACTTTGGAATGAAGTCCCCAATATCACTGTGATGCGCTTGGACAGACCAACTCATGTATTTGCGGTAGAAGAGGTGAAAGATGATAAGCCATGGTATCATGATATCAAGTGCTTCCTTCAGGACCAGGTTTATCCGCATGGAGCATCTGTAAAAGATAGGAAGACTCTGAGGAGATTATCAGGAAGTTTTTACCTCAATGGTGAGGTACTCTATAAGAGAAATTTTGACATGGTGCTGCTTAGATGCGTGGATAGACACGAAGCAGACCTGTTGATGACTGAGGTCCATGAGGGTTCATTTGGTACTCGTTCCAATGGACATGCCATGGCTAGGAAGATGTTGAGAGCAGGCTACTATTGGCTGACAATGGAGTATGACTGCTGCAAATATGTGAAGAAATGCCATAAGTGTCAGATCTATGCGGATAAGATTCATATTCCCCCGACACTTCTAAATGTGATTTCATCACCATGGCCTTTCTCCATGTGGGGAATTGACATGATTGGCATGATAGAGCCGAAAGCGTCTAATGGACACAGATTTATTCTCGTAGCAATCGATTACTTCACCAAGTGGGTTGAAGCGGCATCGTATGCAAACGTGACCAGGCAGGTGGTCATGAAGTTTATCAAGAATCAACTCATATGCCAGATAAGATCATTACTGATAATGGATTTAACTTGAACAACAAAATGATGAAAGAGCTGTGTAGTGAGTTCAAGATCGCGCATCATAATTCTTCTCCTTATAGACCCAAGATGAATGGGGCTGTTGAAGCTGCTAATAAGAATATCAAGAAGATTATCCAGAAGATGGTTGTCACGTATAAAGATTGGCACGAGATGCTGCCATTTGCTTTGCATGGATATCGTACGTCTGTCCGGACTTCAACAGGGGCAACCCCTTTCTCTCTTGTCTATGGCATGGAGGCTGTACTCCCAGTAGAGGTGGAGGTCCCATCAATGAGAGTCTTGATGGAGGCCAAGTTGACTGACGCTGAATGGGTTCATAGTCGTTATGACCAACTGAATTTGATAGAAGAGAAGAGATTGACTGCCATGTGCCATGGTCAGTTATATTAGCAGAGAATGAAGAAAGCTTTTGATAAGAAGGTCAAGCCTCGTGTGTTCCGAGAAGGTGACCTTGTGCTCAAGAAAGTCTTATCTTTCGCGCCCGATTCCAGGGGCAAGTGGACTCCAAACTATGAAGGTCCATATGTTGTTAAGAGAGCCTTTTCAGGCGGTGCTTTGATACTTACAACTATGGATGGGGAGGATTTCACTCGTCCTGTGAATTCAGATGCAGTCAAGAAATACTTCGCCTAAAAATAAAAAACAGAATAGCTCGCTAAGTTGAAAACCTGAAAGGGCGGCTTAGGCAAAAATGAGCGTCTCGGTGGATTGAAAACCCGAAAGGGCGGTCCAGGCAAAAGTTAGAGACACAAAAAATGAATATTTGTATCCCGCTAGATTGAGTACCTCATCCTGGGGCAATCTAGGCAAAAATTAGGGATTTGGCAAGTAACTGCATCCTGACAAGACTTTGTTCTACAACTGTCATCCGTCGGAGATTCTTGCTCATTCGTCATCAACCGAAGCTTCAAATACATCGGATTCAGAATTGGTGGAGAAATGGTCATTATGTTTAATGTAGCCCTTTTCCAATATATATCACCAATTTCAAATTTGTATAGATCTATGTAGTCTTGCCATTTGTAGACTGCCACTCCATCAAATAAATTTGAGCCTTTTATCCAACTATTTGCACTCTTATTTGTTTCTATTCAACAAATGTTTCGCATGTTTTAAATTGAGAAAATATCATTATTTTGAATAAACAAATTTTTTATAAGCTGTTTTTAAACAAAGTGAACATTCACAACGACGAAAAGATACTTAGGAGATCCTCAGTGCTCTCCCAAGGATGGTATGATCTCCAACAGGGTAAGACATTTGTTCATATTCCTGGCATGACTGTATCTTCTTCCTCCAGAGCCTTTTGTGGTTTATTCTACTGAGTGGAATGCTTGTTGAGATATTCACCACTCTCCCCTTCAGCGGAGTAACGACCTTTCTTCCTCAGCAGATGTGATCTCCTTGGTAGGTACGGTACTCGGTGGTTGATCCCCAGAATCCCTTCACCTCCTCGGATAAATTCCCCAGTAGAGTTGCTTATGCGGCAGATTTTATCTGTGCAATAAACTCCTGTCCCCCAGCTGAAATGATTGATGATTCATCCCCTGCAGAGATTTTGTTGCTTCCTGGAATCTCCGATCCCCGGCAGATTGGATACTCTCCATGGAACCTGGCTTTCTCTCTTAAGATGTAGTACCGGCTGTTTGTGCTTATCCTTTGAAACTGTTTGTGTTAGAAATGTCTGTCTGTCAGCATTCATCATACATAAATCACGCATGTGTGCATATAATTTTCAAACATTCGGATATTCATATTGCATTCTTTGCCATATGTCTTTGTTTGTTATTCCTCTGCTAGTTGGTAATACATTTCCCAAGAAGATGTCGGTGTCTGATCCCTCAATATAGAGTCAGCCCATTAGGCAAAAAGTGTTTATCTTTCCTGCCACATTCCCCACTAAGTTATATCCTCGTGGACGACGGTTTGTTTTCGCTCCCCCCAACACATATATTGGGATGGGTTCCCCTATTGAGTTATATCCTCACTAGGGCAAGTCTTGATTCAGTTTGCCTCTCTGGTTTGATCCTAAATTGGCTTCTTGTGACTGTTTCCTGTGTTTCCCCGTGGTATAAATAAATAATTGCTCAGTAATCGGTAATCATTCATCTTATCCTCGGCGGAGCTTGTGGTTTTCTACCTTTATACCGGTAGTTGTAAACCCTATTTTCTCCCCTTTGTAGAGTTAACCTTCTTGTTCATCCTAATCGATGACGGTTACTCTTCCGTGGTTTTCTACCCAGTATCCGGTAGATGTAATCCCCTCCTTGACGATTATCATTATCCAATATTCGGTGGTGATATTCCCCTTTTCTCTTGGATAATTGCTCTGATTAGGCAGTTTATCCCCAGCAAATCATCTTTCATGAACCGGTTGTCGGTAATGTTGGTTGCTCCCCTTGAATGGTCATCATTATATACCTAGTTTCGGTATCCCGATGCCTTTCTCTTTGTCGGTCGATTTATCCTTTATTAACTCAGTAACCGGTTGTGGATAATCTTCCATGCGAGTATATTATCTATGTTCCGACGGTAATAGATAATATATCTCATGCACTCTTTGATCGAAGCCTTTTGTTCTTCCCCAGTTGAGTAAGATTCGTATCCCTGTTTTGGAATCGAATGCCCATCCCATAATTGAGTTTGCTTTTTGCCCTCTTTTTGGATGATGAGTGTTTTGGGAATATTCCCCAATCCACGCTTTGATTGGTCACCTATTATATGCCCAGTAACCGGCATCCCTGATGTTCCTTCCTTCTGCTCCCTATTATGACTTTTGTCCCCTGTGGAGTCAGATTTTCCTGAGTTGAAATATACCTTTTTTAGGTCTTCCTCAGATGATTTGGTTGATTGATATATCTCACCCTTATACGGGTCTTAGATATTCATTCTTCCGGAGCATGTTGTTCTCTCACCCTTATATCGGTGTTCAGATCGCACGTCTCTTTGAGCTTATTACCCAATAACCGGTAGTACCTCATCCCGTCGCTTCCCCAGGAGATTTCTGTTGGGATTTTCCTCAGCTGAGTCCTTAGTGGACATCCCCACGTGAGTCCGGATTTTCAACCGAAGTATCCATTGCGGATAATTTTTGCTGTATTGGCATATTCCCTAGTACATGCATCTTCGAGTCTGCTCGAGTCCTTCCATTGATTTATTTCATGGATCCTCTCTGTGTCTCTCAGCAAGTCTCAAGTCGTGACCTACTCACGCATTTTTACCCTTTACTCCCCCAGAGTCCCTGTCTCCCTAGTGAGTGTATTACTCCTTTGGATTTTGAGCCTCTCCGGATTTCTTTTGTGGACACATATTCCCACAAAGTTTTTTTTTTAATTATTTGCATGCATACATCTGCATCATGAGGTCTCTTAGGGACCAAAATTCGTCTCTTTGTTATTATTTAAGCCTATTCTACCCCGTCGAGATGAAGAGTTTAACCTTCATATCTCCGGCTAGAATGACCTTAAATAGGGGCATCTGTAAGACCCTAATTTTGTCCCTAAGATCCCTCATGGCATTATAACATTGCACTTGCATTGCCTCAAGGATCATTAGCATCTTGGTTCCCTTTGCCTTTGGGTGGGACTTTTTGAGAGTGGTTTGAGATCACCAAGCATGCTTGAATTGTATATCATTGCTTTTCTTATTTTTGTTTACTAACCAAAAGCACAAAAATATGTCACTAACATCTTTTGTTTGTAGCTTGAGTCATCACAAGGTCAAGAGCTTCAAAGAGATCACTTATGAAATGGTAAGGTCAAGAGGAGATGATAGCAAGCATGGTAATGGTTCCCAAAGCTCTCATCCATCAAATATGCCTCCCTAGCATCTCAATTCATTATTTTGATCAAAGCAAGTCAAAGGGTTTGAGGTTGGTTCCCCAAGGAAACCCTAATTCATCTGTGCACCACAATGCCTTGCTCTTGAAGCAACCTCAGCCCATGATCAAATAAAATCAAGGTAAGTTCTTTAATTCATCATTTCATGCATATTTAAACTTATTTTAGTGTCCTCAATCATCAATTCATCAAGATATGAGTCATGGACTTGAGAAGTTGATCAGTCAATTCATCTGACTATTTTGAAATGCACTGAGACCTAACTTATTATGTGTTGTTCAAATGGAGATGGTTCCAAAAGCAAAAATGTTCTTAAGGACAATATGAACAACTTTCATGTTCATCAAAAATTGATTTGAAGCTTGGAAGGCCATTTGTCATTCCAATACATTATAGGTCATTTTGACTGAAACCCTAATTTTGGGTCAACTTCCCAAGAACATAACTCATTCATTTTTTATGAATTTGAGGTGGGATCAAATGAATTAGAAAGCTTAATATGTCTACTTAAAATGTTATGTTGGACAAAATTTCAAAATCTCAAAGGAAATACATGTGATAATGCAAGACATTATAGGTCCTTTTGGACCAAATGCATTGAAAGGCAAAAAAGTCCAACTTCAAGTGCTCATAACTCTTTCATCAAAAATCCAAATGACGCACAATTTAAGTCCATTTTGATTGTCTTGAAAATATCTACAACTTTGATGTTTCAGGTTTTTCCATTTGAGGCTTGCATCACCGAAATAGAAGGGCTTGAACATGGGCCAAATTTGGAAACCTTGCTTTGACATTTTTTGCACACCACACTTTAAACTCAAAATTCACTAATTTCCACACTTCAAATGAGTTTTTGTCCAACATAACATTTGTTCCTTATACAAAGACCTTTCCAACCATTACCCACATGCTTATGTTTGGATTTTCTAATTGGCATTTTCGAAGAGGTGAATGTTTAGGTTCAATTGTGGAATTCATGTTGAAATCTTGATGCACAAGCAAATTCAAAGCAAACTACACGTCCATTTCATTCCAGACTGAGCTCAGCTTGCAATTGGCATTGCTTTTGGGCCTTGTGCATGATCATGCAAGCCCATGCAAGGATTGTCCATGTTCATGCACACGGATCAATTCATCATTTCCTTGCCACTCACTCTATAAATAGAGACCCTATTCCATTCAAAAGGGATCCCTGATTCAACCTGTTATGCTGCACAAATCTCTCCATAGCCATTACTAAAGGAATTTCAATTTTCTTTTAAAAAATTCAGATCTGAATTTCAACTTCCTTGGTTGATTTTCAGACCTATAATTCCTCAGCCTTGCTTCCTCTTCATCACTAGATCTCATTGCAAGCTTTGGTTGTGAAAGATCGTGCTCTCCATACCTGCAGTTCAAAGGTGGATATCAGAACTTTTTCTCTTCGAAACTCTTTGATCCTTGCTTATTTCTTGAGTTCCTTGGTTTGGCTGAAGTCCTCTCAATAAAGGCATTTGATTTATGCTTTCAATTTTGTAAAAACATGAAGTTCATGATGAACACCATCATACTTCCATCTCTGATTTCTCCATTTATAGAAATCTAGAGTGTAAGTAAATGGTATACGAGTGATGTACATCACTTCCTCTTTCGATTGATGCCTGAATCGCGTGTTTTGGCGCACATTTGCTCTTCTGCAAATTTGAGCTCTCACCGGAGCTAGCCGGAGAAGACGGTGGCACTGGCCACCGTCCCAACTCCAGATCCAATCGTGACCGTCCGTTTCTATTTCCAGATCTAATCCTGGCTGTCCAAACTTATGACTTATTTAAATACCACGTGTGGTTGCATTGACTGTGGAACACGTTGGACGCACGCCTCTGGATGCTTGGATCTGCCAGCTCAATTAATGAGCTCAGATCCAAGGGCTCTCGTTTTTTGCCATTTTCTAATTTCTGATTTCTATTTTCTTTATTTCTTTTAATTCCAATTATTTTCAAAAATCAATATCTCTCTCACTTTTAATCCAAAAATTATGGGACCAATTGCATTAGTCTCCAAATAAATTCTAGTTTCCATTTCTGATTTTTAATAATTTTTATTTTGTCATTTGATATTTTTTGTGAATTTTCTCTTTTCTGGTTGTTTTTAATTCATTTTAAATAGTTTTTGATATTCAAAAAATACAAAAATATTTTCCTAACCTACTTGAATGATGATGGATCTATGAAAAATATTCTCATCAGTTTTTAAATTGATTTGAGATTTATTTGAGATTTTAGTTCAATTAGGTTATTTTTATTCATTTTTAATTAATTAAAAATAGTTTCTGACTATTAAAAATGCTGAAATTTTTTGTCAAACTTTGTTTGACCTTGTTGAACTTGGGATAAATTGCTTGGACCTTTCAAGGTTGATTTGAAGTGATTTTGAAGTTTGACTTTTCCATTATTTTAATTCAAGTTTATTTCAATATTAAAAATGCCAAAAATATTTTGCTTATGGTCTGATTTCCAATCTTCATCTCATTTCTGATTTATCATTGTTTGACTTTGACTTTCAATGTCATTTGGTCAATACATATGGATTGGTACATTTTATTTCACTTTATGCATTTTGATCTTTCCATTTTCATTATCCATTCTCCATCTCCTTCTTCTTCTTCTTATTTTCTTTTTGATCAATGAGTTAAATGTTGATAAGTTAGCATTGATTAGGGAGACTTAATCTTCCTTGATCTAAACCTAATTCATCTTGATCAATTGATCAAGTAAATGGCTTTGCATTAAGGATAGGTTGTTTCCTAAATCATGCAAAAGGCTTAAACCAATACAAGATCAATTCTTTTTTTTTCTTCTTTTTTTGGCATGGCAAGTTGTTGGAACTTGGTTCACTAATCAAGACTTCTAACTTGTGTTGTTGCCTACATTATTAATGACCGACCTCAGATAGTTGTGACTTCTACATAAGTCCAATTACGATTGCTTAACATAGCGCTAAATTTGCCTTATGGCACACTAACTACTAACACTAACTATTGACAATTAACATTTACTTTTTGCTCTTTACTTTTATGCAATTTACTATTCTTGCACATATTATCCATTTGCTTTTCTCTTTGTTCATTTGAGCACATGTTTTTGTTAATGCCATTTGCCTTTTGCTCACTTGAGCCCATAATTGTGTATATACTATTGTGCTTGTGTTTTTGTTTGATTGTTGTGAACCAAATGCAAAGAAATGGACTTAGTTTCTAGGACTTTCCCTATGCAAAGAATGGAGAATTGGACTTAGATTCTAGGACTTTCCTTATGCAAAATTGGAGTAAATGGACCTAAATGATGAAGATGGATTAGAAGGACCAAATCTCTAAACTCACTCTTGTCCATTCTTGGTTTACTTCATGAAACTTTTGATATGTGTGCTTTTGTGCTAGGGGATTCTATGAGCTCAAATAGGAGGACCATTGCCATGTTCATCCAAAGTGAAAGATACCAGATACATTGAGGATCTCTTAAGAGGCTTGTTTGATGATTGTTTTTGCTTTGTGTTTGCTTATTCCAAAGGATGGGAGCTACTTGGATCATCTATATGATCTCAAGAGAGGGACTCCATTGTGGTTTTGTTTCTTCATCCCTCATCTTTTTGCTTTACTTAGGACTTTAGCCCTTCTTCTTCTTCTCTCCACTCTAACCCAAGACAAAACTTTTTGTGCAAACATTCAACTATTGTTTTCAACATTAGAAACCTAAGCCTTATGCTTTTGATTTTCAAACTTTCTTTTCATAACACTTATTTTGAATTGAACCTTTAAATCAACTTTGACCATTTTTGTATATACTTCTAATTGGTAAACATAACCCATTCAAATGTCTTTTTGTGGTTCCAATGGCCATTTTCTTAATCAAATTTTCCATAACCTTTAGCTATTAGGTTTGAGTTATCCTTGTGGTAGATATAATACTCACCTATATCTTTAGTGATGGACAATGAGTCTTCCATGCTTATTATAGGGTTAACCCCTCACTAGCATGTTGAAGCTATCCTCACATGGTGGATTTGTGGTTTTAGGTTGAGTTTTCTCCCTTAGATAACAAAAGACCTTAAGGCTTTTGGACCAACCAATTCACCAACTCATTTTGAGATTTTTACCCCGAACTACGAGGTTTTGATCCTAATCTTTTTATAAGATGGTACGTAGGCAATGGGTTTATCCATCCAAACACAAAATGTAAATAACTTGTATATTCTCTTCTCATCTCTTCAATCATGTTTGCACAAACAAAATTTCCACAAAACAACAACCTTACAACAAGTATGAAAAGGGCTCCCTAGGAGTACCTAGGATGTTTTGGGTGCCTAACACCTTCCCATTACATAACCAACCCCCTTACCCAGATCTCTGTTTTCTTTTACTAGTTTTTGTTAAAACTATTAGGTTTTTGTTCTCTTTCTAACCATTCCTTTGGATAAATAGAAGTGCGGTGGCGACTCGACTTGTATGATTTACCTTGGATTTAGTCAATATCTCTAATGGTAACGAATACCCCGCTACATCAAGATGTGGCTGAATGATCTTCTCCTCGTACTCAAGCAGACGGGTAATCTCATCAAGAATCTCTTCACCATCATCTTCTTCTGCCTCAAATATAGGGAACTCAAAGTTGGGAGATGGTGTTGGATCATTATGTTCAATGGGTTTGATTAACCTGCATAATTATTTTGAGTATAAAAGAGATTTCAGAATTCAACAAGGCAAATCATTATGCAGATGAAAAATTGATTTTATTCTCTTTTTTAGGGTTTTATGGTGATCACCAATTTCATGTGAAAAGCAAAAATGAAAAATAATTTGAAAAACAAACATTTAACATGCGATTATTGAATGAATATCATTGTATTAATCAATTATGCCGACAATGTCTTCACTTCTCCTTTTGGCATGGGAGGAGATTTTTTAAACAAAATGAATACATTACGTTGACTTATGGATAACTGTTGGAACATCCACAACAACCCAATTATTGAAGATCCCGCCAGGTATGACAAAGTTGTCGAGGTCTTCCTCTTCATCTTCTCCAATGACGGCAACAGCTTCTTGATCTTCATTGGTGTGGATGAAACCTCCACTCTGAAACAGCCCAAGATCATTAGAAATACCGAAAGAATACCCTATACCAGCCCGAGATTTATTATCTTCCATCTTTATCATTTTCCCCAAACCATTAGTTGCACCATGCTCGATGACCAACTTCGCATCATTGTAGGAGACAAATGAAGAAAGTGCTTTCCTAGAAGGCTCAACAATAGATAAGGCTTGGAACGGTGTTCCAACCTCATCCTCAGCATCAATGTAGGAAAAGGAAGATAAATGGCTGACCAAGAGAGCCTTTTCTCCCCCTATCACCACCAACTTCTTGTTCTTAACTAACTTCAACTTTTGGTGCAAGGTGGATGTCATGGCACCTGCCTCGTGAATCCATGGTCTACCAAGCAAACAACTGTATGACGGATGTATGTCCATAACTTGGAAAGTGATCTGGAAATCACTAGGTCCAATCTTGATCGGGAGGTCTAATTCACCAATCATGGTTTTGTGCGATCCATCAAAAGCTTTTACTACCACTCCGCTCTGCCTCATGGGAGGCCCCTGATATGAAAGTTTGGCAAGAGTGGACTTTGGAAATACATTAAGGGATGACCCTGTATCCACCAACACATTGGACAAGGCATCGTCTTTACAATTCATAGAGATATGTAAAGCCAAATTATGGTCTTTTCCCTCCTCGGGAAGATCAGCATCACAGAAGCTCAAATTATTGCAGGCAGTTATATTTGCAACAATGCTATCAAACTTCTCAATCGTGACATCGTGATCCACATATGCCACGTCCAACACCCTTTGCAACGCTTCACGGTGTGGCTCTGAATTCATCAAGAAAGATAGGACATATATCTTTGATGGAGTTTGAAGCAACTGCTCCACAACGTTGTACTCGCTCCTCTTGATAAGCCTCACCATCTCACCACCATCCTCTCTCAATATGCCAGACTGGCCAACCAGGATAGGAGCTTTATCAGCTTTGACAACAACAGGGTCAACACCCTTCACAATAGGAGTAGAAGGATTTGAAGAAGAAGTCCCCACGGGACCGGCAGGACTGACAACATCTCTCTTCACGACGTCTTCATGGGATTTCGGCTGAGCCGAGAAAACACGACCACTACGGGTCACTCCACTAACATCGGAAATGCTTACAACAGAGGTTGAGGGCAACGACACCTCTTTCCCATCTTCCAGCATAACAGCATTGTAACGGTACAAGACCATTTTATCTGATACATACGGGACATGGCCCGCTGGCTTGATCACAAGAGTGGGCACCACCTTCTTCTTGCTGCCATCATACTTAATGACAACATGATCAGGAATTTTGAACACAGGATCGATAACATCGACTTCATCCTCATTACGATTTTGAAGTATCTCAATCATCCCTTGGTCTAGCATCTCTTGGACGTCCCTTCTTACTTTGCGGCATCCTCTTTCATTGATAGTGCACACCTGGAATTTATCATGATCATGCTCATAGTGATTGTGCTCACGCAACAACTTATGCATCTCTACCAAGGATTGCCTTATGTCATTCATATAAAGGACTTTATATTTTCCAGGACAACCCTGGACCATGTTGACATCTGCCTTCGCATGCTCAGGCAATGGGTTCTTCTTGACATTCGGGCCTACATCCTCAAAGAATAGTATCCCACTCCTCACAAGGTCTTGTACCTTGGTCTTCAATGGAAATCAATTCTCCACATCATGTTCGGGCGCACCGGAACGATACACACAATGAAGTTCGGGCTTGTACCACCATTGAGGATTGGCTGACACAGCAGGAGGATCACGTGGAGTTATCAACTTCCTATCAATCAAGGAAGGATACAATTCAGCATAGGTCATAGGAATTGGGACAAAAGTCACCCTCTTCCTCTCATAGTTGTTGGTGTTGTTGTTGTTATTGTTGCGAGGCTGGTAAGCGTGTTGTTGTTGACGAGGTTGTTGTTGTGGTTGTTGAGCTTCTCGGAAAGAAGGTGCTATATGAGCCACCTGGTGTTGGTTGACGATGGGTCGCACGTCCTTCCTCCTCATAGAGGGTCTTCTTTTACTATGGGAAGACAACATGAGTCTCTCCTTCCTTCTTCTTGGAAAATCCTCCATACTTCTTTGCCGAATTGTCATCACGGGACAGACGTCCTTCGCGGACTCCCTCTTCTAGCCTCATCCCCATATTTACCATTTTGGTAAAATCCGAGGGAGAACTAGAAATCATGCGCTCATAGTAGAAAGAGCTCAAAGTCTTCAAAAAGATCTTTGTCATCTCCTTCTCCTCCAAGGGTGGCACTATCTGAGCTGCCAATTCCCTCCACCTCTGTGCATATTCCTTGAAGGTTTCTTTATCTTTTTGGGACATCGCCCTCAGCATATCTCTATCTGGAGCCATGTCCACGTTGTATTTATACTGTTTCACGAAAGCCTCTCCTAAATCGTTGAAAGTGCGGATGCTTGCACTCTCCAGCCTCATATACCAACGGAGCACAATACCTTTTAGGCTATCCTGGAAATAGTGAATCAGCAGTTGATCATTATCTGTCTGGGTCGACATCTTGCGGGCATACATCACAAGATGAGTGAGTGGACACGAATTTCCCTTGTACTTCTCAAAGTCAGGCACTTTGAACTTAATTGGGATTTTCACGTTGGGAACTAAGCACAGTTCAACAACACTCTTCCCAAACAGATCTTTGCGTCTCAGCATTTTCAGTTCCTTGTGCAGCTCAAGGAATTGATCCTTCATCTCATCCATCTTCTCATAAACGTCCGGGCCTTCAGATGGCTCGGAGTGATAGATGGTGTCTTCCACACACGGCAAAGTGTGCACAACGGGAGGTGGCACAGACATGACCGGGCTAGATGCCGACATAGAAGCAAAAGTGGGAGAGAAACCCTCTGGCAGAAAATTGGGTGGCATTCCCCAAGGGAATCCAGCAGGCAGATTCAGAGCGAAGTGGGTTGTGGCAGCAGACACTGTTGAGGTTACCACTTCAGAGATGACAGTCCTCGCGGGAGGAGTTGCAGGAGTTGGAGAGGCTTGACTCTGCGCAGCAAGAACTGACTCCATCATGGCAGTCAGTCGGGCAATCTCCTCTTTCAAATCTCTGTTCTCTTGCTCAAGGTGTTCCATGATCTTCGAATGATTTGCTCGAGTGTTGTACTAGTGCGTCAGCTTGTCTTCAAAATAAATGAAGAGCAAAGAGTTAGACCATTGTATCAAGGGCTCAGAACCAAAACCTGCTTATGCATATGATGCATGCAATGCTTGTGCATATGATTTGTTTTTTAATCGAAGGAACTTTGTAAGGATCTATTTGCAAATGTTTGGAAAATACTGAACTTTTTAAGACATATGTGGAATACTCATAGCAATATAATATTTGGAAACTTTTTACACCAAAGAAGTAGTACAGTCTCGGTAACCAAATACAATACAAGAGAAAAGGAGAATAAACATCCTATGGAGCCCTAGAAGCAGTCGTCCAAAGCCTTCGAGATCGGAAGATATGTCGCACGAAGCCTCTTCACCTCTCTCTCATAAGCTTCTTCCATGTTGGCCTTCTCCTTGGCGAGCTGATCATATCTCTTCTTCCAAAACCTAGATGAGTGAGGTAGGAGAGAAGTAACCACATCGTCAGGCTCATCAATAACCTGATGCTCTAGAAACTCTATCATCGCATCCTTATCCTTGAGCTGCTGAAGAAGCTCCTCACGCTCACGAACCCAAGCACGCGAACAGTCTTCGTCTCTCAACTCCTCTACTCCTTGATTAGGGAGGGTTGAAGGCCCAACCATAACCATAGGGGTAGGTCTCGGATATTCGTACGGCATGTGATACTCGAGGGCTCTCTTCCTTACCCAATAGGTGTAAGGCTCCAAAGCAACACAATTCTTCGGACCAAGCTCGTTCCTCCCTTTCCTACGAACCTTGTGCCAGGCGCGGACCATTATATCCTTCAGGTTTTGGGGATCTTTACCCTCTTGAAAGAATAGGCCTTCCAACGAAATGTTGTTAGGTTTATCCTTTAAGGGGAACCCAAGCTGAGGGCGAGCCAAAGCAGGGTTGTAGTTAATTCCACCACATGTACCAAGAAGAGGTACATTGGAGAACTCACCACAAGAATCAATAATCTCAACGCCATCATAAACACGATTATACCAAGAGATATCATCATTAGTGAGAGACATAAGTCTCGTGGACCACCGTAGACATCCCTTGTTCTCCTTGAAGGCAAACATCTGAGGCAAGTGCGAAATAAACCACTTGTACAACAGAGGCAGACATCATACAATGGAACCACCACCCTTTGCATTCCTCATATGCAAAGAGAAATAAGTGTCACCCAACAGAGTCAGAACAGGATTAAGAGAAGAGAAAATCCTAATAGCATTCACATCCACGAAGTTGTCGATGTTGGGAAATAACACTAGCCCATAGATGAGGAGTACAAATATGGCTTCAAAAGCTTCCTTACTCATGGCCTTCCCAAACAAGATAGCTTTGGCAATCAGAAAATCAGACGGGAGACCTTGAATTCCATCTTTGGTAGTCATATTGGCAACAATGTCGGATACCTCTATGTGAAGCATGTCAGCAATCTCTTGAGAAGACGAAATCTTCTCTAAACCACTGAACGACAATCGGTCAAGAATAGGTATACCCACATGATAAGCGTACTCCTCAAATATAGGCAAAAGCTGGAAATTCGGAAAAGTGAAGCACCGATACAGAGGATCGTAGAACTGCACCAACACACTCATTAGACCCTCATCCACCTTGGTAGAGAGAATAGCTAGAAGCTTCCCGTGGAGAGATTTGAACTCCAAGGGCTCTAATACATAAGATGTCAGACGCCTTAACTCTTTCAAGTCGGGTTGTCTGAAACTGTACTTCTTCATATTCCTTCTTTGCTTATCCATGTCTGAAAATTTGCAAATAGACCTCTTAAGTTCCTTGTAAAATTTTATTGTCGATGACATGAATGCGGATGAATGCATGGATGCATTGATGCAACAAACACACTCAAGGATCAAGCAAGTCACACCACACAAAGGTTGCGGTATGGCTCAAGTCATCGTCAATATCAATCATCCATTTTGGTGGATTATGGTTTACACCTTATCAACACCCAAGTTCCATTGATTTTGAGGATGTACGAGAACGGATCGACCGCGAATCATGGGTTTATTATAAGTCACGAGCATGGAGTCTCGGTTAAGAACCACCCAACGGGAGTGTACTACGGTTTAAACCTGACAATCATGTTCTAAAAGGTTCCCATAGTTATCATCTCATCTTTCGGATATTATCGGATAAAATGACTACTTGTCTTCCAAAAATATTCTCGAGAGGGACTCTTATGAGTGTAGTATCGCGTAACAATCGCATCAAGTCTTACACTTGAACGACCTTTGCACTACGTCCTAAATAGGCCAAGATGGGCTAGGTATCTAAGGTCCTTGGCTTCTAGGGTTCTTATTGGAAAGAGTAATGCCTAACCACGACTACTCGTGTGACATTAGTGATCCCAATAAGACCTCCACCAAGTGAATGGACTTGCAAGTTAACTTGTTAAGGAATAACTCCAGACAAGTCAACAAGACTATGCCATTCTCCTATCATAAGTGCACTCGAGTTCGGGTATAGAACTCATCTCACAAGAAACCACCAAGCATACAAGCAATTAATATATCAAGCAATATACATTACAAATAATACATTCATCCCAAATTTGCACAAAAATATTCCATAAATAAATATAAACATACAACACATACAAGCAAAAAGTAGGGTAAACCCACGGGGCAAAGAATGAATCACCAACAGAGCCACCACTTTTCTGTAGCGGGGTTTTCGTTACTTTTAGGTTTATTGACTAAACCAAAAGTCAACATACAATTCGAGTCTCCACCGCACTTTAATTTGTCCAAAGGAAAGGCTAAAAAGCGAACAAAAGTCAAGTAAGAAGTTTTTCAAATAAAAAACTAATAAAAATGTCAGAGATCTGGGTAAGGGGGTTGGTTATGAAATGGGAAGGTTTTACGCACCCAAAATATCCTTAGTACTCTAAGGGAACCCTTTTTGCAAATATTTGTTGTAGGTTGGTATTTGTGAAAAGATTTGTGCAAAAGATTGGAGGGATGAGAAGAGAATAGATTATATTTACAAGTTTTGTTGTTTGAATGGATGAACCCATTGCCTACGTACCATCACAAAGGAGGATCAAAACCTCGTAGTTCGGGGTAAAAATTTCAAAGATTGGTAAGTTGATTTTAATCAAAAGCCTTAAGGTCTTTTGTTATCAAAGGGAGAAAACTCAACCTAAACCAACAATCCACCATGTGAGGAAGGCTTCAACATGCTAGTGAGAGGTTAATCCTATAATAAGCATGGAAGGCTTATAATCCAACACTAAGGATGAGGTGATATTTACATGAACCTCTATGATAACTCAAACCTATGACTAATGTTTTTGAAAAGGTTTTAACAAGTGGCCATTGGAACCACAAAACAACTTGAAATGGGTTATATTTCCAAGTTAAATTTATTTACAAAATGAAGTCAAAGTTGGATTAAAGTTTATTTACAATGAGTATTTATGAAAAGAGTTTTGAAAAGTCAAAGGCTTAAGGCCTAGGTTTTTAATTTGAAATAAATTCAAAGTTTTGAAAATGATTTTTGGCTTGGTTAGAGTGGGGAGAAGAGAGAAGGGCTAGTCCTAAAGCATACAAAGATAAGAGGGGAAAGATAAAAAACCTTGGAGTTCCTTTTCTTGGAGTCATAGAGATGACTCAAGATGCTCCTTTCCTTTGGACTTAGCACACAAAACAAGCAATCAATAAATTGAATTCAAGCTCCTAGGATCTCCATTTGGCTTGGCTCTTAACTTGGCTACTCATGACAATGGTCCTCTTTTCACAATCTTAATATGGGATCCCTATCACATAAAAGCAAACATCAAAAAGCTCACAACACAATAAAGGGAATGGACAAAGAATAAGTTTGAGGAGAAGTCCTTTGAAGTCAACTCTGAATTTTAGCATTCTAAAGGCATGAGGCCTAGTTGCTCTTCAACAAATTTTACATTCTAAAGGCATGAGGCCTAGTTGCTCTTGAACTCCTTTAAGCATGGGCAAATCCTAATTCTAAGTCCTTTTTCCTTTTTGCATTTTGGTTCATATCAAAACAAACACAAACACAACAAAATAACAATATATTTATATACAATAATGGGATCAAATGAGCAAAAGAAAAGTGACATAAACATAAAATATGTGCTCAAGTGAGCAAAATGAAAAGCAAGATGAATAATGAGCAAGAAATAAATGACATTAAAAAGTAAATGGCAAAAATTTAAAAGCTCAAATTAAAGTTAGTAGTTAGTAAGGTTATGTTAGCTTGTCATAAGACAATGTAGCGCTATGTTAAGCAATCGTAAATGGACTAACGTAGTAGTCACACCTATCTGAGGTCGGTCAATAAGAATATAGGCAAAGAACACAAGTTAGAGATCATGACTAGTAAGCCAAGCTCCATAAACTTACCATGCCAAACAAAAGGGGAAGGGCCTTGTATTGACTTTTGGTTATTTGCTTGACCAAGAAGCAACCTATCTTTGACACAAAATAACTCACTTAATCATGGATCAAGTTGAGTTTGGTTTGGATCAAAGAAGGTTAAACTCCTATTTGTCAAGACCAACCTCAAGACTTTAACTCATTGGCCATTGAGGGAAAGAAAGGGATGAAGATGAAAGGGGGGGGGGGGGGGGGTAAGAAGTCAACAAACAATCCCAATTGATCAAGGGATAACTCACCCTTGATCAAATTCATTCATCTTTCTAAGTGATGATCCATAAGGATTTTCAAACCACAAGATCCATTGAATTTGATCAAAGTTGAATCAATTCAACCTCAATCAACACCAAACAGAAGAGAAATGAAGATAACAAGTCAAAAAGTCAATGATATTTTTTTGGCATTTTTTGAATTAAAATAGAATATGAATAAAAAATAAACAAATCAAATGGAACCTCAAATTCAATTCAAAGCAACTTCAAAAGGTCCAATTAAATTCTCATAGGTTCAACATAGTCAAACAAACTTTGACTAATTTTCCCACAAATTTTTGAAATCAGAAAGTAATTAAAACCAATTAAAAACAATTAAAAATAGCATAATATGAATTAAAATCTCAAATAATCTAAAAACAATCAAGAAATTGTTGAGACTATTTTTCATTGACTTATCATGATCCATAGATGATATGAAAATATTTTTGTATTTTTTTAAAAGTCAGAAAGTATTTTAAAATGAATTAAAATCATTAAAAACCAAGTAATTCATGAAAAATATCAAATGAAGTCACAAAAATGATTAAAAATCATAATATGAAACTAGATTTTTCAAGAATTTTTTTGGAATTGGTCTCATATTTTTCTGACTTCAAATGAATTTTTAATGAATTTTTGAAAATAAAGGGAATTAACAAAAAAAATAAAAAGAAACTGGAATAAGCAAAAAAATGCAGAGCCACATGAAGCACTTCATTAATTGACGTGGCACAAGGCAATGGTTCAGATCTAAGGAAACACGGTGCACTCAAGTCAAACACGCCACATCAAGTATTAAATAAAGTAATTGAAACGGACGTGTGTGATTAGATCGTGGAAGCAAGATCCAAGGGCCAGGGAGTGACACACGTGGTGGTGGTGGTGGAAACCACCATCTTCTCCGGCGAAGCAACAAATTTCGGCCACCAGTTGCAGAAAATAAATCTTAATGGAAATTAAAAACAAGGCCATGGTAATGAAGCTCATGTGATGGAGATCATTATTGTACCAATGGATTTTTCTCACTCTTCCTATATTGAGAGAAATGTGAAGGAGAAAATCATGGTGTCCATACGGATTGCTCATGAAATAATCAATTGAATGCATCAACATCTTGCCTCAAGTATGAGGACTTCAGAAAACCACAGAAACACAAGCAAACTACATTGAATTAGGAGTTTCAGATCCAAAAAGTTTGAATGGATACCTTTGAATTGATGAACATCTGGCCACGAATTCTCCAAGATCATTTCTCCTTCTTGATCTATGAATGTAATGGAAGTGATTGGCTAAGGAATTTGGCTTTAAAACTCAGCTAATGATACTGAATTTCAAGCTCGAAAGTATGAAAAAAAAATTGAGTGATTCCTTTGGTGAGGGTGTGGTTTCACTTCTGCAGCACTTGGGATCTCCAAAAGGTTAACAAATGAAGCTCATGAGGGTGTTATTTATAGTTGAATGTGGCTGATCACACACTTCTCTCATGTGCATGAGAATTTGAAAATTGGATGCATGGGCCTGTGTAGACATGGGGAAGGCCCATGGATGAATGCAGAAGCATGCTGATATCATGTAGAGGGAAATTGGCCGTGCACATTGGAATGAAATAGCTTGCATACCAAGTTATAACATAAAAATATCAAAATGAACATGAATGAAAATAAATTTGAATCTCCCAAATGGTAGACCCCAAGGGCTATTGTGAGTAATTGTTGGAAAGCTCTTGAAATAAGGAACAAAAGTCATGTTGGGAATAAATCATTTGGCATGTGAAAATTGATCAAAACTGGCTGGGAAACTTCAAGTACAAAACATATTCAAATCACTTTGAAAAATTTCACCAAAAGCAAGCTTAATCAAACCCCTCTGTCATCATGATGAAAGCTTCAAATGAAAAAGTCTCCTACATCAAAGTTGTAGATATTTTCATGATGGTCAATCTAGACTTAAAGTTTGCATCATTTGGATTTTCTATGACAAAGTTATGGGCATTTGAAGTTGGGTACTTTTTCAAATTCAATGAATTAGTTCCAAGATGACCTATAATGTTTTGCATTATCACATGTATTTCTTTTAGGATTATGAAATTTTGTCCAACATAACATTTTAATTATACATCTCAATATTTAAAATGCCTTTGGTATCACCTCCAAATCATAAAAATTAAAGAAGTTATTCCCTTGGTAAGTTGACCCAAAATTAGGATTTCAGTCAAAAGGACCTATAATGTTTTGAAATGAATGATGACCCTCCAAGCTTCAGATGGATTTTTGATGAACATGAAAGTTTTTCATATGGTTATTAGGAATATGTTTTATTTTAGGGTCATCTTCATTTGACAAAGACATCAAAAATTATATCTCATTGAACCTCAGCTTAGTCAGATGATTTGACCGGTCAACTTTTCAAGGCCAAACTTCCAATATTGATGAATAAATGATTGAGGGCCCTCAAATAGGCTCATATATTCATAAAATGATAAAGGAAGGAACTTCCCTTGATTAAATTTGATCATAGGTTGAGATTTCTTCATGGGCAAGACACAGTCAAAGCACAGTGAAATTAGGGTTTCCTTGGGAAACAATCTTCAAGCCCTTTGGGTTATCTTGATCAAATTGACAAATTGAGATACTTGGGAGACATATATGATGATTAGGATATTTTTGGACCATTGTCATGCTTTTTCTCATCTTCATCTAGCCATTGCATTGGGCTTAGGAGCCTCCTAGGAGCATTGTGGAACACATGATCACTTGAGCTTCAAAACAAAAAGAGTTAGTGACATATTTTTTGTGTTTTTGGTTAGTAATCAAATAAGAAAAGCAACAATATACAATACAAGCATGCTTGGTGGTCTCAAAACACTCAAACAAGTTCCAACCCTAGGGTTAAGGAGCCAAACGTGCTATGATCCTTAAGGCAATGCACTTATGCAATAACATGATGCCATGAGGGATCTTAGGGTCAAAATTAGGGTCTTACACACGCAAGCCAAAAAAGAAAATAGCTCGAGGTCGTGCCAAGCTCTTATGTAACAAACCTTTCCAATTCACATCAGGGACATCTCCTCTAATGTGATCATTCACCTTCTTCATGTTAAAATGGTCCTTCATGAGACTCAATTCTTGCATTATACTCACAATATATCGTTTCTTCAAGACATTTTTTATGATCCACAAGAGGCATTATGAGTCAGCTGCACATTATGCACCTCACTGCCTTTGAAATAGAACATGTGGATCCATTTGATCCACAAACTGCCCTTCTTCCTACCAAGGTTCCACAGCAACTTCGCAAGAAATGTTTTGTTCCAATCAGCCAAAGAAATGATGTTCAGTCCCCCTTTACACCTAGGAGCGCAAACCTGTTTCCAAGCAATAAGAGATTTCTTCGCGATAGAACCCCTACCAGTCCATAAAAATGAGCGACAAATCGCATCAATAGCATGAATAACCTTCTTTGGAAATGGCAAGTAGATCATCCAAAAAGAAGACATAGCATTGGTGATACTATTAATCAATTGCACTCTCCCAGCATAGCTAAGAAGCTTCGAACTCCAATGCCTAATCCTCAGCACGATTTTGTCCACTAGGCTCATATAATGACTAGTAGCAAGCTTTCTACTCGTGAGAGGAACCCCAAGATATCTAAAAGGGATGGCTCCCTCAAGAAATGAGGTAATGCCAAAGATATCGGTCTTGATAGTAGTATCCATTCCACCATAAAAAAAGCCTGCAACTTTGAAGGATTAACACATAAGCCAGTAGCCCTAGATAAAGCCACCACATTTTCCATAAGCAACTCAATGGACCTACTATCACCACGAGAGAACTGAATAAAATCATCAGAAAAGCTGATGTTGATAACCTGGAGCTGCTCACATTTAGCGTGAAAATTGAAGACCGAAATCTCCTTTAGTCTTTGCACACTCCTATGGAAATACTCCATAACAATGAAAAAGAGTAAGGGAGAGATAAGTTCACCTTTCCTAAGGCCCCTCTTAGCTTTCATGATTTCAGTATGCATCCCACCAATATTAAATTTGTAAGAGACAGTTGAAACAACC
Source organism: Lathyrus oleraceus (assembly GCF_024323335.1). Lineage (NCBI taxonomy): Eukaryota > Viridiplantae > Streptophyta > Magnoliopsida > Fabales > Fabaceae > Lathyrus > Lathyrus oleraceus. The sequence continues at coordinate 142,582,413 of NC_066585.1, read as the reverse complement.
ACCATCACACTTAACAAACACAGTAGGGAAAGCAAGCTCCTTGAGGATACACTCCAACATAAACCAATCCACAGTATCATATGCCTTCTAAATATCTAATTGGATCATACATCTAGGGGTTCCACCTTTCCTACTATAGCCTCTAATAAGCTCATAAGCCAATAGGATATTGTAAGAACAAAAATTGTTCTACAACAGATTCCATGATTTTGATGATAACAAAGGATGAAACCAAAAATGGCACCCTAACGAAAAGTTTCTAAGTGTGCAGGGTTCTAAAGAAAGAAGGAAGAAATCATCAGATACAGAATCATATCAGATACAAATTATCAGAAGACCAGAAGCATCTGAAGTAGAAACACGTTTGAGAAAGTCTAACTCTGAGCAAAACAGCAAAGTATCAGAAGCATCTGAACAAGAAGTACGCTCTAGAAGTTCTGACTCTGAACAACGTATGTCAAACTCCAGAAGTTCTCAAGCGTTATCTGAAGTAACCATCAGAACTCAAAAAAGATCAACATCAGAAGTTAGATAGCAAGATTCCAAGATCTCCAGAAACACGAAGACTCTGATTATGGAATTGCTAAATAAAGGAAGAGTAACGTTAACTTCAAGTAAAGTTATGGAAATGAACTTCCTAATACAGAAAGAGACGTTAACTCCAAATTCAAATGAATAGGAACTATTTTTGGAAAGTAGTCATTCAAGAAAAGAAAGTTGCTTTGGCAACAAGCAAAGTTATGGCACTAATTATTATTCAAGAGTCATTACCTGCTATGATTTTTCAACGGATCCTCCTCTTCTATATAAAGGACTGCAAATCAACATTGAGATACACTAGTACAACATCACAAGATTTTACTGAAACATCAATTTTGAGAGGTTAGAAAAAGCAAGCATACAAAAACAATCTTCATCTCTCTCAAAGCTTTTGCTTGAAACATTAAACACTTTGTTCTTACTGTTGTAATATTTGCTTATCATAGAAGCACTCTAGATTACATAAGCTTTTATCTTTGTTGTATTTCCTCAAGTGACTCTGTGTAGTCTGTATACTTGAGAGGACTAAGAGATCTTTCTCTTAGACGTTGTTTGTAGTCAATCTTTCAAGATTAGTGGATTAAGTCCTTGTTGAAGGCGAAATCACCTTGACCGGGTGGACTGGAGTAGCTTTGTGTTATAAGCGAACCAGTATAAAAATCCTTGTGTGATTTTCATTTTGAAAAAGCGCTTATTTTCCAAACAATTCAAACCCCCCTTTCTTGTTTTTCTCACCTTCAATTGGTATCAGAGCTCCGGCTCTGTTATTGATTTTCTAATCAAACACTTAACAGTGTAGAGAGATCCAGAACGAGAAAAACTATGGCCCACACAAATGAAAAGGATAGTTACAATGCTAAGCCTCCTGTCTTTGATGGAGAGAAATTCGATTACTGGAAAGATAGAATCGAAAGTTTCTTTCTAGGCTATGATGCTGATCTCTGGGACATTGTCATAGATGGATACAAACCTCCTGTCACAGAGGATGGAGCTGAAGTTCCCAGAAGTAAAATGTCAGATGATCAGAAGCGAGTTTTCAAGAATCATCACAAGGCCAGAACCATACTCCTCAATGCTATATCTTACAACGAGTATGAAAAGATCACCAACAGAGAAACAGCTAAAGACATACTTGACTCTCTGAGGATGACTCATGAAGGAAACTCTCAGGTCAAAGAGACAAAGGCTCTGGCGCTTATCCAGAAATATGAAGCTTTCAAAATGGAAGATGATGAAGCCATAGAGGCAATGTTCTCTAGATTCCAAACTCTGATTGCAGGTCTCAAAGTTCTAGACAAAGGATATACAACTGCAGATCACGTCAAAAAGATAGTCAGAAGTCTGCCAAAGAAATGGAGACCCATGGTTACTGCTCTGAAGCTGTCAAAGGATCTGAACAATATCAGTCTTGAAGAACTTGTCAGCTCCCTCAGAAGCCATGAGATAGAACTAGAGGAAGATGAGCCTCAGAAAAGGAACAAGTCCGTAGCATTAAAGTCCAGATATGAAAGACGCAAACCTGACAAAACCAAAGCTCTCCAGGCAGAAACTGAAGATACTGATGACTCTGAACTAGAAGATTCTGATGATGAAGAAGAATTGTCCCTCCTGACCAAAAGAGTTAAACAACTCTGGAAAAAGAGGAACAACAACTTCAGAAGACCAAGACCCAGAGGGGATCGATCAGAATCAACCTCAAAAGGTAAAACTAACAAAGATATTACTTGTTATGAATGTAAAGAAACAGGTCACTACAGGAATGAATGCCCCAAGCTAAAGAAAGACAATTCTAGAAAAGAAAGCTTCAAGAAAAATACCTTTAGGACAAAGAAAGGATTGATGGCTACCTGGTATGATAGTGAATCTGAGTCATCAGAATCTGACTCTGATGAAAAGGCCAACGTGGCACTTATGGCTACCACATCCAGGAGCAGCTCAGATGAAGAATCTGAAGAGGTATTTTCTGAACTCTCTCGATCTGATCTAGAATCATGCTTGTCAGAAACTCTTAGCTCATATCAGAAATTAAAACAAAAGCTTAAAAACATAAAAGGTTGTTTTAAAGCAAAATTTGAAGAATGTGGCAAGCTTGAGATGACAATTCTAGAGCGGGAAGATACAATCAGATCTTTAACATTAGAAAGAGATGGAGCCAAAAGAAAAAGCTTAGAATTAGAAGAAACGTTGTCTCAAGCACCACAAACTTCAAATAAATTAATTTATGAATACGAAGAAGCCTTTCAAGAATTTCTGAAAAATGGAATAGGTAGGAGTATTATGGCATCCATGATTTATGGAGTCAGTCAGAACAATAAAAAGGGAATTGGGTATGATCCTAAGGAAGTTAAAACTTCTTCTAGTGACCAACTTAAATCTCCATTTTCATATCACTACACACACACACAAGAACAAAAATTTGAAAATGCTAGAAGACCCAAAGTTATAAGAAACTCTGGGAAGACTAATCAGAAAGGACCCAAGAAATTCTGGGTACCGAAAGATAAGATTGTTTATGTTGCAGATATCCTATGCAGCAAAGTTCAGACACCAGTCATGGTACCTGGACTCTGGATGCTCGCGACACATGACGGGAAGAAAGTCTATGTTCCAAAGTCTGGAACTTAAAGACGCTGGATTTGTAGGTTTCGGAGGAGATCAGAAAGGAAGGATCAGAGGCTCCGGAACTATTGGTAATGGTACTCTTCCCTCTATATCTGATGTCCTTTATGTAGAAGGATTAATGCATAACTTATTATCCATAAGTCAATTAAGTGATAATGGTTATGATGTAATCTTTAATCAAAAAACATGTAAAGCCATAAATCAAAACAATGGTTCAGTCCTATTCACAGGCAAGAGGAAAAACAACATTTATAAAATCAATCTTTCTGATTTAAAAGAACAAAATGTCAAATGTCTGATGACTGTTCACGAAGAGCAATGGGTGTGGCATAGACGCTTGGGCCACATTAGCATGAGGAAACTTTCTCAGCTAAATAAACTCGAGTTAGTCAGAGGCCTACCTAAACTGAAGTTTTCTTCAGATGCTCTGTGTGAAGCATGTCAGAAAGGAAAATTTTCAAAAACAACCTTTAAAAAGAAAAATCTTGTTTCTACCTCTAAGCCTCTGGAACTTCTCCACATCGACTTATTTGGTCCTGTGAAAACAGCATCAGTCAATGGTAAGAAGTATGGACTAGTCATTGTTGATGATTACAGTCGCTGGACATGGGTGAAATTCCTAAAGCACAAGAGTGAGTCTCACTCTGTATTCACTAGTTTCTGCTCCAAAGTGCAAAAAGAATTTGACTCTAAAATTATTAGAGTCAGAAGTGATCATGGTGGAGAATTTGAAAACAAAGATTTTGAGGAATTATTTGACTCTAATGGAATATCCCATGATTTCTCCTGCCCTAGAACTCCACAACAAAATGGAGTTGTAGAGAGGAAGAATAGGACACTCCAAGAGATGGCCAGAACCATGATCAATGAATCTAATGTGGCAAAGCACTTTTGGGCAGAAGCTGTAAATACAGCATGTTACATTCAGAATAGAATCTCTATAAGACCTATTCTGGAAAAGACTCCCTATGAACTGTGTAAAGGAAGAAAACCAAACATTTCATATTTTCATCCTTTTGGATGTTCTTGCTTTATCTTAAACACTAAAGAACATCTGAACAAGTTCGATTCCAAAGCACAGAAAGGTATTATGTTAGGATACTCATAACGCTCTAAAGGCTACAGGGTATACAACACAGAAACCAAAATTGTGGAAGAATCAATTCATGTCAGATTTGATGATAAGCTTGACCCTGAAAAGTCAAAGCTAGTTGAAAATTTTGCAGATTTAGAAATCACTCTTGCAGGATCTGATAAAACTCCAGAAGCAACTATCACTCAGAACTCTGAAGAAATTAAATCCCCAGAAATCCCAAAGAAAGTTAAAAGTCGTATCAATGTATCTGAAGATTTGATTCTGGGAAACAAAGACGAACCTATTAGAACCAGATCTACCTTCAGGACCTCTGAAGATACTCCTCTGGGACTAGTGTCTCTGATTGAGCCTACGTCCTGTGATGAAGCACTTCAAGATAACGACTGGGTTTCAGCCATGCAAGAAGAATTAGATCAATTCACAAAGAATGATGTCTGGGATCTTGTTCCAAAGCCCAGAGGCACTCACGTTATTGGAACCAGATGGGTATTCAGAAACAAGCTGAATGAGAAAGGAGAAGTCGTCAGAAACAAAGCTCGACTGGTAGCTCAAGGTTATAGTCAACAAGAAGGTATTGATTATAATGAAACTTTTGCTCCAGTCGCAAGGTTAGAATCTATTCGTCTTCTTGTATCTTTTGCTATTAACCATTCTATTAAATTATATCAAATGGATGTCAAGAGTGCATTCCTTAATGGTTATATATCAGAAGAAGTGTATGTCAACCAACCTCCAGGTTTTGAAAATTCAAACTTTCCAGAACATGTTTTTAAACTTAAAAAATCTTTATATGGACTTAAACAAGCTCCCAGAGCTTGGTATGAACGTTTAAGCAATTTTCTTCTGGAACACAATTTTATCAGAGGGAAAGTTGACTCCACACTCTTCTGTAAGAACCTTAACAATGATCTCATGATATGCCAGATATACGTTGATGATATTATTTTTGGTTCAGTTAACGCCTCTGTTTGTCAAGAATTCTCTAAGTTAATGCAGGCAGAATTTGAAATGAGCTTAATGTAAGAACTAAAGTTCTTTCTGGGAATTCAAATTAACCAAACTTCAGAAGTTACATATGTTCATCAAAGCAAATATATTAAAGATGTTCTGAAGAAATTTGACATGGCTGACTGCAACTCTGCAAAAACTCCAATGCATCCAACATGCATTCTTGAAAAGGAAGAAGTAAGCGCAAAGGTTTGTCAGAAGCTCTATCGAGGTATGATAGGCTCTCTTCTCTATCTGACTGCTACTCGTCATGATATTCTCTTTAGTGTCTGTCTCTGTGCCAGATTCCAATCAGATCCTAGAGAATCTCATTTAACAGCAGTTAAGAGAATTCTTAAGTATCTGAAAGGAACTCCTAACCTGGGCCTGATGTATAAGAAAACATCAGAGTATAGACTTTCTGGTTACTGTGATGCAGATTATGCAGAAGATAGACTAGAACGAAAAAGCACATCTGGAAATTGCCAGCTTCTGGGAAACAATCTAATATCCTGGGCTAGCAAAAGACAGTCAACTATCGCTCTATCAACTGCAGAAGCAGAATATATCTCAGCATCACTGTGCACAACTCAGATGCTCTGGATGAAGCACCAGTTAGAAGATCTGCAAATCTTTGAGAGTAACATTCCTATCTTCTGTGATAATACTGCTGCCATTTGTCTAAGTAAGAATCCCATTCTACATTCCAGAGCTAAACACATTGAAATAAAACATCATTTTATCAGAGACTATGTTCAGAAAGGGATAGTAACATTGAAGTTCATTGATACAGATCATCAATGGGCAGATATCTTTACTAAGCCTCTAGCTGAAGATAGATTTCTTTTATCTTAGAAAATCTGAACATTCGAAATTGCCCTGAATGAAGTGTGGCTCTGAAGATGTAAAATGAGACTCTGACATAAACAAATGTGTTTCTGCCTCTGACTCTGATACTTCTACCAGTTAAGAAGATATCTGAGTTAGAAATCTCCAGGAACCAATCCTTTGGTATTCCTGAAGATCAGATACATCAACACGTGGAACACTTAGCGTCTAACCCTAGAACTTCTAGACAGCTGTCCAGAAGAAAAACGTTTAAGATCTCCTCGAGCAGTGTGCATACTGTTGGGATTAGACATTCATTAATGAGCCTTAATCATTTTTTCCCCAAGCGTGCTAACTTGTGCTTTGTGCTAACGCTGAATAGTGTGTCGTTTTGCATGTGTTTTCGTTTAGAGTATTTAAACACTTTTCTCACATTTCACACACTTATCACTCTCACTCACTCTCAAACCCTCTCTGAAGCATTTCTACAAACTCTTCATCTTCACATTCATCTTCATCAACTATGGATGCTCAACAACAACAAGTTTTCAACTTTTCTCAGCAAATGGAATCCAACACCACTGCCCAAAGTTCAAGCATTCCAACTCCAACTGTTACAGGCGTTTCTATTACTCCAGTGTACAAGGAACCCCATATTCTTGATCGTCAACCTCACATTAACCTAGAAACTCCCTTTGAGGGACTGGATGTGTTATGTGAAACACTTGTGGACTTCGACAACATGAGGAGAAATGGAGTAGATCTTACTGAAGAACTCCGTATACAAGGGTGGGAAAACTACTTCCAAAGGCTTTATGGCCCTGTTTACCCAAATCTCATCAAAGAATTCTGGAGATTTGCTGATGCTGATGACCACTTCATCGTCTCCTTCGTATTGGGGGTAAAGATAGTGATTACTGAAAAGTCAATTGCTTCTTTACTAAACATGGAGAAAACTGGAGGAAAAAGGATTTACAACATCAACCCTAGGTCAAAACGCATTGCTGAAGTAATCAATCCAACCATCTTCAAACTCAACACTGAAGGAAATCCTTCAAAGAACAAAGAGCTTCATCAGAACCTCAGAGTATGGCTCAAGATCATTCTGGGAACCATTCATCATCGCCCAGCATCAAACTCCTCTGACTACATCAATGCAGATCAGAAGTGCATTCTTTATTGGATTCACAAGGGTGTAAAGCTCTCCCTTCCTGCACTTCTCTTCAGATATCTCAGAGACTCTGTAAGAGAGACAAGAAACAACATGAAGCTCAGATCCTACATCCCTCTGGGAAGGCTTATATCTGATGTCTTCATTGAGAATGGGTTGGTAGATCATCTGGAGAAGAACAGGTTGATGCAAGATCTGGCGATAGATACTGGAAGACCTTTGAACGCCAGAAATCTCAAGAGTATGGGAATTCTAAAGAAGATTCAAGTCAGACCCACTATGGATACCTCCTGGGATGCCTTGAAAGATCAGAGGAAGCTGCCCCATGGTCTTGCAAGGTTCTTCAAGAATGAACCTGTAGATGCAATCCTCCTCTACATGCAGCGTCTGAAGGATGAAGGGGTTGATATCTCTGACTTCAGATTGGTCGATTGTCTAGAATCAGAAGAAGACTTTGTCAGATTCAAAAGAGGTCCCTCTAAGCATAAGTCTTCAAAGGCAAAGAGAGCAAGATTAGGAGAAACCTCTGGAACCAGATCTCCAGCGCCTCTGCAAGAAACTACTGGTACGTCAGCTCCCTCTATTCCCTCTGAACAACTTATGGCTTCTTCTAATCCTCTCTCCACACCACCCATATACACAACCTCTGAAACCCCACCTTCTACAACCAGAACCTCACTACCTCCACCTCAAATTAATCTTGCCCAAACATCTTTACCACGTTCTGAAGAAATGAGCCAAACCACTTCCTCTTCATCATCTTCAGCCCCAGAATCACCCCCATACCTTGACCTCTCCTCTGACCAAGAATACTCTGATCCTAACTCTCCAACCTTAGCCCAAATTCAGGCTCAAAACCTTGCTTCACAATAACCAACACAATTTGAAGCAACTTCACCTCCCCCAGAACAAACAACCAACATACCTTCTGAACCTGAACCTGAAGCTGAAACTGAACCCCTAACATTAGACTTAAACCCTCTTTACGCTTCACCCCAAAGATCTGAACCTCAACCTGAAGCAGAACCTGAAGCTGAACCTGAACCTCTAACCTTAAATCTCAGCCCTCCAACCTCTTCACCTCAAACCTTTGAACCTGACCTTTCTATCCCTACCCTTGAGGAAGCCATAATGCTGTTCGCAGGGGCTTCAGTATAAAAGGTCAAGTCTCTGACCATTAACTCTGAAGTCAGTGATGATCCTGACTCTGTAAGGACACACTGGAACAGAGTCATTGGCTGGATGACCTCTGAGGCTTTTAAACTGAAGCACATCTCTGAACAAGTCAGAAACGACTTTATCAGAGATGCTGAGGCAAGACTCCAGGAAAGACTTGCAAGAGAAGCTGAAGCCAGAAGACTGGAAGAAGAGAGACTAGCAAGAGAAGCTGAAGAAGAAGCTAGAAGGCTGGAGGAAGAAAGAGCAAGGGAAGCTGAAATTCTAAGGGTAAAGGAAGCTGAAGCTAAAGCTCTGGCTGATGCTGCTGCTGCCGAAGCTGAGGCACAAGCTGCTGCCGAAGCTGAAGCAAAGGCCGCTGCTGAAGCACAGCAGGCTCTGACTCAGGGGGAGTCCTCTTCTGTTGTTCCTATGGTTATCCAGACGTTGGAAGAACTGAAGAAAGATCAGAAGGAACTTCGTGCCAGAATGGATAAACAAGACTCTGTCAACGACAACATTCAAAACATGCTGGCTCTATTGCTTCAGAGAATGCCTCCGCCTCCCAACCCTTAGGCACTTAGGATTTTGTTGCTTTGCTTTCTTTGTTTCTGATATTTACTTGTTCCTTTTGCCTCTGTTGCTTTTTATCTGAATACAATGTTTTTCTCTTGAATTATTATTATTTTTGCTATGTCTTTTTGATTCTGACAAAAAGGGGGAGAAGTCATTAATAGCTCTGATGAAAATACTGTCTAAATACCTTAAGCACTCTGCAACATATTTTTCTTAAAAAACAAATTTATCTAACTCTAGATTTAAGAAATTGCAGAAGGTATCAAGAACCTCATTGCTTGGAAGCTCTGGTAAGAACTTCTGAACTCCCTAGCCTATCTCAGGGGGAGCTCTTGTCTATCTGATCTGATATTGTTTATGTTTCATCTGCTAATTAAGTTTGTTTTTGTCATCATCAAAAAGGGGGAGATTGTAAGAACAAAAATTGTTCTACAACAGATTCCATGATTTTGATGATAACAAAGGATGAAACCAAAAATGGCACCCTAACGAAAAGTTTCTAAGTGTGCAGGGTTCTAAAGAAAGAAGGAAGAAATCATCAGATACAGAATCATATCAGATACAAATTATCAGAAGACCAGAAGCATCTGAAGTAGAAACACGTTTGAGAAAGTCTAACTCTGAGCAAAACAGCAAAGTATCAGAAGCATCTGAACAAGAAGTACGCTCTAGAAGTTCTGACTCTGAACAACGTATGTCAAACTCCAGAAGTTCTCAAGCGTTATCTGAAGTAACCATTAGAACTCAAAACAGATCAACATCAGAAGTTAGATAGCAAGATTCCAAGATCTCCAGAAACACGAAGACTCTGATTATGGAATTGCTAAATAAAGGAAGAGTAACGTTAACTTCAAGTAAAGTTATGGAAATGGACTTCCTAATACAGAAAGAGACGTTAACTCCAAATTCAAATGAATAGGAACTATTTTTGGAAAGTAGTCATTCAAGAAAAGAAAGTTGCTTTGGCAACAAGCAAAGTTATGGCACTAATTATTATTCAAGAGTCATTACCTGCTATGATTTTTCAACGGATCCTCCTCTTCTATATAAAGGACTGCAAATCAACATTGAGATACACTAGTACAACATCACAAGATTTTACTGAAACATCAATTTTGAGAGGTTAGAAAAAGCAAGCATACAAAAACAATTTTCATCTCTCTCAAAGCTTTTGCTTGAAACATTAAACACTTTGTTCTTACTGTTGTAATATTTGCTTATCGTAGAAGCACTCTAGATTACATAAGCTTTTATCTTTGTTGTATTTCCTCAAGTGACTCTGTGTAGTCTGTATACTTGAGAGGACTAAGAGATCTTTCTCTTAGACATTGTTTGTAGTCAATCTTTCAAGATTAGTGGATTAAGTCCTTGTTGAAGGCGAAATCACCTTGGCCGGGTGGACTGGAGTAGCTTTGTGTTATAAGCGAACCAGTATAAAAATCCTTGTGTGATTTTCATTTTGAAAAAGCGCTTATTTTCCAAACAATTCAAACCCCCCTTTCTTGTTTTTCTCACCTTCAGATATGATCATGGATACTCTGCCCAGGAACAAAAGCAGTCTGACTCTGATTGATGATACTATTCATAACTCTGCTTAATCTGCCAGTCAAGATCTTTGAGATTATCTTATAAATAGTGGTACATCAGGAAATGAGTCTAAAATCCTTTACATTCTTGTCCGCATTACCTTTAGGGATGAGAGACACAAGAGTGGAGTTGATAGTAGGATACATTCTGTTGTGGTTGAAGAACTCCATAACAGCAGCAATAACATCTTGCTTAATGATGTGCCAAGAAACATTGAAAAACTTAGCACCAAATCCATCTACACCAGGAGCTTTAAGATCACCAATGCCCTTTAGAGCTTGCAAAATTTCATGTTCAGAAATTGGCCTCACAGGCATACTTCTTTGATCATTGATTAACTGAGGACCCCCTCTCATAACCACTAAGTCAATACCAATAAGCTCCTCATTAGCTTTTCCCATAAGGTTACCATAGAAGCCCAAAATTTCCATCTCAATCTCATCTTGATTGGAAAGAATAGTCCCATCTTCGCGACAGATTGATGCCATCTCAGTTTGATTCTGCTTGGCCTTGACTTGAGCATGAAAGAACCTATTATTAACATCCCCAACCAAAGCCAGTCGATCTTAGACCTCTGCCTCAGATTTTGCTCCTCAATGGTGCTCCATTTGAACACCTTAAAAGTCATCGTTTTCACTTTCTGAATGAGGTCAGGGTTTACCTTATCATTCATGAGAAGCTCTTGGGTTTCAATCAGCAACAATCTAGCATTCTTTAAGGAAACAGAAGCACCTATCATAGGTTTTCTCAACTGCCTAATGGTAGACTGAGTTCTAATCAGCTTCCTCCACAAAACAAACATAGGACTGCCATGAATAGGAACCCTCCAACAATGATTGATCTTCTCTAGGAAATTAGGACTCTCAACCACACTGTTTAAAAATATGAAATGATATTGCCTCATTTGTCTTGCTATATCATGATTTTGAAGAAGCAACAACGAGTGATCAGAAATACTAGAAGCAAAGATGCCACTAATATATGTTATTAATGGAAAATGTTATTTTTAAATTAATGAGTAAATCTTAATTTGTTTTTAAATGAGAAAGTGTTTTTATTTCAAATATTTTATAAATAATGTCAAAACAAAAATAATATTACATATTAGAAAATATACCGTTCATCCAAATATTTTTATATATGGAAAAATTATATTTATGATCCATATATAAATCAAATTATATCTTTATTTTAAAAATAATGAACTCTTTTGGTAAACTAAAATTATTTTTCTTTTTTACATTCTTATTAAATTTTAAAAACAAATACACGTAACACATCAGAGAAAATTGTGAGACTGAAATCTTTTCAATAATTTTGATGTACTCAGAGAAAATGGAGAGAAATTTATCAATAATCAATATGGTTAACACTTTATCCACGGAGCATAACTGTTTTGCAAGCACTTTTTTGTGAGACAGATCAAGAATGTGTCCGTCCGGGCCACCCTTTTTTTTTTAGGCTTTTGTGGACAAGAGTTTTACATAAAAATTTACAATTTTTAGACTTAAAAGGAGCAATGCCCACATACCTCCCCACCCATTCTCATTTTTTTTTGGAACAGATCAATATTTTATATCCGCACCCTCAAATATGTCTACCTCGTCTCGTCATATTTTTTCTTGAACTTTTACTGAACGGACATATCTATTTATGACTACTATTCGTCACTCATATAAAATGTGAAACAAATATATATTATTGATTATAAAAAACATATAACAAATAATTATTACTGATAAATATAAAAAAGAAAACATTTGTCAGAGATACTTTAAATGCATGCTAACAAATATTTGTCATTGAATGATATAAAAAACACGAGATAAATTTGTCATCGATAAAAATTAAAAAAAACAAGAAACATATGTATTTTTGATAAATATAAAAAGAAAACAAGAGTCAAATATTTGGATCATAAAATCAAATACAGTTCAAATTAGTAAAATTCAAACTTGACAATTTGGCATATACATATTTGAAAATCAAACTTTGATGATCATGATCACTTCTTTAAATTACTTTGAATGTGCTAATTTGATTGATGAAAACAATATTATATACTATTTATATTATATTATTTAATTAATTATATTACATTATTTTTATTCAATTTTATAATACATTATTTAATTAATTAAATTTACTATTTATTATATATTTTACTCACGCTAGTATAACGACATCTAACAAACATGTGCAATAGCACACGTATTTTTCTAGTTTTGTATTATAGCTTTTGATTCAACTATATCTTAATATTTGTGTCTTAACTCAATATACCCTTTTATCGATTTTTTTTAAATTTTTAGTGAATCGTCATTATTCAATTGCAAAGATAAGAAAAGCTATATAAAGGTAATTATGACAATAGATTTGATCCTCTAAAACCTTATAAAACCAAATCAAATTATCTATCTTTTACGATGCTACGAAAACTTCATATAAGGTTTTCTAGCAAACTACACGTTTAATCAAATATACTCTACAAATGCGCACTTTTCTATTTTTCTGTTGTAGGTCCGTTGGTGTAACAAAACTTTCTTTGGCTAATATTTTTTTGTTATATTGAGCTTAAGGTAATTATCCTAAATTAATTACTATACTTAACTTGAATAATCAGATATAATTGTTATCCCATAAAAAATCAAGATAGAATTGTCACTAAATGAGAAAAAAACAAACAAGATTTGGTAATTATTATTGGCCCGACTTAATGTGTGTTAGTATAAAATAGTTCTACAACATATATTTGGGTTTGCATTGACATAACTTGGTTTTACAAAATTAATTTAGTTTAAAAATTAATTGAAAGTAAACTGATCTATATTTAAATATATTTATATAAAAATGAATTGAATAATAATTTTAGTGAAAAATCCACATTTAAATTAAAAAATTACAAATCATATCTTCAAATTAAAATTATTTTTCAAAAGAAAATAAATTCTATTTAAAAACAATTGTTCTGCTAAAGAATCAGAAATATTTAGTGAAATGATGAAGCAGAGTATTGATGTGGAGGTGTGTAACTCTGATACAATGACGCAAATGTGTATTTGTAAGATTAACACTTTAATGTCCAAATCAGTAGGAGAGTGAAGAGTATAATTAGTTATGATTTATAGAGAAAATACCTTAAGTCTAAGGTGTGATGCCTTATATACGAATGACAATTATGAACATTCTCTACCATTTCGGCGTGGAATGCAGGAGATAGTCTGATGACATATAACAATGAGCAATAGTCCATAGCGTGGATCTAGTATGAAGTTATAGAGTAGGGTTTCAATGTACATTTGGTGCTTTAGTAGAGTGGTCAGGACTGTTTATTGGACTTTCTCCTTTTGGGCCAGTGGTCAGCTAGAATAGTTTCTCCCATGGCTTCTCGTGACACACCATTGGGAAGTCTTTAAGAAAACTAGGACAAGCTTATTATGCCAAGTCCATTGCCTTGAGAAGTGGAAAATATTTGGTAGATATTGTGAATGACCTTGAGAACAAGCACATTAAACGCACGTCTCATCATTTAAATGTATCACGTGATCGTTCTTACATGTGAACTTAGTTCCTTAGACTAAGGTATGGTGTTTTCCTATAAGGTGCTTAAGTGTACTCGAGTGTCATTATAATATCGAGACAAATCTAACCATTATTTTTTATTCACCGATTTTATTTTATTTAGGACCGTTTAGTTACATGATTCGCCCCAATATATAAATGTTATTTCACCTTCCTAGCCATATTTCCACTATTTATGCATATTATTAGCTTTATCTTATTCTACAAACCCTAATTCCTTTCCTCTAAACTCTGATGATTCATGTTCTATCCACCTTTCTTTTCATCTCTAGGTCCTCCATTTTCTTGATTTATCAAAGTCGATGACATGTTAAGACAAGATTGAAAAATGCTAGCCCTGACGACATTTCTTTCATGCTTTGAAGACATATGTCGTTGTCTCTGAATCTTTGACCCCGCGGGAAGAGTTTTTGAAAGATGACTTAGTCACCTTCTAGGAGAGTTTAGGCTATAAAGAAGGAGCCAACCCTTCTGACGTACTACCTCCACAACAGAAAAGGCGATATATTAATTCACATTCGGTTATGGAAGCGGCCATCTCCCTCGAGAGAAAATTTATTTTTGGTGAGGAGTAGGAAACTATCTTTGTGTTTCATTTAGTACTCACAAAATATTTTTGTTGATTGTCTTCTTATTTCATTTTGTAGATAACATGGGTGTGATAAAAAATATTCAAAAGGAAAAGGGTCATCTAACTAAGGATGTTGCTTCGTCTTCCTCCCTAACTTCTACTATGGTCCTGATTGAAATAGATGCGACCCCAAAAGAGAATGAAACTTCTTATGTGGGGGCGACGTAAATAATCCAGTTTGTACATGAAATACAAGAGAGCCAAGGCGCTCAACATTTGAAAGATGCAACAAGAAGTCTCATGACCAATCCAAATTTGTTACTGGTGGGACCTCTAAGAGGAACCATGCAAAGGTTAAGATGTGGAGGAAAATCCTTCCAAGATACCTAATCCATTAGGGCGTTCCTCTGAAATGGTGATACTAGGCATTGGTTCATCTTCTCTCCCCTCCTTCAAACTCCCATATGACTTTAAATAATGATGGCCCTGCTCTACCAAGAAGGAGCAGTCTTACATCCCTGAAAGGTGTTATGCCTACATTTTAAACCTCACCAGTATAACTAAGTTAAAAAGTTAATGGTAGAAATGACCTTCGACTTATATCAGAGTGCTCCATTGTTGTTCTTGGTGGCTGGTAGCCATGGTTAGATGATTTCACCTAGTAAACTTTATAAGGAGAGGGAACTTTTAAAATGCTAATGTGACCTTTCTCTTTATGAATGAAACCAACTTCAAGAAAATCCTGATTGTCTCGAAAAGAACATGGAAACCCACAAAGTCCTTTATGAGATTTCTTTAACAGCTTATTCCCTAAAGTAATCCTAGGAAGAGAATGAGAAATCCTTTAGAGTGGCCCAAACTTCTTTTACCAACTCAGAGACGACCTAGTATGAATTGCTTCCAAGGTAAATGAGCTTGAAGAAGCCATTGAGAAAGAGAGGGAGATCACTCCAAGTATAGGAAGACTCTTGAAGATAGTCTGGTTGGGATGAAGAAGGAGCTTGGTGCCCCCGTCAATGATGGAATCAATTCCATCCATGATATCTTTCACAATTCCTTGACCGGGTGAAACTAGTTTGTCTCGGCCTAAATATCCCCAAAGAGTTGCTGAACCCAACGAAAGTGGTTATGGATGGGGAGCTAGTGGTTTTGTTTAAGAATACTTGTAATTAGTATCTAGCTCTGGAAATTGTAATAATATTTTTTCAAACATATCATGAGTTTTCCTTTAATGAATTTATCTCTTTGTTACTTGGTTTGACTGGTTTGTTCATTATTCAGCTTTGCATGGGTTTATTCATTGTATAGTCTCCTATGTTTTTTTTATCATGTGATCTTCTATGTTTTTATTTCATCATATAATTTGTTAAGATTTTATTTCATCATGTAGTCTTTCATGATTTTAGTTTGTCATACGGTCTTCTATGATTTCATTTTATCATATAATATTTCATGATTTTATCTCATCATGCTTGTACTCGGGCTATAGGTCAGGGTGTGCTTTAACATCTTTGGGGACCATACGCAGCCAAGGGTCAGTTCTCATTCCCTATTCCAGGTGAAACCCTAGTTTAAGTGTGACGTATCAAGGGCTCTGCCTTCTATTTTATGGAGTGGCTAGTTACCAAGAGGAGGGTGTACCAACTGCGACTTTGTGCACTTTATTTTTCCATTAGCATGTTCTTCTCTCGGGAGAGACAATCATGCAATTTCAAAAGTAATAGATTCATTTATTACTATCAAAAGTATTACATTAGTTAGTCATTTCCAATTCATGTTCGAACAAGTTGGGTAAAATTTAACTAAAATATTGCTTGATCTTGGTGGTGTTCCACGTCCTTTGGATTGGTTCTCCTAGAAGAGTATCCAAAATGTAAGTTTCATTTTATGTGCTAGCCTTGACCCTATATATCCCTTCCCAATTAGTAGCATGTTTTCCATCTTCAGAGTTCTTCCTTTTAATATCGGTGTGCCTTAACATAAGGTCACATAGCTAGAACTCTTGAGATCGGACTCACTTGTTGTACTTGGTTATTATTGCTTATTTAGTGAAGTTGTTGTAGCGGTAAATTCATGATCATCAAGCTATGGATAAGCTAGAGTTCAAATAACAAGAGTCGCCACCGCGCTTTTATTGTTTCCAAGGGAAAAGGGAAAAAGTACGAACAAAACCCAAAAGTAAGAAGTTTTCAAATCAAAACTAATAAAATGTCAGAGATTACAGGTAAGGGGGTTGGTTACACAGAGGGAAGATGTTAGCACCCAAAGTGTCCTAGGTACTCCTAGGGAGCCCTTTTTGTATGCATATGTATTTGGTACAAAAATGATGTTTACAAACAAATAGAATGGAGGGATGAGAAAAGAATTCAATTAATTATATTTTTGTGTTTGACAAGACCTTCGGACTCGTGCCTACGTACCAACATAAAAATGAGGGATCAAAACCTCGTAGTTCGTGATACAAATTTCAAAGTGGATGCATTTCTTTTATTAAAAATTAAGTTTGAAAGGCACAAAGGCCTGAAAATGGTTTGAATGAGTTAGGTCTTTTTGGCTTTTCTAAAAGTTTAAGTCAAGTATAGTTAAGTTTATTTACAAATTTGATTTAAGAAAAGAATTTTGAAAATGCAATGGGATAAGGCCAAAGTTTCTATCTTTTTTGCAAAGTGGTCAAAATTTAGAACAAAATAAGTTCAATCAAAGAAGACTTTGAAAAGGGGAGGAAGAGATTTTGAAATTAAAGAAATGGGGAGAAGATGAAGAGACTAATCCTATGCACAAAATTAAAAGTTAAGAGTTGAAAAGATCTGACCAATGGGTAGCAATCCAATAGACAAGAATGTCAATAGAAACCCAGAATTCCCTTGGACATTTAGAATCAAGCAATACACAAATGCACAGTTATATTATCTTGAAGAGCAAGGCATCAAATAAAGATAGCCACATCCAAGCTTTAACCACTCCATGATCTTCTTCAGATTAGCCCATGTAACAAATGAATTCCACAAGTCACAGGTTCAGAATAACAGCTTTACAATGATCATGTTGCAGATGAACTCAGAGGGGTCTTGAATGATGTATCAGATGAAGTTCCAAATTGCAAGCACTTGATTTCACAGAAAGTTGGCATTGACCAAGTCCTTTAGCATAGGAATGTTGCCTAAGTTCTAAGTCCATTTGTCCAAGATCAAGCCAACAGTCCACACAAAAGTTTTTTAGGGTTTTTGTTGTTATTATGTACATTAATGGTCAAATACCACATAAACAAGTAAAGTATACACAAACAAGATATATCACACAATATGGTCCAAGTGGACAAAGTGAAGATTGCATTAATATAAACAATTAGAATGGTATGAATAATGGCAAATGAATAAGGACTGAAATTAAATGACATTAAAGTAAAGGGCTTGAAATTAAAAGTTAGTTGTTAATGAGTTAGACGTTAGTATTGTTTTGCTTTTGCTTTTCATTTTTTAAGTCATTCTTTGGAGAACACTCAACCCAATTATCACAAGCATGGATCCTTGAGCCAAGACATCTTCCAAAGGAAGGCCAAGTTTCCACACAATACCATGAAAGAGGGGAAACTTATAATCTCACTAACTAGAATGCTATGCCATTTGCGTCAGAAATTTAGCGCTCTGTTAAGCAATCGTAATTGGACTTATGTAGAAGTCACAACTATTTAAGGTCGGGCAATAGAACTTTGGCGTTAATGCATGTTTGAGACATAGTATAATGGACTATGCTCATGAAACATACCACACACAAATGGAATATGCAAAAGAGGTGGCCTAATCTCATTCATACTTATGTTGATTTTTCAATCAACTAGCCTTAGGACTTTGAGATATCATAGGCCAAATGAGATGAATGCATAAAGAATGGGGATGAGATTAAGAGGGAGGGGAATGGATCAAAACTCAAATTGTTCAAAGGAAGACTTTTACCAAATTAATATCATTCATTCATTTTGGGAGATGGAATGTACATTCCATCAATCCCCTAAATCCAATGATATTAACTTGACAAAGTCAAATCAACCTTGACCAAGGCCCAACAACAAGAGTCAAACTCAAACAAGTCATCACAATTGGTCAACACAATTACTTGGCATTTATTCAAATTAAAAATACTAAAATAAGGCATTTAAATTAAATATGGTTTGTCAAATTCCTAAAACCTCATCAAAATTTCAAAGAAATGGCCATGAGATTTATCATAGGCCAAACAAGGTCAAAGGACCTTGGGGAAAAAATTTCAAAATTTTTTAAGACTTAAACGTATTTTTAAACAATTAAAAATAATCACAAAATCAATTAAATCATGAAAAATATTAATAATGATCCAAAAAATAATTTTAATTCAGAATATGAAAGAGGAAATTATTTGAAATTATTTGGTGAAACTCTCATGTTTTTTGGATCAATATTAAAATTAATATGAATTAATGAAAATAAAAGAAATAAAACAAAAATCAGAAAATGTGAAAAAACGTGAGCCACTTGATCTCCCTCATTAATTGAGGTGGCAGATCAAGTGGCCTAAAATGCGCATTCCACCAAACACACGAGTCAGCGCGCTGCAAGGATGATAATCACAATGGACACGTGAGATTAAAACATTTTGGAATAATCATGTGTCTCAGAACCTGTCCAGCACACCTCCGGCCCTGGACCTCCGGTCACCTTCTCAGGCCAGGTAAAAAAATGAGGGATCAAAACCTCGTAGTTCGTGATACAAATTTCAAAGTGGATGCATTTCTTTTATTAAAAATTAAGTTTGAAAGGCACAAAGGCCTGAAAATGGTTTGAATGAGTTAGGTCTTTTTGGCTTTTCTAAAAGTTTAAGTCAAGTATAGTTAAGTTTATTTACAAATTGATTTAAGAAAAGAATTTGAAAATGCAATGGGATAAGGCCAAAGTTTCTATCTTTTTTGCAAAGTGGTCAAAATTTAGAACAAAATAAGTTCAATCAAAGAAGACTTTGAAAAGGGGAGGAAGAGATTTTGAAATTAAAGAAATGGGGAGAAGATGAAGAGACTAATCCTATGCACAAAATTAAAAGTTAAGAGTTGAAAAGATCTGACCAATGGGTAGCAATCCAATAGACAAGAATGTCAATAGAAACCCAGAATTCCCTTGGACATTTAGAATCAAGCAATACACAAATGCACAGTTATATTATCTTGAAGAGCAAGGCATCAAATAAAGATAGCCACATCCAAGCTTTAACCACTCCATGATCTTCTTCAGATTAGCCCATGTAACAAATGAATTCCACAAGTCACAGGTTCAGAATAACAGCTTTACAATGATCATGTTGCAGATGAACTCAGAGGGGTCTTGAATGATGTATCAGATGAAGTTCCAAATTGCAAGCACTTGATTTCACAGAAAGTTGGCATTGACCAAGTCCTTTAGCATAGGAATGTTGCCTAAGTTCTAAGTCCATTTGTCCAAGATCAAGCCAACAGTCCACACAAAAGTTTTTTAGGGTTTTTGTTGTTATTATGTACATTAATGGTCAAATACCACATAAACAAGTAAAGTATACACAAACAAGATATATCACACAATATGGTCCAAGTGGACAAAGTGAAGATTGCATTAATATAAACAATTAGAATGGTATGAATAATGGCAAATGAATAAGGACTGAAATTAAATGACATTAAAGTAAAGGGCTTGAAATTAAAAGTTAGTTGTTAATGAGTTAGACGTTAGTATTGTTTTGCTTTTGCTTTTCATTTTTTAAGTCATTCTTTGGAGAACACTCAACCCAATTATCACAAGCATGGATCCTTGAGCCAAGACATCTTCAAAGGAAGGCCAAGTTTCCACACAATACCATGAAAGAGGGGAAACTTATAATCTCACTAACTAGAATGCTATGCCATTTGCGTCAGAAATTTAGCGCTCTGTTAAGCAATCGTAATTGGACTTATGTAGAAGTCACAACTATTTAAGGTCGGGCAATAGAACTTTGGCGTTAATGCATGTTTGAGACATAGTATAATGGACTATGCTCATGAAACATACCACACACAAATGGAATATGCAAAGAGAGGTGGCCTAATCTCATTCATACTTATGTTGATTTTTCAATCAACTAGCCTTAGGACTTTGAGATATCATAGGCCAAATGAGATGAATGCATAAAGAATGGGGATGAGATTAAGAGGGAGGGAATGGATCAAAACTCAAATTGTTCAAAGGAAGACTTTTACCAAATTAATATCATTCATTCATTTTGGGAGATGGAATGTACATTCCATCAATCCCCTAAATCCAATGATATTAACTTGACAAAGTCAAATCAACCTTGACCAAGGCCCAACAACAAGAGTCAAACTCAAACAAGTCATCACAATTGGTCAACACAATTACTTGGCATTTATTCAAATTAAAAATACTAAAATAAGGCATTTAAATTAAATATGGTTTGTCAAATTCCTAAAACCTCATCAAAATTTCAAAGAAATGGCCATGAGATTTATCATAGGCCAAACAAGGTCAAAGGACCTTGGGGAAAAAATTTCAAATTTTTTAAGACTTAAACGTATTTTTAAACAATTAAAAATAATCACAAAATCAATTAAATCATGAAAATATTATTAATGATCCAAAAAATATTTTAATTCAGAATATGAAAGAGGAAATTATTTGAAATTATTTGGTGAAACTCTCATGTTTTTTGGATCAATATTAAAATTAATATGAATTAATGAAAATAAAAGAAATAAAACAAAAATCAGAAAATGTGAAAAAACGTGAGCCACTTGATCTCCCTCATTAATTGAGGTGGCAGATCAAGTGGCCTAAAATGCGCATTCCACCAAACACACGAGTCAGCGCGCTGCAAGGATGATAATCACAATGGACACGTGAGATTAAAACATTTTGGAATAATCATGTGTCTCAGAACCTGTCCAGCACACCTCCGGCCCTGGACCTCCGGTCACCTTCTCAGGCCAGGTTCACCGGACTGGTTCAGTCATCACCATCACATAAATGAAAAAGAAGGACATGATCTGAAAGAAAAAATGGCGTAGAGCACGAATTTGACCTTAATTTTAACTAACTCCACATATATAGAAAGATATGAGGAGTTGAATTTTGAGGTGTGTCAACTGAGTTACTTCGATTTGACCTCTAACCAACTCAATCTTCTTGCCTACATTGGTAGGACTTCAGACAACCAAAGACCCAAGAGAATTGAGTAGAATTGAGTGAGGATCGAAAAGATGAAGTTTTCTGAAAATTACCTTCAATGCTGTACAGTTCTTGATGTGGCTTGCTCCAAACACGATCTGATCACACTTGAGAAGCTAGCAGGAAGTGATTAGAGAGGTTGCAAGGCTTTGGATCCTGGAGTTCTTGAATCTCCAACAGTTGAGATTCAAACTCAAATTTCAAATTGAAATTTCTCAGGTTTAGAATGTGAGGGTTTCAATGGGGGGCAAAGTTGGCACGCAAGGTGTGATTCAAATGAGCACAGAGGTCATGTATTTATAGCATGAATGAATGATATTTGCACACTTTAAAAATCTGTCCAAAATTAGCAATGTTGGTGGCACGAGTGCATGGGCATGTACAAACCCATGATGCAATGCAAAAAGGTCCAAAATGATTCCAATTGAAGTCTGAATGGAAGCTTGATTGGCAAGGTGTAACACCCCAAAATTTGCCCTCCTCATTCATGCATTCATTTAGCATTTCATATTGCATTTCATCATGTCAATCAGAATTAGATCCAAAAAAAAAAATAAAAATAAAAAAAAATAACAATAAAAAAAAAACGAAAAAAAAAAAAATGAAAAATAAATAAATAAATAAATAAAAATAATAATAAAAAAATAAATAAAATATAATAGAAAAAACTTGGACTTGGACCTCTCTCATTTGAGCCCACAAAGCCATGAAAATCAGGTTATAAAAGAGGGAGATCAGACAGAAAAAGGAAGAGAAGCAAAATACTCTGAGGTTTCCTTGAAACAAAACCCTGGACAAAACCTGGAGAGGAACCTGACAGAGAACTCAGAGCAACCCCCAGGCAGCTCTGAAAAATTCAATCTGACTCACACACTTTCATCTCACGCAAACCCTAACATTTCAACCGGTCTCTCCCATCAGGTTTGCCTCATTCCCATAATTTTATGCTCTTAATTTGGATCATCTGAATGTATGAGGTATGATGGATGAAGTTTATTATGTTTTTGCCCACGGGTTTAATTATGCATGAATGGGTGAAACCTATGCCTTGAATGTTTAATCACATGATTTCTGAAATGTATGCCACAGGGTTTGAGGTTTCTGAAACCATACTGTTATCCATGAAAAAAATGCTTATCGTGTTTCACTAACCCTTTTGTTGAGTTTTTGTGAGGGCTCACAGACTCTTGCAGAGATGGTTTGCGTGGTTTTCCCACTTTATTTGTGGGATACCCCCTGGAGGTTCATTCCAATTACCTGTACTGACTCACCTTTCTTTGAAGGCATTAGCTTGGGAGATCCCTGGGTTTCTTACTCCTTTAATTGCTGTTACTTCGGATCTTTATCCGTGTGGTACTTTTACCTCTTTTCCGCATTTTATCGCTTTCCTAGCTGGAAGACCTCGATAGGAGGCATTTGTTTTCTTTTGTTTATTTACTTCTGAGCCCATTGTTGGCACATTTACTTTATACATGTTTGTTTTGTATGTGTTCGTATCCCTACAGGTAGCGCGGTTCTTTCGTCAAGGACTGCCTTTTTGCCCTTGAGCATCCCAAACCCTAAAACCCAAAGCAACACGTTAACTCCTTCTACTACAGGCGAGTAAGTCTCCAAAGGTCGAGCATCCGGTAGATTGCGTAGTGACGTCGTTCGTCCAAAACCCAATCCATAACCCCGTAGTTAGCCGAACTACGTTTTGCTCTGATTCTCAGGCCAGATGAGATACGTAGGCATAAGACGCGATGTCTTAGCGAGCACACATCCCCCCAACCCATAGGTCAGCCGAGCTACGAAGACTCTGATTCTCATATTCAGATGAGATACGTATGCAGTGGATGCGACATCCGCGCGAGTCATTTTCATTTAACCCCCATTTTTTTAGTAAATAACACATTAGATAAACCCACACCCTTTAGACAAGAACTACAAAAGTGTATCCCGTAGAGTACTACGGATGCGTAGGGGTGCTAATACCTTCCCTTCGCATAACCGACTCCCGAACCCAAGATTTGGTTGCAAGACCCCGTCTTGTCCTTTCCTTTTTCAGGTTTACTTCGAGCGTTTCCTTTCCCTCCTTTGGGATGAATAACGCACGGTGGCGACTCTTCTGTCATTTTCTTTCGCCTGTTGTTTTTTCGCGCACTGTATTTTTCAGGTTGCTACACAAGGCAAAGTGAATTGAAGTTTTGAAGTTTGATTCTTTCCAATTATGCAAGTCTGTTAAAGCCATGCGCATACCTAGCAAACCTTATCCAAAATGCATGATTCTTTGGGAAGCTTGGATCAAGGGGAACAAGTTTGATGTTCAACACTTTTTCATTTGGAGCTTGGAACATGGAGAATTTTGAGGTGGAAGTTTGGAAATTTCAACATGTTAAAATCTTTTCTAAGTGTCAAGCCATATATCTCAATATTCCACCTTGCTTAACTTTTTATGTAAGCTTCAAATGAGAAATTATCTTCATCAAAGTTGTAGATCTTTCAAAGGCATTCAAAATGGTCACCAATTTCATGCCATTTGGATTTGGAATGATAGAGTTATGCATATTTGAAGTGTGGAAAAATCACTTGTTCAATTGTATATGTAAAAAATGACCTATAATGTAACCTCATATCACATGCTCATAAAAGTTGAATTATCTCTCACTCCAAACATAAAAGTTAAATTATACATCTTGAATTTTATTCTGAAACTTGGAAATATTTCATATAATAAAAAATGAGAAAGTTATGGCCTTGGGAAGTTGACTTTCAAATTAGGGTTTAGACAAAATGACCTATAAGGTTTCAACATAGAAGATGATTTTCCAAGCAAAACTAGCTCTAGGTATCAACATGAAAGTTGTTTGGAATATCATTTAGAGTAACTTTGATCTTGGAATCATTTTAATATGGTGAACATTGTAGGAGATAGGGTCTAGGGAGACCCAGTTTTGATCAGATGAATTCATCTGGCCAACCACCATCAACCAACTTGCTAACCTTAAATTATTCGGACTTTCTTGGCACATGGCAGATCATATATGCATAAGATGATGAGTTTTGAAGTGTCCCTTGAGAAATTTGATCGATTGGTAAGATAGCTTGTTGGAGAAGTTACTCAAGATAGCTAGTCAAACTAGGGTTTCCAAGGAAAATCACCCTCAAACTCTTGAAGAAAACTTGATCAATATAACATGTAGGAATCAATGGAACTCATATATGATGCTCATAACCATTTTTGGATCAATTAATGGTTGTTCTCTTTGTCATGAGTGTCTCAGACCCTAGATATGAACTTGATAGATCTATGGAGATCATGCCCTACCTACAAAAGAGTTAGGCAAATGCAAAAGACATATTTTTGGTATTTTGGTTAGTAAAATGATAATACAAATATGATACAATCACAAAGTGCATGGTGATCTCTCCCAAAACAAACCCAATGAAATAGGGGTAAGAAGGATGCCAAGGTATGATCCCAATGCTAATGCTTATGATGAAATTGCATGAGGGATCTTAGGGTCAAAATTGGGGTCTTACAGCTGCCCCTATTTAAGGACATTCTAACTGAGGAGGCGAAGGTTAAAATCTTCATGTCGACTCAGTAGAATGGGCTTAAATAACAACAAATAGAAATAAATTTTGGTCCCTAAGAGACCTCATGATGCATATGATATGAATGCAAAAGTAAATTCTTTATGGGGAATATTGCCACAAAAGGAAAAGAAATCAGAGATCGAAAGTCCGCAGGAGTATAATATATTCCGTAAGGAAAACTCACTGGGGAGACAGAGACTCTAGGGAAAAAGGAGTTATGCGCAGGCCAGGCTATGACTTAAAATTGTTGAGGAACTAGAGGAATTCCATACAAACATGGAAAAGACTCAGTCGGGGAACAACAACATCTGCAGGGGTTAAGAGTATATCAGGATAACACTGAAATACCTGAATCATGCAGGGGAAGCGATTTCACTAACGAAATGCACACTCAACTCAACTGGGGAAGAAACAAACTTCAACACAGGAGGAGCAGAAATCTATTATCTACTACCTGTTACTGGGTGAGGAGATAATAAAGATCTGACAGAGAGGACATCCGTCATCGGTTAGGATGAACATATCAAGGATATACTCACTGAGAAATTCCAGGAGGGAGTATTCATTACCGGTTACTGGGTAAGAATAGCCTTGCTGAGGAAAACTGCAGAAAATAGGATTTACAACTACCAGTTATTGAGTAGAAGACCAAAGAGGAGAGTATCCGTCATCGGTTAGGATGACATATCAAGGATAAACTCAACAGGGAAGAATATCCGTCATCGGTTAGGATGAACATATCAAGGATAGACTTGCCTGGGAAACTGTCAAGGAGGACATCCATCATCGGTTAAGATTAACATAACAAGGATATACCAACTGAACAAAAAGTAGAAATTATATCTATCGAATGCTGGATAGAAGACCATCAAAGAGAAAATCCGTCACCGGTTAGGATAAACATATCAAGGATAGACTTTGTTGAGGAGAGAAAAATAGGAATTACATCTATCAGTTACTGGATAGAATACCATCAAAGAGAAAATCCGTCATCGGTTAGGGTGAACATATCAAGGGATTAACTCTGTGAAGGGGGAAAAATAGGAATTACATCTATCAGTTATTTGATAGAACACCAACGAAGAGAAAATCTGTCACCGGTTAGGATGAACATATCAAGGATAGACTCTGCGAAAAAAAGTAGGATTTACAACTACCGGCTACTAGGTAGAATACCACAAAGAGAAGGAAACTCGTTATCGGTTAGGATGAACATATCAAGGATTAACTCTCTGGGGAACAAAAT
Source organism: Lathyrus oleraceus (assembly GCF_024323335.1). Taxonomy (NCBI): domain Eukaryota; kingdom Viridiplantae; phylum Streptophyta; class Magnoliopsida; order Fabales; family Fabaceae; genus Lathyrus; species Lathyrus oleraceus. The sequence goes on along the minus strand of NC_066585.1, from coordinate 142,555,656 downwards.
AAGGATTACAACTACCTTTTTACTAGGTAGAACACCAAGGATGAGAATATCCGTCATCGGTTAGGATGAACATATCAAGGATAGACTCGGGCAGGGGAAAGAAAGATATCCGTCACCGGTTAAGATGAACATATCAAGGATATACTTTATGGGGAATCAGAAAAAATGAATCCACCCGGGACTCCACCGCTGGAAAAACAGGGTACTTATGCCGGGTATTGGGCAAGAAGTAACAAACTGCAAACTAAGAAGAATATTACCAGTTACTGGGTAATAAGCTCTTAGGAGACTCAAAGCATCTATCTAGGCATGATCTAGAAAGAAACAGTCAATCAACACTCAACCCAATGAGGATATAAATCAAGGGGAGTGATTCCATCCAGATAAACAGCTGGGGAGGAAACTGAAGTAATAATCATCCACAAGGAAACAACTCAATGGGGAAGAGGAGAAAGGTTAAAGTCTTTCTGCCTAAGGAGCTGACACTCTGCAATTGAGGGAGGATAGACACCAAACTCGTATGGGGATAAAGTACCGCCATACAGAGAATGAGAATCTCAAATCGACAATTCAATCAAATATGATGGTGCTAATATGCAAATTATGAAATTATATGATTGTATATGTATATATAATGATTATGCTGACAAAACGATCACAAAGGATACAAAGGTGTCGCAAAGAATTTGAATCATCGGTACAATCCTCGGTTAATCCACAAAAAGAGGGAGACAAACGGCTGGAGAACAGAGAAATCAACAAACCAAAGGCTCAAATCTAGCCGAGGGAGGAGATCTGCTGAGGAGAGGCGAAGTTATCGAGTCTGCAGGGAATTTTAGGTAAACACCATATTAAATGGGAGACAACCATACAGAAGATAAACACAAAATAGCTGCTCAGCAACCAGGAGGAAACTCTGACTGGGAGCGAGTCGAATGGCGGCTGGTGGGGAAACCAATGCGATCTACTGGGGAAAACATCTTACTCTGCTGAAGAAACATGAACTCCATTGGGGAATACAGAAACACTGCCGAGGAAATAACACGCCGCAAGGTACTGAATCAACCAACTTAGCTGGGGAAAAGAATCGGAACTCTGCTAGGGAACAAACACTTCGCAGGGGAACCAGATCAACACAGACAACTAGGGATACCCGAAGGGTTAACTGCTTGGGGAACCTATGATGTTTCACACTTAAGGACTTGCTGCTCTTTGAAGTGCTGTTGATACTTCCTTTTAATTTGCTTTGAAAATTCTTGTTTTTATATGTTTTAAGAAAAAATATTTTGATTAAAAATTTTAAATTTCCAAAATGATCATAATAAAATTTAAACTATTGGCTGAAGTAAATAAAAGTAGAAACAATTGGACAAAAACTCAACTTTATTTAATGGGATGATAGTCTGTAAATGACAAGACTCCATATATTTTTACAAAGTTGAAAATGGTAATTTACATGGAAAAGGGTTACATTGAATACAAATGATCCTTAGTCCTTCTACCAACTCTTGATATCCATTGTGCTCTTGACCGCTGCTGGGATGCTGAATCGACGTCAACCCTTGTACTCAACAAAGTCTTTCCAAGATTTGAAGATCAACAGACTGTAGTTACTTGCCATAATCCCTAATTTTTGCATAAGTTGCCCCAAGGCGGGGTACTTAAATTATCGGGAAATTCTTTTTTCTGTTTTTATGTCTCTAATTTTTGGCTGGATGGCCCTTTCGGGTTTTCAATCCACCGAGACGCTCTTTTTTTCCTAAGCCGCCCTTTCGAGTTTTCAACTTAGCGAGCTTTTCTTTTCTTTTTAGGGGAAGTATTTCTTGACTGCATCTGCGTTCACAGGATGGGTGAACTCTTCACCAACCATAGTTGTAAGAATCAAAGCACCGCCTGAAAAGGCTCTCTTAACAACATATGGGCCTTCATAATTAGGAGTCCATTTTCCCCTAGAATCTGGTTTGAATGACAAGATCTTCTTGAGCACAAGGTCACCTTCTCTGAACACACGAGGTCTGACCTTCTTATCAAAAGCTTTCTTCATTCTCTTCTGATATAACTGACCATGACACATGGCAGTTAATCTCTTCTCTTCGATTAAATTCATATGGTCAAACCTGGGCTGACACCATTCAGCTTCAGTCAACTTGGCTTCTATGAGCACACGCAATGAAGGAATCTCAACCTCTACAGGGAGCACTGCTTCCATACCATATACAAGAGAGAAAGGGGTTGCCCCTGTTGAAGTGCAGACGGATGTATGGTACCCATGCAAAGCAAATGGGAGCATGTCATGCAAATCTTTATATGTGACAACCATCTTATGAATAATCTTCTTAATGTTCTTATTTGCAGCTTCAACAACCCCATTCATCTTAAGTCTGTAGGGAGAAGAATTATTATGTGCAATCTTAAAGTCTTTGCAAAGAGCTTCCACCATATTGTTATTCAAGTTCGATCCATTATCAGTAATGATCTTACTTGGCACACCATAACGATATATGATCTAATTCTTGATAAACCTCACAACAACTTGCTTGATTACATTTGCATACGATGTCGCTTCAACCCATTTGGTGAAGTAGTCAATTGCCACCAAAATGAAACGATGTCCATTTGAAGCTTTGAGTTTAATCATCCCAATCATATCAATTCCCCACATGGAGAAGGGCCATGGGGAAGAAATAACATTCAATAGTGTCGGAGGAACATGAATCTTATCAACATATATTTGATACTTGTGGCACTTCTTCACAAACTTGCAATAGTCATATTCCATTGTCAGCCAATACTAACCCGCTCGCAACATCTTCTTTGTCATTGCATGTCCATTGGAATGAGTACCAAAGGAACCTTCATGCACTTCAGTCATTAATAAGTCTGCTTCGTGTCTATCCACGCATCTGAGCAAAACCATGTCGAAGTTTCTCTTGTATAGGATATCACCATTCAAGTAGAAATTACCGGCTAATCTTCTCAAAGTCTTCTTATCTTTAAAAGATGCCACAGACGGGTAAATCTGACTTTGGAGGAAACATTTGATGTCGCAATGCCATGGCTTCTCGTCTTTGATTTCTTCAACAGCAAACACATGAGCTGGCCTATCAAGATGCATCACAGACAAATTGGGAACTTCATTCCAATACTTCACTACAATCATTGATGCCAACGTTGCAAGAGCATCTGCCATCCGGTTCTCATCTTGAGGGATATGATGGAACTCAACCTTTGTAAATAAAGTTGAAATCCTCCTCGCATAATCTCTATATGGTATTAAACCGGGTTGATTTGTCTCCCATTCACCTTTGATCCGATTCATAACCAAAGTTGAATCTCCAAAGACATCCAAATACTTGATTCTGAGATTCATGGCCTCTTCAAGCCCCATAATGCAAGCTTCATATTCTGCCATGTTGTTCGTACATTTGAAAGTCAATCTAGCTGTAAATGGTAGATGCGTGCCTTGAGGAGTAATAATCACTGCCCCAATGCCATTTCCATATTGATTAACAGCTCCATCAAATACCATGACCCAACGGGAACTAGGTTTTGGCCCTTCTTCAAGCAATGGTTCATCATAATATTTCATTTTCAAGTACAAAATCTCTTCATCAGGAAAATCATACTGCACTGACTGGTAATCTTCAATTGGTTGGTGAGCCAAATGGTCAGCCAAGATACTACCTTTGATCGCTTTCTGAGATCGGTATTCAATATCAGACTCTGATAACAACATCTGCCAACGGGCAATCCTCCCAGTTAAAGCAGGCTTCTCAAATATATACTTAATTGGATCCATTTTGGATATCAACCAAGTGGTATAATTTAACATATATTGACGCAGACGCTTATCAGCCCAAGCCAATGCGCGACAAGTCTTCTCAAGCATAGAATACCGAGTCTCACAGTCGGTGAACTTCTTACTAAGGTAGTAAATCGCAAATTCTTTCTTTCTAGTCTCATCTTGCTGACCTAGAACACAACCCATACTATCTTCAAGCACAGTCAAATACATGATCAACGGTCTTCCTTCAACAGGTGGAGACAAAATTGGAGGCTTAAGCAGATATTCTTTGATACTGTCAAAAGCTTTTTGGCAGTCTTTGGTCCAATCGCAAGACTGATCTCTCCGAAGAAGCTTGAATATAGGCGCACATGTGGCTATCATGTGGGAAATGAATCTGGAAATATAATTCAAGCGGTCGAGAAAACCTCTGACTTGCTTCTCATTTTTGGGCACATGCATCTCTTGTATTGCTTTGACCTTGGCAGGATCAACTTCAATACCCTTCTCGCTGACAATAAATCCCAACAACTTACCAGAAGGAACACCAAAAGTACACTTATTGGGATTCAAGCGGAGTTTATATTTCCTCAAACGCTGGAATTGTTTCAACAAATGCTCAACATGTTCCTCTTCATTAATTGATTTAGCAATCATGTCATTGACATAAACTTCAATCTCTTTATGCATCATATCATGAAAAAAAGTAGTCATTGCTCTTTGGTAAGTTGCACCAGCATTCTTTAAACCGAAAGGCATCACTCTATAACAAAATGTTCCCCAAGGTGTAATGAATATGGTCTTCTCCATATCTTCGGGTTCCATTTTGATCTGATTATATCCGGAATATCCATCCATAAATGAAAAGACTTTGAATTTAGCAGTATTGTCTACCAACATATCAATGTGTGGCAGAGGGAAATCATCTTTCGGACTGGCTTTATTCAAATCTCTATAATCAACACACATGCGAACTTTTCCATCTTTCTTTGGCACAAGCACAATATTGGCCACACATTGCGGATACTCAGCGGTCACAAGGAAACCGACGTCAATCTGTTTATGCACTTCCTCTTTGATCTTCATAGCCATATCAGGATGCGTTCTCCTCAATTTCTGCTTGACTGGCGGGCATTCCGGCTTCAACGGCAATCTATGCTCCACAATCTCAGAATCCAAACCAGGCATATCTTGATAGGACCAAGCAAACACATCTGAATACTCTCGAAGAAGATCAATCAACCCCTTCTTGACATCTGGACATAGTCGAGACCCAATCTTGACTTCCTTCACATCATCCTCAGAACCCAAGTTAACTAACTCAATCTGCTCTTCGAACGGCTGAATGGTCTTTTTATCTTGCTCAAGAAGACGAGATAATTCATCACTTACATCTATATCACTTTCCTCCTAGGCTTCAAACACAGGGAATTCAAAATTTGGAGAAGGAGAAGGATCATTGCATTCAATGGGGTTAGAAACCAACCTGCATAATGATTTGATATTTTGATTTTAGAGAGTGAATTTGTGACCAAATATTATGCAGATGGACAATTATATTGTTTATTTATGTTTTTTGTGATTACCATTTTCAGAATAAAGCAAAAAGTAAAAACAAAACATCATAGATGTGAATGAATAGAATTAATTTTATTAATGATCAATTTGAAAATGCCCAAACAATTCTCACTTCTCCCTTAGGCATAGGAGAAGGATTTTAAAATCATATAAAAGAAATTACTTAGATCGATGCAAAATAACAGGAATATCAACAGCAGTCCAATTGTTGCAAGCCTTTCCATGCATCACAAACTTGGTGCAGTCTTCCTCTTCGTCATCCTCTAGCACATCAGCTAAGTGTTGTTCATTGCCATGAATGAACCCTCCGCTACGGAAGCTAAGTGGCATATCTTCAGACCTTGCGGTTGATGAACCTTTATGGAACCCCAAACCAGATCTACCTTTGTTGTCGGAGAACTCTACCATGCGCCCCCACAGATCAACATTGCCTTCTTCCATAATCTTCTTAGCATCTTTCAATAAGGACATAGGTGCCCCAACTCTCTTTTCAGCAGCAATAGACAAGGCTTGGAACGGAGTTCTAACCTCATCCTCAGCTTCAACATAAGAGAAAGATGACAGGTGGCTAACCAACAACGCCTTCTCTCCACCAATAATCACAAGCTTTCCATTCTTCATAAATTTGAGTTTCTGATGCAAAGTGGAGGTAACAGCTCCTGCCTCATGGTCCATGGCCTTCCCAACAAGCAACTGTAGGTCGGGTGGATATCCATTACTTGAAAAGTAATTTGAAAATCACTCGGACTTATCTTTACTGGAAGGTCCACTTCACCTATCACTGTTTTGCGTGAACTGTCAAAGGCCTTGACGATTACTCCACTATACCTCATAGGTGCTCCTTGCTATGATAGCTTTGACAAAGTTGACTTCGGTAGCACATTCAGTGACGACCCGGTGTCAACAAGCACATTCGACAAAGCGTCCTCTTTGCAATTCATAGAAATGTGCAAAGCCAGATTATGATTTCTTCCCTCCTTAGGGAGTTCTTCATCACATAAGCTAAGATTATTGCAAGAAGTGATGTTAGCCATGATATGATCGAATTGATCCATTGTAACATCATGTTCTACAAATGCTTGTTCTAAAACTCTCTGCAGTGCTTCTCCGTGCACTTCAGAATTCATGAGCAGAGACAACACAAAGATTTTTGAGGGGGTTTGGAGCAGCTGCTCCACCACATTGAACTCACTTCTCTTGATCAAACGAAGTACCTCATCATCATTGTTATCCTTCAAATTGCTGGATTCACCAGACTTACCTTTGAAACACCAACTGGATCTACAACAGACACTTCCACCTTCTTACTCACAACTAATTCCTCCTTATCCTTTGGGAACACCGACCCAAACACACGACCGTTGCAGGTCACCTTGGTAACATCAACAATGCTCACCATAGAGCTAGTCGTAGGTAACGGGACCTCTTGACCACCTTCTATCATTGTAGCATTATACTGATACGACACAACTTTATCAGATGAATACGGGACTGGGCCCGGTAACTGTATAACCAACAATGATATTGATCTATTGTTGACATTGTTACTATTGCTGCTGTTGTACTGGATTACCAATCTCTCTGACTACTTGAAAATGGGCACTATGACATTTACATCGTCATCTACATGACGGGATTGAAAAATTTGAATCATGCCTTCATCCATCAGTCGCTGGATGTCCCTTTTCACAACTTCATAACCCCTCGGGTTAATACTACAAATAACACAATTGTCATGGTCATGTTCACAATCACTCACCAAACAAATGTCCTTATGCATCTGCATTAAGGACCTCCGAATAAAACGCACATCAAAACCCTTAAACTCGCCAGGACAACCATCCACCATATTCACAGAAGAGTTCCCATGAACAGGCAACGGATTTGCTTCACATTCACCGCACGGTCCTCAAAGGACACCATTCCACTCTTCATCAGCTTTTGAACCTCATACTTGAGCGGATAACAGTTCTCGATATCATGTCCGGGTGCTCCCTGATGAAAAGCACAACGGAGCTCAGGCTTGTACCACCATGGAAGTGGTTCTAGAATCTGCGGCGGGTTTCTGGGTTGGATTAGGTTCTTGAGAACCAAAGACGGGTACAATTCTGCATAAGACATAGGAATTAGGTCAAAAGATACCTTCTTCCTCTCAAAGTTTTGTTGATGATGATTGTTGTTGGTATTGTTGTTGTTGTAGGTGTTTGTTCATTGTTGCGGTTGTTGTTGTTGACGTTGTGGCTGTTTTTGAACTGGTGTTGATTGTTGATTAGAAAACACAGGGATAACTGAAGATACTTGATGATGATTTTGACGAGATGGTTGATTCCTTCTGATCTGAGGCCTCCTCTGCCTCCCACTACTTATTGCATTCGCTTCATTATCCTTTTTCTTACCAAAATTGCTACCATACCTCTTACTCGAAGATGCTTCATCTTTTGAAAAACGTCCCTCTCGGACTCCTTCCTCAAGCTTCATCCCCATGTTTACCATTTCGGTAAAGTCACTGGGGGCACTAGCAATCATCCGTTCATAATAAAATGAACTCAGAGTTTTCAGAAAGATCTTTGTCATCTCTTTTTCCTCCAAAGGAGGAGTGATCTGGGAAGCCAATTCCCTCCATCTCTGTGCATACTCTTTGAATGTCTCCTTATCTTTCTGAGACATAGACCTCAGCTGGTCTCTATCAGGCGCCATGTCCACGTGGTACTTATACTGCTTGACAAAAGCCTCTCCCAAGTCATTGAAAGTACGAACACTTGCATTGTCTAATCCCATATACCAACGGAGCGCAACACTGGTTAAACTGTCCTAGAAATAATGAATCAACAGTTGATCATTGTTAGTCTGAGTAGATATCTTGCGAGCATACATCACTAGATGACTGAGCGGACAAGTGTTCCCTTTATACTTTTCAAAGTCAGGCACTTTGAACTTCACCGGGATCTTGACATTGGGCACTAAACATAACTCAGCAACACTTTTTCCAAACAAATCCTTACCCCTTAGCATCTTCAATTCCTTTTACAGGTGAAGAAACTGATCTTTCATTTCATCCATTTTCTCGTAGACATCCGAACCCTCAGACGACTCAGAATGATAAATGGTGTCCTCTACACGAGGTAAGGTGTGCATAACGGGAGGTTGCATAGACATGACCGGGCTAGATGCCGGCATGGAAGCAAAAGTAGGTGCAAAGCCTGCAGACAAAAAGTTGGACGAAATTCTCCACGGGAATCCGGCAGGCATAGTGGATGCAAAATGAGCGGTAGCAGCAAGCATGGTAGAGGTAGCCACCTCTGAAATAACCGTCCTCTGAGGAGGAGGAGTTGCAGGTGTTGGAGAAGCTTGACTCTGAGCAGCAAGAACTGACTCCATCATGGCAATCAGGCGGGCGATCTCATCCTTCAACTCTTTGTTCTCTTGCTCTAGATGCTCCACAATTCTCAGATGATTGGCGCGGGTGTTGTACCGATGAGTCAGCTTGACTAAAGCACAGAAGAAACACCAATGAGACATCTGGCGAAAGAGAAACTTGCTTATACAAATGATGCATGAAATGCAATGCTTGATTATTTATTTTTATTTTCGAGGAACTTACTTATATCATTTGTAAACATATATATATATATATATATATATATATATATATATATATATATATATATATATATATATATATATATATATATATATATATATATATATATATATATATATATATATATATATATCAACATTTTCAATAATTTTTATATGACCAAAAATCCCTTTTCATTTATATAATTGGAAGGATTACACTGAGTACAATTTCAGAAACCAAATGAAAAATACAAGAGGAAAGGAGACTAGTCATCCTAAGGATCCCTAACAACATCAGAAGATCTGGCTGAAGGTGCGTACTTCCTTTCGAATACGACGGATCTCTGTCTCAAAAGAAGCTTTCATCTGAGTCTTCTCAAGGACAAGCTGATCAACAATCTTCTTCCAAGCAATGGAAGGCTGAGGCACGCTAGAAGATGAAACCTCTGGCTCTCTCTGTCTCTTCGTCACTCGGTCTTCAAGTAGCTCAATAAGTGCATCTTTGTCCTTAGACTCCAACTGTAACTCTTCATGCTTCTTGCTCAAAGCACGGAAACACTCTTCCCACATATCCTTCTCTTGCTTCATCTTGACGAGCGCGTCTTCCAACTCCTCTATATCTTGGTTAGGGAGAGTTAATGGCTCAACCACAACCATATACATAGGTCTTTCACAAGGATAAGGCATCTTCAACTCCAAAGCTCTCTTCTTCACCCAAAGAGTGTAAGCTTCCAAAGCTACACAATTGCGCGGACCAAGCTCGGATCTTCCTTTCCTATGCACATTATGCCAAGCATGCAAAATCTTCTGCTTCAAATGCTGGGGATCTTTACCCTCTTGATAGAAAAGACATTCTAACAAAGTGTTATTAGGTTTGTCTCTCAAGGGGAACCCAAGCTGACGACGAGCCAAAGCAGGGTTGTAGTTAATTCCTCCTTGTGTACCAATGAGAGGAACATTAGAGAATTCACCACAACTATCAATAATCTCCAAACTGCTCAAAGAGGGATCATACCAAACTATATCATCATTAGTGAGAGACATAAGTCTCTGAGACCACCTTAGACATTGTTTGTTCTCCATAAAAGCAAGTGTCTGAGGCAAGTGCGAAATAAACCACTTATCCAGAAGAGGAATGCAACAGACAATAGTTCCACCACCCTTAGAATTCCTTAGATGCAAAGAGAAATACATATCACCCAACAAAGTAGGCACAGGATTCCCAATCAAGAAAAGTATAATGGCGTTAACATCAACAAAACCGTCAATGTTAGGGAACAAAGCTAATCCATAAATGAGCAACACAAAGATAGCTTCAAAAGCGTCCATACTACCGGTTTGAGCAAAAGCAGTAGCTTCCTTGATGAGGAAATCAGATGGCAACCCAAACAACCCTCCTTTCTTCACCCAATGAGCCTCTATCTCAGACTTCTTCAAGTGAAGCGCTTCAGAAATAATACTAGATCGGGGAATCTCCTCCAATCCACTAAAAGGTACTCTACTAGAAACAGGTATCCCCAAAAGATGAGAATACTCCTCCAAGGTAGGCACAAGCTGAAAATCTGGGAAAGTGAAACAACGGTAGAGAGGATCATAGAACTGCACTAACACACTCAGAAGTCCTTCAACTATATCAGCAGACAAGATAGACAGAAGTTTCCCATGGCGTTGTTCGAATTCCAAGGGATCTAATACAAAAGATGCTAGCTTCCTTAAATCTTTCAAGTCGGGATATCTGAAACTGTACTTCTTAGTGTTCCTTTGTCCATATTCCAAGGTCTGAAAATATTTGCAAATAATACCTCAGTTCCTTGAAATTTTCGTGTGATGAATGTTATGATGCGCATGAATGCATGAATGCTACAATCACAAATAAGGGATCACACACAAGGCAAACAAAGGTCAAGGGATGAATCAAGTCATTGTCAAGATCAATCATCCATTTTGGTGGATTATGGTTTACACCTTATCAACACCCAAGTTCCATTGATATTGACAAGACTTGTTTGGATCAACCAAGAATCAAGGGTTTGTTATAAGTCACGAGCATGGAGTCCGGGTAAGAACCATCCCAAAGGAGTGAACTAAGGATAAAACCTGTAGATCATGTTCTAAAAAGTTCCCAGGGTCTTAATTCCATCTATCGGATATTACAGGTTAAGATGACTGACTCATCGACCCATAATATTCTCAAGAGAAACTCGTCTGCGACTAGTACCGCGTAACAACTGTTATCAAGTCTAGACTTGAACAGTCTCCACACTACGTCCTAAATAGGCCAAGAGGGGGGTAAATGTTCTAGGGTCCTCAGCTTCTCGAACCCAAATTAGAGATGGATCTCAAGCCAACTTGTTAAGGATTACTCCACACAAGTCGAACATGACTATACCATCCTCCTATCTTAATTTCACTCAAGTTCGGATTAGAACTTATCTCACCACTTAGAGATCACCAAGCACAACAAGCATATTATATCACACATACATATATACAAACATCACATATATACCAATATATACACACAAAAATTAGGCTAAACCCACTGGAGACTACTCCCCAGCAGAGTCTCCACTTAATTTCTATAACGGTAAATTCATGATCATCAAGCTATGGATAAGCCAGAGATCAAATAACAAGAGTCGCCACCGCGCTTTTATTGTTTTCAAGGGAAAGGGGAAAAATTACGAACAAAACCCAAAAGTAAGAAGTTTTCAAATCAAAACTAATAAAATGTCAGAGATTACAGGTAAGGGGGTTGGTTACACATAGGGAAGGTGTAAGCATCCAAAGTGTCCTAGGTACTCATAGGGAGCCCTTTTTGTATGCATATGTATTTGGTACAAAAATGATGTTTACAAACAAATAGAATGGGGGGATGAGAAAAGAATTCAATTAATTATATTTTTGTGTTTGACATGACCTTCAGACTCGTGCCTATATACCAACATAAAAATGAGGGATCAAAACCTCATAGTTCGTGATACAAATTTCAAAGTGGATGCATTGCTTTTATCAAAAATTAAGTTTGAAAGGCACAAAGGCCTGAAAATAGTTTGAATGAGTTAGGTGTTTTTGGCTTTTCTGAAAGTTTAAGTCAAGTATAGTTAAGTTTATTTACAAATTTGATTTAAGAAAAGAAGTTTGAAAATGCAATGGCATAAGGGAAAAGTTTCTATCTTTTTGCAAAGTGGTCAAAGTTTAGAACAAAATAAGTTCAATCAAAGAAGATTTTGAAAAGGGGAGGAAGAGATTTTGAAATTAAAGAAATGGGGAGAAGATGAAGAGACTAATCCTATGCACAAAATTAAAAGTTAAGAGTTGAAAAGATCTGACCAATGGGTAGCAATCGAATAGACAAGAATGTCAATAGAAACCCTGAATTCCCTTGGACATTAAGAATCAAGCAACACACAAATGCACAATTATATTATCTTGAAGAGCAAGGCATCAAATAAAGATAGCCATATCCAAGCTTTAGCCACTCCATGATCTTCTTCAGATTAGCCCATGTAATAAATGAATTCCACAAGTCACAGGTTCAGAATAATAGCTTCACAATGATCATGTTGCAGATGAACTCAGAGGGATCTTGAATGATGTATCAGATGAAGTTCCAAATTGCAAGCACTTGGTTTCACAGAAAGTTGGCATTGTCCAAGTCCTTTAGCATAGGAATATTGCCTAAGTTCTAAGTCCATTTGTCCAAGATCAAGCCAACAGTCCACACAAAAGCTTTTTAGGGTTTTTGTTGTTATTATGTACATTAATGGTCAAGGACCCCACAAACAAGCAAAGCATACACAAACAAGATATATCACACAATATGGTCCAAGTGGATAAAGTGAAGATTTCATTAACATAAACAATTAGAATGGTATGGATAAGGGCAAATGAATAAGGACTACAATTAAATGACATTAAAGTAAAGGGCTTGAAATTAAAAGTTAGTTGTTAATGAGTTAGAAGTTAGTATTGTTTTGCTTTTGCTTTTCATTTTTTAAGTCATTTTTTGGAGAATACTCAACCCACTTATCACAAGCATGGATCCTTGAGCCAAGACATCTTCCAAAGGAAGGGAAAAAAGGCCAAGTTTCCACACAATACCATGAAAGAGGGGAGACTTACAATCTCACTAACTAGAATGCTATGCCATTTGTGTCACAAATTTAGTGCTATGTTAAGCAATCGTAATTGGACTTATGTAGAAGTCACAACTATTTGAGGCCGGTCAATGGAATTTTGGTGTTAATGCATGTTTAAGACATAGTATAATGGACTATGCTCTTGAAACATACCACACACAAAGAATATGCAAGAGAGATGGTCTAATCTCATCCATATTTATGTTGATTTTTCAATCAACTAGTCTTAGGACTTTGAGATATCATAGGCCATATGAGATGAATGCATAAATAATGGGGATGAGATGAAGAGGGAGGGGAATGGATCAAAATTCAAATTGGTCAAAGGAGGACTTTTACCAAATTAATATCATTCATTCATTTTGGGAGATGGAATGTACATTCCATCAATCCCCTAAATCCAATGATATTAACTTGACAAAGTCAAATCAACCTTGACCAAGATCCAACAACAAGAGTCAAACTCAAACAAGTCATCATAATTGGTCAACACAATTACTTGACATTTATTCAAATTAAAAATACTAAAATAAGGCATTTAAATTAAATATGGTTTGTCAAATTCCTAAAACCTCATCAAAACACCAAAGAAATGTCCATGAGATTTATCATAGGTCAAACAAGGTCAAAGGACCTTGGGGAAAAAATTTCAGAATTTTTAAAGACTTAAAAGTATTTTTAAACAATTAAAAATAATCACAAAATCAATTAAATCATGAAAAATATTAATAATGATCCAAAAAATAACTTTAATTGAGAATATGAAAGAGGAAATTTTTTGAAATTTTTTGGTGAAACTCTCATATTTTTTGGATTAATATTAAAATTAATATGAATTAATGAAAATAAAAGGAATAAAACAAAAATCAGAAAATGTGAAAAAATGTGAGCCACTTGATCTCCCTCATTAATTGAGGTGCCAGATCAAGTGGCCTAAAACATGCGTTCCACGAAACGCACGAGTCAGCGCACTGCAAGGATGATAATCACAATGGACGCTTGAGATTAAAACATTTTGGAATGATCATGTGGCTCAGAATTTGTCCAGCCCACCACCGGCGCTGGACCTCCGGTCACCTTCTCAGGCGAGGCTCACCGGACTAGTTCAGTCATCACCATCACATAAATGAAAAAGGAGGACATGATCTGAAAGAAAAAATGGCGTAGAGCATAAATCTGACCTCAATTTTAACTAACTCCACGTATATAGAAAGATATGAGGAGTTGAATTTTGAGGTGTGTCAACTGAGTTGCTTTGATTTGACCTCTAAGCAACTCAATCTTCTTCCCTACATTGGTAGGACTTCATACAACCAAAGATCCAAGAGAATTAAGTAGAATTAAGTGAGAATCGAAGAGATGAAGTTTTCTGAAAATTACCTTCAATGTTGTGCAGTTCTTGATGTGGCTTGCTCCAAACACGATATGATCACACTTGAGAAGCTAGCAGGAAGTGATTAGAGAGGTTGCAAGGCTTTGGATCCCGGAGTTCTTGAATCTCCAACAGTTGAGATTCAAACTCAAATTTCAAATTGAAATTTCTCAGGTTTTCCTTTAGAATGTGAGGGTTTCAATGGGGGGAAAAGCTGGCGCGCAAGGTGTGATTCAAATGAGCACAGAGGTCATGTATTTATAGCATGAATGAATGATATTTGCACACTTTAAAAATTTGTCCAAAATTAGCAATGTTGGTGGCACAAGTGCATGCGCATGTACAGGCCCATGATGCAATGCAAAAAGGTCCAAAATGATTCCAATTGAAGTCTGAATGGAAGCTTGATTGACAAGGCAAAGTGAACTGAAGTTTTGAAGTTTGATTCTTTCCAATTATGCAACCCTGTTAAAGCCATGCGCAGACCTAGAAAACCTCATCCAAAGTGCATGAACTTGGGTTCTTTGGAAAGCTTGGATCAAGGGGAACAAGTTTGATGTTCAACACTTTTTCATTTATAGCTTCGAACATGGATAATTTTGAGGTGGAAGTTTGGAAATTTCAACATGTTGAAATTTTTTCTAAGTGTCAATCCATATATCTCAATATTCTACCTTACTTAACTTTTTATGTGAACTTCAAATGAGAAACATGTCTTCATCAAAGTTGTAGCTCTTTCAAATACCTTCAACATGATAGAGTTATGCATTTTTGAATTTTGGAAAAATCACTTGTTCAATGGTATAGGTAAAAAATGACCTATAATGTAACCTCATATCACATGCTCATAAAAGTTGAATTAGCTCTCACTCCAAACATAAAAGTTGAAGTAGATATCTTGAATTTGATTGTGCAACTTGGAAATATTTCATATAATAGAAAATGAGCAAGTTATGTCCTTGGGAAGTTGACTTTCAAATTAGGGTTTAGACAAAATGACCTATAATGTTTCAACATAGAAGATGATTTTCCAAGAAAAAATAGCTCTAGGTCTAAACATGAAAGTTGTTTGGAATGTCATTTAGAGTAACTTTACTCTTGGAAGCATTTTCATATGGTGAAAATTGTAGGAGATAGGGTCTAGGGAGACCCAGTTTTGATCTGATGAATTCATCTGGCCAACCACCATCAACCAACTTGTTAACCTTAACTTCTTTGGACTTTCTTGGCTCATGGTAGATCATATATGCATAAGGTGATGAATTTTGAAGTGCCCCTTGAGAAATATGATCAATTGGTAAGATATCTTATTGGAGAAGTTACTCAAGGTACCTAGTCAAACAAGGGTTTCCAAGGCAAATCACCCTCAAACTCTTGAAGAAAACTTGATCAATATAACATGTAGGAATCATTGGAACTTATATATGATTCCCATAACCATTTTTGGATCAATTCATGGTTGTGCTCTTTGTCATGAGGGTCTCAAACCCTAGATATGAACTTGATAGATCTATGGAGATCATGCCCTACCTACAAAAGAGTTAGGCAAATGCAAAAGACATATTTTTGGTATTTTGGTTAGTAAAATGATAATACAAATATGATACAATCACAAAGTGCTTGGTGATCTCTCCCAAAACAAACCCAATGAAAGAGGGGTAAGGAGGATGCCAAGGTATGATCCCAATGCTAATGCTTATGATGAAATTGCATGAGGGATCTTAGGGTCAAAATTGGGGTCTTACAGGTGCTCAAGATGGAGGTTTGTTGGTCCTTTTGGGATTGACTGCATTATGAAAAACAACATGAAGTCTGTTCAAGCTATTCTGGCACAGAAGGGACACACATGGAACAGGATGTTCCAATATGTGTGCTACAACATCTAGTCTCTGACAACAGACATATGGTATTGTAGTTTTGGTTCAGAATAATTCTATCCAAGATTCACTCTACAAAGAAGATCTACAATTTATAAAAGAGTTAATTTGGATGTACTAGTGCAACACGATATTCCAACATGTGTGTAGTGCAACATCTGGCTGTAGTCAGCAGGTCATGATGGATGTTGTTTGGTGCAAAAGTTCTGGTTGAGATTCAATCAGATTTGGTGCAGTTTATTTAGCAAAATGGGGTTGATTTGTTTAGTAGTTGTTGAAGATCAAATAAAACTTAAATAGATATTTAAATTTTAATTTGAATATAGCAAATCATATATTTTGGATATTTTTATGGAACAATCAAATCCAACAAGATTCTTTATTATTCTGGATGAATTTAGTTTAGATATCCATGAGGAAAAATCCCATAATACATTGATATATAAGGAGACTCAATACTCATATTTTATTTGAGGGTTTTTACACAAGATTAAGTTCTTTGTGTCTAGGGTTTTTGAGTATTTTATTTCTTGCATTCCACGCTAATTCCATCATAAGGATTAGTGTTGAATCTTTGTGTACACCACTCAATGTTTCAGTAACTGAGCATAGTTGTTGGTTTCTCTTAGTTGAGTTTCAAATTAAAGAATCAGTAGAGTTGGTATTGAGGTTGATCACTAGGGTTTAATGGTTGAATAAAGTATATGGGTTCTCATATTTAGGGGGAGTCCTAAATAGAGTGTCATTAGGATTAGGAAGAGGCATTAAACGTCATGTGGTTGATGTTCATAGAAGACTAATGTACTAATTCTAAGTAGTGAATTTCCTTTCTTAGGTAGAGTGACCTCTAGACGTAGATGTGGTTTCACCGAACTGGTTTACCAATCTCAAGTATTCTTTATTGCTTTGTGAAATTTGTTTTTATTACTGTTTTATTCTTGTCATTCTGGTTTAAGAAGTTGGGCCAATTGTCCCAACATCGTGTCCAACATTTGTCCCCTAAGGAACATAATTTCAATTGGCATCGAACCAGGCACCCTATTCTGTTTGGGTAAGCTCTATACAAGATATTTTCTATTCAAATGGACAATACTAGGTGTAGCGGGGTTTTCGTTACCTTTAGGTTTATTGACTAAACCAAAAGTCAACATACAATTCGAGTCGCCACCGCACTTTTATTTGTCCAAAGGAAAGGCTAAAAAGCGAACAAAAGCCAAGTAAGAAGTTTTATCAAATCAAAAACTAATAAAAATGTCAGAGATCTAGGTAAGGGGGTTGGTTATAAAATGGGAAGGTTTTACGCACCCAAAACATCCTTAGTACTCTAAGGGAACCCTTTTTGCAAATATGTGTTGTAGGTTGGTATTTGTGAAAAGATTTGTGCAAAAGATTAGAGGGATAAGAAGAGAATAAATTATATTTACAAATTTTGTTTGAATGGATGAACCCATTGCCTACGTACCATCACAAAGGTAGGATCAAAACCTCATAGTTCGGGGTAAAAATCTCAAAGATTGGTGCATTGATTTGATCAACAGCCTTAAGACCTTTTGTTATCAAAGGGAGAAAACTCAACCTAAACCAACAATCCACCATGTGAGGAGGGCTTCAACATGCTAGTGAGGGGTTAACCCTATAATAAGCATGGAAGACTTATAATCCAACCACTAAGGATGAGGTGAGATTTACATCAACCACTATGATAACTTAAACCTATGACTAATGTTTTTGAAAAGGTTTTAATAAGGTGGCCATTGGAACAACAAAAATAATTTGAAGTGAGTTATATTTACAAGTTATATTTATTTACAAATTGAAATCAAAGTTGGATTAAAGTTCATTCACAATGAGTATTTATGAAAAGAGTTTGAAAAAGTCAAAGGCTTAAGGCCTAGGTTTCTAATTTGAAACAACGTCAAAGATTGAAAGAAAAGATTTTGGCTTGGTTAGAGTGAGGAGAAGAAGAGAAGGGCTAGTCCTAAAGCATACAAATATAAGAGAGAAAAGATAAACCCTTGGAGTTCCTTTTCTTGGAATCATAGAGATGATTCAAGATGCTCCTTTCCTTTTGGACTTAGTAAACCAACAAGCAATCATACAATTTAGATTCAAGCTCCTAGGATCTCCATTTGGCTTGTCTCTCTTAACTTGGCTATTCATGACAATGGTCCTCTTTACTATCTCAAGATGGAATCCCTATCACACAAGAGCAAACATCAAAAAAAGTTCTCAACACAATAAGAGGAAAGGACAAAGAATAAGTTTTGGAAAGGAAGTCCTTTAAAGTCAACTTTGAAACTTAGCATTATAAAGGCATGAGGCATAGTTGCTCTTCAACAAGTTTAGCATTCTAAAGGCATGAGGCCTAGTTGCTCTTGAACTCCTTTAAGCATAGGTAAGTCCTAATTCTAAGTCCTTTCTCCTTTTTGGCATTAGGATCACACAAAACAATATATTCATATATAATAATGAGCTCAAATGAGCAAAAGGAAAATGACATAAACATAAAATATGTGCTCAAGTGAGCAAAATGAAAAGCAATATGAATAAATGAGTAAGAAATAAAGTGCATTAAAGTAAAGGGCGAGAAATTAAATGCTCAAATTAAAGTTAGTAATTAGTATGGTTATGTTAGTTTGTCATAAGACAATGTAGTGCTATGTTAAACAATCGTAAGTGGACTAATGTAGTAGTCACACCTCTCTGAGGCCGGTCAATAAAACTATAGGAAAATAAACACAAATTAGAGATCATGACTAGTAAGCTAAGCTCCACAAACTTGCCATGCCAAAATAAAAGGGGAAGAACCTTGTATGGACTTTAGGTTTTTATGCTTGATCAAGAAGCAACCTATCTTGGACGCAAAGCAACTCACTTGATCTTGGATCAAGTTGAGTTTGGTTTGGATCAAAGAAGGTTAAGCCTCTCATTTGTCAAGACCAACCATAAGACATTAACTCATTGGCCAAATTATGAAAAGAAAGGGGTGAAGATGAAATGGATGGAAAGAGAAATCAAGTATCAAACTCAATTGATCAAATGTGAACCAAGTCATCATCAATCAATGCCAAACAGAAAAGAAATGGAGATTACAAGTCAACAAGTCAACCATAATTTTTGGTAATTTTTGAATTAAAAATAAATGCAAAATATGGTCAAACCTCAAATTTAATTCAAATCAACTTCAACAGGTCCAATTAAATTCAAATAGGTCTAACATGGTCAAACAAACTTTGACAAATTTTCTCAACAATTTTTGAAATCAGAAACTATTTTAAAACAATTAAAAACAACAAAAAAATCACAATATGAATTAAAATCTCAAATAAATCTCAAATCAAATAAGAAGTTGATGAGACTATTTTTCATTGACTTATCATGATTCATAGGTGTTAGGAAAATATTTTTGGATTTTTCAAATATGAGAAAGTATTTTAAAATGAATTAAAACTATTAGAAACCAAATAATTCACAAAAAATAGTAAATGAAGTCACAAAAATAATTAAAAATCAAAATATGAAACTAGATTTTTCAAGAAACTTTTTGGCATGGGCCTCATATTTTTGTGACTTCAAATAAAATATTTATGAATTTTTGAAAATAAAAGGAATTAACTGAAATTAAAAGAAAATAGGAAAAATAGAAAAATGCGCAGCCATCAGATCATTTCTTTAATTGACGTGGCAAGGGATCAACAGCTCAGAGGCGCGGATGCAAGGTAGACCTAAGTCATGCGCGCAACACATGGCATTAAAACAAGTAATCACAATGGATGACCACAATTATAACGTTTAGCCACGATCCAAGGGCTGAGACTCAAACACGTGGGGATGGTGGTGTAAACCACCATCTTCTCCGGTGATCTAACCATTTCCGGCCACCACGCGCAGGAAAATAAATTGTAATGAAAATGAAATGTAAGGACATCAAAATGAAGCTTAGGTGATGTACATCACCACTGTAACCATAGATCATCCTCACTCTTCCTATTTAGAAAGAAATGTGAGCTTGAAGATCATGGTGTGTCAACTGGAATGGCACGATTTGAACAATTAAGACCACCACTGGCCTGCCTCAAGTGAGAGGACTTTAGAAAACCTCATAAACCAAAGAAAATCATATTGTATTGCAAGAGCTAGATCAAACAAGTTTGAGGTTCTACCTCTGAAATGAAGCTTCAAATGCCACGAATTCTCCAAGATCTTGATCTACTTTTGCTCTGGAAGTGTGATGGTGATGATAGGTTAAGGAATTGAGCTTTGAAAATCAACTAATGATGTTGAATTTAAAGCTTGAAAGAGAAAGAGAAATCTGAAAATTCCTTTAGTGAGGGTTGGGATTTCAATTTTGCAACACTTCAGGTCTCCACTTGGTTGAAAAATGAATGAGAATGAGCACTTATTTATAGCTGAAATGTGTTGTAAGGCATGGTTCCCTCGTGTGCATGGGATTTGAATTCTCCTTGCATGGGTCTGTACAGGCGCATGTAAGGCCCAATGATGGGTGATACACCATGCTGAGATCAACTGGAAATGAATTGGACGTGCATAATGAACCACACAAGCTTGCACATCAAGTTATATCATGAAATGCTAAAATGGACATAAAGAGAAAGCTCTTCGAAACTCACACATGGAAAGTCTAAAAAAGTAATGTGAGTAATGGTTGGAAAGCTCTTGAAATAAGGAACAAAAGTCATGTTGGGAAAAAAACATGTCTAAGTCACCTTTTGACAATTTTCACCAAAAGCAAGCTTCTTCAAGCCCTTCTGTTTTAGTGATGCAAGCTTCAAATGGAAAAATCTCCAGCATCAAAGTTGTAGATCTTTTCAAGATGATAAATTTGGACCTAAATTTTGCATCATTTGTATTTTTTATGAGAAAGGTATGGGCATTTGAAGTTGGGCATTTTTCAAATTCAATGACTTAGGTCCAAAGTGACCTATAATGTTTTGTATTATCACATGCATTTATTTTAGGATTATGAAATTTTGTCCAACATAACATTTGAATTATACATCTTAATCTTTCAAATGCATTTGATCTCACCTCAAAATCATAAAAATTAAGGAAGTTAGGTCCTTGGAAAGTTGACCCAAAATTAGGGTTTCAGTCAAAATGACCTATAATGTTTTGAAATGAATGATGACCTTCCAAGTTTCAAATGGATTTTTGGTGAAAATGAAAGTTGTTCATATGCTTCTTAAAAACATTGTTTATCTTTGGGTCATCTTCATTTGACAAAGACATTAAAAGTAGTATCTCAGTGATCTTCAGTTTAGTCAATTGATTTGACTGGTCAACTTTTCAAGGCCAAACTTCCAATCTTGATGAATGAATGATTGAGGGGCCTCAAATAGGCTCATATATGCATAAAATAATGAATGAAAGAACTTACCTTGATTAAATTTGATCATAGGTTGAGGTTGCTTCATGAGCAAGGCACAGTCAAAGCACAGTTGAATTAGGGTTTCCTTGGGAAACAATCTTCAAGCCCTTTGGGTTATCTTGATCAAATTGGAAAATTGAGATAATTGGGAGACATATATGATGATTAAGAGATTAGTGGACCAATGTCATGCTTTTTCTCATCTTCATCTAGCCATTGCATTGAGCTTAGGAGCCTCCTAGGAGCATGGGAGCACATGATCACTTGAGCTTCAAAACAAAAAGAGTTAGTGACATATTTTTGTGCTTTTGGTTAGTAATCAAAAATAAGAAAAGAAATAATATACAATACAAGCATGGTTGGTGGTCTCAAACCATTCACACAAGTCCCAAACCTAGGTTTAAGGAGTCAAACATGCTATGATCCTTGAGGCAATGCACTGATGCCATGAGGGATCTTAGGGTCAAAATTAGGGTCTCACAGATGCCCCTATTTAAGGTCATTCTAGACGGAGATATGAAGGTTAAAATCTTTGTCTCGACGCGGTATAACGGGCTTAAATAATAACAAAGAGACGAAGTTTGGTCCCTAAGAGACCTCATGATGCAAATGTATGCATGCAAAATAAAATCTTCATGGTGAATAATTGCCACAAAGGAAAAGAAGTCGGGAGAAACTGAAGATCCATAGGAGTAACACACTCACTAGGGAGACAGAGACTCTGGGGGAAATAAGGTAAAAATGCATGAGCAGGTCACGACTTGAAAACTTGCTGGGAGACACGAAGGGATTCCACGAAAATAAATCGATGAAAAGACTCGAGTTGACACAAAGATGCATGTATCGGGGAATATGCCAATACAGAAAAACCATCCACAAAGGATACTTCGAATAAAAATCCCAAACCCTAAAACCCAAAGCAACACGTTAACTCCTTCTACTACAGGCGAGTAAGTCTCCAAAGGTCGAGCATCCGGTAGATTGCGTAGTGACGTCGTTCGTCCAAAACCCAATCCATAACCCCGTAGTTAGCCGAACTACGTTTTGCTCTGATTCTCAGGCTAGACGAGATACGTAGGCATAAGACGCGATGTCTTAGCGAGCACACATCCCCCCAACCCATAGGTCAGCCGAGCTACGAAGACTTTGATTCTCATATTCAGATGAGATACGTATGCAGTGGATGCGACATCCGCGCGAGTCATTTTCATTTAACCCCCATCTTTTTAGTAAATAACACATTAGATAAACCCACACCCTTTAGACAAGAACTACAAAAGTGGATCCCGTAGAGTACTACGGATGCGTAGGGGTGCTAATACCTTCCCTTCGCATAACCGACTCCCGAACCCAAGATTTGGTTGCAAGACCCCGTCTTGTCCTTTCCTTTTTTAGGTTTACTTCGAGCGTTTCCTTTCCCTCCTTTGGGATGAATAACGCACGGTGGCGACTCTTCTGTCATTTTCTTTCGCCGGTTGTTTTTTCGCGCACTGTATTTTTCAGGCTGCTACAGCTGGCGACTCTGCTGGGGACACTAAGAAGTTGACCTCTTGCTGGTCCATCTTCCCTAAGCGAGTCCCTCCTAGCTTTTGTGAATTTCTTGTTTATTGGGTGTTCATGCTTTTGTACATTTATTTGCTTACCTGCTTGCATGCATCTGTTGTATCTGTTGGATCTGTTTGTTTGTTTGTTGGGATGGGGTGTTCTATGAGAGATAAGCCCATTACCCAGGCTTGAGTGTACACACGGGTTTTAGAGTGGATAATCATGAGGCTTACGTGGCGTGTTTCTACGTTAAGTCGTTCGTGAAGAACCACACCCAGACGAGGTTTCTTTTGGATATATTATGTCTTACGGGTGTTCCGTAACGACAGGATGTTCCTCTAGAAATCGTCGACTCTGGTGACCATTTCCCGAGAACTCAGTCGAGGCCTTTCCTCCGAGACATGATTATGTTAGCTCTGGTGGGCGCATTCTCGCTGCTCAATCCGAGGATCCCGAGACTGGGAACTTGCTATTAGGATGTCCTATTGAGGGGAGTCAATGGAGGTCTTTTGTCCCGTAATAATACCAAACCTTCAGTGGTAAACGTATTATTCGCGACTGAAGGGCTGAAGCTGACGAACTTCTGTTCTTAGAACCTACCAGTGAGGGGCGGGCTAAATTCAGGAAACCTTAACCTCCAACCAGCCCGGTTTTCTGGAGCAGAGTTTTGGTCTTGTATTATATTCCTCAGTGAATTTCTCTCCAGATGTTCAAGCGGATCCATCAATTCTGATTGACATGCCTTTGCATTGCATAACATCATTTGCATATTTGCATCCAACATCTCATGCTTATTCTTTGCAGGGTATTCCCTTTCAAAACGGGGGTGCCTTAAAACTGAACAAGCAGTGCATCGCATACCATGCATATTAACCCTTGTCTGTTTTGCAGGTGTCACCGCAGTGTCTAATGTTTGTTCCCTGTATCAGGCAGTTATTGGTCCCAAGCGAGTCCACAAGTACCCGACAAAGGAAAATCGTCCACAGCTAGCGATGGACCAAGTACAGAAAGAGCTGGCTGATATGCGTGAAAGGATGGATCAGTTCATGACATTGATGACTGGTATGGCAGAAGGCCAGGAAAAGCTGAGGGAATTGGTTGAGCAACCGAGACCCGATCCGGAGGTGGAGATACCAAATGCTGAGGGAAACCCTGGTAACCCTGGGAACGCTGATAACCCTGTGAACACTGGTAACGCGGGTAACGCAAATGCTGATGGAAACCCGGGTAATGTTGGCAACACAGGGAATGTTGGAAATGGTATTGGCGGAAGGTACAATGTGAATCAAGGAATTCGGATTAACGGGCGACCCGTTACTGAAGATTATCAGTATGATCAGTTTTCTTTGCACGACGAGGCCCTCGAGACCACTCGCCGTATGGATGAGCTTGCTGAGAAGCTCAAATCTTTGGAGTCTCAAAATTCCTTAGGCTTTGATGTCACAAATCTTGGTCTGGTTCAGGGAGTAAGGATTCCTCACAAGTTCAAACCCCCTACTTTTGAGAAATACAACGGGGCTTCTTGCCCACGCACTCATCTCCAATCTTATCTGGGAAGGTTGGGAGCTCACACGGAAGATGAAAAGCTGTGGATGTACTATTTTGAAGACAGTCTAACTGGAGCTTCTCGTGAATGGTATTCTCATTTGTCTCGTACTACCATCAAAAGCTGGAAAGACTTGGCAGAGGCTTTTGTCAAGCAATATCAATACAACTTGGACATGGCTCCAAATCGGACCTTGTTGCAAGGTATGTCTCAGACTGCCAAGGAAACCTTTAGAGAGTATGCTCAGCGTTGGAGACAGATTGCTGCGTCCGTCCAACCCCCTATATCTGAAAGGGAGATGGCAGACATGTTCATGAACACTCTTCAAGGAAATTATATTGAGAGATTGGCTGCTTGCCCGTCAATCAGCTTTGCAGAGATAGTAATTGCTGGAGAAAGAATCGAGAGTCTGTTGAAGATGGGCCGAATTCAAGACAATAGTGCTTCTAACTCATCAGGTCCCAAGAGACCGTTTGCTGGTAACGGTCAGCGAAGAAAAGAAGGCGAGGCAAGCGTTGTGTATGCCGACAGATCAAGTGGCCGCAGTCACTATTCCAACACCTGTTCCTCAACCGTAATATCTTTCGCAACAACAACCCAGGTACAACAATCAACAACAAGGAGGTAATCCGGGTCAGCAGACACACTATCAACAACGTCCAAGGCAGACGGACCGGGTCATCAAGCCAATCCCAATGCCTTATTCAGTATTACTTCCCAAGCTGATTGACATGAATCTGGTTACGTTGAGAACTTTGGCCCCACTAATCGATCCCAATAATTTGTCTAGAGGTTATGATGTCAACGCCAGATGTGCTTTTCACTCCAACGCACCTGGTCATACTACAGGTAATTGCAAGGCTCTCCAGTTAAAGGTACAAGATTTGAGAGATGCCCAGGCTATCAATTTTGCTCTGGTGCCTAATGTTATCCAGAACCCGATGCCGGCTCACGGCGGGCAGAGGATTAATGCTGTTGATAGTGGGGAAACTTTGAATTTGGTTTCTGATGTGACTAAGGTGAAGACTTCGCTATCGGTGGTTAAAGACCGACTTCTGAAAGGACAAATTTTCCCGGGTTGTGGGGAAGAATGCAGAAATTGTCAAGCTGCCGAAAACGGATGTGACAGTCTGAGAAGGGGTATTCAGCAACTGATAGATGAAGGTTGTCTTCAGTTCGATCAGGCCCGTCCAGTGAAGAACGATGTATCGACGGTGACGTTTTATTTCACTCCTGAAGAAATATATGTTCCCGAGAGACTCGCTCCGACAATAATATATTTCCCAGAAAGTACAGAACAAGCAGCGGTGAACATCGAAAGTTCAGCACCAGTTGCAATTTACTCTGACAGCCCTCAACCGACTTTGGTTGGTCCGATCACCATCACAATACCAGGACCCATTCCGTATGAGAAAGACAGTGCTATCCCGTGGCACTATGGGGCTGATATCTACTGCCAGGGGCAGAGAGTTAACGAAGAAGACATTGACATTGGTAGCTCCGCTGTAGACAATGTTGGAGGGGTTGGTAGTTTCACTCGCAGTGGACGCCTATTTGCACCATCAACATTACGCGCGAATACTGAAGCCGAGGCAGCTGCCAAGGCTAAAGGGAAACAGATGGCTGCCGAAGAGGTTACTACTGAGGAAGATCCTCCTAAGACCGCATTCGAGAAGGAAGTGGATGAGTTTATGAGGATTATCAAGAAAAGTGACTACAAGGTAGTCGACCAGCTAAATCAGACACCCTCAAAGATCTCCATTCTCTCACTATTGCTGTGCTCTGAGGCGCACAGAGCAACCTTGTTGAAAGTACTGAATCTGGCCTATGTTCCACCGGAGATAACTGTTAACCAGCTGGAGTCGGTAGTTTCCAATGTAAACGCTAGCCGGGGGCTAGGTTTCACCAATAATGACCTGACATCTGAGGGCAGGAATCACAACAAAGCCTTGCATATCACAATGGAGTGCAAAGGGGTGATGCTTTCCCATGTTTTGGTTGGTACAGGCTCTTCTCTGAATGTTCTTCCAAAGAAAGCCTTAATGAAGTTGGATTGCGATGACACCATCCTGAGGCCAAGTAACTTAGTTGTGAGGGCTTTTGATGGCTCTAAGAGAGAAGTCTTTGGCGAAGTTGAGTTGCCAGTTAAGATTGGACCACAGGTGTTCAAGAGCACCTTTTATGTGATGGATATCCAGCCTGCCTACAGCTGTCTGCTAGGTCGGCCTTGGATTCATGTTGCCGGTGCTGTTACTTCTACCCTCCACCAGAAGCTCAAATATGAACTAGAAGGTCAGGTCGTCACTGTCTGTGGTGAAGAGGATATTTTTGTTAGCCACCTGTCTACATTTAAGTATGTAGAGATGGACGGCGAGATGCACGAGATGCTGTGTCAGGGCTTCGAAGCCATAAACATCAATGACGTCGCGCCCGAAGCTGTCTTTTCACCTGAGTTTAAGAAGGTCGGGACTTCTATCTCTTCATACAAGCAAGCTGTCGAAGTGGTTAAAGCTAGTGATGCCCAAGGCTGGGGCAAATTTGTGGAGCCAGTCATCAAAGAAGACAAGTTTGGATTGGGGTATGCTCCGGGATCTCAGAAGAATGAAACCGATACTCTCTCCAGTGGGGATTTGGTTTCTCCCCACATCATCAATGCTGCAGATGAAGACAAGGCTGACAGCGACTGTGACTTAGATAGCTGGATTCGCCCGTGTGTCCCATGAGAAAAGCTCGACAATTGGTCGTCTGAAAAAAAAAACCGTCCGGGTTACTCTACTGAAAGAGTGATTTTTATTGTTTTCCTTTATTACATGCATAATAAAGTCTTACACTTTTCCCAAGGTGTAACAGCTCATTTGTAGGGCCATCCATTTAGTTACATTTCGCAATTATTTTTATCATCAATAAAGGACGGCTTTTGCAAACAATTTTGTGTTCTCTTTCTTTCAGTTTTTTTTACTTTTACAAAAAAAATGGCAATGTTTCTTTTTTCGTTTTTTCTTTCTTTCCAAAAAAAAAATCTCTCATTCTAAGGTAAAGCATGATCCTCCATCATGCAGAGCGGACCACCCGGATCTCACTACTAACGACACTGCTATGGCCAAGTATGACTTCGACAATCCTATCTATTAAGCCGAAGAAGGGGTTGAGGAAGATTGTGAATTGCCTGAAGGGTTAGCCAGATTGTTGAAACAGGAGGACCGAGCTATTACACCTTATCAGGAGGTGATTGAGACCGTCAACATCGGTACCGCAGACGATAAGAAAGAGAACAAGATCGGGGCAAGTCTACAGGCCGAGAGGAAAGACCGTTGATCATGTACTTGACTGTGTTAGAAAGGTCAATGGGTTGTGTGCTCGGTCAGCATGACGAGTCAGGTCGAAAAGAGCATGCAGTATACTACCTTAGCAAAAGTTTACCGACTGTGAACAAAGATACTCATTGCTCGAGAAAACTTGCCGTGCTTTGGCATGGGCTGCTCGCCGACTAAGACAGTATATGTTGACTCACACGACTCTATTGATATCAAAAATGGATCCAGTCAAGTATATTTTTGAAAAGCCAGCACTTACCGGAAAGGTTACTAGGTGACAAATGATACTGACAGAGTATGACATCCAATACACTTCACAAAAAGCCATCAAAGGAAGTGTCTTGTAAGACTATCTTGCAGAGCAACCGATTGATGATTACCAACCTATGAGGTTTGACAATCCTGATGAGGACATCATGTTTCTCAAATCGAAAGATTGAGAGGAACCACTCCCGGAGGAGGGGCCTGACCTTGAATCCAAATGGGTTATGATGTTTGATTGGGCGGTCCACGTCAATGGTCGCGGAGTTGGTGTAGTGTTGATCACACCGGAAGGGGGTTCATATGCCATTTGGTGCCAGAATAACTTTTCCCTGCACCAACAATGAAGCCGAATACGAAGCTTGTATCCTAAGACTTGAGGAAGCCGTCAATATACAGATTAAAACCCTGGATGTATACGGGGATTCAACTTTGGTCATCAATCAAACCAACGGGAAATGGTATACACCTCAGCCTCATCTGGCTCCTTACAGAGACTACACAAGAAGATTGTTGATTTTCTTTTGAAGAAAACCAATTTGCCGATGCTTTGTTAACCTTGTCTTCGATGATTAAGGTGCTATGCTGGAACTACGTACCCAGAATTGACGTATCTCGGTCAGAGACGAATGAAGAAAGCATTTGGTCAGAAAGTGCGCCCTCGGGGGTATCAAGTCGGTGAATTGGTACTCAAAAGATTTCTTCCTCCCAACACAGATCACAGGGGCAAATGGACACCGAACTATGAGGGTCCGTACGTGGTTAAAAGGATTTTCTATGGCGGAGCTTTGATGCTAACAACCATGGATGGCGAAGGATTCCCGTCCCCTATTAACTCAGACGCAGTTAAAAAAAATACTTCGCATAAAATAGACCTGCTGGACGATAAAAAGAATAGTCCAGGCAAAAAAAGGGCATCCCGACGAACCAAAAAAAAAAAGAATAAAGAGGTTCGGGCAAAAATTAGGGATATAAAAAAGAGTACACCCGATGAGCCGAAAACCCAAAAGGGCGGCTCAGGCAAAAATGGGTATCCCGGTGGATTGAAAACCTGAAAAGGGGGCGATCCAGGCAAAAGTTAGGGAATAAGCGAATGACTGTTGATCTGAGTTCATCAGTGTTATATCACCTTTTCATTCAATCTGACAATCTTCGAAGGTTAAAGATCGACTAATCATCCACTTCAGAAAGCAAGATGAGCAGAGCGTCTTGAGGACATACGAGCCATAGCAGAGTCGAAACTCGGTGGGACCCCGTATCCCCATTGCCATTAGGATAGTTCTCTTTTTATAGCGATCACCTCTTTTCAGGGATCAGCTTCCTGATACCCTCGCCTATTCCTGGCACAAATTTTCTCCCCAGTAAGAGTCGAATAATTCAGTTAAAGAGCCTCTTTATTTTTCATTTATCAGTTTGTTTGCAAAAATGTCTGAATTTTTGATAAAACATATTGCATATGAACATAATGGTGGCTTTTGCAGATGATTTGCATAGGAAAACATTTAAAACTGCTTTGAATGTGCTTAATCCCGGACGGTGAATTCAAACCGAGTAATTCCCCCGAGGCATACGTGTATTTTTGGTTGCAGGTCACAGGGACCGGATGCCAAGTCATGAATCCTCATCCCCAAGCGGTTGACAAAGTCTTTCCTCAGCAGAGCATGTTCCCCAACAGAGTTGACAATATCCAGACTATATATCCCCAGCGGAGTTGACAATGTCAGACTGTATCTTCCTAGCAACAGCGGAGTGGTTGCATAACCAACAGATGAGAGGGTGGTGTTCCCAGTGTTCATCTCATTCCCCAGCAGATTATTTTTAACAGATTTGTTAATCCCTAGCTTGAGGGCGATTAGCAAGTTCATATTCCCAGCAAAGGTCGTTTCCTACGACATATCCCCAAGAAGTGTTTTCCCCACAGACTCTCCTCACAGAGCCTCGCCGAACAAAGTTTCCATAGTTGATACTCCCCCCGCAAGGTCAACTTTTCAAGCAGCCAATTTATTTTTGGTGGCTCATTGGTCGCGGCAGACGGATCATTCCCCACAGAGCATTCAAGGATTGATACAGCGATATGTTCCCTACCGGAGTTTGCTTCCCCAAGCAGATTTCTTTTTACTCCATGCATAACATTTGCATTTGCATGCATATCATATAAGCATACACATAAGTTGATAAACAGGTTCTTCCAAGCAGACTGAAGAATTACTTTACAACTAAGGTCATGAGATCCAGCCAGAGGATCAAGCGTGAGTGATCCAGCCTGAGGATCGTTTTGAAGATTCAGCCTGAGAATCATTTTCCAATGATCCAGCCTGAGGGTCATTTCGAAGATTCAGCCTGAGAATCGTTTTCCAGTGATCCGGCCTGAGGTTCATTTTGAAGATTCAGCCTGAGAATCGTGTTCCAGTGATCCAGCCTGAGGGTCATTTCGAAGATTCAGCCTGAGAATCGTGTTCCAGTGATCCAGCCTGAGGGTCATTTCGAAGATTCAGCCTGAGAATCGTGTTCCAGTAAGCCAGCCTAAGGCTCAATTTGAAGATTCCCCAGTGAAGTCGCCTACAAGCTTTATTTCCCCAGCAAGCCCAATTGAGGAGTCGTTACAACATGTTCTAGCCCGAAGAATATGTACGAAGCCCAAAAGTGGAATATTCTCGAAGCTGCATATCTAATATGAAGGTTGGGTGTAGATTTCAAAAGAGGTTCAACCAGCGCATGCCTTAGATGCGAGATCCTAATGATGGGAGTTTATCATCAAAACAATCCAGATCTAGCCAGAAGATCGAAGTAGATTCAGCCAGAGAATCGAAACAAAGAAGATCTAGCCAGAAGATCAAAAATCGCAACAATTCAGATCTAGCCAGAAGATCGAAGTAGATTTAGCCAGAGAATCAAAGGAAATAGATCTAGCCAGAAGATCAAAATCGTATCCAGCCTGAGGATCAAAATTAATATCCAACCAGAGGACTAAATTGAGTATAGGTTCAACCAGAGGATCGAAACTCCAGATTAAGCCAGAAGACTGATTCAGATCCGGCCAGAGGATCAGAAGAAAAATAAACAGCGCGGTGTATTTCCGCGTTTTTGAGGTGTTCTCGGAGCGTAAATTTTCGGTCTATCTTTGGTATTCAATCACAGCTCACCCCGTTTGTCTGATAAACTGTTCGCTTTCATCCTACTCGGGTTAGCTGATGATTGAATAGGGGCAGCTGTAACACCCCAAAATTTGCCCTCCTCATTCATGCATTCATTTAACATTTCATATTGCATTTCATCATGTCAATCAGAACTAGATCCAAAAAAAAAAAAAAAAAAAAAAAAAAAAAAACGAAAATAAATAAATAAATAAATAAATAAATAAATAAAATATAATAGAAAAAACTTGGACTTGGAACTCTCTCTCATTTAAGCCCACAAAGCCATGAAAATAAGGTTATAAAAGAGGGAGATCAGACAGAAAAAGGAAGAAAAGCAAAAAATGGTGTAGAGCACGAATCTGACCTCAATTTTAACTAACTCCACATATATAGAAAGATATGAGGAGTTGAATTTTGAGGTGTGTCAACTGAGTTACTTCGATTTGACCTCTAACCAACTCAATCTTCTTGCCTACATTGGTAGGACTTCAGACAACCAAAGACCCAAGAGAATTGAGTAGAATTGAGTGAGAATCGAAAAGATGAAGTTTTCTGAAAATTACCTTCAATGTTGTACAGTTCTTGATGTGGCTTGCTCCAAACACGATCTGATCACACTTGAGAAGCTAGCAGGAAGTGATTAGAGAGGTTGCAAGGCTTTGGATCCTGGAGTTCTTGAATCTCCAACAGTTGAGATTCAAACTCAAATTTCAAATTGAAATTTCTCAGGTTTAGAATGTGAGGGTTTCAATGGGGGGCAAAGTTGGCACGCAAGGTGTGATTCAAATGAGCACAGAGGTCATGTATTTATAGCATGAATGAATGATATTTGCACACTTTAAAAATCTGTCCAAAATTAGCAATGTTGGTGGCACGAGTGCATGGGCATGTACAGACCCATGATGCAATGCAAAAAGGTCCAAAATGATTCCAATTGAAGTCTGAATGGAAGCTTGATTGGCAAGGTGTAACACCCCAAAATTTGCCCTCCTCATTCATGCATTCATTTAGCATTTCATATTGCATTTCATCATGTCAATCAGAATTAGATCCAAAAAAAAAAATTAAAAAAAAAAAAATTAAAAAATTAAAAAAAAATAATAATAAAAAAAATAAAATAAAACGAAAAAAAAATGAAAAAAAACGATAAATAAATAAATAAATAAATAAAAATAATAATAATAATAAAATAAATAAAATATAATAGAAAAAACTTGGACTTGGACCTCTCTCATTTGAGCCCACAAAGCCATGAAAATCAGGTTATAAAAGAGGGAGATCAGACAGAAAAAGGAAGAGAAGCAAAATACTCTGAGGTTTCCTTGAAACAAAAACCCTGGACAAAACCTGGAGAGGAACCTGACAGAGAACTCAGAGCAACCCCCAGGCAGCTCTGAAAAATTCAATCTGACTCACACACTTTCATCTCACGTAAACCCTAACATTTCAACCGGTCTCTCCCATCATGTTTGCCTCATTCCCATAATTTTATGCTCTTAATTTGGATCATCTGAATGTATGAGGTATGATGGATGAAGTTTATTATGTTTTTGCCCACGGGTTTAATTATGCATGAATGGGTGAAACCTATGCCTTGAATGTTTAATCACATGATTTCTGAAATGTATGCCACAGGGTTTGAGGTTTCTGAAACCATATTGTTATCCATGAAAAAAATGCTTATCGTGTTTCACTAACCCTTTTGTTGAGTTTTTGTGAGGGCTCACAGACTCTTGCAGAGATGGTTTGCGTGGTTTTCCCACTTTATTTGTGGGATACCCCCTGGAGGTTCATTCCAATTACCTGTACTGACTCACCTTTCTTTGAAGGCATTAGCTTGGGAGATCCCTGGGTTTCTTACTCCTTTAATTGCTGTTACTTCGGATCTTTATCCGTGTGGTACTTTTACCTCTTTTCCTCATTTTATCGCTTTCCTAGCTGGAAGACCTCGATAGGAGGCATTTGTTTTCTTTTGTTTATTTACTTCTGAGCCCATTGTTGGCACATTTACTTTATACATGTTTGTTTTGTATGTGTTCGTATCCCTACAGGTAGCGCGGTTCTTTCGTCAAGGACTGCCTTTTTGCCCTTGAGCATCCCAAACCCTAAAACCCAAAGCAACACGTTAACTCCTTCTACTACAGGCGAGTAAGTCTCCAAAGGTCGAGCATCCGGTAGATTGCGTAGTGACGTCGTTCGTCCAAAACCCAATCCATAACCCTGTAGTTAGCCGAACTACGTTTTGCTCTGATTCTCAGGCCAGATGAGATACGTAGGCATAAGACGCGATGTCTTAGCGAGCACACATCCCCCCAACCCATAGGTCAGCCGAGCTACGAAGACTCTGATTCTCATATTCAGATGAGATACGTATGCAGTGGATGCGACATCCGCGCGAGTCATTTTCATTTAACCCCCACTTTTTTAGTAAATAACACATTAGATAAACCCACACCCTTTAGACAAGAACTACAAAAGTGTATCCCGTAGAGTACTACGGATGCGTAGGGGTGCTAATACCTTCCCTTCGCATAACCGACTCCCGAACCCAAGATTTGGTTGCAAGACCCCGTCTTGTCCTTTCCTTTTTCAGGTTTACTTCGAGCGTTTCCTTTCCCTCCTTTGGGATGAATAACGCACGGTGGCGACTCTTCTGTCATTTTCTTTCGCCTGTTGTTTTTTCGCGCACTGTATTTTTCAGGTTGCTACACAAGGCAAAGTGAATTGAAGTTTTGAAGTTTGATTCTTTCCAATTATGCAAGTCTGTTAAAGCCATGCGCATACCTAGCAAACCTTATCCAAAATGCATGAACTTGGGTTCTTTGGGAAGCTTGGATCAAGGGGAACAAGTTTGATGTTCAACACTTTTTCATTTGGAACTTGGAACATGGAGAATTTTGAGGTGGAAGTTTGGAAATTTCAACATGTTAAAATCTTTTCTAAGTGTCAAGCCATATATCTCAATATTCCACCTTGCTTAACTTTTTATGTAAGCTTCAAATGAGAAATTATCTTCATCAAAGTTGTAGATCTTTCAAAGGCATTCAAAATGGTCACCAATTTCATGCCATTTGGATTTGGAATGATAGAGTTATGCATATTTGAAGTGTGGAAAAATCACTTGTTCAATTGTATATGTAAAAAATGACCTATAATGTAACCTCATATCACATGCTCATAAAAGTTGAATTATCTCTCACTCCAAACATAAAAGTTAAAGTATACATCTTGAATTTTATTCTGAAACTTGGAAATATTTCATATAATAAAAATGAGAAAGTTATGGCCTTGGGAAGTTGACTTTCAAATTAGGGTTTAGACAAAATGACCTATAAGGTTTCAACATAGAAGATGATTTTCCAAGCAAAACTAGCTCTAGGTATCAACATGAAAGTTGTTTGGAATATCATTTAGAGTAACTTTGATCTTGGAATCATTTTAATATGGTGAACATTGTAGGAGATAGGGTCTAGGGAGACCCAGTTTTGATCAGATGAATTCATCTGGCCAACCACCATCAACCAACTTGCTAACCTTAAATTATTCGGACTTTCTTGGCACATGGTAGATCATATATGCATAAGATGATGAGTTTTGAAGTGTCCCTTGAGAAATTTGATCGATTGGTAAGATAGCTTGTTGGAGAAGTTACTCAAGATACCTAGTCAAACTAGGGTTTCCAAGGAAAATCACCCTCAAACTTTTGAAGAAAACTTGATCAATATAACATGTAGGAATCAATGGAACTCATATATGATGCTCATAACCATTTTTGGATCAATTAATGGTTGTTCTCTTTGTCATGAGTGTCTCAGACCCTAGATATGAACTTGATAGATCTATGGAGATCATGCCCTACCTACAAAAGAGTTAGGCAAATGCAAAAGACATATTTTGGTATTTTGGTTAGTAAAATGATAATACAAATATGATACAATCACAAAGTGCATGGTGATCTCTCCCAAAACAAACCCAATGAAATAGGGGTAAGAAGGATGCCAAGGTATGATCCCAATGCTAATGCTTATGATGAAATTGCATGAGGGATCTTAGGGTCAAAATTGGGGTCTTACAGCTGCCCCTATTTAAGGACATTCTAACTGAGGAGGCGAAGGTTAAAATCTTCATGTCGACTCAGTAGAATGGGCTTAAATAACAACAAATAGAAATAAATTTTGGTCCCTAAGAGACCTCATGATGCATATGATATGAATGCAAAAGTAAATTCTTTATGGGGAAATATTGCCACAAAAGGAAAAGAAATCAGAGATCGAAAGTCCGCAGGAGTATAATATATTCCGTAAGGAAAACTCACTGGGGAGACAGAGACTCTAGGGAAAAAAGGAGTTATGCGCAGGCCAGGCTATGACTTAAAATTGTTGAGGAACTAGAGGAATTCCATACAAACATGGAAAAGACTCAGTCGGGGAACAACAACATCTGCAGGGGTTAAGAGTATATCAGGATAACACTGAAATACCTGAATCATGCAGGGGAAGCGATTTCACTAACGAAATGCACACTCAACTCAACTGGGGAAGAAACAAACTTCAACATAGGAGGAGCAGAAATCTATTATCTACTACCTGTTACTGGGTGAGGAGATAATAAAGATCTGACAGAGAGGACATCCGTCATCGGTTAGGATGAACATATCAAGGATATACTCACTGAGAAATTCCAGGAGGGAGTATTCATTACCGGTTACTGGGTAAGAATAGCCTTGCTGAGGAAAACTGCAGAAAATAGGATTTACAACTACCAGTTATTGAGTAGAAGACCAAAGAGGAGAGTATTCGTCATCGGTTAGGATGAAAATATCAAGGATAAACTCAACAGGGAAGAATATCCGTCATCGGTTAGGATGAA
The DNA here is from genome assembly GCF_024323335.1 of Lathyrus oleraceus. Taxonomy (NCBI): domain Eukaryota; kingdom Viridiplantae; phylum Streptophyta; class Magnoliopsida; order Fabales; family Fabaceae; genus Lathyrus; species Lathyrus oleraceus. The sequence continues at coordinate 142,519,260 of NC_066585.1, read as the reverse complement.
CATATCAAGGATAGACTTGCCTGGGAAACTGTCAAGGAGGACATCCGTCATCGGTTAAGATTAACATATCAAGGATATACCAACTGAACAAAAAGTAGAAATTATATCTATCGAATGCTGGATAGAAGACCATCAAAGAGAAAATCCGTCACCGGTTAGGATAAACATATCAAGGATAGACTTTGTTGAGGAGAGAAAAATAGGAATTACATCTATCAGTTACTGGATAGAATACCATCAAAGAGAAAATCCGTCACCGGTTAGGGTGAACATATCAAAGATTAACTCTGTGAAGGGGGAAAAATAGGAATTACATCTATCAGTTATTTGATAGAACACCAACGAAGAGAAAATCTGTCACCGGTTAGGATGAACATATCAAGGATAGACTCTGTGGAAAAAAGTAGGATTTACAACTACCGGCTACTAGGTAGAATACCACAAAGAGAAGGAAACTCGTTATCGGTTAGGATGAACATATCAAGGATTAACTCTCTGGGGAATAAAATAAGGATTACAACTACCTTTTTACTGGGTAGAACACCAAGGATGAGAATATCCGTCATCGGTTAGGATGAACATATCAAGGATAGACTCGGGCAGGGGAAAGAAAGATATCCGTCACCGGTTAAGATGAACATATCAAGGATATACTTTCTGGGGAATCAGAAAAAATGAATCCACTCGGGACTCCACCGCTGGAAAAACAGGGTACTTATGCCGGGTATTGGGCAAGAAGTAACAAACTGCAAACTAAGAAGAATATTACCAGTTACTGGGTAATAAGCTCTTAGGAGACTCAAAGCCTCTATCTAGGCATGATCTAGAAAGAAACAGTCAATCAACACTCAACCCAATGAGGATATAAATCAAGGGGAGTGATTCCATCCAGATAAACAGTTGGGGAGGAAACTGAAGTAATAATCATCCACAAGGAAACAACTCAATGGGGAAGAGGAGAAAGGTTAAAGTCTTTCTGCCTAAGGAGCTGACACTCTGCAATTGAGGGAGGATAGACACCAAACTCGTATGGGGGTAAAGTACAGCCATACAGAGAATGAGAATCTCAAATCGACAATTCAATCAAATATGATGGTGCTAATATGCAAATTATGAAATTATATGATTGTATATGTATATATAATGATTATGCTGACAAAACGATCACAAAGGATACAAAGGTGTCGCAAAGAATTTGAATCATCGGTACAATCCTCGGTTAATCCACAAAAAGAGGGAGACAAACGGCTGGAGAACAGAGAAATCAACAAACCAAAGGCTCAAATCTAGCCGAGGGCGGAGATCTGCTGAGGAGAGGCGAAGTTATCGAGTCTGCAGGGAATTTTAGGTAAACACCATATTAAATGGGAGACAACCATACAGAAGATAAACACAAAATAGCTGCTCAGCAACCAGGAGGAAACTCTGACTGGGAGCGAGTCGAATGGCGGCTGGTGGGGAAACCAATGCGATCTACTGGGGAAAACATCTTACTCTGCTGAAGAAACATGAACTCCGTTGGGGAATACAGAAACACTGCCGAGGAAATAACACGCCGCAAGGTACTGAATCAACCAACTTAGCTGGGGAAAAGAATCGGAACTCTGCTAGGGAACAAACACTTCGCAGGGGAACCAGATCAACACAGACAACTAGGGATACCCGAAGGGTTAACTGCTTGGGGAACCTATGATGTTTCACACTTAAGGACTTGCTGCTCTTTGAAGTGTTGTTGATACTTCCTTTTAATTTGCTTTGAAAATTCTTGTTTTTATATGTTTTAAGAAAAAATATTTTGATTAAAAATTTTAAATTTCCAAAATGATCATAATAAAATTTAAACTATTGGCTGAAGTAAATAAGAGTAGAAACAATTGGACAAAAACTCAACTTTATTTAATGGGATGGTAGTCTGTAAATGACAAGACTCCATATATTTTTACAAAGTTGAAAATGGTAATTTACATGGAAAAGGGTTACATTGAATACAAATGATCCTTAGTCCTTCTACCAACTCTTGATATCCATTGTGCTCTTGACCGCTGCTGGGATGCTGAATCGACGTCAACCCTTGTACTCAACAAAGTCTTTCCAAGATTTGAAGATCAACAGACTGTAGTTACTTGCCATAATCCCTAATTTTTGCATAAGTTGCCCCAAGGCGGGGTACTTAAATTATCGGGAAATTCTTTTTCTGTTTTTATGTCTCTAATTTTTGGCTGGATGGCCCTTTCGGGTTTTCAATCCACCGAGACGCTCTTTTTTTCCTAAGCCGCCCTTTCGAGTTTTCAACTTAGCGAGCTTTTCTTTTCTTTTTAGAGGAAGTATTTCTTGACTGCATCTGCGTTCACAGGATGGGTGAACTCTTCACCAACCATAGTTGTAAGAATCAAAGCACCGCCTGAAAAGGCTCTCTTAACAACATATGGGCCTTCATAATTAGGAGTCCATTTTCCCCTAGAATCTGGTTTGAATGACAAGATCTTCTTGAGCACAAGGTCACCTTCTCTAAACACACGAGGTCTGACCTTCTTATCAAAAGCTTTCTTCATTCTCTTCTGATATAACTGACCATGACACATGGCAGTTAATCTCTTCTCTTCGATTAAATTCATATGGTCAAACCTGGGCTGACACCATTCAGCTTCAGTCAACTTGGCTTCTATGAGCACACGCAATGAAGGAATCTCAACCTCTACAGGGAGCACTGCTTCCATACCATATACAAGAGAGAAAGGGGTTGCCCCTGTTGAAGTGCAGACGGATGTATGGTACCCATGCAAAGCAAATGGGAGCATGTCATGCAAATCTTTATATGTGACAACCATCTTATGAATAATCTTCTTAATGTTCTTATTTGCAGCTTCAACAACCCCATTCATCTTAAGTCTGTAGGGAGAAGAATTATTATGTGCAATCTTAAAGTCTTTGCAAAGAGCTTCCACCATATTGTTATTCAAGTTCGATCCATTATCAGTAATGATCTTACTTGGCACACCATAACGATATATGATCTAATTCTTGATAAACCTCACAACAACTTGCTTGATTACATTTGCATACGATGTCGCTTCAACCCATTTGGTGAAGTAGTCAATTGCCACCAAAATGAAACGATGTCCATTTGAAGCTTTGAGTTTAATCATCCCAATCATATCAATTCCCCACATGGAGAAGGGCCATGGGGAAGAAATAACATTCAATAGTGTCGGAGGAACATGAATCTTATCAACATATATTTGATACTTGTGGCACTTCTTCACAAACTTGCAATAGTCACATTCCATTGTCAGCCAATACTAACCCGCTCGCAACATCTTCTTTGTCATTGCATGTCCATTGGAATGAGTACCAAAGGAACCTTCATGCACTTCAGTCATCAATAAGTCTGCTTCGTGTCTATCCACGCATCTGAGCAAAACCATGTCGAAGTTTCTCTTGTATAGGATATCACCATTCAAGTAGAAATTACCGGCTAATCTTCTCAAAGTCTTCTTATCTTTAAAAGATGCCACAGACGGGTAAATCTGACTTTGGAGGAAACATTTGATGTCGCAATGCCATGGCTTCTCGTCTTTGATTTCTTCAACAGCAAACACATGAGCTGGCCTATCAAGATGCATCACAGATAAATTGGGAACTTCATTCCAATACTTCACTACAATCATTGATGCCAACGTTGCAAGAGCATCTGCCATCCGGTTCTCATCTTGAGGGATATGATGGAACTCAACCTTTGTAAATAAAGTTGAAATCCTCCTCGCATAATCTCTATATGGTATTAAACCGGGTTGATTTGTCTCCCATTCACCTTTGATCCGATTCATAACCAAAGCTGAATCTCCAAAGACATCCAAATACTTGATTCTGAGATTCATGGCCTCTTCAAGCCCCATAATGCAAGCTTCATATTCTGCCATGTTGTTCGTACATTTGAAAGTCAATCTAGCTGTAAATGGTAGATGCGTGCCTTGAGGAGTAATAATCACTGCCCCAATGCCATTTCCATATTGATTAACAGCTCCATCAAATACCATGACCCAACGGGAACTAGGTTTTGGCCCTTCTTCAAGCAATGGTTCATCATAATATTTCATTTTCAAGTACAAAATCTCTTCATCAGGAAAATCATACTGCACTGACTGGTAATCTTCAATTGGTTGGTGAGCCAAATGGTCAGCCAAGATACTACCTTTGATCGCTTTCTGAGATCGGTATTCAATATCAGACTCTGATAACAACATCTGCCAACGGGCAATCCTCCCAGTTAAAGCAGGCTTCTCAAATATATACTTAATTGGATCCATTTTGGATATCAACCAAGTGGTATAATTTAACATATATTGACGCAGACGCTTATCAGCCCAAGCCAATGCGCAACAAGTCTTCTCAAGCATAGAATACCGAGTCTCACAGTCGGTGAACTTCTTACTAAGGTAATAAATCGCAAATTCTTTCTTTCTAGTCTCATCTTGCTGACCTAGAACACAACCCATACTATCTTCAAGCACAGTCAAATACATGATCAACGGTCTTCCTTCAACAGGTGGAGACAAAATTGGAGGCTTAAGCAGATATTCTTTGATACTGTCAAAAGCTTTTTGGCAGTCTTTGGTCCAATCGCAAGACTGATCTCTCCGAAGAAGCTTGAATATAGGCGCACATGTGGCTATCATGTGGGAAATGAATCTGGAAATATAATTCAAGCGGCCGAGAAAACCTCTGACTTGCTTCTCATTTTTGGGCACATGCATCTCTTGTATTGCTTTGACCTTGGCAGGATCAACTTCAATACCCTTCTCGCTGACAATAAATCCCAACAACTTACCAGAAGGAACACCAAAAGTACACTTATTGGGATTCAAGCGGAGTTTATATTTCCTCAAACGCTGGAATTGTTTCAACAAATGCTCAACATGTTCCTCTTCATTAATTGATTTAGCAATCATGTCATTGACATAAACTTCAATCTCTTTATGCATCATATCATGAAAAAAAGTAGTCATTGCTCTTTGGTAAGTTGCACCAGCATTCTTTAAACCGAAAGGCATCACTCTATAACAAAATGTTCCCCAAGGTGTAATGAATATGGTCTTCTCCATATCTTCGGGTTCCATTTTGATCTGATTATATCCGGAATATCCATCCATAAATGAAAAGACTTTGAATTTAGCAGTATTGTCTACCAACATATCAATGTGTGGCAGAGGGAAATCATCTTTCGGACTGGCTTTATTCAAATCTCTATAATCAACACACATGCGGACTTTTCCATCTTTCTTTGGCACAAGCACAATATTGGCCACACATTGCGGATACTCAGCGGTCACAAGGAAACCGACGTCAATCTGTTTATGCACTTCCTCTTTGATCTTCATAGCCATATCAGGATGCGTTCTCCTCAATTTCTGCTTGATTGGCGGGCATTCTAGCTTCAACGGCAATCTATGCTCCACAATCTCAGAATCCAAACCAGGCATATCTTGATAGGACCAAGCAAACACATCTGAATACTCTCGAAGAAGATCAATCAACCCCTTCTTGACATCTGGACATAGTCGAGACCCAATCTTGACTTCCTTCACATCATCCTCAGAACCCAAGTTAACTAACTCAATCTGCTCTTCGAAAGGCTGAATGGTCTTTTTATCTTGCTCAAGAAGACGAGATAATTCATCACTTACATCTATATCACTTTCCTCCTAGGCTTCAAACACAGGGAATTCAAAATTTGGAGAAGGAGAAGGATCATTGCATTCAATGGGGTTAGAAACCAACCTGCATAATGATTTGATATTTTGATTTTAGAGAGTGAATTTGTGACCAAATATTATGCAGATGGACAATTATATTGTTTATTTATGTTTTTTGTGATTACCATTTTCAGAATAAAGCAAAAAGTAAAAACAAGACATCATAAATGTGAATGAATAGAATTAATTTTATTAATGATCAATTTGAAAATGCCCAAACAATTATCACTTCTCCCTTAGGCATAGGAGAAGGATTTTAAAATCATATAAAAGAAATTACTTAGATCGATGCAAAATAACAGGAATATCAACAGCAGTCCAATTGTTGCAAGCCTTTCCATGCATCACAAACTTGGTGCAGTCTTCCTCTTCGTCATCCTCTAGCACATCAGCTAAGTGTTGTTCATTGCCATGAATGAACCCTCAGATGGCAACCCAAACAACCCTCCTTTCTTCACCCAATGAGCCTCTATCTCAGACTTCTTCAAGTGAAGCGCTTCAGAAATAATACTAGATCGGGGAATCTCCTCCAATCCACTAAAAGGTACTCTACTAGAAACAGGTATCCCCAAAAGATGAGAATACTCCTCCAAGGTAGGCACAAGCTGAAAATCTGGGAAAGTGAAACAACGGTAGAGAGGATCATAGAACTGCACTAACACACTCAGAAGTCCTTCAACTATATCAGCAGACAAGATAGACAGAAGTTTCCCATGGCGTTGTTCGAATTCCAAGGGATCTAATACAAAAGATGCTAGCTTCCTTAAATCTTTCAAGTCGGGATATCTGAAACTGTACTTCTTAGTGTTCCTTTGTCCATATTCAAGGTCTGAAAATATTTGCAAATAATACCTCAGTTCCTTGAAATTTTCGTGTGATGAATGTTATGATGCGCATGAATGCATGAATGCTACAATCACAAATAAGGGATCACACACAAGGCAAACAAAGGTCAAGGGATGAATCAAGTCATTGTCAAGATCAATCATCCATTTTGGTGGATTATGGTTTACACCTTATCAACACCCAAGTTCCATTGATATTGACAAGACTTGTTTGGATCAACCAAGAATCAAGGGTTTGTTATAAGTCACGAGCATGGAGTCTGGGTAAGAACCATCCCAAAGGAGTGAACTAAGGATAAAACCTGTAGATCATGTTCTAAAAAGTTCCCAGGGTCTTAATTCCATCTATCGGATATTACAGGTTAAGATGACTGACTCATCGACCCATAATATTCTCAAGAGAAACTCGTCTGCGACTAGTACCGCGTAACAACTGTTATCAAGTCTAGACTTGAACAGTCTCCACACTACGTCCTAAATAGGCCAAGAGGGGGGTAAATGTTCTAGGGTCCTCAGCTTCTCGAACCCAAATTAGAGATGGATCTCAAGCCAACTTGTTAAGGATTACTCCACACAAGTCGAACATGACTATACCATCCTCCTATCTTAATTTCACTCAAGTTCGGATTAGAACTTATCTCACCACTTAGAGATCACCAAGCACAACAAGCATATTATATCACACATACATATATACAAACATCACATAAATACCAATATATACACACAAAAATTAGGCTAAACCCACTGGAGACTACTCCCCAGCAGAGTCTCCACTTAATTTCTATAACGGTAAATTCATGATCATCAAGCTATGGATAAGCTAGAGATCAAATAACAAGAGTCGCCACCGCGCTTTTATTGTTTTCAAGGGAAAGGGGAAAAATTACGAACAAAACCCAAAAGTAAGAAGTTTTCAAATCAAAACTAATAAAATGTCAGAGATTATAGGTAAGGGGGTTGGTTACACATAGGGAAGGTGTAAGCATCCAAAGAGTCCTAGGTACTCATAGGGAGCCCTTTTTGTATGCATATGTATTTGGTACAAAAATGATGTTTACAAACAAATAGAATGGGGGGATGAGAAAAGAATTCAATTAATTATATTTTTGTGTTTGACACGACCTTCAGACTCGTGCCTATATACCAACATAAAAATGAGGGATCAAAACCTCATAGTTCGTGATACAAATTTCAAAGTGGATGCATTGCTTTTATCAAAAATTAAGTTTGAAAGGCACAAAGGCCTGAAAATAGTTTGAATGAGTTAGGTGTTTTTGGCTTTTCTGAAAGTTTAAGTCAAGTATAGTTAAGTTTATTTACAAATTTGATTTAAGAAAAGAAGTTTGAAAATGCAATGGCATAAGGGAAAAGTTTCTATCTTTTTGCAAAGTGGTCAAAGTTTAGAACAAAATAAGTTCAATCAAAGAAGATTTTGAAAAGGGGAGGAAGAGATTTTGAAATTAAAGAAATGGGGAGAAGATGAAGAGACTAATCCTATGCACAAAATTAAAAGTTAAGAGTTGAAAAGATCTGACCAATGGGTAGCAATCGAATAGACAAGAATGTCAATAGAAACCCAGAATTCCCTTGGACATTAAGAATCAAGCAACACACAAATGCACAATTATATTATCTTGAAGAGCAAGGCATCAAATAAAGATAGCCATATCCAAGCTTTAGCCACTCCATGATCTTCTTCAGATTAGCCCATGTAATAAATGAATTCCACAAGTCACAGGTTCAGAATAATAGCTTCACAATGATCATGTTGCAGATGAACTCAGAGGGATCTTGAATGATGTATCAGATGAAGTTCCAAATTGCAAGCACTTGGTTTCACAGAAAGTTGGCATTGTCCAAGTCCTTTAGCATAGGAATATTGCCTAAGTTCTAAGTCCATTTGTCCAAGATCAAGCCAACAGTCCACACAAAAGCTTTTTAGGGTTTTTGTTGTTATTATGTACATTAATGGTCAAGGACCCCACAAACAAGCAAAGTATACACAAACAAGATATATCACACAATATGGTCCAAGTGGATAAAGTGAAGATTTCATTAACATAAACAATTAGAATGGTATGGATAAGGGCAAATGAATAAGGACTACAATTAAATGACATTAAAGTAAAGGGCTTGAAATTAAAAGTTAGTTGTTAATGAGTTAGAAGTTAGTATTGTTTTGCTTTTGCTTTTCATTTTTTAAGTCATTTTTTGGAGAATACTCAACCCACTTATCACAAGCATGGATCCTTGAGCCAAGACATCTTCCAAAGGAAGGGAAAAAAGGCCAAGTTTCCACACAATACCATGAAAGAGGGGAGACTTACAATCTCACTAACTAGAATGCTATGCCATTTGTGTCACAAATTTAGTGCTATGTTAAGCAATCGTAATTGGACTTATGTAGAAGTCACAACTATTTGAGGCCGGTCAATGGAATTTTGGTGTTAATGCATGTTTGAGACATAGTATAATGGACTATGCTCTTGAAACATACCACACACAAAGAATATGCAAGAGAGATGGTCTAATCTCATCCATACTTATGTTGATTTTTCAATCAACTAGTCTTAGGACTTTGAGATATCATAGGCCATATGAGATGAATGCATAAATAATGGGGATGAGATGAAGAGGGAGGGGAATGGATCAAAATTCAAATTGGTCAAAGGAGGACTTTTACCAAATTAATATCATTCATTCATTTTGGGAGATGGAATGTACATTCCATCAATCCCCTAAATCCAATGATATTAACTTGACAAAGTCAAATCAACCTTGACCAAGATCCAACAACAAGAGTCAAACTCAAACAAGTCATCATAATTGGTCAACACAATTACTTGGCATTTATTCAAATTAAAAATACTAAAATAAGGCATTTAAATTAAATATGGTTTGTCAAATTCCTAAAACCTCATCAAAACACCAAAGAAATGTCCATGAGATTTATCATAGGTCAAACAAGGTCAAAGGACCTTGGGGAAAAATTTCAGAATTTTTAAAGACTTAAAAGTATTTTTAAACATTAAAATAATCACAAAATCAATTAAATCATGAAAAATATTAATAATGATCCAAAAATAACTTTAATTGAGAATATGAAAGAGGAAATTTTTTGAAATTTTTTGGTGAAACTCTCATATTTTTTGGATTAATATTAAAATTAATATGAATTAATGAAAATAAAAGGAATAAAACAAAAATCAGAAAATGTGAAAAAATGTGAGCCACTTGATCTCCCTCATTAATTGAGGTGCCAGATCAAGTGGCCTAAAACATGCGTTCCACGAAACGCACGAGTCAGCGCACTGCAAGGATGATAATCACAATGGACGCGTGAGATTAAAACATTTTGGAATGATCATGTGGCTCAGAATCTGTCCAGCCCACCACCGGCGCTGGACCTCCGGTCACCTTCTCAGGCGAGGCTCACCGGACTGGTTCAGTCATCACCATCACATAAATGAAAAAGGAGGACATGATCTGAAAGAAAAAATGGCGTAGAGCATAAATCTGACCTCAATTTTAACTAACTCCACGTATATAGAAAGATATGAGGAGTTGAATTTTGAGGTGTGTCAACTGAGTTGCTTTGATTTGACCTCTAAGCAACTCAATCTTCTTCCCTACATTGGTAGGACTTCATACAACCAAAGATCCAAGAGAATTAAGTAGAATTAAGTGAGAATCGAAGAGATGAAGTTTTCTGAAAATTACCTTCAATGTTGTGCAGTTCTTGATGTGGCTTGCTCCAAACACGATATGATCACACTTGAGAAGCTAGCAGGAAGTGATTAGAGAGGTTGCAAGGCTTTGGATCCTGGAGTTCTTGAATCTCCAACAGTTGAGATTCAAACTCAAATTTCAAATTGAAATTTCTCAGGTTTTCCTTTAGAATGTGAGGGTTTCAATGGGGGGAAAAGCTGGCGCGCAAGGTGTGATTCAAATGAGCACAGAGGTCATGTATTTATAGCATGAATGAATGATATTTGCACACTTTAAAAATTTGTCCAAAATTAGAAATGTTGGTGGCACAAGTGCATGCGCATGTACAGGCCCATGATGCAATGCAAAAAGGTCCAAAATGATTCCAATTGAAGTCTGAATGGAAGCTTGATTGACAAGGCAAAGTGAACTGAAGTTTTGAAGTTTGATTCTTTCCAATTATGCAACCCTGTTAAAGCCATGCGCAGACCTAGAAAACCTCATCCAAAGTGCATGAACTTGGGTTCTTTGGAAAGCTTGGATCAAGGGGAACAAGTTTGATGTTCAACACTTTTTCATTTATAGCTTCGAACATGGATAATTTTGAGGTGGAAGTTTGGAAATTTCAACATGTTAAAATTTTTTCTAAGTGTCAATCCATATATCTCAATATTCTACCTTACTTAACTTTTTATGTGAACTTCAAATGAGAAACATGTCTTCATCAAAGTTGTAGCTCTTTCAAATACCTTCAACATGATAGAGTTATGCATTTTTGAATTTTGGAAAAATCACTTGTTCAATGGTATAGGTAAAAAATGACCTATAATGTAACCTCATATCACATGCTCATAAAAGTTGAATTAGCTCTCACTCCAAACATAAAAGTTGAAGTAGATATCTTGAATTTGATTGTGCAACTTGGAAATATTTCATATAATAGAAAATGAGCAAGTTATGTCCTTGGGAAGTTGACTTTCAAATTAGGGTTTAGACAAAATGACCTATAATGTTTCAACATAGAAGATGATTTTCCAAGAAAAAATAGCTCTAGGTCTAAACATGAAAGTTGTTTGGAATGTCATTTAGAGTAACTTTACTCTTGGAAGCATTTTCATATGGTGAAAATTGTAGGAGATAGGGTCTAGGGAGACCCAGTTTTGATCTGATGAATTCATCTGGCCAACCACCATCAACCAACTTGCTAACCTTAACTTCTTTGGACTTTCTTGGCTCATGGTAGATCATATATGCATAAGGTGATGAATTTTGAAGTGCCCCTTGAGAAATATGATCAATTGGTAAGATAGCTTATTGGAGAAGTTACTCAAGGTACCTAGTCAAACAAGGGTTTCCAAGGCAAATCACCCTCAAACTCTTGAAGAAAACTTGATCAATATAACATGTAGGAATCATTGGAACTCATATATGATTCTCATAACCATTTTTGGATCAATTCATGGTTGTGCTCTTTGTCATGAGGGTCTCAAACCCTAGATATGAACTTGATAGATCTATGGAGATCATGCCCTACCTACAAAAGAGTTAGGCAAATGCAAAAGACATATTTTTGGTATTTTGGTTAGTAAAATGATAATACAAATATGATACAATCACAAAGTGCTTGGTGATCTCTCCCAAAACAAACCCAATGAAAGAGGGGTAAGGAGGATGCCAAGGTATGATCCCAATGCTAATGCTTATGATGAAATTGCATGAGGGATCTTAGGGTCAAAATTGGGGTCTTACAGGTGCTCAAGATGGAGGTTTGTTGGTCCTTTTGGGATTGACTGCATTATGAAAAACAACATGAAGTCTGTTCAAGCTATTCTGGCACAGAAGGGACACACATGGAACAGGATGTTCCAATATGTGTGCTACAACATCTAGTCTCTGACAACAGACATATGGTATTGTAGTTTTGGTTCAGAATAATTCTATCCAAGATTCACTCTACAAAGAAGATCTACAATTTATAAAAGAGTTAATTTGGATGTACTAGTGCAACACGATATTCCAACATGTGTGTAGTGCAACATCTGGCTGTAGTCAGCAGGTCATGATGGATGTTGTTTGGTGCAAAAGTTCTGGTTGAGATTCAATCAGATTTGGTGCAGTTTATTTAGCAAAATGGGGTTGATTTGTTTAGTAGTTGTTGAAGATCAAATAAAACTTAAATAGATATTTAAATTTTAATTTGAATATAGCAAATCATATATTTGGATATTTTTATGGAACAATCAAATCCAACAAGATTCTTTATTATTCTGGATGAATTTAATTTAGATATCCATGAGGAAAAATCCCATAATACATTGATATATAAGGAGACTCAATACTCATATTTTATTTGAGGGTTTTTACACAAGATTAAGTTCTTTGTGTCTAGGGTTTTTGAGTATTTTATTTCTTGCATTCCACGCTAATTCCATCATAAGGATTAGTGTTGAATCTTTGTGTACACCACTCAATGTTTCAGTAACTGAGCATAGTTGTTGGTTTCTCTTAGTTGAGTTTCAAATTAAAGAATCAGTAGAGTTGGTATTGAGGTTGATCACTAGGGTTTAATGGTTGAATAAAGTATATGGGTTCTCATATTTAGGGGGAGTCCTAAATAGAGTGTCATTAGGATTAGGAAGAGGCATTAAACGTCATGTGGTTGATGTTCATAGAAGACTAATGTACTAATTCTAAGTAGTGAATTTCCTTTCTTCGGTAGAGTGACCTCTAGACGTAGATGTGGTTTCACCGAACTGGTTTACCAATCTCAAGTATTCTTTATTGCTTTGTGAAATTTGTTTTTATTACTGTTTTATTCTTGTCATTCTGGTTTAAGAAGTTGGGCCAATTGTCCCAACATCGTGTCCAACATTTGTCCCCTAAGGAACATAATTTCAATTGGCATCGAAACAGGCACCCTATTCTGTTTGGGTAAGCTCTATACAAGATATTTTCTATTCAAATGGACAATACTAGGTGTAGCGGGGTTTTCGTTACCTTTAGGTTTATTGACTAAACCAAAAGTCAACATACAATTCGAGTCGCCACCGCACTTTTATTTGTCCAAAGGAAAGGCTAAAAAGCGAACAAAAGCCAAGTAAGAAGTTTTATCAAATCAAAAACTAATAAAAATGTCAGAGATCTAGGTAAGGGGGTTGGTTATAAAATGGGAAGGTTTTACGCACCCAAAACATCCTTAGTACTCTAAGGGAACCCTTTTTGCAAATATGTGTTGTAGGTTGGTATTTGTGAAAAGATTTGTGCAAAAGATTAGAGGGATAAGAAGAGAATAAATTATATTTACAAATTTTGTTTGAATGGATGAACCCATTGCCTACGTACCATCACAAAGGTAGGATCAAAACCTCATAGTTCGGGGTAAAAATCTCAAAGATTGGTGCATTGATTTGATCAACAGCCTTAAGACCTTTTGTTATCAAAGGGAGAAAACTCAACCTAAACCAACAATCCACCATGTGAGGAGGGCTTCAACATGCTAGTGAGGGGTTAACCCTATAATAAGCATGGAAGACTTATAATCCAACCACTAAGGATGAGGTGAGATTTACATCAACCACTATGATAACTTAAACCTATGACTAATGTTTTTGAAAAGGTTTTAATAAGGTGGCCATTGGAACAACAAAAATAATTTGAAGTGAGTTATATTTACAAGTTATATTTATTTACTAATTGAAATCAAAGTTGGATTAAAGTTCATTCACAATGAGTATTTATGAAAAGAGTTTGAAAAAGTCAAAGGCTTAAGGCCTAGGTTTCTAATTTGAAACAACGTCAAAGATTGAAAGAAAAGATTTTGGCTTGGTTAGAGTGAGGAGAAGAAGAGAAGGGCTAGTCCTAAAGCATACAAATATAAGAGAGAAAAGATAAACCCTTGGAGTTCCTTTTCTTGGAATCATAGAGATGATTCAAGATGCTCCTTTCCTTTTGGACTTAGTAAACCAACAAGCAATCATACAATTTAGATTCAAGCTCCTAGGATCTCCATTTGGCTTGTCTCTCTTAACTTGGCTATTCATGACAATGGTCCTCTTTACTATCTCAAGATGGAATCCCTATCACACAAGAGCAAACATCAAAAAAAGTTCTCAACACAATAAGAGGAAAGGACAAAGAATAAGTTTTGGAAAGGAAGTCCTTTAAAGTCAACTTTGAAACTTAGCATTATAAAGGCATGAGGCATAATTGCTCTTCAACAAGTTTAGCATTCTAAAGGCATGAGGCCTAGTTGCTCTTGAACTCCTTTAAGCATAGGTAAGTCCTAATTCTAAGTCCTTTCTCCTTTTTGGCATTAGGATCACACAAAACAATATATTCATATATAATAATGAGCTCAAATGAGCAAAAGGAAAATGACATAAACATAAAATATGTGCTCAAGTGAGCAAAATGAAAAGCAATATGAATAAATGAGTAAGAAATAAAGTGCATTAAAGTAAAGGGCGAGAAATTAAATGCTCAAATTAAAGTTAGTAATTAGTATGGTTATGTTAGTTTGTCATAAGACAATGTAGTGCTATGTTAAACAATCGTAAGTGGACTAATGTAGTAGTCACACCTCTCTGAGGCCGGTCAATAAAACTATAGGAAAATAAACACAAATTAGAGATCATGACTAGTAAGCTAAGCTCCACAAACTTGCCATGCCAAAATAAAAGGGGAAGAACCTTGTATGGACTTTAGGTTTTTATGCTTGATCAAGAAGCAACCTATCTTGGACGCAAAGCAACTCACTTGATCTTGGATCAAGTTGAGTTTGGTTTGGATCAAAGAAGGTTAAGCCTCTCATTTGTCAAGACCAACCATAAGACATTAACTCATTGGCCAAATTATGAAAAGAAAGGGGTGAAGATGAAATGGATGGAAAGAGAAATCAAGTATCAAACTCAATTGATCAAATGTGAACCAAGTCATCATCAATCAATGCCAAACAGAAAAGAAATGGAGATTACAAGTCAACAAGTCAACCATAATTTTTGGTAATTTTTGAATTAAAAATAAATGCAAAATATGGTCAAACCTCAAATTTAATTCAAATCAACTTCAACAGGTCCAATTAAATTCAAATAGGTCTAACATGGTCAAACAAACTTTGACAAATTTTCTCAACAATTTTTGAAATCAGAAACTATTTTAAAACAATTAAAAACAACAAAAAATCACAATATGAATTAAAATCTCAAATAAATCTCAAATCAAATAAGAAGTTGATGAGACTATTTTTCATTGACTTATCATGATTCATAGGTGTTAGGAAAATATTTTTGGATTTTTCAAATATGAGAAAGTATTTTAAAATGAATTAAAACTATTAGAAACCAAATAATTCACAAAAAATAGTAAATGAAGTCACAAAAATAATTAAAAATCAAAATATGAAACTAGATTTTTCAAGAAACTTTTTGGCATGGGCCTCATATTTTTGTGACTTCAAATAAAATATTTATGAATTTTTGAAAATAAAAGGAATTAACTGAAATTAAAAGAAAATAGGAAAAATAGAAAAATGCGCAGCCATCAGATCATTTCTTTAATTGACGTGGCAAGGGATCAACAGCTCAGAGGCGCGGATGCAAGGTAGACCTAAGTCATGCGCGCAACACATGGCATTAAAACAAGTAATCACAATGGATGACCACGATTATAACGTTTAGCCACGATCCAAGGGCTGAGACTCAAACACGTGGGGATGGTGGTGTAAACCACCATCTTCTCCGGTGATCTAACCATTTCCGGCCACCACGCGCAGGAAAATAAATTGTAATGAAAATGAAATGTAAGGACATCAAAATGAAGCTTAGGTGATGTACATCACCACTGTAACCATAGATCATCCTCACTCTTCCTATTTAGAAAGAAATGTGAGCTTGAAGATCATGGTGTGTCAACTGGAATGGCACGATTTGAACAATTAAGACCACCATTGGCCTGCCTCAAGTGAGAGGACTTTAGAAAACCTCATAAACCAAAGAAAATCATATTGTATTGCAAGAGCTAGATCAAACAAGTTTGAGGTTCTACCTCTGAAATGAAGCTTCAAATGCCACAAATTCTCCAAGATCTTGATCTACTTTTGCTCTGGAAGTGTGATGGTGATGATAGGTTAAGGAATTGAGCTTTGAAAATCAACTAATGATGTTGAATTTAAAGCTTGAAAGAGAAAGAGAAATCTGAAAATTCCTTTAGTGAGGGTTGGGATTTCAATTTTGCAACACTTCAGGTCTCCACTTGGTTGAAAAATGAATGAGAATGAGCACTTATTTATAGCTGAAATGTGTTGTAAGGCATGGTTCCCTCGTGTGCATGGGATTTGAATTCTCCTTGCATGGGCCTGTACAGGCGCATGTGAGGCCCAATGATGGGTGATACACCATGCTGAGATCAACTGGAAATGAATTGGACGTGCATAATGAACCACACAAGCTTGCACATCAAGTTATATCATGAAATGCTAAAATGGACATAAAGAGAAAGCTCTTCGAAAATCACACATGGAAAGTAAAAAAAAGTAATGTGAGTAATGGTTGGAAAGCTCTTGAAATAAGGAACAAAAGTCATGTTGGGAAAAAAACATGTCTAAGTCACCTTTTGACAATTTTCACCAAAAGCAAGCTTCTTCAAGCCCTTCTGTTTTAGTGATGCAAGCTTCAAATGGAAAAATCTCCAGCATCAAAGTTGTAGATCTTTTCAAGATGATAAATTTGGACCTAAATTTTGCATCATTTGTATTTTTTATGAGAAAGGTATGGGCATTTGAAGTTGGGCATTTTTCAAATTCAATGACTTAGGTCCAAAGTGACCTATAATGTTTTGTATTATCACATGCATTTATTTTAGGATTATGAAATTTTGTCCAACATAACATTTGAATTATACATCTTAATCTTTCAAATGCATTTGATCTCACCTCAAAATCATAAAAATTAAGGAAGTTAGGTCCTTGGGAAGTTGACCCAAAATTAGGGTTTCAGTCAAAATGACCTATAATGTTTTGAAATGAATGATGACCTTCCAAGTTTCAAATGGATTTTTGGTGAAAATGAAAGTTGTTCATATGCTTCTTAAAAACATTGTTTATCTTTGGGTCATCTTCATTTGACAAAGACATGAAAAGTAGTATCTCAGTGATCTTCAGTTTAGTCAATTGATTTGACTGGTCAACTTTTCAAGGCCAAACTTCCAATCTTGATGAATGAATGATTGAGGGGCCTCAAATAGGCTCATATATGCATAAAATAATGAATGAAAGAACTTACCTTGATTAAATTTGATCATAGGTTGAGGTTGCTTCATGAGCAAGGCACAGTCAAAGCACAGTTGAATTAGGGTTTCCTTGGGAAACAATCTTCAAGCCCTTTGGGTTATCTTGATCAAATTGGAAAATTGAGATAATTGGGAGACATATATGATGATTAAGAGATTAGTGGACCAATGTCATGCTTTTTCTCATCTTCATCTAGCCATTGCATTGAGCTTAGGAGCCTCCTAGGAGCATGGGAGCACATGATCACTTGAGCTTCAAAACAAAAAGAGTTAGTGACATATTTTTGTGCTTTTGGTTAGTAATCAAAAATAAGAAAAGAAATAATATACAATACAAGCATGGTTGGTGGTCTCAAACCATTCACACAAGTCCCAAACCTAGGGTTAAGGAGTCAAACATGCTATGATCCTTGAGGCAATGCACTGATGCCATGAGGGATCTTAGGGTCAAAATTAGGGTCTCACAGATGCCCCTATTTAAGGTCATTCTAGACGGAGATATGAAGGTTAAAATCTTTGTCTCGACGCGGTATAACGGGCTTAAATAATAACAAAGAGACGAATTTTGGTCCCTAAGAGACCTCATGATGCAAATGTATGCATGCAAAATAAAATCTTCATGGTGAATAATTGCCACAAAGGAAAAGAAGTCGGGAGAAACTGAAGATCCATAGGAGTAACACACTCACTAGGGAGACAGAGACTCTGGGGGAAATAAGGTAAAAATGCATGAGCAGGTCACGACTTGAAAACTTGCTGGGAGACACGAAGGGATTCCACGAAAATAAATCGATGAAAAGACTCGAGTTGACACAAAGATGCATGTATCGGGGAATATGCCAATACAAAAAAACCATCCACAAAGGATACTTCGAATAAAAATCTGGACTCAGACGGGGATGTCCACAAAGGACTCAGCTGAGGGAGAAGCAACGAGATATTACCGGTTACTGGGTAATAAACTCAAAGAGAGACATGTTATGAAAACACCGGTTACTGGGTGAGATAACGACATGCTCAGGGAGAAAGAATATCTAAGACTGGTATACGGGTGAGAGATATCAATCATCTGAAACATCTGAGGAGGACCCAAAAGGCACATCTCAACTTAGGAAAATCTGACTCCAAAGGGGACAAAAAGTCATAATAGGGAGCAGAAGGAAGGAACACCAGGGATACCGGTTATTCTAAATGGAGAGATCAGACACAAACATCTACTTGGGGATAAAGCATTTCACCAATAACAGGAGATAACAAGCAAGGATATATGGCAAAGGACGCAATCATGAATATCTGAATTCTATGATTATGCATGTATATGCATGATTTGCGTATGATTAATGCTGACAGATAGACATATCTAATACAAACAGGCTCAAGAGTCACGGACGGGCATCCGACGCAACATCTCAAAAAAAGAAGGACGAAGCCTACTGGAGAGCTCATTTCTGGTGGGGCCAATCAAATACCAGAAGACATCGATCATCTTTGGGGATAGGCAAAGTCACAACTTTCAACTGCCAGGGATTTCTCGTCAATTCTCGGGAACAGATGGCTGAACATCAATAAGATCCGACGTAGAAGAAACTCTACTGGGGAACTTATCAATGAATGATGTGAAATTCCGTGAGGAATAAATGCCAAACAGATACCCATCAATCAAAACAAAGGGGAGAAAGCACAATTTGTTCCGCTGGGGAAGGAAGTAACACATCTTCCTCACCATCTCTCAATACTTAGAAGAAATCTTCAAACACGGAGGGGATACAAATTATCAAAGTCGGGTCAGGCAATCCTGCAGGGGATAAATTGTAGGTAACCTCAAAAGGAAAAATGCCTTGGCTGAGGGAGTCGTGACATGCCGGGGATGGAAAGAGAAACAGACCATCCACTAACTGCTCTAACCCACTCCCTGCTGAGGAGACCTGCAATTATCTGTAGTATGGCCAGGTGCGTTGGAGTGAAAAGCACATCTGGCGTTGACATCATAACCTCTAGGCAGATTGTTGGGATCGACCGGTGGGGCCAGAGTTCTCAACGTAACGAGATTCATGTCAATCAGCTTGGGAAGTAATACAGAATAAGGCATTGGGATTGGCTCAATGACCCGGTCCGCCTGCCTTGGACGTTGTTAATAGGGTCTCTGCTGACCCGGATTACCTCCTTGTTGTTGATTGTTGTACCTGGGTTGCTGTTGCGGATGATACTGCGGTTGAGGAACATGTGTTGGAATAGTGACTGTGGCCACTTGATCTTGATAATAATTAGGGCGTCCTCTGCCCCTGCCTCTTCCGGCATATACAACGCTCGTCTCACCTTCTCTTCTTTGCTGACCGTTGCCAGCAAACGGTTTCTTGGGAACTGATGAGTTGGAAGCACTGTTGTCTTGAATTCGGCCCATCTTCAACAGACTCTCGATCCTTTCTCCAGCAATCACTATCTCTGCAAAGCTGATTGACGGGCAAGAAGCCAATCTCTCGATATAATTGCCTTGAAGAATGTTCATGAACATGTCCGCATCTCCCTTTCAGACATAGGGGGTTGGACGGATGCATCAATCTGTCTCCAATGTTGAGCGTATTCTCTAAAGGTTTCCTTGGCAGTCTGAGACATTCCTTGCAACAAGGTCCGATTTGGAGCCATGTCCAAGTTGTATTGATATTGCTTGACAAAAGCCTCTGCCAAGTCTTTCCAGCTCTTGATGGTAGTACGAGACAAATGAGAATACCATTCACGAGAAGCTCCAGTTAAATTGTCTTCAAAATAGTACATCCACAACTTTTCATCTTCAGTGTGAGCTCCCAACCTTCCCAGATAAGATTGGAGATGAGTGCGTGGGCAAGAAGCCCCGTTGTATTTCTCAAAAGTAGGGGGTTTAAACTTGTGAGGGATCCTTACTCCCTGAACCAGACCAAGATTAGTGACATCAAAACCTAAGGAATTTTGAGACTCCAAAGATTTGAGCTTCTCAGCAAGCTCATCCATACGACGAGTGGTCTCGAGGGCGTCGTCGTGCAAAGAAAATTGATCATACTGACAATCTTCAGTAACGGGGCGCCCGTTAATCCGAATCCCTTGATTCACATTGTACCTTCCGCCAATACCATTCCCAACATTTCCCGTGTTGCCAATATTACCCGGGTTTCCATCAACATTTGCGTTACCCGCGTTTCCAGTGTTCACAGGGTTATCAGCGTTCCCAGGGTTACCAGGGTTCCCAGGGTTACCAGGGTTCCCCTCAGCACTTGGTATTTCCACCTCTGGATCGGGCCTCAGTTGCTCAACCAATTCCTTCAGCTTCGCCTGGCCTTCGGCCATACCAGTCATCAATGTCATGAACTGATCCATCCTTTCACGCATATCAACCAGTTCTTTCTGTATCTGGTCAATTTCTAGTCGTGGACGGTTTTCCTTTGTCGGGTACCTGTGAACTTGCTTGGGACCAATAACTGCCTGAAACAGGGAACAAACATTAGACACTGCGGTGACACCGGCAAAACAAACAAGGGTTAGTATGCATGGTATGCGATGCACTGCTTATTCGATTTTAAGGCCCCCCCTTAAAAAGGGAATACCCTGCAAATGAATAAGCATGAGATGTTGGATGCAAATATGCAGATGATGTTATGCAATGCAATGGCATGTCAATCAGAATTGCTGGATCCGCTTGAACATCTGTCAGGTTGCACTGCCTGGAGAGAAATTAAGAGGATCAAGCAAAGCACACCAAACAAAGGTCATGGGATGGATCATGTTATCCTTAATATCAACCATCCATTTTTGGTGGATTATGGTTTACACCTTATCAACACCCAAGTTTCATTGATATTAAGGATACCTGAACGGATCAACCATGAATCAAGGGTTTGTTGCAAGTCACGAGCATGGAGTTTAGGTTAAGAACCACCCAAAGGGAGTGTACTAAGGTTTAAACCTGCCAAACATGTTCTACAAAAGGTTCCCATAGTCATAATCCCATCTTTCGGATATTATCGGAGGAACGACTACTCGTATTCCAAAAATATTCTCAAGAGAGACTCTTATGAGTGTAGTATCGCGTAACAATCGTATCAAATCTTACACTTGAACGACTTTCGCACTACGTCCTACGAATAGGCCAAGATGGGTTTGGTAAACTAAGGTCATTGGCTTCTAAGGTCTATATTGGAAAAAGTAATGTCTAACCACAACTTACTTGTGTGACATTATTGATCCCAACATGACCTCCACCAAGTGAATGGGCTTGCAAGTCAACTTGCTAAGGAATAACTCCACACAAGTCAACAAGACTATGCCATTCTCCTATCCTAAGTGCATTCGAGTTCGGGTATAGAACTCATCTCACAAATAGAACCAGCAGATACGGCAGTCATATGTACACAATGTAATAAAGCAGGTAAATGTTGAAAGATAAATAACTGTACAAAAGAATAAACACCCAATAAACAAACAACCTACAAAAGCTAGGAGGGACTCGCTTAGGGAAACCGGGTCCCCAGCAGAGTCGCCAGCTGTCGCAACCTGAAAAATGGAATGCGAAAAAAAACAACCGGCGAAGAAAGACAGGAGAGTCGCCACCGTGCGTTATTTATCCCAAAGGAGGGAAAGGAAACACTCGAAGTAAACCTGGAAAAAGGAAAGGACAAGACAGGGTCTCGCAACCAAATCTTGGGTTCGGGAGTCGATTATGCGAAGGGAAGGTATTAGCACCCCTACGCATCCGTAGTACTCTACGGGATCCACTTTTGTAGTTCTTGTCTAAAGGGAGTGGGTTTATCTAATGTGTTATTTACTAAAAAAAAGGGGTCAAAAGAAAATGACTCGCACGGATGTCGCATCCACTGCATACGTATCTCATCTGAATATGAAAATCATAGTCTTCGTAGCTCGGCTACCTAGGGGTTAAGGGTAATTGTGCTCGCTAAGACATCGCGTCTTATGCCTACGTATCTCATTTGGAATGAGAATCAGAGCAAGCCGTAGTTCGGCTAACTACAGGTTTTGGATTAGGTTTTGGACGAACGACGTTACTATGCAATCTACCGGATGCTCGACCTTTGGAGACTTACTCGCCTGTAGTAGAAGGAGTAAACGTGTTTTATGGAGAAGAAAAATCAATAGGTTTGCTTGCGTTATAGGGACGCTCATGCAAAAGGAGTCCTGGACAAAGGAACCTACATAAAGTAAACACAAAACATTGCCTCCTATCAAGGTCTTCCAGCTAGGAAAGCAGTAAAATGCAGGAAAAATGTAAAAGTACAGGTAACAACAATTAAAGGAACGATAAACCCTGAGATCCTTCCAAGCTAACATCATTAAAGAAAGTGGGTCAGTACAGGTAATCGGAATGAACCTCCAAGGGGTATCCCACAAATAAAATGGAATATCCAGCGAGCTATCCCTGCAAAATTCATGTGAGCCTTCACAAAAACTCAACAAAAGGGTTAGTGAAACACGATAAGCATTTTTTTCATGGATAATAGTATGGTTTCAGAAACCTCAAACCCTGTGGCATACACTTCAGAAATTAAACGATTAAGCATTCAAGACATTATTTATACATTCATACATAATTATGAACCCGTGGGCAAAAACCTAATGAAATTCATCCATCATACCTCAAACATTCAGAGTATTCAACTTCAAGGCATAAAGATGATGGATATTGGGCAAACCTGATTGGACAGATCGGTTGAAATCAAATGGCACGGCTGGATTTGCAAACCAATGTTAGGGTTTGCTTGAGCTGAAAGTGTGTGAGTCAGAATGAACCTTTCAGAGTTTCCTGGAGGTTGCTGCAGATTAATTCTCACTCTCTCTGTCTAGATTTCTCTCTCCAGGATTTGTCCAGGGTTTTGTTCCAAGGAAACCTCGGAGTGTTTTGCTTATCTTCCTTTTTCTGTCTGTTCTCCCTCTTTTATAACCTGGTTTTCATGGCTTTGTGGGCTCAAATGAGAGAGATCCAAGTCTGAGATTTTTTTCTTTTATTTATTTTATTTTTTATTTTTTATTATTATTATTTTTTTATTTATTTAATTTTTTTTTTCGAAACGCATGGGCTTCGCCTAGCGAGCAGGACAGCTCATGAACAAACTTTTGCTCCTTCAAGATTAACGTTTTGACTGATGAATAGACCCCATTTGAACATGTTGGAAGTATCTCAAGCCATTCCCTTGTGTTGACTGATCACCCAGATAGGACCCACAAAGTGTCTTGGATGATGTTCAAGCTTCTTGGAGCTAATCCCGATTGATATGATGAAATGCAATGTATCTAATTTTAAATGACCTAAAAATGAATGCGTGAATAAGGAGGGCAAATTTTGGGGTGTTACAGCTGCCCCTATTCAGTCATCAGCTAACCCAAGCAGGATGAAAGCGAACAACTTATCAGACAAACAGGGTGAGTTGTGATTGAATACCAAAGATAGACCGAAAATTTGCGCTCCGAGAACACCACAAAAATGCTGAAATACACCGCGTTGTTTATTTCTCTTCCGATCCTCTGGCTGAATCTGAATCAGTCTTCTAACTTAATCTGGAGTTTCGATCCTCCGACTGAATCTATACTCAATTTAGTCCTCTAGTTGGATGTTAATTTTGATCCTCGGGCTGGATACGGTTTCAATCTTCTGGCTAGATCTTCTTCGATCTTCTGGCTAGATCTTCTTCGATCTTCTGGTTAGATCTCCTTTGTTTCGATTCTCTGGCTGAATCTATTTTCTTTGATTCTCTGGATGAATCTACTTCGATCTTCTGGCTAGATCTGAATTGTTTCGATTCTCTGGCTGAATCTATTTCCGGTCTTCGGGCTAGACCTGACTTCGATCTTCTGGCTAGATCTGAATTGTTTCGATTCTCTGGCTGAATCTATTCTCTTTGATTCTCTGGCTGAATCTATTTCCGGTCTTCGGGCTAGACCTGACTTCGATCTTTTGGCTAGATCTACTTCGTTTTGATGATAAATTCCCATCATCAGGATCTCGCATCTGAGGCATGCGCTGGTTGACCCTCTTTCGAAATCTACACCCAACCTTCATGTTAGATATGCAGCTCCGAGAATACTCCACTTTTGGGCTTCGTACATATTCTTCAGGCTAGAACATGTTGTAACGACTCTTCAATTAGAATTTTGTTTTCTAAATTGCGATCCGCGTGCTGGATCCTCTTGTAGGCTGTTTTTCTGTTGAGCTGTCAATCTACTCCTCCAGCTGGCTTGCTGGGGAAATAACGCTTGCAGGCGATTCTCTGGCTGAATCTTCAAATTGAACCTCAGGCTGGCTCATTTGAAAACGATTCTCAGGCTGAATCTTCGAAATGACCCTCATGCTGGATCACTAGAAAACGATTCTCAGGCTGAATCTTCAAAAAGGACCCTCAGGCTGGATCACTGGAAAACGATTCTCAGGCTGAATCTTCAAAATGACCCTCAGGCTGGATCACTAGAAAACGATTCTCAGGCTGAATCTTCAAAAACGACCCTCATGCTGGATCACACACACACTTGATCCTCTGGCCGAATCTCATGACTTTGGTTGTAAAGTAATTTTCCAGTCTGCTTTGAAGAACCTGTTTATCAGCTTATGTGTATGTTTGATATGCATGCAAATGCAAATGCAAATGTTATGCATGGTGCAAAAGAAAAAGAAATCTGCTTGGGGAAACAACTCTGGCAGGGAGCGGATCGCTGTATCAATCCTTGAATGCTCTGTGGGGAACGATCCGTCTGCCGGGACCGGGGAGCCACCGAAAATAAATCGGCTTTTTTTGAAAAGTTGACCTTGCTGGGGAAGTATCAATTATGGAAACTTTGCTTGGCGAGGCTCTGCGAGGAGAGTCTGTGAGGAAAACACTTCCTGGGGAAATGTTGTAGGAATCGACCTTTGCTGGGGATATGAACTTGCTAATCGTCCTCAGGCTGGGGATTAAAACAAATCTGTTAAAAAAAAATAAGCTAGGGACGAGATGAACACTGGGAACACCACCCTCTTGTCTGTTGGGTATGCAACCACTCCGCTGTTGCTGGGGAGATACAGTCTGGCACTGTCGACTCCGCTGGGGATATACAGTCTGGATACTGTCAACTCTACTGAGGAACCTGCTCTGCAGAGGAGAGGCTTTGTGTACCGCTTGGGGGTGAGGATTCATGACTTGGCATCCGGTTCCTGTGACCTGTAACCAAAAAATACACGTATGCCCCGGGGAATTACTCGGTTTGAATTCACCGTCCGGGATTAAGCACATTCAAAGCAATTTTGACTGTTTTCCTGTGCAAGTCATCTGCAAAAGCCACCATTACATTCATATGCAATATGTTTCCTCAAGAATTCAGACATCTTTTGCAAACAAACTGATAAATGAAAAGTAAAGAGGCTTTTTAACTGAATTATTCGACTTTTGTTGGTTGAAAAATTTGTGCCAGGAATAGGCGAGTACATCAGGAAGCTGATCCCTGGAAAGAGGCGATCGCTATAAATTGAACAAGAGAAACTATCCTAATGGCAATGTGGAAACGGGGTCCCACAGAGTTTCGACTCTGCTATGGCTCGTATGTCCTCAAGACGCTCTGCTCATCTTGCTTTCTGAAGTGGATGATTAGTCGATCTTTTACCTTCGAAGATTGCCGGATTGAATGAAACGGTGATATAACACGGATGAACTCAGATCACAGTTATTCGCTTATTCCCTAACTTTTGCGTGGACCGCCCTTTTGGGTTTTCAATCCACCGGGTGTACATTTTTTTTATATCCCTAATTTTTTCCCGAACATCTTCATTCTTTTTTTTTGGTTCGTCGAGATACCCCTTTTTTTCCTGGACTATTCTTTTTACTGTCCAGCGGGTCTATTTTATGCGAAGTATTTTTTTAACTGCGTCTGAGTTGACAGGGGACAGGAAGTCTTCGCCATCCATGGTTGTTAGCATCAGAGCTCCGCCAGAAAAAACTCTTTTAACCACGTATGAACCCTCGTTGTTCGGTGTCCATTTGCCCCTGTGATCTGTGTTGGAGGAAGAATTCTTTTGAGTACCAATTCACCGACTCGATACTCCCGAGGGCACACTTTCTGATCAAACGCTCTCTTCGTCCGTCTCTAATATAGTTGGCCATGGTATATAGTTGCTAGTCTCTTTTCCTCAACTAGGCTTAGCTGATTGTATCGAGAACGGACCCATTCTGCTTCGTCCGGCTTCATTGTTGGTGCAGGGAAAAGTTATTCTGGCACAAAATGGCATATGAACCCCCTCCGGTGTGATCAACACTGCACTAACTCCGCGACCATTGACGTTGACCGCCCCATCAAACATCATAATCCATTTGGATTCAGGGTCAGGCCCCTCCTCTGGGAGTGGTTCCTCACAATCTTTCGATTTGAGAAACATGATGTCCTCATCAGGAAAGTCAAACCTCATAGGTTGGTAATTATCAATCGGTTACTCTGCAAGATAGTCTGACAAGACACTTCCTTTGATGGCTTTTTGTGAAGTATATTGGATGTCATACTCTGTCAGCATCATTTGCCACCTAGCAACCCTTCCAGTAAACGTTGGCTTTTCAAAAATGTACTTGACTTGATCCATCTTTGATATCAATAGAGTTGTGTGAGTCAACATATACTGTCTTAGTCGGCGAGCAGCCCATGCCAAAGCGCAGCAAGTTTTCTCGAGCAGTGATTATCTTTGTTCACAGTCGGTAAACTTTTTGCTAAGGTAGTATATTGCATGCTCTTTTTGACCTGACTCATCATGCTGACCGAGCACACAACCCATTGACCTTTCTAACACAGTCAAGTACATGATCAACGGTCTTTTCCTCTCGGCCTGTAGACTGGCCCCGATCTTGATCTCTTTCTTGTCGTCTTCGGTACCAATGTTGATGGTCTCAACCACCTCCTGATAAGGTGTGATAGCTCGGTCCTCCTGTTTCAACAACCTGGCTAACTCCTCAGGAAATTCACAATCTTCCTCAACCCCTTCTTCGGCTTGATAGATAGGATTGTCGAAGTCATACTTGGCCATAGCAGTGTCGTTAGCAGTGAGATCCGGGTGATCAGTTTTACAAGGTGTTTTTTGGAAAGAAAAACGAAAAAGAAAGAAACATTGTCGTTTTTGTAAAAGTAAAAATAATTGAAAGAAAGAGAACACAAAATTGTTTGCAAAAGCTATCCTTTATTGATGATGAAAATAATTGCGAAATGTAACTAAATGGATGGCCCTACAGATGAGTCATTACACCTTGGTCAAAGTGTAAGACTTTATTATGCATGTGATAAAAGGAAAACAATAAAAATTACTCCTTCAGTAGAGTAAACCGGACGACTTTTTCAGACGACCAATTGTCGAGCTTTTCTCCTAGGACACACGGGCGAATCCAGCTATCTAAGTCACAGTCGCTGTCAGCCTTGTCTTCATCTGCAACATTGACGGTGTGGGGAGAAACCAAACCCCCGCTGGAGAAAGTACCGGCTTCATTCTTCTGAGACCCCGGAGTATACCCCAATCCAAACTTGTCTTCTTTTATGATTGGCTCCACAAATTTGCCCCAGCCTTGGGCATTACCAGCCTTAACCACTTCAACAGCTTGCTTGTATGAAGAGATACAAGTCCCGACCTTCTCAGACTCAGGTGAAAAGACAGTTTCGGGCGCGACCTCACTGATGTGTATGGCTTCGAAGCCTTGACACGGCATCTCATGCATCTCGCCATTCATCTCCACATACTTAAATGTAGACAGGTGGCTAACAAAAATATCCTTTTCACCACAGACGGTGACGATCTGACCTTCTAGTCCATATTTGAGCTTCTGGTGGAGAGTAGAAGTAACAGCACCGACAACATGAATCCAGGGTCGACCTAGCAGACAACTATAGGCAGACTGGATATCCATCACATAAAAGGTACTCTTGAATACCTGCGGTCCAATCTTAACTGGCAACTCAACTTCGCCACAAACAGCTCGCTTAGAGCCATCAAAAGCCCTTACAACTAAATTACTCGGCCTCAGGGTGGCATCATCGCAATCCAACTTCGTTAAGGCTTTCTTTGGGAGAACATTCAGAGAAGAACCTGTATCAACCAAAACATGGGAAAGCACCGTCCCTTTGCATTCCATTGTGATATGAAAGGCTTTGTTGTGATTCCTACCCTCAGATGTTAGGTCATAATCGGTGAAACCTAGCGCATGGATAGTGTGTACATTCGAAACTACCGACTCCAGCTGGTCAACAGTTATCTCTGGGGGAACATAAGTCATATTCAGTACTTTCAACAAGGCTGCTCTGTGTGCCTCATAGCACATCAATAGTGAGAGAATGGAGATCTTTGAGGGTGTCTGATTTAGCTGGTCGACTACCTTGTAGTCACTTTTCTTGATAATCCTCATAAACTCGTCCACTTCCTTCTCGAATGCAGTCTTAAGAGGAGCTTCCTCGGTAGTAACCTCTTCGGTGGATACCTATTTTCCTTTAGCCTTGGCAGCTGCCTCAGCTTTAGCATTCGTGCGCAATGTTGATGGTGCAAATAGGCGTCCACTGCGAGTGAAGCCACCAATTCCTCCAACATTATCTACAGCGGAGCTACCAATGTCAATGTCTTCTTCGTTAACTTCACTACGCCAAAAAGCGCTTTTAACAGCGCATCTTAGACAGCGCTTTTAAAAGAAAGCGCTGTCTAAGGTTAAAATTAAAAACAAACACGGAAAATGTTCCAAGAAAATAATAAAAGCGCTGTCTAAGGGGGGGTCTTAGACAGCGCTTTTAGAAAGCGCTGTCTAAGACCCCCCCTTAGACAGCGCTTTTAGAAAGCGCTTATAAATATAGACTTTAGACAGCGCTTTTGGTAAAGCGCTGTCTAAAGTCTTTAAATTAAAAAAAAAAATTAAAACCAAAAGCGCTGTCTAAGGGGGGGTTTAGAAAGCGCTTTTGGAAAGCGCTGTCTTAGGCATACCTTAGAAAGTGCTTTCCACAAAAGCGCTGTCTAAGGTCTTATTAAAATAAAATTTCAGGATTCTGTTTTCATTCTCAGTCTTTTTGTTTTCCCTCTTCTTCACTCACCTCTCAGACACCCAAAACACGAACATACCCGTTTTCCTTCAACTTTCGAAAACCCTATTTTCCGCCTTCGAGGGTCCCTCCGCCGTCACCCAAACAAGCGACCGCCGCACTCGCCTCTCACCTCCGAACCTCCACCGTTTCCGCCACCGCACTCCTCATCTCAACAATCTCAACCGTGCCGCTATTCCCAAAATTTTTGGTGTGTACTGTATTCTTGATTTCTTGATTTTTTGTATCATTGCTTACTGTAATGTTCCATTGCTTACTGTATCATTTAATATCATTATATATTGTTCAGGCCAACGCCAAGGCAAAGTTTGACGAAACTGTTGAAGCACATATAAAACCGGGCATCGATTCCAAGCGAACAGAACTGGTATGTTTCAAGATACTTCTTTTTCTTTTTTATTGTTTTTCTTGTGTTTGTGTGTTTTTTCTGAGCTAGGGTGATTCTATGAGTACCATGTAAATTTTAAAGCGCATATTCAATGAACAGAACTGGTGTGTTTGACTTGTGGACTTAAGTTCTTTAGGTTTGGCATATTCAATGAACTACATCCTATCTTCATTGATACTCTCAAAACTTGAGAGTCATATGCCCTTTGAAGACTAATTGTGTTAGGAGAGTTAGATTAGTAGTCAAAACAGTTAGGAAAATGTGTTATGAAAAATGTTAGTTAATAAGCTGTTAGTAATTAGAGGTGACATGAGTTAGAAGTCCATTGATCATGTTAGTTGAGGTTAGTATGGAAGTTAGAAATCATTATTGTGTTGATGGACGTTGCAATGATATGCTAAAGTTAATGATGCTTTGAAATCAATTTGAATGTTCATTGAAACTACTATGGAATATGGTTGGTTTATTGATTTTGAATGTTGATGTTAATTGAATTAATTCTAATTTTATTATGGTTAACTGTTTGTTGAAAATGCTATGCTAATCGGTTAGTTGTTGGTGTTACAAATGCAATGTTTAATGATAGTTGGTGATTTGGGAGTTGTTAGTTTGTGTATGTATGTATATTGAGTTGTGTATGTATATGTGTATGCAATTTGATTTTCTTTATACTTGCTTGGTATGCATGATGAATTTTGAAATGCATTGCATGTTGGGGCTGTCATGACTAGGCTTGGATTTAGATGTTCAATATTGTTCAAACTTCATGTTTCCTTAGTGATTATACTTGAAGATTGAATAGGTAGTTTTTTTTCTTTTTAACTGTGAAAGTGTTGTTCATCTCACTTTCATTCTAAAGGAACAAGATTTCTCCCATAAAATGATTGAACGAACTCTAATATAGTTATAGGTATAGTTATAGGTATTGTAATAGAAAAAGTTTGATTCTTGTAATATAAAAAATGAAAGTGATGAGGTAATTAAAGTTGGTATATTGGCGTATCGGATACGTTATTGAAGTTTATATTAACATTGGTTATGTATAGGTTTTTGAAGTTTAAAATGAATTAAAG
Organism: Lathyrus oleraceus; assembly: GCF_024323335.1. Classification (NCBI taxonomy): domain Eukaryota; kingdom Viridiplantae; phylum Streptophyta; class Magnoliopsida; order Fabales; family Fabaceae; genus Lathyrus; species Lathyrus oleraceus. Next base: position 142,488,149 of record NC_066585.1, on the reverse strand, counting down.
CTTATAATTGTTAGGATATTCAAAGATACTACCTTAGTTATGTATTTTCGTTTGGATTAATTGTTTACTTTAATAAGTAGGAAAACCATGGATAAAACATGGATCTGTGCCGATCGAATGACCAAAGAGTACGAGAGTGGGGTTTTGGAATTCGTTAAGTATGCTGTTCAACATGCTGAAAACCCCAGACGAATGCATTGTCCTTGCTTGCGTTGTTGTTATATTGGTAAGGTTGACGCACATGGATTGAAATCGCATTTGCTGAGGCATGGAATTGATCAAAGTTATCAGTGTTGGATATTTCATGGTGAGAAAATTAACGAGAATGTTGAATCGAGTGGAAAAGGTAATACGACCTATGCTTCATACGACAAAGACACGGAAACATACGATTGTGATCGAGTTGAAGAGATTGTAGAAGCACTGGAAGAAGATCTTCATGATTGTCCTGAAATGTTTGAGAGGATGGTAAGCGATGCAGAGAAACCGTTGTACAAAGGTTGCACTAAATTCTCAAGACTTTCTGCGGTATTAAAGTTGTACAACTTAAAGGCGGGCAATGGATGGTCGGATAAAAGTTTCACAGAGTTGTTGGCCCTTATGAGAGAAATGCTACCGGATGATAATGTTCTTCCTAATCGAACCTATGAGGCAAAAAAAATGTTGTGCTCTATTGGCATGAGCTATGATAAGATACATGCTTGTCCTAACGATTGCATTTTGTTTCGTAACGAATATGCAATGTTAACTGAGTGCCCTAAATGCGGTTTGTCTCGATATAAGAAAAGATTATCTCCCGCAAAAGTCTTATGGTATTTTCCGATAATTCCGAGATTTAGGCGCATGTTTCGTAGTGAAACCGATGCAAGACATCTTACTTGGCATGCAGATGAAAGAATTATTGATGGAATGTATCGGCATCCGGCTGATTCACCACAATGGTCGAAGATTGATAATGATTATCCTGAATTTGGATCAGAAGTAAGAAACCTTCGATTGGCATTATCTACTGATGGAATGAACCCACATGGTCTTCAAAGTATCTCACATACCACATGGCCTGTGATTCTTATGATTTATAACCTACCTCCGTGGCTATGTATGAAGCGTAAGTACATGATGTTATCTATGTTAATCTCTGGGCCTAAACAACCAGGGAATGACATAGACGTATACTTGACACCTCTGATCGAAGATTTAAAGATTTTGTGGGAGAACGGTGTGGAGGTTTATGATGGATATAGGAAAGAAAGTTTCAATTTGAGGGCGATGTTGTTTGGCACAATTAATGATTTTCCAGCATACGGGAATCTATCTGGGTATAGCATTAAAGGTCAACGTGCGTGTCCTGTTTGTGAAGACGGAACCGATACGATTCGATTGGAACTTTGCCAGAAGAATGTGTTTCTCGGTCATCGTAGATTCTTACATTCTAAACATCACTACCGTGGGTGGAGAAAAGCATTCAATGGAGACACCGAACATCGTAGAGCTCCACCCGCATTGTCAGGTGAACAAGTTTTTGAAAAGGTGAAAGATGTGCGTACTGAGTTTGGCAAGCCTTTTGCACATAAGATTGTGAAAGGTGGGTGGAAGAAAAGGTCGATATTTTTTGAATTGCCATATTGGAAGTCTTTGTACGTGAGACATTTTCTCGATGTTATGCATATTGAAAAAAACGTATTTGAAAGTGTTATCGGTACATTACTCAATATAAAAGGCAAGTCTAAGGATGGCCTTAAAGCAAGGGAGGACATGTTAAAAATGGGAATGAGAACTGAATTAGCACCCGTGAAGAAAGGAAGACGAACATATCTACCACCTGCTGCTTTTACTTTATCTAGAAAGGAGAAAAAAAATTTGTGTAAGTCTCTGAGTGAAGTTAAGGTTCCAGAAGGATACTCATCTGATATCAGAAGACTTGTTTCTATGAAAGACCTCAAGTTGAAGAATTTGAAGACACATGATTGCCATGTTATAATGGAACATTTTCTACCGATAGGTATACGTTCTATTTTGCCAGAAAAAGTAAGAAGTGCCATAACTAAATTGTGTTTTTTCTTTAGGTCAATTTGTAGTAAGGTGATCGATCCCGAGATCTTACCAACACTACAAAAAGAGATTGTAATTACCTTGTGTGAGCTTGAAATGTATTTTCCTCCGTCTTTTTTTGACATAATGGTTCATTTAGTTGTTCATCTTGTGAAAGAGACACAGTTGTGTGGACCAGCTTATATGAGATGGATGTACCCTGCTGAACGGTATATGAAAATATTAAAAGGGTACGTGAAATCCCGAAGTCGACCAGAGGGTTGTATTGTTGAACGATACATTGTTGAAGAAGCTGTTGAGTTTTGTACTGAATATTTGTCTAACGTTCAATCGATTGGACTCCCCAGAGCTCAGATTTTCGACAAAATGGAAGGTAAAAAATTAATTGGGAATAAAATTGTGACAATATCAAGGGATGAACGGGATCAAGTTCATTTGTATGTTCTGCACAATAATAATGAGGTTGAGCCATATGTTGAAATGCACAAGGATGTACTCCGAAGGTTAAATCCGAACAGAAATGAAAATTGGATAGTTATAGAGCACAAACAAAGTTTCATACAATGGTTGAAGGATCATATTTATTTGAAGCGCTCTTCAGATCCTTCTTCGGTAACAGAAAGGTTGAGATGTTTGGCATATGGTCCAAGTTTGCATGTGTTTTCTCATAGCGCGTATTCAATTAATGGATACACATTTTATACCAAAGAACAAGATGATAAGAGTACTATGCAAAATAGTGGTGTCACCGTGCTAGCTGAAGCAATGCATATATCAAGTATGAAGGACTTAAACCCCAAATATGCAAATTTGTCATATTTTGGAGTTATTGAGCACATTTGGGTGTTTGATTACGAGAAGTTTCAGATTCCCATCTTTGGTTGCAAGTGGGTGAATAGTAGTGGCATACGAATGGATAAGTCTGGATTTTTGCAAGTTGATCTTACTAGGGTGGGGTACAAAGATGAACCTTTTATTCTAGCATCTCAAGCTAAACAAGTGTTCTATGTGAATGACCCGAAGAGTACAAAATGGTCTATAGTGCTTTTCTCTAACAAAGTGACTGATGATAGCGGTGTCAATCAATGTGATATTGATGTTGAGAATGAGTCATGCATTAGACGGAATGAGTTGAATAGAAATGATGAAGTTGAGGATCTTATACCGGATGAGTCATATATAAGAAACGATCATAATGAGGGAATTTGGATCAATTCATCCGTACGCATTGCTAAGAAACAAGTGATTAATATTCCAACAAAGAAAAGAAAGAGATGTTAGTGACTTAGGTAAATTATCCATGGTTTCTTTATTTTTTAAAAAAGGAAAGGCTCCTAGTAATCGGGAGCTTCATGCAAGATTGGAAGCCATGCAAGCTGAGCTTGATGCATTGAGGAGAGAAAGAGAGGCTAGCGCCTCAACGGTATACAGAGATGCTTCGGACAAAAACAGTATCAACTGTACCTTTCAGCCGAACATTCCAGAGGTAATTACATATAATTGTCTTAAAATGAACTATTTGCTTAAATTATGTATTTGACATATATACACATTAACGATTTCTTGTTATTATTGGTTTTAGGGCATTTCCCATTGTCAGCTGTATTTGGCGTCACCATACTATCGGATGGTTGGCAAGGGAAAAGTGCATAACGTTAGCGGAGTATTACTCCACACTAGAGAGCTCCCTGCTGGATGTTTGAAGGTATCAGTTGATATTGCAGTTGAGCCGAATGCAGCATTACCATATCCTAGCGATGATTCGGATGCAACAACGGTGCACGAAGCAGTAGGTTCGTTTGTTGCATGGCCGACAAACCTCATATGCGTAGGATATGAGGTATGCTTAAAACTTATGTTAACTTTAATGTGTATATTCAAAGTTTAAAATTTATGCTTAAAATTTTACTTACATATTTTCCTTGGTTATGTTAAATAGACTCCCACAAAATCCAAATCAAAAGAAAATGAGGTTAGCAATGCCTCCGCACAACAAAAAAAAGAGGTTAGCAACGCCTCCGCACGGGTAAAAAGTTCTGGTGCTAAGAAGACCGTAGCTAGGAAAAAACCTACCACCAAGTATAGGTCGTGCCTCAGGACATTTCTAGAGATGACCGATATACCGACCGGAGGTGTTCGGACTATACATATGGAGGAAGGGATTTTCGGCTTTGATCACGACCAAATGATTGGTAATGAAGACTTCATGCAAGTTTTTGGTCATGAAGAAATCGGCGTCAACGTTGTCAATACATATATTAGGTAAATCCGGTCTACTTTGTTTTATTAATTAAACAACTTATGTTAATGATGTTTACTTTATGTTAATCCGGTTTACTTTATGTTTCAAAAGAGGTGTTAATGATGTTTTTATATTAGGTTTTTGTATGACAAATTGATGCGCCCCAATGATTTGGACGAGTCATTCGGATTCTTAGCACCCGCGAGCGTCAACTTAGGTTTAATCTTAAGTAGACCGCATACCGTGACGGAGTATGTTCTTCGGATCCTCATGGACAATAAAGATGCGGAGAAGTTGTTTTTTATACCGTTTAATACCGGGTTAGCATTTCATTCTAAATTCATCTATTATAATTATTTTCCAAGTTACCATCTAACATTTGCCTAATCATTACAGTGGACATTGGTTGTTGCTCGCAATCAATCCTATCCGAGAAATTGTGTATTATTTTGACTCGTTAGGAAATGATTGGACAACATACCCGGATATGAAGGACCTAATTGACACGTAAGTGAGAATGTTCAAAATTTTTCTTAGTTTATGTGAATTGTTCTAATTGCTTCATTTTTATTTTATTAGCGTCCTACAAGCTTTTCGGGCCCAACGAGATATCCAAACCTCAAGGAGGAGCGCCAACCGCATTACATGGATTAAAGTGGCGGTATATTTTTAATTACCACATTTTTTATTATATTAGTGATGACACTTGATAAAACTTAGGATTTATAATCCATATTTTTTTTTTCATGTAGTGTCCTCAACAACGTAATCAAATAGATTGCGGGTATTTCGTGTTGAGGTTTATGCGGGATACTCTTGCTTTGGGCCGATTAGTGATTCCCACCGATGTATGTATTTCTAACTTATGAGTTATTTTTATATTTACACATATCTCATATAATTAAATAGTTGGAATTAATTCAAAATATGTTATATTATTATGTAGTACTTTGAGGAATTCAAGTGTGCATTTTATACAAAGGATCAAGTGGACGAAATCAAAGAGGAGTGGTGTCAATTCATGATAGAGCTCAAAGTTTTTTCATAAATTTGTGTAATTAATGTGTACATTTGTAGTATATGTAATGACTTGTAAATGTGTACATAAATTTGTATATATTTTGATACATTTAAGGCAAAATTGGTTTGAATTGGTATATATATATATTTGTTAGCCAAAAATTGTTAGAAAAAAGGCCAAAATGGCATGTATAAAATGTGATAACTGTCTGTCAAAATCTGGTTGAAAACAGGTAGAAATTCTGGTTTATAAACCTGGAAAAAATGTGGTTTAAAACAAAAGTTTCAAAAAATTTTGTATACATTAGACAGCGCTTTTGGAAAAAGCGCTGTCTAAAGGGGGATTAGAAAGCGCTTAAGGCAAAAGCGCTGTCTAAGGGGGGGGGGCTTAGACAGCGCTTTTTGAAAAGCGCTGTCTAAGCCCCCCCCCCCCCCCCCCTAGACAGCGCTTTTGCCTTAAGCGCTGTCTAAGGTATACCTAAAAAAATTAAAATAGGGGGGGCTTAGACAGCGCTTTTTGAAAAGCGCTGTCTAAGCCCCCCCCCCCCCTTAGACAGCGCTTTGGCCAAAAGCGCTGTCTAAGGTATACCTAAAAAAATTAAAATAGGAGGGTCTTAGAAAGCGCTTTTGGCCAAAGCGCTGTCTAAGGGGGGGGCTTAGACAGCGCTTTTAAGATTTCAAAAAGCGCTGTCTAAACCTTTAGCAGCGGAGGTTTAGACAGCGCTTTAAAGCGCTGTCTAAGGCCAAAAAAAGCGCTGTCTAAGGTCTTGTTTGGCGTAGTGCTTTCTGCCCCTGGCAGTAGATATCATCCCCATAGTGCCACGGGATAGCACTGTCTTTCTCATACGGAACAGGTCCTGGTACCGTGATGGTGACCGGACCAATCAAAGTCGGTTGAGGGTTGTCAGAGTAAATTGGTGCTGAACTTTCTAGGAAATATATTGTTGTCGGAGCGGGTCTCTCGGGAACATATATTTCTTCAGGAGTGAAATAAAACATTACTGTCGACACATCATTCTTCACTGGACAAGTCTGATCGAACTGAAAACAACCTTCATCTATCAGTTGCTGAATACCCCTTCTCAAACTATCACATCCGTTCTCGGCGTCTTGACAATTTCTGCACTCTTCCCCACAACCCGGGAAAATCTGTCCTTTCAAGAGTCGGTCTTTGACCACCGATAGCGAAGTCTTCACTTTAGTCACATCAGAAACCAAATTCAAAGTTTCCCCACTATCAACAGCATTAATCCTCTGCCCGCCGTGAGCTGGCATCGGGTTTTGGATAACATTAGGCACCGGAGAAAAATTGATGGCCTGGGCATTTCTCAAATCTTGTACCTTTAGCTGGAGAGCCTTGCAATTATCTGTAGTATGGCCAGGTGCGTTGGAGTGAAAAGCACATCTGGCGTTGACATCATAACCTCTAGGAAGATTGTTGGGATCGACCGGTGGGGCCAGAGTTCTCAACGTAACCAGATTCATGTCAATCAGCTTGGGAAGTAATACAGAATAAGGCATTGGGATTAGCTCAATGACCCGGTCCACCTGCCTTGGACATTGTTGATAGGGTCTCTGCTGACCTGGATTACCTCCTTGTTGTTGATTGTTGTACCTGGGTTGCTGTTGCGGATGATACTGCGGTTGAGGAACATGTGTTGGAATAGTGACTGCGGCCACTTGATCTTGATAATAATTAGAGCGTCTCCTGCCCCTGCCTCTGCCGGCATATACAACGCTCGTCTCACCTTCTCTTATTCGCTGACCGTTGCCAGCAAACGGTTTCTTGGGAACTGATGAGTTGGAAGCACTGTTGTCTTGAATTCGGCCCATCTTCAACAGACTCTCGATCCTTTCTCCAGCAATCACTATCTCTGCAAAGCTGATTGACGGGCAAGCAGCCAATCTCTCAATATAATTGCCTTGAAGAGTGTTCATGAACATGTCCGCCATCTCCCTTTCAGACATAGGGGGTTGGACGGATGCAGCAATCTGTCTCCAACGTTGAGCGTATTCTCTAAAGGTTTCCTTGGCAGTCTGAGACATTCCTTGCAACAAGGTCCGATTTGGAGCCATGTCCAAGTTGTATTGATATTGCTTGACAAAAGCCTCTGCCAAGTCTTTCCAGCTCTTGATGGTAGTACGAGACAAATGAGAATACCATTCACGAGAAGCTCCAGTTAAACTGTCTTCAAAATAGTACATCCACAGCTTTTCATCTTCAGTGTGAGCTCCCAACCTTCCCAGGTAAGATTGGAGATGAGTGCGTGGGCAAGAAGCCCCGTTGTATTACTCAAAAGTAGGGGTTTGAACTTGTGAGGGATCCTTACTCCCTGAACCAGACCAAGATTAGTGACATCAAAACCTCAGGAATTTTGAGACTCCAAAGATTTGAGCTTCTCAGCAAGCTCATCCATACGGCGAGTGGTCTCGAGGGCCTCGTCGTGCAAAGAAAATTGATCATACTGACAATCTTCAGTAACGGGGCGCCCGTTAATCCGAATCCCTTGATTCACATTGTACCTTCCGCCAATACCATTCCCAACATTTCTCGTGTTGCCAATATTACCCGGGTTTCCATCAACATTTGCGTTACCCGTGTTTCCAATGTTCATAGGGTTATCAGCGTTCCCAGGGTTACCAGGGTTCCCATCAGCACTTGGTATTTCCACCTCTGGATCGGGCCTCGGTTGCTCAACCAATTCCTTCAGCTTCGCCTGGCCTTCTGCCATACCAGTCATCAATGTCATGAACTGATCCATCCTTTCACGCATATCAACCAGTTCTTTCTGTATCTGGTCCATTGCTAGTCGTGGACGGTTTTCCTTTGTCGGGTACCTGTGAACTCGCTTGGGACCAATAACTGCCTAAAACAGGGAACAAACATTAGACACTACGGTGACACCGGCAAAACAAACAAGGGTTAGTATGCATGGTATGTGATGCACTGCTTATTCGATTTTAAGGCCCCCCTTAAAAAGGGAATACCCTGCAAATGAATAAGCATGAGATGTTGGATGCAAATATGCAGATGATGTTATGCAATGCAATGGCATGTCAATCAGAATTGCTGGATCCGCTTGAACATCTGTCAGGTTGCACTGCCTGGAGAGAAATTAAGAGGATCAAGCAAAGCACACCAAACAAAGGTCATGGGATGGATCATGTTATCCTTAATATCAACCATCCATTTTTGGTGGATTATGGTTTACACCTTATCAACACCCAAGTTTCATTGATATTAAGGATACCTGAACGGATCAACCATGAATCAAGGGTTTGTTGCAAGTCACGAGCATGGAGTTTAGGTTAAGAACCACCCAAAGGGAGTGTACTAAGGTTTAAACCTGCCAAACATGTTCTACAAAAGGTTCCCATAGTCATAATCCCATCTTTCGGATATTATCGGAGGAACGACTACTCGTATTCCAAAAATATTCTCAAGAGAGACTCTTATGAGTGTAGTATCGCGTAACAATCGTATCAAATCTTACACTTGAACGACTTTCGCACTACGTCCTACGAATAGGCCAAGATGGGTTTGGTAAACTAAGGTCATTGGCTTCTAAGGTCTATATTGGAAAAAGTAATGTCTAACCACAACTTACTTGTGTGACATTATTGATCCCAACATGACCTCATCCAAGTGAATGGGCTTGCAAGTCAACTTGCTAAGGAATAACTCCACACAAGTCAACAAGACTATGCCATTCTCCTATCCTAAGTCCACTCGAGTTCGGGTATAGAACTCATCTCACAAATAGAACCAGCAGATACGGCAGTCATATGTACACAATGCAATAAAGCAGGTAAATGTTGAAAGATAAATAACTGTACAAAAGAATAAACACCTAATAAACAAACAACCTACAAAAGCTAGGAGGGACTCGCTTAGGGAAACCGGGTCCCCAGCAGAGTCGCCAGCTGTCGCAACCTGAAAAATGGAATGCGAAAAAAAACAACCGGCGAAGAAAGACAGGAGAGTCGCCACCGTGCGTTATTTATCCCAAAGGAGGGAAAGGAAACACTCGAAGTAAACCTGGAAAAAGGAAAGGTCAAGACAGGGTCTCGCAACCAAATCTTGGGTTCGGGAGTCGATTATGCGAAGGGAAGGTTTAGCACCCCTACGCATCCGTAGTACTCTACGGGATCCACTTTTGTAGTTCTTGTCTAAAGGGAGTGGGTTTATCTAATGTGTTATTTACTAAAAAAAGGGGGTCAAAAGAAAATGACTTGCACGGATGTCGCATCCACTGCATACGTATCTCATTTGAATATGAGAATCAGAGTCTTCGTAGCTCGGCTACCTAGGGGTTAAGGGTAATTGTGCTCGCTAAGACATCGCGTCTTATGCCTACGTATCTCATTTGGAATGAGAATCAGAGCAAGCCGTAGTTCGGCTAACTACAGGGTTTTGGATTAGGTTTTGGACGAACGACGTTACTACGCAATCTACCGGATGCTCGACCTTTGGAGACTTACTCGCCTGTAGTAGAAGGAGTAAACGTGTTTTATGGAGAAGAAAAATCAATAGGTTTGCTTGCGTTATAGGAACGCTCATGCAAAAGGAGTCCTAGACAAAGGAACCTGCATAAAGTAAACACAAAACATTGCCTCCTATCGAGGTCTTCCAGCTAGGAAAGCAGTAAAATGCGGGAAAAATGTAAAAGTACCACACGGATGAAGATCCGAGGTAACAACAATTAAAGGAACGATAAACCCTGAGATCCTTCCAAGCTAATATCATCAAAGAAAGTGGGTCAGTACAGGTAATCGGAATGAACCTCAAGGGGGTATCCCACAAATAAAGTGGAATATCCAGCGAGCTATCCCTGCAAAAGTCATGTGAGCCTTCACAAAATCTCAACAAAAGGGTTAGTGAAACACGATAAGCATTTTTTTCATGGATAACAGTATGGTTTCAGAAACCTCAAACCCTGTGGCATACACTTCAGAAATTAAACGATTAAGCATTTAAGGCATTATTTATACATTCATACATAATTATGAACCTGTGGGAAAAAACCTAATGAAATTCATCCATCATACCTCAAACATTCAGAGTATTCAACTTCAAGGCATAAAGATGATGGATATAGGGCAAACCTGATTGGAGAGATCGGTTGAAATCAAATGGCACGGCTGGATTTGCAAACCAATGTTAGGGTTTGCTTGAGCTGAAAGTGGGTGAGTCAGAATGAACCTTTCAGAGTTGCCTGGAGGTTGCTGCAGATTAATTCTCACTCTCTCTGTCTAGATTTCTCTCCAGGTTTTGTCCAGGGTTTTGTTCCAAGGAAACCTCGGAGTGTTTTGCTTCTCTTCCTTTTTCTGTCTGTTCTCCCTCTTTTATAACCTGATTTTCATGGCTTTGTGGGCTCAAATGAGAGAGGTCCAAGTTTGAGATTTTTTTCTTTTATTTTTTATTTTTTTTATTATTTATTTATTTATTTTAAATAAAAAAAATCGAAACGCGTGGGCTTCGCCTAGCGAGCATGACAGCTCATGAACAAACTTTTGCTCCTTCAAGATTAACGTTTTGACTGATGAATAGACCCCATTTGAACATGTTGGAAGTATCTCAAGCCATTCCCTTGTGTTGACTGATCCCCAGATAGGACCCACAAAGTGTCTTGGATGATGTTCAAGCTTCTTGGAGCTAATCCCGATTGACATGATGAAATGCAATGTATCTAATGTTAAATGACCTAAAAAAGAATGCGTGAATAAGGAGGGCAAATTTTGGGGTGTTACACCATGCAAAGCAAATGGCAGCATCTCATGCCAATCCTTGTACGTAACAACCATCTTCTGGATAATCTTCTTGATGTTCTTGTTAGTAGTTTCAACAGCCCCATTCATCTTGGGTCTGTAGGAAGAAGAATTATGATGTGCAATCTTGAACTCACTACACAGCTCTTTCATCATCTTGTTGTTCAAGTTAGATCCATTATCAGTAATGATCTTGTCTGGCACACCATATCGGCATATAACTTGGTTCTTGATAAACTTCAAGACCACCTGCCTGGTCACATTCGCATATGATGCCGCTTCAACCCACTTGATGAAGTAATCAATAGCTACGAGAATAAAACGGTGACCGTTTTACGCTTTTGGTTCAATCATGTCAATTCCCCACATGGAGAAAGGCCATGGTGAGGAAATAACATTCAGAAGTGTCGGGGGAATATGAATCTTATCCGCATAGATCTGACACTTATGGCATTTCTTCACATATTTGCAGCAGTCAGACTCCATTGTCAGCCAATAGTAGCCTGCTCTCAACATCTTCTTTGCCATGGCATGTCCATTGGAATGAGTACCAAATGAACCCTCATGGACTTAAGTCATCAACAGGTCTGCTTCGTGTCTATCCACGCATCTGAGCAAAACCATGTCAAAATTTCTCTTGTAAAGCACATCACCATTAAGGTAGAAACTGCCAGATAATCTCCTCAAAGTTTTCTTATCTTTAACAGATGCCCCAGGCGGGTAAGTCTGACTTTGAAGAAAGCACTTGATATCATAATACTGTGGCTTATCATCTTTCACTTCTTCAACTGCAAACACATGAGCTAGTCTATCCAAGCGCATCACAATAATATTGGGGACTTCATTCCAATACTTCACTACAATCATTGAAGCACGCGTAGCAAGAGCATCCGCCATCCGATTCTCATCTCGAGGAATGTGATGAAAGTCAACCTCGATAAAGAAAGTTGAAATCCTCCTTGCATAATCTCTGTATGAGATGAGGCCATGCTGATTCGTCTCCCATTCGCCCTTAATCTGATTAACAACAAGGGCCGAATCGCCATAAACATCAAGATGTTTGATCCTAAGATCAATACATTATTCCAAACCCATAATACAAGCCTCATACTCCGCCATATTATTCGTGCATTTGAAAGTTAGCCTTGCTGTAAAAGGAAAATGTGTGCCTTGAGGAGTAATAATCACTGCCCTAATACCATTTCCATACTGATTGACAGCACCATCGAACACCATACTCCATCAGGAACCAGGCTCTGGTCCTTCATCGAGTGTAGGCTCATCACAATCTTTCATCTTCAAATACAGAGTCTCCTCATCCAGGAAGTCGTACTGTACATACTGATAATCTTCAATTGGTTGATGTGCCAAATGGTCAGCCAAGATACTACCTTTAATGGCTTTTTGAGCTTGATACTCAATATCATACTCAGATAACAACATCTGCCAACGGGAAATCCTCCCAGTTAAAGCAGGCTTCTCAAAGATATACTTGATTGGATCCATTTTAGATATCAATCAAGTTGTATGATTTAACATATACTGGCGTAAACGCTTAGCAGCCCAAGCCAAAGCACAACATGTCTTCTCAAGCATTGAGTACCGAGACTCACAGTCGGTGAACTTCTTACTCAAGTAGTATATTGCAAACTCTTTCTTCCATGATTCATCTTGCTGACCCAGGACACAACCCATGGAATCATCAAGCACGGTCAAGTACATAATCAACGGTCTCCCTTCAACAGGCAGAGACAGAATTGGAGGCTCAGACAAATACTCTTTGATACTATCAAAGGCTTTTTGGCAATCCTCAGTCCAATCATGACGCTGATCTTTCCGCAGGAGCTTGAATATAGGCGCACATGTGGCAGTCATGTGGGATATAAATCTGGAAATGTAATTCAAGCGGCCAAGAAAACCTCGGACTTGCTTCTCAGTCTTGGGCGCAGGCATCTCTTGTATTGCTTTGACCTTGGCAGGATCAACTTCAATACCTCTTTCACTGACAATAAAGCCCAATAACTTGCCGGAACGGACTCCAAATGTACACTTGTTCGGATTCAGGCGGAGTTTGTACTTCCTCAAACGCTGGAAAAGCTTCAGCAAGTGTTCTACATGTTCAACTTCCGTTCTCGATTTCGCAATCATATCACCAACATACGCCTCGATTTCCTTGTGCATCATATCATGAAACAAGGTGGTCATAGCTCGTTGATACGTGGCTCCGACGTTCTTCAAACCGAAGGGCATCACTCGATAATAGAATGTTACCCAAGGTGTGATGAATGTTGTCTTCTCCATATCCTCGGGTACCATTTTAATCTGATTATAACCGGAAAATCCATCCATAAATGAGAAGGCATTGAATTTAGCCGTATTTTCTACCAACATATCAATGTGTGGTAGAGCAAAATCATCTTTTGGACTAGCTTTATTCAAGTCGCGGTAATCCACACACATTCGGACTTTTCCATCTCTCTTAGGCACATGCACAATATTGGCCATCCATTGAGGATATGTAGAAGTCACCAGAAACCCCACATCAATTTGCTTCTAAACTTCTTCTTTAATCTTCACTGCCATATCAGGATGAGTTCTTCTAAGGTTTTGCTTCATAGGCACCCACTCAGGCTTTAATGGCAAGAAATGTTGTACGATATCAGTATCTAGACCAAGCATGTCTTCATACGACCATGCAAAGACGTTGACATATTCTCGTAGCAACTCAATCAACCCCTTCTTAACAGACTCTTCAAGAAGTGCCCCAATCTTTACTTCGCGAATGCAGTCTTCAGACCCCAAGTTGATTGTTTCCAGATTCTCAAGATGTGGCTGAATGATCTTCTCTTCGTGCTCAAGCAGACGGGTAATCTCATCAGGAATCTCTTCAACATCATCTTCTTCTGCCTCAAATACAGGGAACTCAAAGTTGGGAGATGGTGTTGGAGCATTATGTTCAATGGGTTTAATTAACCTGCATAATAATTTTGAGTATAAAAGAGATTTCAGAATTCAAACAAAGAAAATCATTATGCAGATGAAAAAATTGATTTTATTTTCTTTTTATGGTTTTATAGTGATCACCAATTTCATGCAAAAAGCAAAAAAGCAAAAATAATTTTGGAAAAAACAAACATTTAACATGTGATTATTGAATGAATATCATTGTATTAATCAAATTATGCCAACAATGTCTGCACTTCTCCTTTTGGCATGGGAGGAAGGTTTTTGAACAAAATGAACACATTACGTTGACTTATGGATAACTGTTGGAACATCAACAATGACCCAGTTATTGCAGATTCCTCCGGGTATGACAAAGTTGCCAAGTTCTTCCTCTTCATCAGCTTCAACAATGGCAGCAGCTTCCTGATCTTCAACGGTGTGGATGAATCCTCCACTCTGGAACAACCCACAATCATTGGAAACACCAAAAGAATACCCTATGCCATCTCGAGACTTATTATCTTCCAACTTTATCATTTTCCCCAAACCAGTAGTTGCACCATGCTCAATGGCCAACTTCGCATCATTATAGGAGACAAATGAAGAAAGTCCTTTCCTAGAAGGCTCGGCAATAAACAAGGCTTGGAACGGAATCCCAACCCCATCCTCAACATCAATATAGGAGAAGGAAGATAAATGATTGACCAAGAGAGCCTTCTCCCCCCTATCACCACCAACTTCTTATTTTTCATGAACTTCAACTTTTGGTGTAGGGTGGATGTCACGACGCCTGCCTCGTGAATCCATGGTCTGCCAAGCAAATAGCTATAAGACGGATGAATGTCCATGACCTGGAAAGTGATTTGGAAGTCACTAGGTCAAATCTTGATCGGGAGTTCTAATTCACCGATCACAGTCTTGCGTGATCCATCAAACGCCTTCACAACCACTCCACTCTGCCTCATGGGAGGCCCCTGATATGAAAGTTTAGCAAGAGTGGATTTTGGAAACACATTAAGGGATAACCCTGTGTCCACCAACACATTGGACAAGGCATCGTCTTTACAGTTCACAGAGATGTGCAAAGCCAAATTATGGTCTTTTCCCTCCTCGGGAAGATCAGCATCACAGAAGCTCAAGTTGTTGCAAGCGATTATATTTGCAACAATGCTATCAAACTGCTCAATCGTGAAATCATGGTCCACGTATGCCACGTCTAACACCCACTATAAAGCTTCGCGGTGTGGCTCGGAATTCATCAACAAAGATAAGACAAATATCTTTGATGGAGTTTGTAGCAGCTGATCAACAACATTATATTCACTCCTTTTGATGAGCCTCAGCATCTCATCACCATCCTCTTTCAAAATGCCAGACTGGCCAACCAGGATAGGAGCATTATTATTCTTCACGACAATAGGGTCAACACCCTTCACAACAGGAACATAATTATTTTGAGAAGAAATCCCCACGGGACCGGCAGGATTATCAGCAGTTCTCTTCATGACATCTTCGTGGGATTTCGGTTGCGCCGAGAAAACACGACCACTACGGGTCACTCCACTAACATCTGAAATGCTTACCACATAAGTTGAGGGCAACGACACCTCCTTTCCATCCTCCAACATAACTGCGTTATATCGGTAAGGAACAATACATACAGGACAGGACCCGCTGGCTTTATCACAAGAGCTGGAGATACCTTCTTCTTGTTGCCATCATACTTAATAACGACAGGCTCAAGAATTCTAAATACAGGGGAGATAACATCGACTTCGTCCTCATTACAATTCTAAAGTATCTCAATCATCCCTTGATCTATCATCTCTTGGATGTCCTTTCTTACTTGATGGCATCCTCTCTCATTGATAGTGCACACCTGGAACCTATCATGGTCATGCTTGTAGTGGCTGTGTTCACACAACAACTTATGCATCTCAACCAAGGATTGCCTTATGTCATTCACATACAGGACTTTGTACTTGCCAGGGCATCTCTGGCCCATGTTAACAGCTGCTTTCCCATGCTCAGGCAATGGGTTCTTCTTTACATTTGGACCTACATCCTCAAAAAACAGTATCCCACTTCTCACAAGGTCTTGCACCTTGGTCTTCAATGGATAACAGTTATCCACGTCATGTCCAGGAGCACTGAAATGATACACACAATGAAGCTCAGGCTTATACCACCACTGAAGGTTGGTTGGTACAACGGTAGGATCTCGTGGAGTTATCAACTTCCTATCAATCAAGGAAGGATAAAGCTCATCATATGTCATCGGAATCGGGTCAAAAGTTACCCTCTTCCTCTCGTAGTTGTTGGTGTTGGTGTTATTATTATTGCGAGGATGGTAGGCCTACTGTTGTTGACGATGTTGTTGTTGTTATTGATGTTGTTGTTGATGAACTTCTCTAAAAGCAGGTGTTATATGAGCCACCTGGTGTTAGTTGACAGTTGGACGCACATCCTTCTTCCTTACATAGGGCCTTCTTTTGACATGAGAGGACACATCATGGGCCTCTCCCTCCTTCTTCCTAGCAAAGCCTCCATACTTCTTTGCTGAGGAACCATTTTCTCTAGACAAACGTCCTTCGTGGACCCCTTCTTCTAATCTCATCCCCATATTCACCATTTCGGTGAAGTCTGAGGGAGCACTAGAAATCATTCTTTCATAATAGAAAGAGCTCAAAGTCTTCAAGAAGATCTTTGTCATCTCCTTCTCTTCCAGGGGTGGCACTATCTGAGCTTCCAATTCTCGCCATCTCTAGGCGTACTCCTTGAAGGTCTCCTTATCCTTCTGGGACATTGCCCTCAATTGGTCCCTGTCTGGAGCCATATCCATATTATATTTATACTGCTTAACGAAGGCCTCTCCTAGATCGTTGAAAGTGCGGATGCTTGCACTCTCTAGTCCCATATACCACCGGAGCGCAGCACCTGTCAGGCTATCCTGAAAGTAGTGGATCAGCAGTTGGTCGTTGTCAGTCTATGTTGACATCTTGCGAGCATACATCACAAGATGGCTGAGCGGGCATGTATTTCCCTTATATTTCTCAAAGCCAGGCACTTTGAATTTAATAGGGATCTTCACGTTAGGCACCAGGCACAACTCAGCAGCACTTTTCCCAAAGAGGTCCTTACCCCTCAAAGTCTTCAGTTTCTTGCGCAGCTCAAGGAATTGATCTTTCATTTCATCCATTTTTTCATATAACATATAGGAATCAATGGAACTCATATATGATTCTCATAACCATTTTTGGATCAATTCATGGTTGTGCTCTTTGTCATGAGGGTCTCAAACCCTAGATATGAACTTGATAGATCTATGGAGATCATGCCCTACCTACAAAAGAGTTAGGCAAATGCAAAAGACATATTTTTGGTATTTTGGTTAGTAAAATGATAATACAAATATGATACAATCACAAAGTGCTTGGTGATCTCTCCCAAAACAAACCCAATGAAAGAGGGGTAAGGAGGATGCCAAGGTATGATCCCAATGCTAATGCTTATGATGAAATTGCATGAGGGATCTTAGGGTCAAAATTGGGGTCTTACAGGTGCTCAAGATAGAGGTTTGTTGGTCCTTTTGGGATTGACTGCATTATGAAAAACAACATGAAGTTTGTTCAAGCTATTCTGGCACAGAAGGGACACACATGGAACAGGATGTTCCAATATGTGTGCTGCAACATCTGGTCTCTGACAACAGACATATGGTATTGTAGTTTTGGTTCAGAATAATTCTATCCAAGATTCACTTTATAAAGAAGATCTACAATTTATAAAAGAGTTAATTTGGATGTACTAGTGCAACACGATATTCCAACATGTGTGTAGTGTAACATCTGGCCGTAGTCAGCAGGTCATGATGGATGTTGTTTGGTGCAAATATTCTCGTTGAGATTCAATCAGATTTGATGCAGTTTATTTAGCAATATGGGGTTGATTTGTTTAGCAGTTGTTGAAGATCAAATAAAATTTAAATAGATATTTAAATTTTAATTTGAATATAGCAAATCATATATTTTGGATATTTTTATGAAACAATCAAATCCAACAAGATTCTTTATTATTCTGGATGAATTTAATTTAGATATCCATGAGGAAAAAGCCCATAATACATTGATATATAAGGAGACTCAATACTCATACTTTATTTGAGGGTTTCTACGCAAGATTAAGTTCTTTGTGTCTAGGGTTTTTGAGTCTTTTGTTTCTTGCATTCCACGCTAATTCCATCATAAGGATTAATGTTGAATCTTTGTGTACACGACTCAATGTTTCAGTAACTGAGCATAGTTGTTGGTTTCTCTTAGTTGAGTTTTAAATTAAAGAATCAATAGAGTTGGTATTGAGGTTGATCACTAGGGTTTAATGGTTGAATAAAGTATATGGGTTCTCATATTTATGGGGAGTCCTAAAAAGAGTGTCATTAGGATTAGGAAGAGGCATTAAACGTCATGTGGTTGATGTTCATAGAAGACTAATTATACTAATTCTAAGTAGTGAATTTCCTTTCTTAGGTAGAGTGACCTCTAGACGTAGATGTGGTTTCACCAAACTGGTTTACCAATCACTTGTATTCTTTATTGCTTTCTGGATTGTGTTTTTATTACTGTTTTATTCTTGTCATTCTGGTTTAAGAAGTTGGGCCAGTTGTCCCAACATCGTGTCCAACATTTGTCCCCTAAGGAACATAATTTCAATTGGCATCGAACCAGGCACCCTATTCTGTTTGGGTAAGCTCTATACAAGATATTTTCTATTCAAATGGACAACACTAGGTGTGGCGGGGTTTTCGTTACCTTTAGGTTTATTGACTAAACCAAAAGTCAACATACAATTCGAGTCGCCACAACACTTTTATTTGTCCAAAGGAAAGGCTAAAAAGCGAACAAAAGCCAAGTAAGAAGTTTTATCAAATCAAAAACTAATAAAAATGTCAGAGATCTAGGTAAGGGGGTTGGTTATGAAATGGGAAGGTTTTACGCACCCAAAACATCCTTAGTACTCTAAGGGAACCCTTTTTGCAAATATGTGTTGTAGGTTGGTATTTGTGAAAAGATTTGTGCAAAAGATTGGAGGGATAAGAAGAGAATAGATTATATTTACCAACTTTGTTTGAATGGATGAACCCATTGCCTACGTACCATCACAAACGCAGGATCAAAACCTCGTAGTTTGGGGTAAAAATCTCAAAGATTGGTGCATTGATTTGATCAAAAGCCTTAAGATCTTTTGTTATCAAAGGGAGAAAACTCAACCTAAACCAACAATCCACCATGTGAGGAGGGCTTCAACATGCTAGTGAGGGGTTAACCATATAATAAGCATGGAAGACTTATAATCCAACCACTAAGGATGAGGTGATATTTACATCAACCACTATGATAACTCAAACCTATGACTAATGTTTTTGAAAAGGTTTTAATAAGGTGGCCATTGGAACCACAAAAACAATTTAAAGTGAGTTATATTTACAAGTTAGATTTATTTACAAAATGAAATCAAAGTTGGATTAAAGTTCATTCACAATGAGTATTTATGAAAAGAGTTTGAAAAAGTCAAAGGCTTAAGGCCTAGGTTTCTAATTTGAAACAATGTCAAAGTTTGAAAGAAAAGATTTTGGCTTGGTTAGAGTGAGGCGAAGAAGAGAAGGGCTAGTCCTAAAGCATACAAATATAAGAGAGAAAAGATAAACCCTTGGAGTTCCTTTTCTTGGAATCATAGAGATGATTCAAGATGCTCCTTTCCTTTTGGACTTAGTAAACCAACAAGCAATCATACAATTTAGATTCAAGCTCCTAGGATCTCCATTTGGCTTGTCTCTCTTAACTTGGCTATTCATGAAAATGGTCCTCTTTACTATCTCAAGATGGAATTCCTATCACACAAGAGCAAACATCAAAAAAAGTTCTCAACACAATAAGAGGAATGGACAAAGAATAAGTTTTGGAAAGAAAGTCCTTTAAAGTCAACTTTGAAACTTAGCATTCTAAAGGCATGAGGCATAGTTGCTCTTCAAGAAGTTTAGCATTCTAAAGGCATGAGGCCTAGTTGCTCTTGAACTCCTTTAAGCATAGGTAAGTCCTAATTCTAAGTCCTTTCTCCTTTTTTGCATTAGGATCACACAAAACAAAGACAAGACAATCACAAGACAACAATATATTCATATACAATAATGAGCTCAAATGAGCAAAAGGAAAATGACATAAACATAAAATATGTGCTCAAGTGAGCAAAACGAAAAGCAATATGAATAAATGAGCAAGAAATAAAGTGCATTAAAGTAAAGGGCAAGAAATTAAATGCTCAAATTAAAGTTAGTAATTAGTATGGTTATGTTAGTTTGTCATAAGACAATGTAGCACTATGTTAAGCAATCGTAAGTGGACTAATGTAGTAGTCACACCTATCTGAGGCCGGTCAATAAAATTATAGGCAAATAAACACAAGTTAGAGATCATGACTAGTAAGCCAAGCTCCACAAACTTGCCATGCCAAAACAAAAGGGGAAGAGCCTTGTATGGACTTTAGGTTTTTTTGCTTGACCAAAAAGCAACCTATCTTGGAAACAAAGCAACTCACTTGATCTTGGATCAAGTTGAGTTTGGTTTGGATCAAATAAGGTTAATCCTCTCATTTGTCAAGACCAACCATAAGACATTAACTCATTGGCCAAATTATGAAAAGAAAGGGGGTGAAGATGAAATGGATGGAAAGAGAAATCAAGTATCAAACTCAATTGATCAAATGTGAACCAAGTCATCATCAATCAATGCCAAACAGAAAAGAAATAGAGATTACAAGTCAACAAGTCAACCATAATTTTTGGTAATTTTTGAATTAAAAATAAATGCAAAATAAAAATAAACAAAATATGGTCAAATCTCAAATTTAATTCAAATCAACTTCAACAAGTCTAATTAAATTCTCATAGGTCTAACATGGTCAAACAAACTTTGACAAATTTTCTCAATAATTTTTGAAATCAGAAACTATTTTAAAACAATTAAAAACAACAAAAATATCACAATATGAATTAAAATCTCAAATAAATCACAAATCAAATAAGAAATTGATGAGACTATTTTTCATTGACTTATCATGATTCATAGGTGTTAGGAAAATATTTTTGGATTTTTCAAATATCAGAAAGTATTTTAAAATGAATTAAAACTATTAAAAACCAAATAATTCACAAAAAATATTAAATGAAGTCACAAAAATAATTAAAAATCAAAATATGAAACTAGATTTTTCAAGAAATTTTTTGGCATTGGCCTCATATTTTTGTGACTCAAATAAAATATTTATGAATTTTTGAAAATAAAAGGAATTAACTGAAATTAAAAGAAAATAGGAAAAATAGAAAAATGCGCAGCCATCAGATCATTTCATTAATTGACGTGGCAAGGGATCAACAGCTCAGAGGCGCGGATGCAAGGTAGACCTAAGTCATGCGCGCAGCACATGGCATTAAAACAAGTAATCACAATGGATGACCACGATTATAACGTTTAGACACGATCCAAGCGCTGAGACTCATACACGTGGGGATGGTGGTGGAAACCACCATCTTCTCCGGTGATCTAACCATTTCCGGCCACCACGCGCAGGAAAATAAATTGTAATGAAAATGAAATGTAAGGACATTAAAATGAAGCTTAGGTGATGTACATCACCACTGTAACCATAGATCATCCTCACTCTTCCTATTTATAGAGAAATGTGAGCTTGAAGATCATGATGTGTCAACTGGAATGGCACGATTTGAACAATTAAAACCACCACTGGCCTGCCTCAAGTGAGAGGACTTCAGAAAACCTCATAAACCAAGAAAATCACATTGTATTGCAAGATCTAGATCAAAAAAGTTTGAGGTTCTACCTCTGAAATGAAGCTTCAAATGCCACGAATTCTCCAAGATCTTGATCTACTTTTGCTCTAGAAGTGTGATGGTGATGATAGGTTAAGGAATTGAGCTTTGAAAATCAACTAATGATGTTGAATTTCAAGCTTGAAAGAGAAAGAGAAATCTGAAAATTCCTTTAGTGAGGATTGGGATTTCAATTCTGCAGCACTTCAGGTCTCCACTTGGTTGAAAGATGAATGAGAATGAGCACTTCTTTATAGTTGAAATGTGTTGTAAGGCATGGTTCCCTCGTGTGCATGGGATTTGAATTCTCCTTGCATGGGCCTGTACAGGTGCATGTAAGGCCCAATGATGGGTGATACACCATGCTGAGATCAATTGGAAATGAATTGGACGTGCATAATGAACCACACAAGCTTGCACATCAAGTTATATCATGAAATGCTAAAATGGAGATAAAGAGAAAGCTCTTTGAAACTCACACATGGAAAGTCAAAAAAAGTAATGTGAGTAATGGTTGGAAAGCTCTTGAAATAAGAAACAAAAGTCATGTTGGGAAAAAATTCATTTGGCATTTGGAAATTAGTGAAAACTGGTTGTGAAAGTTTGGGTACAAAACATGTCTAAGTCACCTTTTGACAATTTTCACCAAAAGCAAGCTTCTTCAAGCCCTTCTGTTTCAATGATGCAAGCTTCAAATGGAAAAATCTCCAAAATCAAAGTTGTAGATCTTTTCAAGATGATCAATTTAGACTTAAATTGTTCATCATTTGGATTTTTCATGAGAAAGTTATGGGCATTTGAAGTTGGGCATTTTTCAAATTCAATGACTTAGGTCCAAAGTGACCTATAATATTTTGTATTATCACATGCATTTCTTTTAGGATTATTGATGCGTGTTTTTCGCAAGTATACGAACGCATCAGAGTAATATAAAAGATTGTCGAATCCACAGAGACCAAGTGTCAATCTATCGTTATCTATTGTTATGGTGTTTATCTTAGGTAATCAAAATAGGGGGTTTTTAGAGTGTGCAATGAAAAATAAAGTATTAAATAAAGTTCAATTAATAAAGACAGGCTCGAATGTAATTCACATAATCAATTAATAATCCAAGTACTTGCTGATAGAACTACTTATGGGCAGTGTTTCCTACTTTGAAAAGAACTAATTTAACAGGAACTGTCGCTTTCGCGTATTGAGAACCGAGTTGTACTCCCTAATCAAACCCTCTTATTATCACTTATAAAAAGGCACGCATTGCGCTTGAGTAGCAAACTCCTAATGAACTAAACAAAGCACTTTCGTTGTTTTTGAAATAGTTAAAAACAATTAAGTTTAAAAAGACGTTGGACGGCTTTCGATCTTACCCAACGGAAATTAAGTGCAGGAAAACTTAAGTTGAAAGTTAAAAGCCCTTAAGTGTTTCTACGAACAATTTGTACGGATTATCGGTTCAATTACGATCCTTACATTCTAACCTTATAGATTTAGTTAGACATGGTAAAGTAAAGGTGCATTAATTTAAATAAAAGTAGTGCGAGTGCGGAAAGTAAATAAAAGTAGTGCGAGTGCGAGAAATAAATAAAGTAAAGCGAGTGCGAGAAATAAATGAAAGTAAAGCGAGTGCGGGAAATAAATAAAGTAAAGCAGGTGAAGGAAATAAATAAAGTAAAGCGGGTGCGGGAAATAAATAAAGTAAAGTGAGTGCGAGAAATAAATAAAGTAAAGCGAGTGCGAGAAAATAAAATAGATAAAGGCAAAGTAATAAAAACCTGCTCCAATCGGAGGGTTGAATAAAATGCGAAGCGGAAATGAAAATGGCGGCAGGATTAACTTCCTTCCAAAGTGCTCCAAACTCGATTACAGACTCAATCATAAAACTCGATTACACAATTGTGGTAACACCCCAATGCGAAGCGATTACCATTTTAAAATACTGAATATATGCCTGAGTGAAACAAAGTTTGCTCTGAGTTTGCCTCTGCTCTAAGTTTGGATATCTAAACAAGTGAATTCGAGTTTCTATTTATAAACAAGTGCCACAAGGCCAATCTGAGGCGCCTTAGTGGAAGTAGTGGGGAACGTGGCAGTTGAGGGAAGTTGAGATAGGACACGTCATGGTAGGGTCTATGGCGCCAGCCACAGTGGGAGCCACAAGTACAAAATGCTGAATTTTAGGGTTTTTGGCTCTTTTTCACTCCTTTTCTCGATCGGGGCTCCGATTAAAGTAAAAACCTGAAAACAAAGAGAAACATAGTAATAACACAACAAAATAACAATAAAACTACTAAAATGCATGTGAAATTGGAGTCGAAAATACGGTAAATTTCAGTGTCATCGAACTCTCCCACACTTAAACCTTTGCTTGTCATCAAGCAAAACATTGAAAAGCTCATGGAAGAAAAACTGGTGTAAACGAGTGCTTCAGGTTAAAAGATTTCTAAGTTTAAGTTGGGATGCAGTGATAGGTACTAATTGAGTGAACTAAGGGTATCATGATGACACTAATCCGCAAATACGGACATAAACTTCATTCCTATATTAATCAACCCATATTATCCCAAAATACCTAGGCCTGCCTCTTCATCTCTTTTTGTGTCCTTTTCATTCAGGCGCAATCACATTAAGCCCGTTATCCGTACATGCTTCATAGCAGAGTGACCTGTTAGTGATTATGATCTAAACATGGGGTTTCTGGCACATAGATATGTGTAAACCCTTTTATTTGACTCAACTGTAGTTGTTGGGGATCAGATCGTAATCCGCCCTACCGAGTTCAGCGCCAGATACCTCTGAACCAACTAACAGTGGGTGAGTTTTTCTTTTTCTTTTTCTTTTTCTTTTTGTAGCAAATTTTTACAATTATTTGGTTTAAATGACTTTGTGAGGGTCACCTATACCTGAGTTGCCTTTTTGCTTTCTTTTATTTATTTTGCTAGATCATTCACTTATTTGCCTCGGTCCCCTACGTAGAGGATGCGTAGGCCGGAGCTGACTGTTGAGATAAACTACTGAGGACTTATACTGAAATGATGATTAAGGCCATGGTATATGGGGTTTCGGGAATGATTCCTATATTCATGAAGTCTATGGTGTTAAAATAATACTGATGTTTCAAAAATTTCTCCCAAGTCACCGTATCCTTACTCAAACTCGTCTTTAAAACCCAAAAACTTTCAGAATAACACTGTCTTCTTTTGCAAAAAAAATTGGTAAGGCTAAAGGTATGAGGAGATTAGACTGTACTAAAGATACACTATATTTGGTGACTCGTCAGACTCATGCATTATCTAAGACACTTAAACTAAAAGCAAAATAAAGTAAACAAAAAGCAATAAAGGTAAATAAACTATCTAAAAACAGCAAAGAAAATGAACAAACTAACTGAAAACAACAAAGAAAAGCGATAAAGGCTCCTCCCACACTTAAATCGAACATTGTCCCCAATGTTTCGAAATAAGATAAGGGAAGAGTTACCTGACAACCTACTGCTGACCACTGGTGCCTTCGCCATCCTGAGGTGGACGACGGGATCGAGTACGACGACGGTCTCGCTGAACCATCCTGGCCTGCAAGGCATCCTGAGCGGTCCTCACCTCTCGAAGGTTACCCAAAATGGAACCTTGAGTGGCTTCGATGAGTGCAATGTTTTGATGGTGGTATTGTTGTTGACGGGCTTGCGTATTTGTAATCGTAAGCAGGGACTATAAAACAGTATCATAGGATCTATCTGTCCTCCGCTGCGATTCTTGCATGAAGCTCATGTTATCTTCCAGTTGTTGTTGGATGCTATAGAGTAGGTCATCACGCCTTTGCTCTCTAGCCATGTGGTCACGCCACATCTCCTCTGTAATATAAAAGCCAGGAGTGGTGCCTGCAGAAGAATAAGATGGTGCGGTGTGTGGTGGTGGTGGTGAAGGATGATGGGGGGACACATCAGGTACGGGAGATCGCTCTCTCCGATCATATTCTTCGTCAGTGTCATGTCCCGCCTCATCAGGAACATTAGGAGGAAGAGGACCCAAAACAGGTGGAGCGTCTAGAACGTAGGTCCAATTCCTTTCATCTCGTACATCAGTACGTCTAGTGCATGGTAAAACAACAGAGGGGATAGCTACACCATGAACCATAAGCACATAGCCTCCTTCTCTCCTCAAACGGCACAATTTCATGTCTCTCATAAATTTTAGGTTAATTGTGCGAGGAGGTAAGGGGTCTAGGGTAGCTATCTCATTGTTCAGGTTAAGCGCCCGAGCAATAGACGTAATCAATCCTCCGAAAAAAATCGGTCCCGCTTTATTTAAAGTTAAAGTCATATGAGCGAGCATGAACGGGACCGAATTGATACTTCTATTTGTGAGACTTCCTTGCAAAAATAGAAGCTCTCTAGCATTAACCTTATTTGGATTCTCCCGGCCAAAAATAGTACATGCCAACAGATATCGAAAAACTCTGATGGTCGGGTTATGGATAGTCGAGGCGAGAATGCCTTCAAAAGAATTTATGGAAGTGTTTGATAATCGCTCCCAGAAGGAAAATACCTCGACTGACCAATCCGAATCCAAAGGGGCCTCACAAATAGCACCGTCCCCATGAGGGATTCCTAACAAGCCTGCTAGTTCGTCGGTACTGAATTCATATTCAACAGCAAACATTCTAAATCTGACAGTACCAACTGTGCTAGCAGTGTTAGGATTGACAATATAGATTAAAGAGCTTAAAAATTCGATTGTCAATCGCTCATAGGTAGGTTCTTTGTTTGAAAAGAAATTATGCCAACCTAAATTATCTAATAAATGAAATATGCTATGGTAGATACCTAAAGTATAGAGACAATTTTCATCAACATACCTTGTCGGGAGGATCTCCCGATTTTGCAACCGTTCGATAATCTTCCTTTGCCTATCTCTCGGCTTCCCTCCTCGAAGAATGAATCCATAAAACTCCATTGTGTAGCTCTTGTAATGAGACGAAGAAGATGAAGTGGGTTGTGAAAAGGTTGGATTTTTATGAAATCCGACGGATGAAAATGAAAATGGAAATCGGGGAAATGATTTGTATGGTGCGGGGATGAGAAAAGTGTGAGCTTTTTGTGGGTTCAAAGACGTTTTTTCAAGGTGGAAAAATGGGTTTTGAAGGTTGTAAGGTGTAAAAATGGTGAAGAAAGGGGGTCTGCCCCGAGCTTATACAGACGCTGTGGCGGGCGCCACAGGGTCTATGGCGGGGGCCACAAGGCAAAATCTGGCTGGGCCGAATTTTGGTCCATTGGCTTGGGCTTCTCGTTTGTCTTTTGGCTTGGGGGTCCGGATAGCGTTTGTCTTGTGATTTCCTAGTAACATGAGGCTTGCATAGGTTTTTATAAAAATAAAAAGAAAATGAAAATGAAAAATAAAACATTAGACTAATTAAATTAAAGAAACAATTAATATAACTAAATTTTAATAAAAGCATAAATATAATAAACAAACATAAAACATAAATATATAAATGTAGAAATATCAATGTGCTAAACATAATTAAGAAAAATATCCCAAATGCAATGATTATAATAAGGTATGTAAATGCGAGAGATATAAGCATAAAAAGAGATAAAATAAAATGAAATGGTAAGATCATGTAGTAGGGGGTTCGTCTTCCTGAGTAGATCCACAGAGCATGGTTACCTCCTGCCTAAGCTCTGCGATCTCCTGATATAAATAGTCTGCCTCGGTAGCATGAGTGAGATCAAATACTCCCATCTGCAAGGTGAGGTCAGCCACCTCCTGTCTAAGCTCTGCAATCTCTCTACGATACTCTGCAATCTGGGTGCGGATGTATGGAGTCTGCAATGATAGATTGTTAGAGAATACAGTGATCCTGGGAGAAGGTGGTGTAGGCGTATACTCAGCAATGGGTGGTGATCTCGGCTCCTCGATGGTCTCTCCCTGGCCCTCTAGAGCATAACTCCAGTTCGCTGGGTCATGCACACTAGTCATCATAGGATCAGGTAGTGTAAAATAATGAATCGTCTCGCTGTCGACTAGCAATCTGAACTGACATGGGTGGAAAAAGGCTCTCCTCATCAACCCTCTGGTCAAACAGAAGTTGATGTCCATGGTAGTGTACCCACAATAGGTCCGGAGATGTAACAGCTTGCAAGATAGACCTAAAGCGATAGCAATCTATGTAACGATCCCTCCCACATGGATGACTCCTTCGGTCAATCTGGAAACACCGCTCAGGCCACATAACAGAAAGTTTCCACATGCTACCGGGCGAGACTGGGATGCACAAAATAGTAGGAAGATCTCCTCTTCACTCAGTAATGTCTTAGCATCCAGCTTTCCTAGGAAGGAATGTGCCAGTATCATCTGGAAGTATCTAAAAGAAGGGTTATGTATAACCTGAGACAGCTGCGTAGATGGATCCTGGCTTCCACCGCCTGATATATCACTCTAAAACTTCTCCACTTCCTTACCTAGAAAATATCCCATAGGTGTCTTTGGGATAACATCAGGAGTGGTCTGGAAACCCAATAGGTCACCGAACTCTTTCTGGCTGAAAGAGTACTCAACTCCAAAGAGCCTGAAAGCAGCATACCCATCTGGTCCAGAGTATGGGTCATAATCAAATGAACTAAGGAACTCCAATGTCAAGTTCCTGTAGGTGTTACTTAGATCATCAGCGAACTCGTCCCAGTGGAGCTGGTGGCTCAGAAATCGGATACTTGGCTCAATGCCCAGTGCTTCCATGCAGTGCTGATCTGGATAACGTGTGGGCGCCATAAGGCGCTAATAAAGAGCAATGTAGTGCTCTCTCTGTGCGTCATCTCTATAGGCCACATGCATATCGTCGAAATCCTGCATCCTGTGAAAGTTAGAAAGGGATCCTGAAAATACAAACCATTCAAATATTTAGTCTCGGTGAAAATAAAATAAAATAAAATAAAATTAAATTAAATAAATGCGAAAAAAATGAAAAACCATGGGTTGCCTCCCATGCAGTGCTTGTTTAACGTCATTAGCTTGACGATTAGAATTTATACACCTGTAGTAGTAGGAATCGGTGGATCAATCAGTGTGTGGCTTGAGTAGTATGTTGGAATGTCTCCTCCTTCGTAGAGCTTCAGTCTTTGTCCATTTACAATGAATGGGCCACAGGTTTCGTTCTTGATTTCTACGGCTCCGGATCTCAGAATCTTGGATACTTCGAAAGGGCCAGTCCATCTTGAGCGTGGCTTCCCAGTGAAGAGTCGTAACCTAGAGTTAAAAAGGAGAACAGGGTCGCCTATATTGAAGTTTTTCTTTACTATTCTTTTGTCGTGCCAGGCTTTTGTTCTCTCTTTGTATATTTTTGCATTCTCGTAGGAAAATTGCCTAAGTTCTTCTAGTTTATGAATGTCAAGGGTACGCTTTTCTCCAGCAGTTAGGTAGTCTAAATTCAAAGTTTTAATGGCCCAATAGGCCTTATGCTCTAACTCGAAAGGTAAGTGACAGGATTTTCCATAAACTAGTTGGTAAGGAGTTGTTCCTATAGGGGTTTTGAAAGCGGTTCTATAGGCCCATAATGCTTCTTGAAGCTTCTGAGACCAGTCTCTCCTAGAGATTGAAACTGTTTTCTCTAGGATTTGTTTTATCTCCCTATTGGATACTTCTACTTGGCCACTAGTCTGTGGATGGTATGATGTTGCTACTCTATGCCTAACTCCATATTTTCTTAAAAGTTTATCAAATATTCTCAATATAAAGTGTGATCCTCCATCACTTATGACTAAACATGGTGTTCCAAATCTAGGGAATATATAGTTTTTAAATAGTTTGATCACTACCCTAGTGTCGTTTGTGGGTGCAACTATAGCTTCAATCCACTTAGACACATAGTTTACAGCTACTAAGATATACATGTTTCCTAAGGATGGTGGGAAAGGTCCCATGAAGTCTATACCCCATACGTCGAAGAGTTCTACTTCCTGAATGTTTCTTAGAGGAATTTCCTCACACCTTGAAATGTTTCCAGTGCGTTGGCATCTGTCACATATGACAATGCAAGCATAGACATCTCGCCACATGGTAGGCCAGAATAGGCCAGCTTGAATAATTTTGGCGTATGTCTTAGAGGTGCTCGCATGTCCACCGTAGGGTGCAGAATGACAATGCTCGATAATACTATTTACCTCCTCTTCTGGAATGCAATGGTGAAAAATGCCATCTTTACCCCTTTTGAAAAGGAGCGGTTCGTCCCAATAGAAGTTTCTCACATCGTGGAAGAATTTCTTCTTGCGGTGGTAGTCAAGATCAGGGGGTACTATATCATCAGCTAAGTAATTAACAAAGTCTGCATACCATGGTACGTTACTTACTGCTAAGGAATTTTGGGAGTGCTCATGAAGGTCTAGGTTATCGTCTTCGATGGTTTCTAGTTTAGCTATCAGTCTATCATAGGCAAAATCATCATTTATGGGTACTAAGTATGGTTTTAGATGTTCTAGCCTAGAAAGGTGATCGGCTACTACACTTTCAGTGCCTTTTTTATCTCTTATATCTAAATCAAACTCTTGTAGTAACAGAATCCATCGGAGTAACCTGGGCTTGGCATCCTTTTTTACTTAATAGGTAATGAATGGCAGCATGATCGGTGTAAACTATAATTTTTGCTCCTACTAGATAGGATCTAAATTTGTCTATAGCGAAAACTACAACGAGTAATTCTTTTTCAGTTGTTGCATAGTTAAGTTGGGCAGCGTCTAGGGTTCTACTGGCATAATAAATGGCATGTAATTTTTTATCTTTCCTTTGTCCTAGAACGGCTCCAACCGCATAATCACTAGTATCACACATTATCTCAAAAGATTCTGACCAATCAGGGGGTTTCATAATAGGTGCTGATACTAATGCTTGCTTTAAAAGATTAAATGCGTCATTACATTTTTCATCGAAAATGAATTCGGCATCTGTCATTAAAAGTCCAGTTAAAGGTTTAGTGATTTTGGAGAAGTCCTTGATAAAACGCCGGTAGAATCCAGCATGTCCAAGGAAACTTTGGACTTCTCTGATAGTTTTGGGTGGTTTTAGGTTCTCTATAACTTCTATTTTAGCTCTATCTACCTCTATACCTTTTTCGGAAACTATATGTCCTAAAACAATTCCTTCGGTCACCATGAAATGACACTTTTCCCAATTTAACACGAGGTTCACCTCCACGCATCTCTCCAGGATTTTCTCCAGGTTAGCGAGACAATTGTGGAAATCGAATCCGCAAACCGAGAAATCATCCATAAACACTTCCATGATACCATCTAGATAGTCTACAAAGATTGACATCATGCAGCGTTGGAATGTAGCTGGGGCGTTACAGAGGCCGAATGGCATTCGTCTGTAGGCAAAAGTTCCATAAGGGCATGTAAAGGTAGTTTTTTCTTGATCTTCGGGGTGGATAGGTATTTGGAAGAATCCAGAGTATCCATCTAGATAGCAGAAATAAGAGTGTCTGGCTAGATGCTCCAACATCTGGTCTATAAATGGTAAAGGGAAATGGTCCTTCCGGGTTGCTTTATTTAATTTTCTATAATCTATACACATCCGCCATCCTCCTTCTAACCGTTTTGCTGCATGTTCGCCTTTATCGTTTTGCACGACTGTGATGCCTCCCTTTTTAGGTACTACATGCACAGGGCTCACCCACTTACTATCCGAGATCTGATATATTATACCTGCCTCAAGTAACTTAAGAACTTCCTTTTTAACAACATCACTCATTATAGGGTTTATTCTTCTCTGATGTTATCTGGAGGGTTTTGAATCTTCTTTAACCGAAATCCGATGCATGCATACGGATGGGCTTATACCTTTCAGGTCAGAGATTTTATATCCTAAGGCTGAGGGATATCTTCGTAAAACGTCTAAAAGTTGGTTCGTTTCCTCTTGGCTCAAGGTAACACTGACTATAACTGGACGGTTCATCTCTTCATTGAGGAACTCATATCTCAGATTCTTAGGCAGTTCCTTAAGTTCTAAGGTTGGTTTCTTAGGGCATGGCATAGGATCTGGGGTAAGGGATAAACATTCGTAAAGGTTATCATCGATGTAGGGTTTCTTAAGGTCATCATCTTCCTTTATGAGAGTGGATGGTAACTTAATTGTTTTTATGATTTCTTCTTGCTCTAATTCTCTAACACATTCATCAATGATATCTAAGGCATAACACGCGTCTCCCATTACAGGTGCCATAAGAAATTTCGACAGTATAAATTCTATTTTCTCGTCACCTACCTCAAAGGTCAAATTTCCTCTCTTGACATCTATTATGGCTCCTGCAGTCGATAAGAATGGTCTACCTAGAAGAATTGGTATATCACTATCCTCTTTGATGTCAATGACAACGAAATCAGTAGGGATAAATAACTGTCCTATCCTAACAGGGACATCTTCTAAAATGCCTATCGGATACTTAACAGATCTATCGGCTAACTGAAGTGACATCTTAGTAGGTTGTAATTCTCCTAAGTTTAACCTCTCACAAACTGCTAAAGGCATTAAGCTCACACTAGCTCCTAAGTCTAGAAAAGCTTTTTCGATGACATGACTTCCCAAAAGACAAGGAATGGAGAAATTTCCAGGATCTTTATCTTTCTTTGCTAACTTGTTCTCGGAAATAGAATTGCATTCCAAAGGTTTCGGATTATCGAGTCTACGTTTATTGGTAAGGATGTCTTTGAGAAACTTTGCTTAAGAAGGTATTTGGGTGATGGCTTCTGTGAAAGGGATTTCTACGTGAAGTTTTTCTATAACTTTAATAAATTTCTGATATTGGTTATTGATTTGGGTTTGTTTGAGTTTTTGCGGATATGGTATAGGTGGTTTATATGGCGGGGGTGGTACGTAAGTTTTATCTTTAGGTTTTTCTCCTTTTTCTTGACCTTCCTGGTTTTCAAATTCCACTAGTTCCTTTACTTCGTCTGGGGGTTTGGTATATTCCTCAGAAGTTTTGGCTTTACTCAATCTTGGGTTTGGTGGCTCATCATAAGCATTCCCACTTTGTAGGGTAATGGCATTGGCTTGTCCTCTCGGATTTTGTTGAGGTTGTCCAGGGAACTGTCCTCCAGGTGTGGTTTGGGGGGCTTGGTTTAAAGCTACCTGAGAGATCTGGGTTTCAAGCATCTTAGTATGAGTAGCTATTTGGTCAACCTTGGTTCCTAACTGGGTAATCAGTTCATTAACGTGAATGTTTTGGTTCATGAACTCTTTGTTTTGTTGGGTTTGAGCAGTGATAAAATTTTCCATAATTTTCTCAAGGCTTGGCTTTGGTGGTACAGGTTGCATATGTTGATTTGGTCTTGGGGCTTGGTAATCTGATTGTCTCGGAGGTGCATTATTTTGGATAGGGTTATTATTTTCATAGGAGAAGTTCGGGTGATTCCTCCATCCAGGGTTATAGGTATTCGAGTATAGGTTCCCTTGGGTGTAATTCACTTGCTCAAAGTGGGTTTCGTTTAATAGACTGCATTCTGCAGATTGGTGTCCTTTGGTTCCACATATCTCACAATCCGAAGAAATTGCGGTTACAGTATTCGGGTTTATGCACATATGCTCGACTTTAAGGGCTAATGCGTCCATTTTAGCTTGCATCATGTATATAGAGCTTAGTTCATGCACTCCTCCTTGGGCTTCCTTCTTCTCAACTATCGCTCGTTCGACTCCCCATGATTGATGGTTTTGAGCCATATCTTCGATGAGGGCACTAGCTTCAGGATAAGGTTTGTTCATCAAAGCACCGCCTGCGGCAGCGTCGATGGTCATCTTAGTGTTATAATGAAGTTCATTATAGAAGGTTTGACTGATTAACCAATTTTCTAAGCCATGATGTGGGCATGCTCTTAACAACTCTTTATATCTCTCCCAAGCTTCGAACAACGATTCTCCTTGGTTCTGGGTAAATCTAGTTATATGGTTTCGAAGAACAGCGGTCTTACTTGGGGGAAAGTATCTAGCAAGGAATACTCTTCTAAGGTTATCCCAAGTCGTAATGGAATTGGGTGGAAGGGAATCTAACCATGATAGGAATTTATCTCTGAGGGAAAAAGGGAATAGTCTTAAACGTATTGCCTCAGGAGAAGCTCCATTGGTTTTAAAAGTGTCTGCTAATTGAAGAAATATTTTTAAATGTTGGTTTGGGTTCTCAGTAGCGAGACCTGCGAATTGTCTCTGTTGCACTAGTTGCAACAGGGATGGTTTAAGTTCGAAATTATTAGCTGGGATGGTTGGGTTTACTATACTAGAACTAGGTTCTTCGTTGGATGGTTGAGAGAAATCCTTAAGAGGTCTTTGGTTTTGATCTTCGGCCATAGCTCTCCTAATTCTATGAAAGAATAAACGTGCGCGAGCGTAACGTTCAGGTTCCGCCAGAGGGTATACTAAACTTAAACTTCCAGTGCTGTGAGTTCTTCGCATTGACCAGCGGGAAATAACCTAAGTCTAAACGATATAACAATAGGGAAATGAAATTTGACGAAATTGGTCCCCGACAACGGCGCCAAAAACTTGATGCGTGCTTTTCGCAAGTATACGAACGCGTCAGAGTAATATAAAAGATTGTCGAATCCACAGAGACCAAGTGTCAATCTATCATTATCTATTGTTATGGTGTTTATCTTAGGTAATCAAAATAGGGGTTTTAGAGTGTGCAATGAAAAATAACGTATTAAATAAAGTTCAATTAATAAAGACAGGCTCGAATGTAATTCACATAATCAATTAATAATCCAAGTACTTGCTGATAGAACTACTTATGGGCAGTGTTTCCTACTTTGAAAAGAACTAATTTAACAGGAACTGTCGCTTTCGCGTATTCAGAACCGAGTTGTACTCCCTAATCAAACCCTCTTATTGTCACTTATAAAAAGGCGTGCATTGCGTTAGAGTAGTAAACCTATTTTTAAGAAATATAGTATCTTGACTAAGTTGAAAAGTATTTTAACCTGGATTTCTTAACCAAAAGAGGTTCTCGCGAACCAGATTCTAAACTTATAAACGCGTCCGAAAATAGTTTTAAAATATCTTTTCTTCTTAAGTTAAAAACTCCTAATGAACTAAACAAAGCGCTTCCGCTGTTTTTGAAATAGTTAAAAACAATTAAGTTTAAAAAGAAGTTGGACGACTTTCGATCTTACCCAACGGAAATTAAGTGCGGGAAAACTTAAGTTGAAAGTTAAAATAGCCCTTAAGTGTTTCTACGAACAATTTGTACGGATTATCGGTTCAATTACGATCCTTACATTCTAACCTTATAGATTTAGTTAGACATGGTAAAGTAAAGGTGCATTAATTTAAATAAAAGTAGTGTGAGTGCGGAAAGTAAATAAAAGTAGTGCGAGTGCGAGAAATAAATAAAGTAAAACGAGTGCGAGAAATAAATGAAAGTAAAGCGAGTGCGGGAAATAAATAAAGTAAAGCATGTGCGGGAAATAAATAAAGTAAAGCGGGTGCGGGAAATAAATAAAGTAAAGCGAGTGCGAGAAATAAATAAAGTAAAGCGAGTGCGGGAAAATAAAATAGATAAAGGCAAAGTAATAAAAACCTGCTCCAATCGGAGGGTTGAATAAAATGCGAAGCGAAAATGAAAATGGCGGCAGGATTAACTTCCTTCCAAAGTGCTCCAAACTGGATTACAGACTCAATCACAAAACTCGATTACACAATTGTGGTAACACCCCAATGCGAAGCGATTACCACTTTAAAATACTGAATATATGCCTAAGTGAAACGAAGTTTGCTCTGAGTTTGCCTCTGCTCTAAGTTTGGATATCTAAACAAGTGAATTCGAGTTTCTATTTATAAGCAAGTAAAAAGATGGAAATAACAAGGATGCCCTTCAACTTGAAAATGGGAGGGAAAACATTTCCTCTTGTGGCGCCCGCCACAAGGCCATGGCGCCCGCCATAAGGCCAACCTGAGGCGCCTTAGTGGAAGTAGTGGGGAACGTGGCAGTTGAGGGAAGTTGAGATAGGACACGTCATGGCAGGGTCTATGGCGCCAGCCACAGTGGGAGCCACAAGTACAAAATGCTGAATTTTAGGGTTTTTGGCTCTTTTTCACTCCTTTTCTCGATCGGGGCTCCGATTAAAGTAAAAACCTGAAAACAAAGAGAAACATAGTAATAACACAACAAAATAACAATAAAACTACTAAAATGCATGTGAAATCGGAGTCGAAAATACGGTGAATTTCAGTGTCATCAATTATGAAATTTTGTCCAACATAACATTTGAAGTAGACATCTTAATCTTTCCAATGCATTTGATCTCACCTCAAAATCATAAAAATTAAGGAAGTTAGGTCTTTGGGAAGTTGACCCAAAATTAGGGTTTCAGTCAAAATGACCTATAATGTTTTGAAATGAATGATGACCTTCCAAGTTTCAAATGGATTTTTAGTGAACATGAAAGTTGTTCATATGGTTCTTAAGAAGATTTTTTATTTTTGGATAATCTTCATTTGACAAACACATTAAAAGTTGTATCTCAGTGATCTTCAGTTTAGTCAGATGACTTGACTAGTCAACTTTTCAAGGCCAAACTTCCAATCTTGATGAATGAATGATTGAGGGGCCTCAAATAGGCTCATATATGAATGAAATAATTAATGAAAGAACTTCCCTTGATTAAATTTGATCATAGGTTGAGGTTGCTTCATGAGCAAGGCACAATCAAAGCATAGTTGAATTAGGGTTTCCTTGGGAAACAATCTTCAAGTCCTTTGGGTTATCTTGATCAAATTGGCAAATTGATATAATTAGGAGACATATATGATGATTAAGAGCTTTGTGGACCATTGTCATGCTTTTTCTCATCTTCATCTAGCCATTGCATTGAGCTTAGGAGCCTCCTAGGAGCATGGGAGCACATGATCACTTGAGCTTCAAAACAAAAAGAGTTAGTGACATATTTTTGTGCTTTTGGTTAGTAATCAAAAATAAGAAAAGAAATAATATACAATACAAGCATGCTTGGTGGTCTCAAACCACTCACACAAGTCCCAAACCTAGGGTTAAGTAGTCAAACATGCTATGACCTTGAGGCAATGCACTGAGCAATGATATGATGCCATGAGGGATCTTAGGGTCAAAATTAGGGTCTTACACTAGGCATGAAGGTTCTATCAATAAGCCACCTATTTTGGATGGCATACACTATGACTATTCAAAAGCAAAGATGGTTTCTTTTCTCAAATCTATTAACAATAAAACTTGGAAGGTTGTGGTTAAAGATTAGAAAGATCATGTGATCACTTCTGAAGATGGTTTAACAAGTTTAAAGTATTAATTTGATTAGTCTAAAGAAGGATATGATAAATCTCTTGGAAATGATAAAGCCTTGAATGCTATATTAAATGATTTGGACAAGAACATGTTCAAACTAATCAACACTTGTATTGTAGCTAAAGAAGCTTGGGAGATTCTCAAGACTGCTCATGAAGGCACATCCAATGTTAGCATGTCAAGGTTGTAGCTCTTCACAACCAAGTTTGAGAATCTAAGAATGTTGGAAGATGAATCCATATCTAAGTTCAACATTAGACTTCATGACATAACCAGCAATTCTTTTGCATTGGGAGATGAAACGCTAGAAATAAAGCTAGTTAGAATGATTATCAAATCTTTGCCTCAGAAATTCGACATGAAGGTAACACCTATTGAAGAAGCCCGAGATTTAAGCACCTTAAAAGTAGATGAACTCATTGGCTCTTTTCAAACTTTTGAAGTTTTTATAAATGGAAGATCTCAAAAGAATAACAAAGGTGTAGAATTTGTACCCAACACTCAAGAGGATGAAGATCAAGGTGATAATGATCTGTCAGATTCTATAGCTTATGTTGGAAGGAAGTTTAACAAAAATTTGAAGAAGCTGGGAAGAAAATGGAGGATAAATGTTCAAGACATCAGGTCCGACATTGTTCCCTAGAGTAAGGGCATGAATGAAGACAAAGGAAATAAATTTATATGTTTTGAATGTGAAGGCTTTGGTCATATCATAGCTGAATTCCCTAATTTTCTCAATAAGCAGAAACAGGGATTATCGTCTACATTGCATGCGTCTGATTTTGATTCTATAAGTTAAACTTACAACAATGTAATGGCTTTCACTAGAAAATTTGAATCTAAAAGTGTGTCTAGTGATGAAGACGTGACTGATGAAGATTTAACTACTACATACAGGCTCTTGTACACCAAGTGGAAGGAAGATTACCTAATTATGGAGAATCAGAATAAAACCATAGGCATGTTTCAGAAGGAAAAGGAGAACCTTGTCTCAACCATCACAGGTCTGGAAGAAGAAGTGGCATTTCTAAATTCCAAACTTGATAATATGACAAAATTTGTGCGTATGTTGAAAAATATTTCAAATATTCTAGATTAAATATTGGAAGTTAGGAAGATGTTCACAAATATAAAGAGAATGTGATTTGAATCCAACATGAACAAGAAAGGAAAAATCCACTCTAAAAAGGTTGTCCTACCTAAGAAGAAGACTGGGTTTCAAATAATGGATCACATATCTCAGCTTCATGTTCGACATGTGTACCCTCAACATAGAGGTTACAAGAACTCTGCAAAGAGATGTCACCATTGTGGTAGATATGGTCATATAAAACCCTTTCGCTATAGGTTGTATGGTTAGCCTCAATTTTATAATCAGCCAAGGACTAAAAGGAAGAAATGCAAGAAATCTCAAGCAAATAAGGAACGGAAACCCAAAGAAGCTATCATGAGTCTCATAACTCATACATGTCTCAGAGTTTCTTCAAGAAAAGATTAGTATTTTGATATTGGGTGCTCCAAACACATGACTGGAGAAAAGACATATCTCAAGGACTTCTATTCCAATAGTTATGTCACTTTTGGTGATAGATCAAAGGGAATAAGAATAATGGTTGGCCATGGTATTCCTTGTCTTAATGATGTGTTGTTGGTAGGATGCTTAACTACTAACTTGATTAGCATAAGTCAATTGTGTGATCAAGGGTTGATTGTAACCTTCGGCAAATGTGATTGTATTATCACCAACAAATATCAACAAGTTCTCATGAAGGATTTAAGGTCCAAAGACAACTGTTATATGTGGATTTCTTAGCCCTAATCTTCCATGTTATCCAAAGTTGATGAGACAAAGTTGTGTCTCTTAGTTGCTGACTTGTCTCCTAGTAGAGGATTTATTATTCTCCAATAAAATTTCCCTTATTTCCACAAAGATGACGACCTCAATCCATTAAGTTAGTAAAAAATGCATCTCACTTGTTATTGAATGTGGTTCGGTTTTATAAGCCCAAAGAACACGCAACAACTCTTATTCCAAATTCTCTTTAACTGCTTTGGTCCCCCTCTTCAATTCTCTCAATAAAATCCAATTATATACTATTATTTTCTCGTTGGCCTAAGGGTGTTAGACCTAAGTGAAGTGATGTTTAACCTTCAATCCCTCAAGCAACTTCTTCAAGTTCTTATATATGATAGTGTCCCATTGTCCATTACGATGGATTGAAGGATTTTGTACCTGGCCAAGATGTTTCTTTTGAAGAACTTTAAAGTGTTTGCAACAATGATATTTTCTAAGGTCTCTGCTTTGACCCATTTTGTAAAGTAAAGTACTACCATAATTAGGAACTTTGATAGGCCCGAAGATAAAGTAAAGGAACCGATGAATTCCATTCCCCATTGGGAGAAAATCCATAGCGGTATCAACACATGTAACTCAGATAGAGAAGCGTTATGAGCATTTCCATGTCATTGGCACCGACTACACTTGTTCACATAATCTTTGGTGACATGGACCATAAAGGGAAAATAAGACCCGACCCTGAGGAATTTTTTAGCTATAACATGGGCTACCAAGTGTTGTTCGACTATCCCTTCGTGCACCTTAGTAATGGTGTATGTGGGGCCAACAAGCCTCTTCTTCTCCTTAAAGGCATTTCAGTAGAGGGGTTGACAATCATCTTCTATATAAAGTTCCTTATATCATGGAATATGATCAATATGTTCACTTTACTAGGGAAACGTCTATCGGATAAGTGGAAAGTTTCTCTACTTGATGTATATTGTGATGGGCGCGATCCTAGAGAGTAATGAGTTTCCATCTATAATTTCCATCATCACTTCAAGGTCTTTAATGTTTGAACTCCTTAGAGTTTCCTGGATGAAAGACTAGTTGACCTATGAGGATCTAGTGCTTGAGAGTTTAGAAAGGACGCTTGTAAGAACAAAAATTGTTCTACAACAGATTCCTTGATTTTGATGATAACAAAGGATGAAACCAAAAATGGCACCCTAACGAAAAGTTTCTAAGTGTGCAGGGTTCTAAAGATAGAAGAAATAAATCTGATGATGTCATCAGATGCACAACAAGATCAGATACAAATTATCAAGTATCAGAAGCATCTAAAGTGGAATCTCGTTTCAAGAAGCTCTGACTCTGAACAAATGCCTTCTGTAAACTCTGAAATTTATCAGCGCTATCTGAACTCTCAAGAAATAACATCAGAAGCCAGATCCCAAGATTCTCCAGATACACGAAGACTCTAATCAGATTTGTTAATCATGATGAAGTAACGTTTAAGCCAAGTTAAAGTTCTGCAAATGGATTTCCTCAATTAGAAAGAGACGTTAATCTCCTCTTCCAAGAGAGAAGATACTACTTGTGGTAAGTAGTCACTTCTAAAAGAAAAAGTCTCCTGCAAAAGCTATTTATGGAATGGCGTAATTACATCTCATTATCCAGCAGATTTAACTCTACTTCAACTCTATTTCAACACTACTTCAACTCCTATATAAATAGAGAAGAAATCAACTTTCAGTAAGCAAGAAATCAACCAGCCAAAAATATACTGAATTATTTCACGCTCAAGAAAATCATCTTTGCTCCCAAAGAATTTCACTAAGCTTTTGCTTATTAAGTGAAAAATCTGTTCTTAAGTTTGTAATACTTGCTTTCTTAGAAGCACTCTAGATTACATATCTTGTATCTAATTTTTATTTGATTTCCTCAAGTGACTCTTTGTAGTCAGTAGACTTGAGAAGACTAAGAGATTTTCTTCTCTCTTAGGGGTTGTTTGTAATCTTTCAAGATTAGTGGATTAAGTCCTTGTTGAAGGCGAAATCACCTTGGCCGGGTGGACTGGAGTAGCTTTGTGTTATAAGCGAACCAGTATAAAATCATTGTGTGATTTTCTTTTTGAAAAGCGCTTATTTTTCAAACAATTCAAACCCCCCCTTTCTTGTTTTTCTCACCTTCAATTGGTATCAGAGCTCCGGCTCTGTTATTGATTTTCTAATCAAACACTTAACCGTGTAGAGAGATCCAGTTCGAGAAAAACAATGGCCCACTCAAATGAGAAAGATTCTTACAATGCCAAGCCTCCTATTTTTGATGGAGAAAAGTTTGATTACTGGAAAGATAGAATCGAAAGTTTCTTTCTGGGTTATGATGCTGACCTCTGGGACATTGTCACAGATGGATACAAACCTCCAATCTTAAATGGAGCTGAAGTTCCCAGAAGCAAAATGTCAGAAGATCAGAAACGTGTTTTCAAAAATCACCACAAGGCCAGAACAATACTTCTAAATGCTATATCATACAATGAATATGAAAAGATCACCAACAGAGAGACTGCTAAAGATATACTTGACTCTCTGAAGATGACCCATGAAGGAAATTCCCAAGTCAAGAAGACGAAGGCTCTGGCGCTGATCCAGAAATATGAAGCTTTCAAGATGGAAGATGATGAAGCTATAGAAGCTATGTTTTCCAGATTTCAAACTCTTATTGCAGGTCTTAAAGTGCTAGACAAAGGATACACGACTGCAGATCATGTTAAGAAGATAGTCAGAAGTCTGCCAAAGAAATGGAGACCAATGGTTACTGCTCTGAAGTTATCAAAGGATCTAAACAATATCAGCCTTGAAGAACTTGTTAGTTCTCTCAGAAGTCATGAGATAGAACTAGAGGAGGATGAGCCTCAGAAAAGGAACAAGTCAGTGGCGCTGAAGTCCAGACCTGAAAGACGGAAGTCAGACAGAACCAAAGCTCTCCAGGCAGAAACTGCAGATACTGACGACTCTGAACCTGAAGACTCTGATGATGAAGAAGAACTGTCCTTACTAACCAAAAGAGTTAAGCAACTCTGGAAAAGAAGGAACAACAACAACTTCAGAAGATCAAGACCCAGAGGGGATCGATCAGAGTCAACTTCAAAAGGTAAACCTAATAAAGATATTACCTGTTTTGAATGTAAAGAAACAGGTCATTACAGAAATGAATGCCCCAAGCTGAAGAAAGACAACCCTAGAAAAGAAAGCTTCAAGAAGAATACCTTCAGAACAAAGAAAGGATTAATGGCCACCTGGGACGATAGTGAATCAGGATCATCAGAATCTGACTCTGATGAACAAGCCAACGTAGCACTTATGGCTACCACATCCAGCAGCTCAGATGAAGAATCTGAAGAGGTATTTTCTGAACTTTCTAGATCTGACTTAGAATCATGTTTATCAGAAACTCTTACCTCTCTTCAGAAATTAAAACAAAAAGTTAAAAGCATTAAAGGCTTTCTTAAAGCAAAATCTGAAGAATGTAGTAAACTTGAGACAACAATTCTAGCACAAGAAGATACTATCAGATCTTTAACGTTAGAAAGAGATGGAGCTAAAACAAAAAGCTTAGAATTAGAAGAAGCGTTGTCTCAAGCACCACAAACTTCAAATGAAATTATTTATAAATATGAAGAAGCCTTTCAAAAATTTATGAAGAATGGGATAGATAGGAGTATTATGGCATCCATGATTTATGGAGTAAGTCAGAATAATAAAAGGGGAATTGGGTATGATTCTGAGGAGAATAAAACCTCTACCAGTAACCAAATTAAATCTCCTTTTTCATACCATTACACACACACACAAGAACACAAATTTAAAAATGCTAGAAGACCCAAAGTTGTGAGAAACTCTGGGAAAACTAATCTAAAAGGACCCAAGAGATTCTGGGTACCGAAAGATAAGATTATCTATGTTGCAGATATCCTGTGCAGCAAAGTTCAGACACCAGTCATGGTACCTGGACTCTGGATGCTCGCGACATATGACGGGAAGAAAGTCTATGTTCCAAAGCCTGGAACTTAAAGACGCTGGATTTGTAGGCTTCGGAGGAGATCAGAAAGGAAGGATCAGAGGCTCCGGAACTATTGGTAATGGTACTCTTCCCTCTATATCTGATGTTCTTTATGTAGAAGGATTAATGCATAACTTGTTATCCATAAGTCAATTAAGTGATAACGGTTATGATGTAATCTTTAATCAAAAAACGTGTAAAGCCATTAGTCAGAACGATGGCTCTGTCCTTTTCACAGGCAAGAG
This sequence comes from Lathyrus oleraceus, assembly GCF_024323335.1. Lineage (NCBI taxonomy): Eukaryota > Viridiplantae > Streptophyta > Magnoliopsida > Fabales > Fabaceae > Lathyrus > Lathyrus oleraceus. The sequence continues at coordinate 142,444,860 of NC_066585.1, read as the reverse complement.
GAAAAACAACATTTATAAAATAAATCTTTCTGATTTAAAAGATCAAAATGTTAAATGTTTAATGTCAGTTCACGAAGAGCAATGGGTATGGCATAGACGCTTAGGCCACATTAGCATGAGAAAACTTTCTCAGCTAACTAAACTTGAGTTAGTCAGAGGCCTGCCTAAACTGAAGTTTTCTTCAGATGCTCTGTGTGAAGCTCGTCAAAAAGAAAGTTTTCAAAAACATCTTTTAAGAAGAAAAATGTTGTTTCTACCTCTAAGCCTCTGGAGCTTCTTCACATTGACTTATTTGGCCCTGTGAAAACAGCATCAGTCAATGGAAAGAAGTATGGACTAGTAATCGTTGATGATTACAGCCGCTGGACATGGGTAAAATTCCTAAAGCACAAGAGTGAGTCTCACTCTGTATTCACCAGTTTCTGTTCTAAAGTGCAAAAAGAATTTGACTCTAAAATTGTTAGAGTCAGAAGTGATCATGGTGGAGAATTTGAAAATAAAGATTTTGAAGAATTATTTGATTCTAATGGAATATCCCATGATTTCTCCTGCCCTAGAACTCCACAACAAAATGGAGTTGTAGAGAGGAAGAATAGGACACTCCAAGAAATGGCCAGAACCATGATCAATGAAACAAATGTAGCAAAGCACTTTTGGGCAGAAGCTGTAAATACAGCGTGTTATATTCAGAATAGAATCTCTATTAGACCTATTCTGGAAAAGACTCCCTATGAACTGTGTAAGGGAAGAAAACCCAACATCTCATATTTCATCCTTTTGGATGCATTTGTTTTATATTAAATACTAAAGAACATCTGAACAAGTTTGATTCCAAAGCACAGAAAGGTATTATGTTAGGATACTCAGAACGCTCTAAAGGCTATAGAGTATACAACACAGAAACCAAAATTGTGGAGGAATCAATTCATGTTAGATTTGATGATAAGCTTGACCCTGAAAAGTCAAAGCTAGTTGAAAAGTTTGCAGATTTAGAGATCACTCTGGTAGAATCTGAGAAGACTCCAGAAGCAACTGTCACTCAAGACTCTGAAGAAATTAAATCTCCAGAAATTCCGAGGAAAGTCAAAAGTCGCATTAACGTATCTGAAGATTTGATTTTGGGAAACAAAGATGAACCTGTTAGAACCAGATCTACCTTCAGAACTTCTGAAGATATTCCTCTGGGACTAGTGTCTCTGATTGAGCCTACGTCCTGTGATGAAGCTCTTCAAGATAACGATTGGGTGGCAGCTATGCAAGAAGAGTTAGATCAATTCTCCAAGAATGATGTCTGGGATCTCGTTCCTAAACCCAGAGGCACTCATGTCATTGGAACCAGATGGGTTTTCAGAAACAAGCTGAACGAGAAAGGAGAAGTTGTCAGAAACAAAGCTCGACTGGTAGCTCAAGGTTATAGTCAACAAGAAGGTATTGATTATAATGAAACCTTTGCTCCAGTCGCGAGGTTAGAATCTATTCGTCTTCTTGTATCTTTTGCTATTAATCATTCTATCAAATTATACCAAATGGATGTCAAGAGTGCATTTCTTAATGGTTATATTTCAGAAGAAGTGTATGTCAATCAACCTCCAGGATTTGAAAATTCAAACTTTCCAGAACATGTTTTTAAACTTAAAAAATCCTTATATGGACTTAAACAAGCTCCCAGAGCTTGGTATGAACGTTTAAGCAATTTTCTTCTGGAACAAAATTTTATCAGAGGGAAAGTTGATTCTACACTCTTCTGTAAAAACCTTAATAATGATCTCATGATATGCCAGATTTATGTTGATGATATTATTTTTGGTTCTGCTAATATCTCTGTTTGCCAAGAATTTTCTAAGTTAATGCAGGCAGAATTTGAAATGAGTTTGATGCAAGAACTAAAGTTCTTTCTGGGAATTCAAATCAATCAAACTCCAGAAGTCACGTACATTCATCAAAGCAAGTACATTAAAGACGTTCTGAAGAAGTTTGACATGACTGAATGCAACTCTGCAAAGACTCCCATGCATCCAACTTGCATTCTGGAAAAGGAAGAGGTAAGCAACAAGGTTTGTCAGAAGCTCTATCGAGGTATGATAGGCTCTCTTCTCTATCTGACTGCTACTCGTCCTGATATTCTCTTTAGTGTCTGTCTTTGTGCCAGATTCCAATCAGATCCTAGAGAATCTCATTTAACAGCTGTTAAGAGAATTCTTAAGTATCTAAAAGGAACTCCTAACCTGGGCCTGATGTATGAGAAAACATCAGAGTATAGGCTCTCTGGTTATTGTGATGCAGATTATGCAGGAGATAGAATAGAACGAAAAAGCACATCTGGAAATTGCCAGCTTCTGGGAAACAATCTAATCTCCTGGGCTAGCAAAAGACAGTCAACTATCGCTCTATCAACTGCAGAAGCAGAATACATCTCAGCATCACTGTGCACAACTCAGATGCTCTGGATGAAGCATCAGCTAGAAGATCTTCAGATATTTGAGAGTAACATTCCTATCCTTTGTGATAATACTGCTGCTATTTGTTTGAGTAAGAATCCTATTTTACATTCCAGAGCCAAACACATAGAAATTAAACATCATTTTATTAGAGACTATGTTCAGAAAGGGATAGTAACGCTGAAGTTCATTGATACAGAACATCAATGGGCAGATATCTTTACTAAGCCTCTAGCTGAAGATAGATTTCTTTTCATCTTAGAAAATCTGAACATTAAAAATTGTCCTGAATGAAGTATGGCTCTGAAAAATATAAAATAAGATTCTGATAAAAACAAATATGATTCTGCCTCTGACTCTGATACTTCTACATTGTTAAGAAGATATCTGAGTTAGAAATCTTCAGAACCAATCTCTTGGTATTCCTGAAAATCAGATACATTAAACACGTGGAGCTCTGAGCGTCAAACCTTAGAACTTCTAGACAGCTGTCAAGAAATTCAAAAGGCAGACGTTTGAGTTTTCCTCGAGCAGTGTGCAAACTGTGGGATTAGACATTCATTAATGAGCTGTAATCATTTTTCCCCCAAGCGTGCTATTTTGAGTATTGTGTTTAACGCATTCTGAGGTGTCGTTTTGCATGTGTTTTACTTAGGTATATAAACACTTTACTCACATTTCACACACTTATCACTCTCACTCACTCTAAAACCCTAAACCCTTCTCTGCAAGTTCTCTGCAAGTTCTTCACCTTCTTCATCAATCTTCTTCATGGATGCTCAACAGCAAGAAGTTTTTAACTTCTCCCAACAGATGGAATCCGCTTCTAATCCCCAAACCTCAAACACTCAAACACCCACTGTTACAGGTGTCACCATAACCCCTGTTTATCAAGAACCCCACATTCTTGACCGAGAAAGCCACATAAACCTTTCAACTCCCTTTGAAGGTTTGGATGTTTTGTGTGAATCCTTGGTTGATTTTGACAACCTAAGAAGAAATGGCGTTGATCTTACTGAAGATCTTCGCAAGCAAGGTTGGGAAAACTACTTCAACAGGCTTTATGGTCCCATTTACCCTCTTCTTGTCAAAGAATTCTGGAGACATGCAGATGCAGATGACCAGTTCATTGTTTCTTTTGTTCTGGGAGTGAAGATTGTAATCACTGAAGCTTCAATTGCCTCCCTGCTGAACATGGAGACTACTGGAGGAAAGAGGATTTACAACATTCCTCCTAGGTCAAAACGCATCACTGAGGTTATCAACCCAACTATCTTCAAGCCAAACGCTGAGGGAAACCCTTCTAAGAACAAGGAATTGCATCAGAACCTCCGAGTATGGTTGAAAATAATTCTGGGAACCATCCATCACCGTCCAGCCTCTAACTCTTCGGATTATATAAATGCTGATCAGAAATGCATTTTATATTGCATTCAGAAGGGTATCCAGATCAACCTCCCTGTTCTTCTCTTCAGATATCTGAGGGATTCTGTCAGAGAAACCAGAAACAACATGAAGCCAAGGTCTTACATCCCTCTGGGGAGATTGCTCTCTGACATCTTCATTGAGCATGGATTGGTAGATGATCTGGAAAAGACCAGATGTATGGATGATCTGGCAATTGATGTAGGGAGAGCTTTAAATGCCAAAAACCTCAAGAGCATGGGAATCATCAAAGAGATCAGAGTCAAGCCAACTCTGGATGTATCCTGGGAATCTCTAAAAGATCAGAGGAAGATGCCTCATGGCCTTGCCAGGTTCTTCAAGAATGAACCCAAGAGTGCCATTGCTATCTACCTTCAGGATCGTCTGGATGAAGGCGTTGATATTTCTGATTTCAGTCTCGACGACTGTCTGGATTCAGTAGAAGATCTGGTCAGATACAAGAGAGGTGTCTCTGAGAAACTGATAGCTGCTGAGGCAAGGAGAGCAAAGAAAGCCAGACTTGGAGAAACTTCTGGAAGCAAAACTTCAGCACCTCTGAATGTCTCTTCTGGTAAGTCTATTCCTCCTGTCTCCTCTGAATTTAAAATGGCTTCCTCTAACCCTCTCTCTTCACAACCAATATATACCACCTCTGAAATACCACCCTCAATCACCAGAACCTCCCAACCTACATCAGTTCTAAACATAGCTAGAACCTTCATTCCTCCCTCTCAACCTATACAAACCCACCAAAGCATTTCTTCTTCTTCATCCTCTGAATATGAATCACCTCCTTACCTTTCCCCTTCTTCTGACCAAGAGTCCTCTGGCCAAGAACACTCTGACCCAAACTCCCCAACCATAGCAACACTTTATGCCCATCGACTTGCTTCACAACGAACACAAACCACAGAACCTGAAATAACTTCACCACTACAACAAACAACCACCATACCCTCTGTAATTCAACCATCTGCTCCTTTCACCTCTAATATCATTCCACCAATCCTTCCCGCTGTCCCAGAACCAGAATCCGAACCTTTAGATTTAAACCCACTTTATGCTTCATCCCCCAGTCTTCAACCAGAAGCAGATTCTGAACCCCAACCTGAGTCAGAATCTGAACCTCAAACTCTAAATCTCAGCCCTCAAAACTCTCCACCTCATACCTCTGAACCAGAACCTGAACCTGAGCTTTCTAAACCTACCCTTAAGGAAGCCATCTTTATGATTGCAGAGGCTTCAGCTCAAAAGATAGATTCTCTAGTCACAAACTCTGAAATCAGTGATGATCCTGCATCTGTAAGGACACACTGGAACAGAGTCATTGGCTGGATGACATCTGAGTCTTTTAGGCTGAAGAGTGTCTCTGAACAAGTCAGAAATGGCTACATCAGAGATGCTGAGGCAAGACTCCAGGAGAGACTTGCCAGAGAAGCTGAAGCCAGAAGGCTAGAAGAGGAGAGGTTGGCTAAGGAAGCTGAAGAAGAAGCAAAAAGACTAGAGGAAGAAAGACTGGCAAAAGAAGCAGAAATCCTAAGACAACAAGAAGCTGAAGCTAAGGCTCTGGCAGATGCAGAAGCTCAAGCTGCTGCAGAAGCTGAAGCCCAACAGGCTCTGACTCAGGGGGAGTCTTCAACTGCTGTTCCCATGATTCTTCAGACTCTGAAGGACCTTAAGGAAGATCAGAATATCCTCCGAGACAGAATGGACAAGCAAGATACGGTCAATGAGAATATCCAGAAGATGCTTGCCATGATCTTGCAGAAATTGCCTCAGAACCCTTAGGCACTTAGGATTTTATGTTTTGCTTGCTTTTTTGTTTTCTTTTTGCTTCTGTCTTCTTTTTGGATCTAATGTTTTGCTCTTGATTTTAATGAATCTGATGTTTCTCTTTTAATGAAGTGTTTTTCTCTTTAAGTTATTTTTTTTTACTATGTCTTTTTGATTCTGACAAAAAGGGGGAGAAATCATTAAATAGCTCTGATGAAAATTGTCTAAAAACCTTAAGCACTCTGCAACAATTGTAGAAATAGCTCTGATAAAAACAACTCTGATTAAATAGCTCTAACATTAAATTTAAGAAATTGCAGAAAGTTTTCAGAAATCTCATTACTTGAAAAGCTCTGGTAAGAACTTCTGAACTCCCTAGCACTAACTCAGGGGGAGCTTCTGTCTATCTGATCTTATTTTATTCATGTTTCATCTGCTATTTTAAGTTGTTTTGTCATCATCAAAAAGGGGGAGATTGTAAGAACAAAAATTGTTCTACAACAGATTCCTTGATTTTGATGATAACAAAGGATGAAACCAAAAATGGCACCCTAACGAAAAGTTTCTAAGTGTGCAGGGTTCTAAAGATAGAAGAAATAAATCTGATGATGTCATCAGATGCACAACAAGATCAGATACAAATTATCAAGTATCAGAAGCATCTAAAGTGGAATCTCGTTTCAAGAAGCTCTGACTCTGAACAAATGCCTTCTGTAAACTCTGAAATTTATCAGCGCTATCTGAACTCTCAAGAAATAACATCAGAAGCCAGATCCCAAGATTCTCCAGATACACGAAGACTCTAATCAGATTTGTTAATCATGATGAAGTAACGTTTAAGCCAAGTTAAAGTTCTGCAAATGGATTTCCTCAATTAGAAAGAGACGTTAATCTCCTCTTCCAAGAGAGAAGATACTACTTGTGGTAAGTAGTCACTTCTAAAAGAAAAAGTCTCCTGCAAAAGCTATTTATGGAATGGCGTAATTACATCTCATTATCCAGCAGATTTAACTCTACTTCAACTCTATTTCAACACTACTTCAACTCCTATATAAATAGAGAAGAAATCAACTTTCAGTAAGCAAGAAATCAACCAGCCAAAAATATACTGAATTATTTCACGCTCAAGAAAATCATCTTTGCTCCCAAAGAATTTCACTAAGCTTTTGCTTATTAAGTGAAAAATCTGTTCTTAAGTTTGTAATACTTGCTTTCTTAGAAGCACTCTAGATTACATATCTTGTATCTAATTTTTATTTGATTTCCTCAAGTGACTCTTTGTAGTCAGTAGACTTGAGAAGACTAAGAGATTTTCTTCTCTCTTAGGGGTTGTTTGTAATCTTTCAAGATTAGTGGATTAAGTCCTTGTTGAAGGCGAAATCACCTTGGCCGGGTGGACTGGAGTAGCTTTGTGTTATAAGCGAACCAGTATAAAATCATTGTGTGATTTTCTTTTTGAAAAGCGCTTATTTTTCAAACAATTCAAACCCCCCCTTTCTTGTTTTTCTCACCTTCAACGCTTTCTTTGGTGTTTTGCTTCCTTGGGATATGCAAGATCTCATATGATTTTAATTTTGACAACCTCTCTCTTCTCAAAGCTATATATCACTGTAAAAAAGGGTCTTTGGTTTGAGCATCTCTTTTGATTTTTGATTCAACGAGATAGGAATTTGTTCACAATTTAATGTTTTCCTTCCCCATATCTGCAACCAATGTGATGTCGAAAATGAAAGTGCTTCATATTTGGCCTGGTTATTGGTAGTGGAGAATTTGAAACACAGGGATACCTTATTCACTAAACCAACATCATTCTCTAATATTATAAGGTCCTCACTTCATTGGTTGTTAGATGATCATTTCGTGAACACGATCAAGGTGGGGGTCGGTTCTGATGTTCCAGGGGTAATTTTTTCTAGGAAATATACAAAACAATCGCGCCTTTAGGGATTTCTTGAGTTAGGAAAATATGTCAAACTAGAACATATAGATGTGTCACTTGGTTAATTGCCTAACTATATCTAGTCAGTGGAGTACTTGCTTCAGTTGAAGGTTAGTATGGACAACAATGGCATGCACTAGGAAGTACCGCTGAAACTACATGGTCGGGATAAATAGGCCAGTGCTACCTTCTCTATCGTTTAGCAATGTGTTTTAGGCCCAGCTAAGGCTTTAGAGAGAAAAGAAAATGAACTATGTGTGGAATTTACCTCTCTTATGAGGATGACACTAACTACTTTAGCGGAGACGACCAGATAAATCAACAAAAATTCCCCGCCCACCGACGACATAGGATTGGCAGAGTTGATATGGTCGTTTTCAAGGATGTGGATATTTTCTTATAATCAGGGGTCCATTCAAAATGTGTTTCCTTCCTCAAAGTGTTTTTCCCTTTATTTAGATAATATTAGGGGAGTTCAGATAGCACTAGAGGTAGCAATGGGTTAAAATACATTATGTATATGAGTCACATCTCTTGTGTATGAGTAACATCTCTTATATATTAAACTCTTTTTTACCAATCGTTAGTTGGTCCAATGGTGATTGGCGATGGACTTGTTAGGGATGACCACAATTTGATCCCCCTACAACAACAATCAGTAAGGGGTTATAACCACTTGATGCTAGAACTGACCCCTGAATCAGATTAGTTGGTCTAGTTGACCGGATACTGGTGGTGAAAAAAACATTTTGTTTCTATTTTTAGTTATGTGTAACTTAATCAACCACACTTAAACTCAACAATCTTCTTCCACAAGTGCAAGTCATCCACATCACTATCCTTGATTCATATTATAGTCTCACTCCTGCCCACCAAACTAAATCATGACTTTAATATCACTTGTTGAGTAGACTTAGATGCATTGGTAGTGAAAATATGCTAAACACCACATACTTATCCAAAAAATTTAAAATTTAAATACGAGTCATCTTTTTTATTTATTTATTTTATTCAATAAAACTTAATCGTTCACCTTTAAATCTCAACCTATTATATACCAACTCGAAATGGATTAGGTATGTGATCAATTCAAAGAGAAAATAAGTAAAATGTTCTAATCTAGGCATAAGAAAAAAGGGAAAAAAACTATATCAATAATATATGGGAAATACTTTTTCCACCCTTATATGTCCATTCCACACCTTTGAAAATCCGAAATTGTCCTTCATGCATCCGAAGATGCATCTTCGGATGCACCCAAATCATACCAAAAATGCGCTATTCTGAGATCCATCCCATTTTGATCAAAATGTGATCCGAAGATGCATCTCCGTTTATCATTTGGGTATATCTGAAGACACATCTCCAAACTTTCCCCTAAAAGTTTTTACAAGCGTGTTAAATGCAAGGGAGAATTACTTCAGAGATGTATTTCGGAAATTCCCCCTAAATCATATCAGATTGGAAACATTGTCCAAATATTAAAATTCTTTTAGGCCGACTTACATTAAAGTAAAATAAAAGTAAAATAAAGTTATATTAAAGCTAAAGAAAAGTAAAAAGTCATACATTAATAAAAAAAAGTAAAGACCATACGTAACATTTTCCCGAAAATAAAAAATAATAATACATTCAAATATAAACTAATGCGTATGTCGAATCCTATGCCTCCTCTACCGCATGTACTGAACGACATTCTGTAGCTCGGAAACCATGCGCTCCACGAGGTCCAATTGGAGAGTCTCATCCTTAAAGAGTCTTGACTATATGCCTCTTCCATAAATAACTCTCGCTCAACTTAGAGTACAGGTAGACTAAACATATTGTCCCCAAGTTGTACTCGTGAATCGCAGTCAGGTCGGTGAAGTACTTAAACTGACTATATTGACATAGGTTGCACTTTTGTCCATAAAAATAGATGTGCCAACCAAGAACAAGAGGTAACACCTCAATGCACACTACCGGTGGTAACCAACCTACACATCATCACCTTCGGCATCCAAGGCCCCCTGCAAATGTTCTTTATAAAGCTTTTCCAAAAAAACTAAATCAGGCATGAGCATCTCTAGTGTCAGTTACCTCATTGGCTACCTTACCAGGGTCAGCACCCATATGGGTGACCATCATGTTGACCCCTTCATATCGCCCGATCCCTTAGTGGTCTAGTAATCTCCCTCTAATGAGAAGATGTATGAGGCATGAGACGTCATCCAAAGTGATGGTCATATCTCTTATAGGTAGGTGAAAAAATGACATCTCTAAATGCCACTTCATAGCAAAAGCCATTTGCATGTTGTGGTTTATGGTCTTGTAAGTCGAAGAACATAAACCAACAAGCCTGGAATAACGAATAACATCAATGAACCGAGCAACAACGGGTTGTGCCATCTCCAAAATCTTTCAGTCGTGGTTAGTTGATTTCAAACAATCACGCTCTTGTAAAAATAAAATATAACTATTAGTGTGAATTTAATTAGTTGACAACATATATATTTCAATAGAATAAAATATACCTCTCCATGTCAAACATGCCTTGCAACATGGTCTGCATAAAGATGAAGTAAAGAGGTGTCAAATGGGACTCCTAGGTAACTCTATAATGGGGAATCGACATCGACAACGACTTCCTCCCGAGCTTTAGGGGCTTCATGAACTTTATGATCTGCTTCATAATATGCTTGAGAGAGTCGGCTACGAGAACCAAACGGGTGAGAACCTCGTGGATGCAAAGTAGATGCACCATCAAACGAGTTATCAGCAACTCGTGACCTCGTGGTCCTCATTACGGCCTTCTCACGTCGTACCGACGCAGTTTGAGACACACGCTCAAGCTTAATCTGACCAATGTTGTTTTTAGCCATTGCACATGCGTTAAAAACAAAGACATATATAAATAGCGTGTCAGGAGAAATTTACAAATTTCACAAAATCAACCAATTTTTTTCCTGAGTCCAATCCAGAGATGTATCTTCGAAAATAATGTAAAGGAAATCTGGAGATGCATCTCTAGACAAACCCGCAATTGTCTCCCATGGCAGAAACCTCTTTTCTATCCTACCAATCTCAAAAAACCTCAATGCATGTTCTTTTAGCCTGTCAAATTCTTTTAAAGTATTGTATGTCGTACCTAATACATCTAATGTAGCCTAAACAACTAACCACAAGTCAAAAAATAAAAAGAGGTTAAATTTTGAAATACTTACCTAATTAAAATGATGAGAAGTAGCTTGAATATTTCAGATGCGGGAAAGCATAAGAAGTTTGAATATTGTAGAGCTCCAATGAATGGTGTTTGAATGAATGAGTGAGAAGGTAAAAAATGGTCAATGTCGCAGAGCTCAAAATGTTTTGTTTTGAGAACCTATTAGAAACTGAAGACGGAGAAAGAGGGAAGGTCTGATGCGAGATATGAAACAAAAGCGTTTAGAGATGCATCTCCGAATCACCCACTAACTTTTAAATAAATTATATTTACGAAGATGTATCTTTAGACATATTTTTAACCTATACGGAGATGCATTTCCAGATTAATTTTTGACACAATAAAGATATGTCTCCAATTTAACCTAAAAACAATTAAAATAAATACGTTCCAATATCATTCATTTGAAAATAGTGGAAAGAACACCCCTAATGTATACTACTACGTAAAAGTAAATGGATCTATGGGAGTGACCTTAAATGCTTAACGAGCATCTTCACGTGAAAGATGGCCCACTTTGAAATGACACATATCCAACTACCTCAAACTTAGATTGGCCACATACATTTGCATGCTACGTGAACACAAATGCAATCTAAACAAAAATCTCTCTCTGCCTGTCCTTTGCTCCTTTAAAACCTGCTTTAATTTGTTTTTATCAATATTTGCTAGTTACAATTTCTCTTTCTTTACCTAATTCATTGATTTTTTTTCCCTTCATAATATTCCTTATTTTATTGGTTAGTTTGACCCCCTTTTCTTAGAGTGCATGCACAAGGAATACAAATATGAGAAGAAAAACAACTTAAATTATTGGTAACTACATATATAGATATAAAGAGCATAAATTATATACTTTAATTTTCTTTTTTTTCTCAAGGAAATACTTGCATGATACTTGCAATGTATATTATTGGTGGTTCTCCAAAGTTGGTGGTTTTCCTTTGTCTATTTTTATGTCTAAGGGACCTGTTAAAGAATCTTTCAATTGTTTTTTGGTTAATTAACCTTTACCGCCCATTTAAAATAGATGAACATTCTCTTATTGATTGTTTTGTTGAATACATGATATTATTTTCCAATCATTCTCAATATGACTTTAAATATTGAATTAATTTTGCCTATAAGATCTTCTTGATATCCAACAAAATTTCAAAAGACTACATTTTTTCCATTATTTTTATTTAATATAATATCTCTTTCGGGTATGCAATTAAAATGATAGCTAACTAAAGGGACTAGAAGAGAACCACGTGATTTGCATCCAAATGTCCATACAACATATATACTTGGGGAGAATTGGCTACTTTAATACTAAAAGTGAATAACAAACATACTGTATCTCTCTAGCTCTATATTCTAGATATTTTAGTTTTACCGGTTAATTAGTGGTCACCTAAGTAATTTATCTCTTTTGAAATTGGACTTATAGCCTACACTTTTTTTGTTCATAATTATAAATAATAAATTTTTTTTAAGTTTATTAAATAATCGATGTATCTAATCTATAATAATAGATATATCATTTATTCAATAAATTTAAAAAAAAAATTGTTATATATAATAATGATTGAATGATGTATATTATTTGGTCAACCACCTCTTTGGTTCCGTTGATGCGTTCTTTGGTTCCGTTCAGTTGATGCGCTATTTGCACTCTTTTGGAAGACATATGGGCATATCCAAAATTGCAGCAAAGATTCTTCAAACTGACCTTTATTGACAAATTCTTTTTAGAGATTTTCATATTTTTACCACGAAATGTGACCGGTACCAGAACAATGGAATTATTTCGAGAAAAGATGAAATGCTATTGAAAAACATCTTGGAAGTGGAAATCTTTGACGTCTTGAGAATATATTTTATGGGTCATTTTCCATCTTAAATGGAAAACAAGTTCATTCTAGTTGTTGTTGACTACATGTCGAAGTGGATTGAGGTGGTTGTTTCTCCTACTAATGCTCCGGTAGTAACGACGATGTTCAAAAATATCATCTTTCCGAGATTCGGGGTCCCTAGACTTGTTATAAGTGGTGGCGGGTCTCACTTCATATTAAAAGCATTTGAAAAATTGTTAAAGAAATATGTAGTGAAACACAAAGTTGCTACCCCTTATCATCTGCAAATCAACGGACATGTGAAAATCTCTAATAAAGAGATAAAGAAAATCCTTGAGAAAAAGGTTTCCACCTCAAGAAAGGACTAGTCTTCAAAGCTAAATGATGCACTCTGAGCCTATAGGACAGCCTATAAAATACTCATATGAACTACACACTTTAATCTTGTCTATGAAAAGTCATGTCACCTTTCGGTAGAGCTAGAGCATAAAGTCTATTGGATCATTAAGGCCCTAAACATGGAGATTAGCACTGTCAAAGAGAATAGAATGTTGGACTTACATGAGTTGGAAGAACTGAGGTTTGATATGTATGAGAATGCCCTGATTTACAAAGAAAGGACCAAAAAGTGGCATGACATGCACATCATAAAGAGATAATTTAATGAGGGAGAACTAGTACTACTATTAATTCTGGGATAGTATTATTACCAAGGAAGCTTCGCTCCAGATGGTCGGGACCTTTTGAGGTAACCCGAGTAAGCGAATATAGTGCAGTAGAAGTATGAAGTAAGTCCACTAGAAAATTCTTGATAAATGGACAAAGGTTAAAACATTATCATCCAATATATAACATAGGATACATCATTACTTACGCCTTAGAAGTTCCCCCTAAGGCCTGAGCTTTAAAAAATGTCGAGCTACCGACGTACTGTCTGGGAGGCAACCCACATGTTTATATTTGTAAGTTTTTCTTGTTTCGCTAATAAAAGCGAATCAATCTTAGTAAAGGATGGGCGTCTAATAGGCCAATTAAGTGAAAAGAGTGATCTATGCATTAACAACCGTCCATATATAAAAAGCAAAGTTTAAACAACATGACGGTTGAAACGTCATGACAATGACGGGCATCCACTCATTTCAAAATATTGACGGTTGGAACGTCACAACCATGACGCCCGCCAGGATGTCAAGGTCGTGTTTGGCTGTACCACTTCACATACTTTCCCATTAAATCATTTTTAATCCCATTTAATCTCTTTAAATCCCACTCATGCCAAATTCTGACTTTTCTCCCTCTCATTACCTTAAAAACCCGCACCCATCATCACCATTTTCTCACATTTCAAAACTTCCATCTTCCTCAATACCTTCTCTTCCAACAAAAACTTTATCAAAGCTCTACCTTCAACTTTATTATCACCCATCTCTTACCCAAGTCAAAAGCTGATACCACTATCATCACCACCACCTCCCCTACAACATCTGTCCAACTTCAAAAATGAATCTTTCTCCCATTTTCCATTAAAACCCACATTTGGGTTCACCCACTAAACTCACCCAAAAATCACAAGACTCTGAACATTGACATTCAAAGAGAATCTACTATGTCAAATTTATTAGACTTAAAACTAACAATGTGTATATTTTATAAGTTTTAAGTCTTATAGTATTTAGTTGTATTCTGTCTACACCTCTGATTGTATATCAAGTGTAGTTGTTACCCAAATCTCTTAACTTTTGTTATAGAGTCATAAGTCTCTTGCTTTACTTCTTGAGCATTTGAAGTCTTTAGCTTGTGTGATAGAGAAAGGAAGTCTCAGACTTGTGTGTTTGAGCATGGAAGTCTTAAGTTTGTATGCTTGAGTAAGGAAGTCTTAAACTTGTGTGTTTGAGCAAGGAATTTTTATATTTGTGTGTGTAAGCAAAGAAGTCTCTTGTTTGTTTGCTTGAACATTTGTAATCAGATTTGGTTATAGTGGAAATCCCTTGGAAGTGCAGGGGGATTGGGCTACTCTCAGGTTGTGAGAGGAACCAGGATAATTGTTCGTGTCTCTTGTACTTTTAGCTTACTTGCTTCTGAACTATTTTCCGCTGCTATCATTTGTTTACATCTGAGTCAGATTCTGTTTCAAAATATGATAAAGATATACAAGAGTTTAGACTCCGAGTGACTCAGTTTCAGAATTTGAACTGAAGGTTCAAACTCTGATTAAGATTAATCTGAAGTAGAAGCTGAAAAATAAAAATAAAAGCCAACATAATTCAACCCTCCTTCTTGTGTTTTTCTCACCTTCATTTGGCATCAGAGCAAGGTTTGTGCTAAACACTTAATAATGGTGAAGAAAATATCCTGAGAAAAATACATATTCCTTCATGTCAGGTGAATCTGGATGGAGTACTCCTCGTGGTGATAATAATCATGATCAAAGTACATATGAGAAGAATAATTATATTTCTAAACCTCCAACATTCAGTGGAGACTCTACTGAATTTGAATGGTGGAAGAGCAAGATGTACACTCACTTCATAGGTATTGATGATGAGTTATGGGATATTTACATTGACATTCAAGTCAATAGTGTTGATATAATATCTTATAGAAAATCTCTCACACCTGCTCAGAAGAAGATCTACATAAAATACCACAGAATGAGAGGCATTCTTGTAGATGCTCTGTCTCATTCTTAGTACATAAGGATCATTGACAAATCCAATGCTAAAACTATTTTAAAAACTTTATGTGCTACCTATGAAATTTTGAAACTCTCTTTTGAAATCCTTTTCTCCAAGTTCTCCCTAACTTATTCACCTGATATGCCATAGCTCTCAGAGTTATTCTCCCATTACGATTTACAAGCTTCTTGTTGCTTCAAAGTTATTCTCATTGAACCATGATAATCCTCCATCATTTTGATTCTAAATAAATCTTTGTTAATTTTGACATTGATAGATTCGTTCAATACCATTGCACATCTATACCTGACTATGAATCTCTCTACATCCATACAATCTTTCATAATCGTGTTTTCATCTGCAGAAATACATGTTCCTACTCTAGATGTTAGGAACCTTTGGTTAACTTATCCTTGTTCCTTCTTGAAGGAATTACCACCTCAATTATACCTACATGTTTCTTGAACAAATAATAGATATCTTCCGCCATACATTTGTTTGGTATTTCCGAAAATAAGATTGTTATGATGCTGGAACCTTTGGCAGACTTTTCCTTGTCTCTGAACCCTTGCTCCTTCTCTCTAAAATCCTCCTTGTCCCCACTATCTTTCTCAGAATGAACATTACACCTTTGGAGATATTTTTTTATTCTTCTTTTCCTTGAGATCTTATGCCATTCCATACTGATAATGGTAAATGAATTCGGACTTTTTGGGTTTCGATTAATGAGATTATATTAAAAAAAGATGATGATTTAGGTATTTGGGTATGGAGTTTTTAGGGTATAGTTTGGAAACCTTCTAGAAAGCGATTAAAGTTTCTCTCTCTACATTTCCCTTTTTGCAAACACTTTCTTTGTCTTTAAAATATTCTATCCATGTTACATTTTAAAAAAATCAACCTATTATTCATATACATGATTAATGATCGCTCTACGAAAAAGAATAAAGTGACTTTACTATTTGTACATCTCGAAATTCTCAAAGTCAAGTTATAAGTCACTGAGACCGATCATGGAGAATTAATATGTCGAGTATTTGTAGAGCATGACAAAGTGATGAGTTTGTATAGATGAAATAAGTCGGATCCCAGTCTATAGGGTTATTAGAGACATATTTTTGGACAACATGTATATATCAGCGTAGCGGCTGTGAGTTATATAAAGTGATCAAGAGGATTTTACAGGATAATAATGAGAGCGGCAGACATTATGGCTATCATTTAACATCGAACTTAAGAAGACACTTCTTAATGATCCTAGAGAATGAGATGAGTATAAAAAGGCTTCCCATAGCGGGAAGAAGGACATGGCAACAAGTATCACCTAAATGACAGTGCATTTGTGGTCTCACCTAACTCGCCTCAGGGAGATTATCCAAAAAGTGTTAATCAGGAACATTTGGCGCCCACTGTGGGGCCTCTGTAAAACTTTCCCAGGCTGCAAAAAAAGCATCATTTACACCTCAACAACATGATGTCTGGATCATCTCCCAGCAGGAGTGAGCCTCGAACTCCACCATACATGGCTCAACTTTTGAAAATTATGGAAAACCTGCGCCAACACAAAGAATCCTTGCAGGAGAGTATTCAGACACTTCAACAAAGCACTACAGAAGAGGAGGCAGAAGAGGAAATCATGGATCCTCAACCTCTTTTAGAAGAAATTTGGGGGGGGTCAATTTCCTGAAAATTTCAAACCAACATTTTTGTCGTCCTTTGATTGAAAAAACGATCCCATAAGCATATAATTTCAATTAACAATCAGATGGCGATAATCAGTGCTTTAGACTCTTTAAAGTGCAAACTCATGGAAGAAACATTTAAATACGTAGTCTTATGTTGGTATATGAGATTTCCTAGATTATCCATCACCGTGTACCAGGATCTGACCAGGAAGATGGTGCAACATTTTTCTACCAACAAGCATAGAAAGGTGTCCACCACCAGTCTATTCAACGTCCGTCAGGGTCCCTCTGATTCTCTCAGTGATATATGGCATGATTAAATGAAGAGACAATAAAAGTCTCATCAGAATCAGGAAATGTTCTTAGGAGCCTTCCAGAACGACCTAAAGGACAAACATTTGAATGATTCTTTGGCTCAAAAACCGGCCGCCAACATGAATGAAGTGATGAATAAACAAGAATGTTGTATTAAGGGTGAAGAAAGAAATATGGAGAAGAGATCCCAAGATGCTAAGAATAATATCCAACCTAGGCATGACGAACCCCCACCCATAAGGGATCACCACATGCATGAGTTGAGGAACGGATCGACAATGAAGCCTTCTCGAGGCCATACGACAACTTCACCTAGAGCTTTACTCCGCTCAATATAAAATGCGTGGATATCTCATGCAAAGTGTACCATCCCAAATTAATATTAGAACACAATTGAGGGCCAACGCCATAAAAGAAAGAAACGAGAATTCTTGGTGTGCTTATCATCGATTGAGAGGCCATCATATATAATATTCTCATTAGCTAAAAAACAAAATTGAGATTCTGATCCAAAGAGGTCGGTTTCTATCATACGTGAAAGATATCGAAGGAGCTGTAGGAAAGAGAGATCCTTCTCTAAGACACCCCAAATCAGAGAATCTATCCACTAAGAAGGGAAAGAGTACCGATGAGGTACGAAAAACCAGAGTAGCACGCCACACACTTAATACCATCTCAGGAGGTTTTTTTGGGGGAGGTGAAACAAGCTCTGCTAGAAAGAGATACGCTCGATCAGTAATGCATGTCTTCAAGAAGCTGTTTTCAAAGGAGAAAGGAAGACACGTCGCTATTAGCTTTTCAAGATGGGATTCAGAAGGTATACTGGTGCATGAGAATGGCCCAAAGGTCATAAAATTACAAAACCATGATTGGAGCATTAAGAGAGTGTTAATTGATCTAAGTATTTTTTTCTTATATATTATATCGGGAGGCCTTCAAAGGCATGAACATGGATACATCTGAGTTGCTACCTTTTAAAGGTACCCTGGTAGTTTTCTCCAAGGAACATGTCCAAGTACTGGGGCACTTGCCCATCATGACTATTTTTGGGAGTGAAGACAATTCCAAAGGCATTAAAGATAATCGATAGTAAATGCATATTCACCATAGAACATCATCATCGGAAGACTAACATTCAACTCTCTGGCAGATGCTTTGTCCACTCTTTATCTCACCATGAATTAACCTTTAGACGAAGAGTGTATTGGGGAAATTAAAGGTGATAAGGGATTATCCAAGAAATGCTACAAGGATAGTCTGAAGCTGGAGAAGAAGGCCCAACCAGATCATCCCATAACTAAAAGTCCTTTCAAAGTGAACCTGGTCGACCTTGACCCTCGGGAGGAACTAGAGGATGATAGCTTAACCTCCGTTGAAGAATTAAAAAAGGTGCAGATTGGTGCTGGAAACTTTCAAGTCACACAGATAGGCTCGGGACTAAATCATAAAGATGAGACAAATATGGTTCGGGACTAACTCATAAATAGGATACAAACATCATAAAGGTATTGAGAGAAAACATCGACCTCTTCGCTTGGAAACCCTCAAACATGCCCAAAATTGACCCTGATATCGCATGCCATCAAATTTCTATTAATCCATCTTCAAAATTTGTAGCGCATAGGAAACTCAAACACGGAGAAGAAACGTGAAAGGTTATCACAAAAGAAGTACAAAAGCTCCAAAAGGTCGGGTTCATCTGGGAAATAAAATATCCTACTTGGTTTTCTAATGGTGTCTCGGTAAAACAGAAATCGGGAAAGTGGTGCATGTGTGTATATTTCACCGACTAATAAAGCTTGCTTGAAGGACCCTTACCCATTGCTACACATAGATGGGCTCATCGATGAGGCATATGGCTTTTGTCTTCTAAACTTCATGGATGCCTATTCGGGTTATAACCAAATAAGTATGGACCCAATGGATGCTACCAAAACAACACTCATGACCAACATAAGCAATTATTACTATGAAGTTATGACATTCGGTCTTAAAAACGTTGGGGCTACTTATTAAAGGCTGATGGATATGGTGTTCGCATCACCGATGGGAAGTAATTTGGAAGTATATATTGACGACATGATGATCAAGACCTAGAGGAGAAAGATCATGTAAAATATGTAGAGGAAACATTCAAATCAATAAGGAAATTTGATATGAGACTTAACCTAGATAAATGCACTTTTAGAGTGCAAGCTGGCAAGTTCTTGGGTTTCATGGTGAAACATTGAGGAATAAAGGAGAATCCAGATAAGTGTTGGGCGACTATCAACATGAAAAGCCCGACATCAGTAAAAGAAGTTCAACAACTTACCGGGAGGCTGGCCACCCTATAAGACCCCAATTTTGACCCTAAGATCCCTCATGCAATTCCATCATAAGCATTAGCATTGGGATCATCTCTTGGCATTCTCCTTTCCCCCTTTTCCATTGGGTTTGTTTTGGGAGAGATCACCAAGCACTTTGTGATTATATCATACTTGTATATTATCATTTTTACTAACTAAAATACCAAAAATATGTCTTTGCATTTGCCTAACTCTTTTGTAGGTAGGGCATGATCTCATTGATTCATCAAGATCACATCTAAGGTTGGAGACCCTCATGAACAAAGAGCACAACCAAGAATTGATTCAAGAATGGTTATGAATATCATATATGAGTCCCAATGATCTCTATATGTTAAATTGATCAAGTTTTCTTCAAGAGTTTGAAGGTGATGTGCCTTGGAAACCCTAGTTTGACTGGATATATTGGGTAACTTCTCCAATAAGCTATCTCACCAATTGATCAAATTTCTAAAGGGACCCTTAAAATTTCATCATCTTATGCATATATGATCTACCATGAGCCAATAAAGTCAAGAGAAGTGGAAATTAGCAAGTTGGTTGATGGTGGCTGGCCAAATGGTACATCTGATCAAAACTGGGTCTCCCTAGACCCTATCTCCTACAATTTTCACCATATGAAAATTATTCCAAGATAAAAATTACTCTAAATGAAATTCCAAACAACTTCCATGTTTAGACCTAGAACTATTTTTGCTTGGAAAATCATTTTCTATGTTGAAACATTATAGGTCATTTTGTCTAAACCCTAATTTGAAAGCCAACTTCCCAAGGACATAACTTGCTCAATTTTTATGAGATGAAAGATTTCCAAGTTGAAAAATCAAATTCAATGTGTCTACTTAAACTTTGAGGTTTAGAGTGGGAGATAATTCAACTTTTTTGAGCATGTGATATGAGGTTACATTATAGGTCACTTTTGACCTATACCATTGATCAAGTGATTTTTCCAAACTTCAAAAATGCATAACTCTATCATTTAAAATCCAAATGATATGAAATTGGTGACCATTTTGAAGGTATTTGAGATAGGTACAACTTTTATGAAGACACTTTTCTCATTTGAGGCTCATATAAAAAGTTAAGCAAGGTGGAATATTGAGACATATGGCTTGACACTTAGAAAAATTTTGATATGTCAAAAATTTCCAAACTTCCACCTCAAATTTCTCCAAGTTACAAACTCCAAATGGAAAAGTGTTGAACATGAAAGTTATTCTTCTTAATCTCACCTTTCCAAAGAGCTCAAATTCATTCATTTTGGACAAGGAATGCATAGGCTGCGCATGGCATGAACATGGTGTCATCACTTGGCAAGGTTCAAACTTCAAACATCAATGTGCACTTGCCTTGAAATCCAAGCTTAGTTAAGAGCATCTGATATTCATTTGTGGACCTCAAGCAATCATTTCATGGGCCTATACGCGCCCGTGCACACTTGCATCACTATTTGCCAAATTTGGAAAGTGAATTGGAGTGTGCAATTATCAACCATTTCAGCTATAAATAGAGCTTCAATTGCTCAGAAATTGACACACCTTCACGCCAGCTTTGATCCCCCATCTTAAACCCTCACTTTTCAAAGGATAAGCCTGAAAAATTCTCTTGAATTTGAGCTTGAATTTCCACTGTTTTGAAATTCAATTCTCCAGGAATCCATAGCTTCTTAACCATTCAATCCTTCTCCTGCAAGCAAGTGGAGTGAGACCAAGCACAAGCAAGATCAAAATCAATTGAATCCAGAACTCCATTGAAGGTATTTTCCAGAATTTTTAAACTCTTTGATTCTCTCAAATTCTTGCTCAATTCTATTGATTCTTTGGTTGTCTGAAGTCCTACCAATGTAGGCAAGAAGTTTAAGTTGCTTTGAGGCTAAATCGAAGCAACTCAGTTCATGTACCTCAAATTTCAACTCCATGTATCTCTCAATATACTTGGAGTTGGAGTGAGTGGAGGTCAAATTCGAGCTCAGTGCCATTTTTTCTTTAAGATCATGTCCTTGTTTTTCATTTTGGTGATGGTTCATGGTGGACCAGTCCGGTGAGGTCCACCGGAGAAGATGACCGGAGCTCTGGCTCCGGCGGTGAGTTGGCAAAGCTCTGAACCACATGATCTATTCCTTTTGTTTTAATCCTGAGCGTTGGTTTTGATTACCAAAGTTGCCACGCGCTGACTAAGGTCTATGATGGATAGCGCGCTCCTGGCCACTTGATCTGCCACCTCAATTAATGAGGGAGATCAAGTGGTCCACGTATTTTTGATTTTCTGAATTTTTATTTTAATTGCATTACTTTCAATAATTCATATTAAATTCAATATTGGTCCAAAAAATATGGGACTTTCACACAAAAAATTCAAATATTTTTCTCTTTCATATTCTGAATTAAAATTATTTTTTGGATCATTATTAATATTTTTCATGAATTAATTGATTTTTCATTTGTTTTTAATTGTTTAAAAATATTTTTAAACGTCCAAAAATTATGAAATTTTTTCTCCAAGGTCCTTTGACCTTGTTTGACCTATGATAAATCTCATGGCCATTTCTTTGGTGTTTTGATGAGATTTTAGGAATTGGACAAACCATATTTGATTTAAATGCACAATTTTATTATTTTTAGATGAATAAATGCCAATTATTTTTGTTGACTGCTTGTATTGACTTGTTTGAGTTTGCTTGTTGTTGTTGGGCCTTGGTCAAGGTTGATTTGACTTTGTCAAATTAATATCATTGAATTTAGGGGATTGATGGAATGTACATTCCATCTCCCAAAATGAATGAATGATATTAATTTGGTAAAAGTCCTCCTTTGACCAATTTGTGATTCCATTCATCCCCTTCCCACTTCATCTCATTCCTCTTCTTAATTCATTCATTCCATTTGGCCTATGACATCTCAAAGTCCTAATGCTAGTTGATTGAAAAATTGACATGAGTATGGATGAGATTAGGCCACATCTTTTGCATATTCTTTTTTTGTGTGTGGTATGTTTCATGAGCATAGTCCATTATACTATGTCTCTAACATGCATTAACACCAAAATTATATTGCCCGGCCTTAAATAGTTGTGACTTCTACATAAGTCCAATTACGATTGCTTAACATAGCGCTAAATTTGTGACATAAAAGGCATAAGCATTCTAGTTAGTGAGATTATAAGTCTCCCCTCTTTCATGGTATTGTGTGGAAACCTGGCCTTCTTTCCTTCCTTTGGAAGATGTTTTGGTTCAAGGATCCATGCTTGTGACAAGTGGGTTGAGTGTTCTCCAAAGAATGTCTTGAAAAGAAAAAGCAAAACAAATTAACTTCTAACCTACTAATTACTAACTTTTAATTTCAAGCTTTTACTTTAATGCAATTTACTTTTAGCATTTTATTTCATTTTCCATTGTTCATATCATTCTAATTGTTTATGTTAATGTAATTTTCATTTTGTCCATTTGGACCATATTGTGTGATATATTTTGTTTGTATCTACTTTGCTTATTTGTGTGGTCTTTGACCATTAATGTACATAATAATAACAAAAACCCTAAAACTATTTTGAGTGGACTGTTCGCTTGATCTTGAGCAATTGGACTTAGAATCTACACAACCTCCCTAAGATAATGGACTTGGCCAATGCCAATTTTTTGAAGAACCAAGTGCTTGCAAAGTTGAAAATTCATGTGATACATCTTTGAAGACCTCTTTGAATTCATCTACAACATGATCATTGTGAAGCTGTTATTTTAAACCCGTGACTTGTGGAATTCATCTGTTGCATGGGCTATTTTGAAGAAGATCATGGAATGAATAAGCTTGGATGAGGCCATCTTTATTTGATGTCTTGCTCTTAAAGATAATATAATTGTGCATTTGTGCATTGCTTGATTCTAAGAAGTCCAAGGGAATTCTGGGTTTCTATTGACATTTTTGTCTATTGGATTGCTACCCGCTTGGTTAGATCTTTTCAACTTTAAACTTTTAAATTTGTACATAGGATAGTCTCTTCATCTTCTCCCCATTTCTTTAATTTCAAAATCTCTCCCTCCATTTTTAAAATCTTCTTTGTGTGAACTATTTTTGTTCTAAACTTTGACCATTTTTGCAAAAAAGATAGAAACTTTAGCCTTATGCCATTGCATTTCCAAACTTCTTTTCTTAAATCAAACCTGTAAATAAACTTAACTATACTTGACTTAAACTTTCAAAAATCCAAAAAAAAAACTAACTCATTCAAATCATTTTAGGCCTTTGTGCCTTTCAAACTTAAATTTTGTTAAAATCAATGCATCAACTTTGAAATTTGTATCACGAACTACGAGGTTTTGATCCCTCATTTTTATTTTGGTACGTAGGCACAAGTCCGAAGGTCTTATCAAACACAAAAATATAATTAATGAATTCTTTTCTCATCCCCCCATTCTATTTGTTTGTAAACATCACTTTATACAAAATACATATGCACACAAAAAGGGCTCCCTAGGAGTACCTACGACACTTTGGGTGCTAACACCTTCCCTTTATGTAACCAACCCTCTTACCTGTGATCTCTGAATTTTATTAGTTTTTATTTAAAAACTTCTTACTTTTTGGGTTTTCTTCGTACTTTTTCCCTTTTCCCTTGGAAACAATAAAAGCACGGTGGCGACTCTTGTTATTTGATCTCTAGCTTATCCGTAGCTTGATGATCATGAATTTACCGCTACACACCCTGTCTTGATTTCTGTCTTACACGGACGATAAGTCCATTCACTAATTCGTCGCTTTCAAAGAATCGACAAGTTTTAAATGGATGGAATAATGTGAGAAAGCATTTCTAGAGTTGAAAATTAACCCCTCACACTGTATTTGGAGGTCTCAGACAAGGCTATCAATTATGTATTAGTTCAATATGATGATGAATGTGAAATGTCAGTCAACTTTGTGAGTAAGGTTCTTAAAGGAGAAGAAATTCGTTACCAAAAGATTGAGCGACTAGCTATGGCACTAGTGATTACAGGCCAGAAAACATAGACAATATTTTCAGGGCCATGCAATTCTTGTCAAGACAAACTACCCCATAAAGCAAATTCTGAAGAAGCAAGATTTGGCAGGTAGGATGGTAGCATGAGTTGTAGAACTGTCAGAGTACGACATCATGTTCACATCCAAGAATAGTATAAAATCACAAGTACTAGTGAATTTTCTAATAGAATTGAGTCCCCCCACTCCAGAAGAATCATCTGAGTAGTGGGTACTTTCAGTAGACGGTGTAACACCCGAGGCCGAAGAGGGAAGATAGTGGTCTACCAATTTACATCGGAATGCTAGGGATCCTAAGGCTGTGCATGTATGGAACTACATGGTTGAAGGAAGACTTATATGGATTGATTGGTACTACCTATACCAATAAGATGAATTTTCTTTTTGGTAGTCTAACAAATAAGAACTCCATAGTTAGACGTGTTTGACTTGGAGTAGTATTTGGATGAGTGACCTTCTGGGAAAAATTTCGGTAAGCGTGTGAGTGAGCATAAAACATGTTGAAAAGACATGTATTAGTCTGTGAGGTCAATTGATAATCTTGAAAATAGTCTGGGGTGTTACAAATGGCTCATCCAATCTCAAAGGTAGTATAGTATAAATAGTGCTAGAGGGATCATGGAAGTTAGTATTAAAGCAATTTCTCTGCTTTAGTTTCCATGCCAGAAATAATCAAGTAGAGTATGAGGCCATGATCTTCGATTTAAGATTAGCTAAAGAAGTCAGAGTTGTCCATTTAGTGGTTCACACCGATTCACAATTAATCGTAAACCAAATCAAGGAGACTATCAAACAAAATATACAATGTTACTTAAGCATCTATAATGGACTCTAAAACTAACCAAAGGTTTCACGAAATTTTAAATATAACACATCCGTCAGGAAGAAAGTGTCAAAGCCGATTTGCTAGCTCAGTTAGCCAGCATTAAAGTGTTAGACGAAGACAATGATCTAAAGGGGGGGGGGGGGGAGAATTTATCACTATAAAATTTTATGTAATTAAAACTTTTATTTTGAAAATATTTACTATAGCAAGCGGAAGCAATTCCAAATCAACACTCGTCTATCCCGAATAACTATCGGAAGAATTAAGTATTTGTTTAAAATGTAACAAAACATATATTAATGATGAGAAAGTGAATCAATATGTTTTATAAAATACATTTGAACTAAATCACACAATGATAATAAATTTCCATCAAAATAGAAAAATAAAATTGATAAAGACAATTTATCTAATACTTAGTATGCAAACAAATTATCAAACTCTTCGTGTGCAATAAACACCAAGCATATTTTCCTTTATGCTGGTAGTATGAAAATCCAATTGGAATTGTTTAGATTATAATTGTCTTTAAAATATAGTTTTAGAAACTTCAACACAACCTAAAATTTTCAGCTAAACAATTTGACACTAAATATATTATCAAAATGTAAACAAAGTGAGATATATATATATATATATATATATATATATATATATATATATATATATATATATATATATATATATATATATATATATATATATATATAGAGAGAGAGAGAGAGAGAGAGAGCGCATTAATATTTGTTTAGGCAGTTCTCCAATTGTCCTTACTATGGGGACATTTTTCCCCAATTCCAAATAGAATTTAGATGTGTGTAATTGACCTTTGCAAGTGTATTTTATAAGAGAAAAAGTAGAAATCTAAACCCACAAATCCTATGTTTGATGTTGATCCTAACTTCTTCTCTCCCCTTGATCTTAAGCAAGATCAAGTGACCCAAGACTTACAAGTCGATCCTTTGGTTACCGCTAGTCCTTTGACAGAACCCATGTTCTTCAAAGCTTTCACTCGGCTGAACCTCTGATGTGAAATCTTATACAAAACCCTAAAATAAACCCTTGATCTTGCAGGAAAAACCCTAACTGATTTTAACAAAGATACCCCCAAAGAATACTTAATCCAATTATGATTGCAACAATCCTATGTTGAACCTTATCAATCTATTCTAGATGGCAATCAACGAAAATGATTATGTGTAATTGTTGAATGTATGAAGAAAAATATTGAAGATAAAGAGAAAATTCTTTGTATATTCTTGGTTTCGATTATGAGAAATGATCCGTGAATGCATATTTATGTGTGTGTGTGTGTATGTATAGAAAAAATAATAGATAAAACATATTTTTTGTCAAAATTACAAGTTAAAAAAATTGAACTGAATGTATTAACTCCAAATTCAAATGAGTTAATATATAGGGCCTAGGAGTTGATACATTTACTCAACCTATCAATACATTAAGGGTAGGGAAGTTTGTTTGAAAAAATTCTTCACCATGAGTCAACTCTAAACATGGAAGAGTCCTGTTATGTATCGACCCACATCAGTAATGTATTGATACATTAAAGCCAACACATTTTCTATAAAAAAGACTTTTAGTTGGAGTCGAGTCCAAACACCAATGAATTGACTCATTCAATCTTTTTATCTGTTGGTTCTAAGTGTTGGCAACAATTTTGGTAAAACAAAGAGTGTTCACAAGATGTTGCATGTGATGTCTTAACTTAAGATATCTATGTACCTGCTAGAGTTTAAAAAACATAATTATGCAGGATTGTTTCAGGATGTCATACACAATGTCATGGCATCTGATATTTTGTACCTGCTGGAAATTATAAATGAAATTATGCAGGATTGTTCCAGGATGTCAGACCCGGTGTCATGACATCCTATACACAGAACATTCAGGGAGAATGTTATGTGTTTTGTGATTGCATATTTAATGGCAATCTATGTATGATTGAAGATCTGATTTGCAGGCGCATTCAATCATTGATTACAACCTGATTTACTTATTTTCCAAGGAGATCTAACCAGCTGTCATGAGAAGATTTAATTGGAACATAGTTTTAGGGTTTTCAAGATGTCCAAGCCCAGCTGAATGCTTCTATAAATAGGACATGGAAAACCTGATTTGTTACACAACCAATACTGAGCGAAATATTGAGAGAATATAAGGGTTTGTGTCTTGTCTAGTCGTGAGACTTGTAAGCCATTTAATTCATCCATAGATGATTGAATTGGTCTGATTTGTGGGTTGTAAATTGTCACTCTAAGCTTATAAGCAAGAGTGTGTGTCTACTTGATCAAAGCTGTTAAGCAAGATCAAGTGTGTGTCTACTTGATCAAAGCTGTTAAGCAAGATCAAGGGTGTGTCTACTTGATCAAAGCTGTTAGGCAAGATCAAGTGTGTGTCTACTTGATTGAAGATCAAGTGTGTGTAATTGAAAAGTGTTTTCTTTTCACAGGGAATTGTTGTTTAGAATTACAGGTGTGATTGAAGGGAAGTGAGTGGGTTCTCATATCTAAGAGTGCTTAGGTAGAAGTCGCACAGGTAGAGATTAGGTGAGAAAGATTGTAACTTGTTGAAGTGTACGGAGAGTCTTTGAACTGATTCTATTTAGTGGATTTCCTTCCTGGCTTGGTAGCCCCCAGATGTAGGTGAGTTGGACCGAACTGGGTTAACAATTACTTGTGTCTCTTGCATTACTATTCTTTATCTTTATCCTGTTTGTATTACTCAGATATTAGTGTCGTGACATTACCTTCGACATCTCATATTTGATACCAGAATTTCATTATCGACCCGTCCACCTTATGTATCAATACATTTATGCTAGAACTAATTTCTTTAAACACTCATTCAGTATGTATCGATACATAACAAGAATGTATCTACCCATTGATATGTTTTTCATGAAAAATTATAAGTTTGACTTGTAATGACCTAACTAATATGATTTTAAATGTCATAATATGATAATGCACATCTAGACATAGACAACAAGATACAATATACACAAATACTAAGTGTCATAGTTTTAACATCATTCAAAACATATCTAAGAGGATAGTGCACTCACATACTCCCACCTTTTGATTTTTGAAACATACAAAGCATTTGGTATCCATAGCTCCCCCTGAATATGTGTGTTAGACCTTGCACTTCTCCCCCTTTGACAACATCAAAAAAAGATAATGATATAAACATGAGAAGTAACAATGAAAATGCACAACAATATATAAATCACTCAGAGGCGTTGCAAATATTAACCAAGTCAACTATAACGTGCACTCACATAGAATAGTGCCAAATTGAAACAAAGCATAAACATAAATATACAAACAAACAGACAAAACAAATGAAATTCATAACATAATTGTTAGAAGGTTACAATAGAATGACATAATAAAACTAAAGACATGAAAACATAAATGCATGCATAAGAAACATCGTCTACAAGGAAGCTCAACTAACGATCACAACCATGACCTTGACCTCTACCCTGGAACCATGCTGCACCCTCGACTTCATACTCAGAATCCCATGAATCACACATATCCCAATAAAATGAAAGATAGTGATGGTGATATTCATTTTGATAAAGAATTATGTCACGGATTCCAGTTTGATTTTTAGCATGGTTGGAAGCCATGTTTTGACGAATCTCATTAAATTGCTCTATATCATATGAGGCAAAACTGTGAAAATTGTTTTCCTGGGCTGTTAGATGTTCATGAACCTCTATGAAACGCTCCGCTTAAGCAACTTCAAACTTATCACACCTACGTGACTCCTATTCGTGGCACTTGCGTTGCTCAACACACATGTTCTCGGACAAGGTAAGAATAGATGATTCGTCACTAGTTAAGCCAACACCATAGTAGTTTCAGTAAGTAGTTCCATTTTGAGTCCACGAGTTCTGTTGCCACTGACTCCATCCCTGGAGGTTTTCATGTTCAACTACACCATGTTTCCAATCATTATCATCATCAAGGTGAGTGTCAACCATGTCTGCATCCATATGTGGAGCTTGTTCTTCTACTTTTTGTTCATTAATACCAAACTCAGTCGGATTATCATAACTATATATGACCTTACCAGATCTCTTCATCTTATAGTAGTAAACCTTGAGATCATCATCCCAATAATATCCCATGTGTTTCGTTATGCTTAAGTTAAATTCTTGAGCTTGTCCAGGAGATATGTTCTGAAGATTTGCCACGCCAATGCAGGAGTGTTTCAGAATCTTCACAATCTTCGAGACATAATATAAGGAGGACCCTCTGTTACATTCTTTAAAAAACATTATAGAAACAAAGTAGTTTGGCCAATATATGGGAACTTTATGTTGAAGAAGATACATTAGATGAACTTCAGCTATGTCAATTCAATAATGACCACCCTTTCTTAGACGTAATACGTGAGTCATTATCCAATGAAGAATATGCAGATTTCTCTTCAAGTTGCCCGTTGATACTTGAGCCATGTTGTCTTCTGGCCTGGGGGCTTTGAGACAATAATTTAGGTAACCTCTCAAATCAAAACTAGGAAAGAAATAATGACCAGTAACAATAGAGAAAGTAGAGAAAAGAGACAAACCAAATACTTATCTTCATGTGTCTTCCATAAAATGATATGAGTGTTTTCCCATCTTAAAACAAAAAGCGCAACCGTCTCTTGACTCTAACCTAACATAAGATCCAAATTAAGTCTTCATTATAATAAGTGGATACTTTTAAACAATTATTGATCTCCTGAAATTCCATCAGGTCAAGAATCTTAGGAATATGTAACTCTCTGAAACGGCAGGATCATACACATGTTGCTTTACCATAATTCTATGTCTAAACTATCTTTAAAAACCAGTAGCACAAGATGGAGGTAATAATGAAAGAGCACCGGCATGTGTTGATGAAGATATGCCATCAACATTTTTCCCTTTGTTCAATTTAGGAGCCATGATTTGCAGGTTTGAAGGTGTGCACACAAGGTGTCTGAGAAAAGGTGTGAAGGAAAATGGCTAGATTTGAAGTGAGATTGAATAACCAACTATCTAACTTAAGATAAATAGTTCACATAAATTAGAAGATAATAGATGAAGATAATGGGTTTTTGAAAATAGAAGTAATGGGATTTTATGGGGAAATTTGAAATGATGAGAAGTAAAAAGGTTTTTCTAGGAAAGGAGAAAGTTTGACCTAGGTTAGCTTGGGAAAAGAGGAGAAATTTTAAAAAAAAAGTAAATGAGGGATTAAGACTAGGATTAAGGTTTGACGCATGAAGGGAGAGAAGAAAAGTGATTGGTGGATGTGCATGGGCAAACCCATGGGCCTTGGAGTCGACTTCAGAAGTTTAAAAAAAAATACAAATTCATGAATGTATCAACTCATCTGTGATTGGAGTCAATACATACTGAAGATAAAAATGAGTTTAACTTGAATGTATCGACTCACCCGAGAATTGAGTCGATACATACTGACCATGGAAAGAGAGAATTTTAAATTTTAAGTAATGTATCGACTCATACTATCTTAGAGTCGATACAAACTATAAATGTATTGACCCTTACTTTTATCCTTCTTAAGTTGTGGACAATCCGACTTATAATGTCCGACTTTTCCACAATTAAAATATGAACCTTTGGACTTTCCTTACTTATTTTCATCTTTCATTAAGGAGTTAACTTGTCTTCTAAAGTTGAGGAGATTGTTCTCGCAGTGCTTTACTCCATTTCTCTTAATGTATTTATGATACCGTTTAACAAACAACCCCATTTCTTCATCATCCGACTTCTCTTGATCACTAGTCCCACTTTTATCATGCTCTTTTGTTGAGGACTTAGAACTAGAAGCCATAAGAGCAATTGACTTCTTTTCCACCTCCTTGTCCTTGCTCTTTTCTTTCTTAATATTCTTCTCATGCTTCTCTAACACAAATTAGCTCTTTCTCATGTTCTTCAAGTTTGCCAAACAAAGTAGTAATGTCTAATGTCAATAGGTTGTTAGCTTCCTTGACGGCAATGACCTTAGGTTGCCATTCCCTATTAAGACATCTCAAAATTTTCTTAGTATCAATTTCGTTGGAAATAGGCTTACCAAGTGCATTCAAATGATTTATAAGATGAGTGAACCTCTTTTTCATATCAGCAATGGTTTCACCATGCTTCATATGAAAGAGCTCAAACTCTTGGTGTAAAGTATTGATTCTAGCTTGTTTGATCTCATTTATACTCTCATTGGCAAATTATAATGAGTCCCACATAGCTTTAGCAGTTTCAAAATGAAAAACATTGTAATATTCATCAACTCCTAAAGTAGATATTAGAATAGTCCTTGCTTTCCAATCACAAGAATACTTTTTCTCATCATCTGCATTCCATTATGCTTTCGGTTTAGGTATAACAACACCATCCTCATTGGTCATAGTAATTTAAAATGTACCATTTTTGATGGCGTTTTATAATTGCTATCAATAGAATTGATATGGATACGCATAAAATCCTTCCAATAACCATACTTTTCAGCATTAAAAACATGCGCTTTGTTATACGCCCCTTCAGGGCCGGAAGCCATAATCTAATATTCGAATTTGAAGCACAAGATAAACTAGTGCTCCTGAAGCGACTTGTTAGATGAAGGCAACAATTTAGAGGGGGTGAATAGATCACTATAAAATTTTCTTTAATTAAAAATTCTATTTTTAAAATATTTACTATGGCAAGCGGAAGCAATTCTGGATCGACACTCATCTATCCCGAACCGTTATCAGAAGAATCAAATCTGCACTTAAATCATAACAAAAAGTATACTAATGATGAGAAAGTGAATCAATATGTTTTACAAAATACGTTTAAACTATATCATACAATGATAATCAATTTCTACTGAATAGAAAACTAAAATTGATAAAGACAATATATCGAACACTTAGTGTGCAAACGATTTATCAAACACTTGGTGTGCAATAAACACCAAGCTTATTTCCCTTTATGTTGATAGTATAAAAATCCAATTGCAATTGTTTAGAGTAAAATTGTCTTACAAAAACAGTTTTAGAAACTTTAACACAACCAAAAATGTTCAACTAAACAAAATGCACACTAAATGTATTATTAAAATGTAAATAGAGTAAGAGAGAGAAATATATATATATATATATATATATATAGAGAGAGAGAGAGAGAGAACATCCAAATTTATTTAGGCAGTTTCCCAGTTGTCCACAACATGGGTGCATCTTCCCACAATTCCAAATAGAATTGAGATATATGTAATTAACCTTTCCAAGTGTAGTTTACAAGAGAAAAGAAGTAATCCAAACCCCCAAACCCTATGTTTTATGTTGAACCTAACTTCTTATCTCCCCTTGATCTTTAGCAAGATCAAGTGACCAAAGACTTCCAAGTCGATCCTCCGGTTACCGTTATTCCTTTGGCAGAACTTCCGTTCTTCAAAACTTTCACTCGGTTGAATCCTCGCTGGAAAATGTTGTACAAAACCCCCAGGTCAAACTTTGATCTTGGAGTAAAAACCCTAATTGGTTTTATCAAAGAAACCCACAAAGAATACTCAACCTAATTATGATTACAACAATCTTAAATCGGGCCTGATCAATCTATTCTAGATGGCAACCAACTAAATTGATTATGTGTAATTGTTGAATGTATGGAGAAAAATATTGAAGATGAAGAGAAAATTCTTTGTATATTCTTGGTTTGGATTATTAGAAATGATGCATGAATGCATATTTAAATATGTGTGTATGTGTAGAAAAAATAATGGACAAAACATATTTTTAGTAAAAAATTACAAGTTGAAAAAATTGAACTGAATGTACTGACTCCAAATTTGAATGAGTCAACACATAAGGCCTAGGAATCGATACATTCACTCAGCGTATCGATACATTGAGGGTAGATAACAAGATCCAATGCACACAAATACTAAGTATCCTAGTTTTGACATCATTCAAAACATATCGAAGAGGATAGTGCACTCACATACTCCCCCTTTTTTATGATGGCAAAATACACGAAGCATTTTGTATCTTGATCATAGCTCCCCATGGATATCTGCAGTAGACTTTGCACTTCCCCCCCTTTGACAACATCAAAAAGAGACAAAGATATTAGCGTGATAAGTAACAATGAAAATACAAAACATCATATAAATCACTGAAAGGTATTGCAAAAATTAACCGAATAAACTATAATATGCACTCACATAGAATATCGTCAAATTGAAACAAAGCATAAACATAAATAGACAACCAAACAAACAAAATTGATGAAATTCATAACATAATTGTCAGAAGGTTACAACAGAATAACATAATAAAACTAAAGACATGAAAACATAAATAAATACATAAGAAACATTGTGTGTTGAGTATTTGCACGAGATTTTATGGTCGTATCACACCACTCCCCATTCAACCACTAAGGAAACTCCCTTTCGAATGGTATATGGGGTTGACGCAATAATACCAATAGAAAGTTCACAGCAAAACTGAGAATGTCCTAGAGTTTCAATACTAGAGTCTGTTTAAGAAGCTTTCAGGAGGGCAACCTGGTTTTAAAGAGGGTTATCAATACAAAGAATAAAGTAAAGCTCTCCATAAACTGGGAAGGTCCTTAATGAATCCAGAAAAATCTGAATAATGGAGCTTATAAGCTTGAAAGCTCGGAAGAAGTGAAAATACCAAAGGCTTGGAATGTTGACAGCCTAAGATTTTATTATAGTTAAAATTATATAACATTCTTATTAAATAAAATGGCAGGAAACATTATTTTACCTTGCAAGGGCAAGGGTTTTTAACGAGGCACCCTTAGTTCATATTAATGTGTGTCAGTTTTCAAAGGTAGCAAACCAGACTAGTCTTAGCAACGATGAGTATGTCTGACATTTCCGACCTCTGGAAAATCAATTAAGTGAATTAAAACCTCAGTATGGATTATGTTAATTAAAACCTCCGACCAAATTTAAAATCCAAGTAAATTTAAACCTCTGGTAAATCGGTTAAGTAAATTGAAACCTCTTATCGGGTTATGTTAATTAAAACCTCTGACCAAATTTAAAGTCCAAGTAAATTGAAACCTTTGACCGTGTTAAGTAAATTGAAACCTCTGACTAAGTTATGTTAATTAAAAAATCCTACCAAATTTAAAGTCCAATTAAATTGAAACCTCTAGCAAATCAGTTAAGCAAATTGAAACCTATAACGGGTTATGTTAATCAAAACCTCTGACCAAATTTAAAGTCTAATTAAACTTAAACCTCTTGAAAATAGGTTAAGTAAATTGAAACTTTTGACCGGGTTATGCTAATTAGAACCTCTGACCAAATTTAAATTCCAATTAAATTTAAACCTCTGGAAAATTGATTAAGTAAATTGAAACCTCTGACCGGGTTATGTTAATTAAAACCTCTAACCAAATTTAAAGCCCAAGTAAATTGAAACCTCTGGAAAATCAGTTAAGTAAATTGAAACCTCTGACCGTGTTATGTTAATCAAAACCTCTAACCAAATTTAAAAACACCAAGTAAATCAAAACCTCTGGAAAATTGATTAAGTAAATTGAAGCCTCTGACGGAGTTATGTTAATTAAACCTTTGACCAAATTTAAAATCCAAGTAAATTGAAACCTCTGGCAAGTCGTTCAAGTAAATAAAAACTCTTGGCCGATTATGTTAATTAAACACCGCTTACCGAATCAAAAGTCTAAGATAACAATAAACCTTAGAAAATACTCTAAGCTAACAAAAAGGTCCAAGTTAATTAAAATCGCTGACATGTCAATTAGTTCACGTGCCGACATGTCAATTAGTTCACTTAAGGTCTATGATTTAATTGAAGGAAAACGAGTTGATATACTTTAGGGGAGATTCCAAATACATACCACTAAAATATAAACATGGATAACTTAAGATATGTCAAGGATCAGGGAGCAATGATGATAAAATAATAATAATATTCCCAAAAATGCCTCAGATGGGCTTACACATTATACTGGAAATAAAAAGGATATTATCCAAACATTACAAAGAATGCATCATTATAGATGGCTAACAATAAAAACAAACAAACTTAAACAGTGTGTTGTTCATACTCTTGAACTTCGGGGGTCAGATTGTTGGTCGTCGCATCCTTAGAAACCTCGGCTTTAGGAGAAGCTTCCTCCATATCTACAAGACGTCCATCCACCATAGTCTTGAAGAAATCCATCTCGGACACATCGAGGTCAGGTTTGAGGCATAACGCTTGAGCTTTAGCTCTATAAAAAGCCTAATCGCCAGCTGAAAGCAGGTCTACCTAGGCCTATTGCAAGGATTTCTTTAGTGTGTCATTATGCCTTCGAGCCCGTTTGACATCTTGGATCAAGCCGAATGTGGTTGTTTCAAGTTCCAAACATTTAGATTTCACGGTTTATTTCTATTTCTTCACTTCCAACAATTGTTTGTTCAGATCTTCCACCTTCTCAGTATGAACCTTAAGGTTATTCTTTAATTGGTTATATCCTTAGCAATACAGATTGCATTCTTCTCATAGGCATCACCGACTTCAAACAATCCTTAGGTCATAACAACACACCTCATCATGTAGGCCCTAATATTTCGGGTTAGTTATTAAACACCTGTAGTTTTCACCTTATTAGCGTCCTGAGTCGCATCCAGACGATCATAAAGATACTTCAGGCCATCAAAGCGGTTGGACCAAAACTTGAATTCGGTTGACAAATTAGATTTGGGCTTAGCACCGGAATCCCACACCAAGGTGGTGACTGCCAAGTCGGCATGACTTACTAGGTCACCCAACAGAGTTTTCATCCTCTTAAGAGAATTAGGTTTTGATCCTCCAGGAGGGGAAATAGAGGAATTATGGGGCTCTGAAATACTTAGGGTTGCTTTCTCAGCATCTGCTTTCTTTCTCTTAAGGGCCCGGGTCTGGATGCCGATAAGTCGGTCCTAGAGGCAAATTATTCTCCCCGCATCGCCCTCGTTTCAACCATTAACTTCTTTTGTTCCGTCAACTTGAGGTTTTTCATTTCATCTGAAAAGAGAATGAGAGGCTAATATGGGAGAAATTAAATAAAGAGATCGTTAGAGTATAACAAGAGACATATAAGCATTACCTAGAAAGTTAGAGATTTATTCCGGATCATTAGCCATGATTAGTAAATCCTTGACCTTTACTATCCATAAGGCATCTAGGATAGATAAAGCTCGTATTTCTAGAGCGTATAGCTTGTCATAATCAAATTCGAACACCGACAACGAGTTATTCGTCTAGTAAATCGGGAAGCGAAGATCCCCATCCAACGCATACATAACTTGGATACATCTTTTCTCACTTTTTACTCGAAGAAAATGATCTTTGAAGCCTTTGTAAATGGTAGTATGAGCCTGGAGGAAACTTTTCACTAGGATCCAACTAAGGGAAACCCAACCTTTTTTGTCTGCTCCTTTCAGCTCAAAGAAAGAGAAGAAGAAACCTAAAGTAGGGATTATGTTCACTACCTCATAAACAAGTTCAAAAGCTTTAATAAAAACCCAACCATTTGGGCGTAGTTGAAAAGGGACGATGTTTAAGGTTTTAAGGAGATCATATTCAAAATCAGTAAAAGAGATACAGATCTTAAAATTCTCGATCACCCCTGAATAAAAATAAAAATATTCGTCTGATACTCCCCTTGGTCGAGTGATGAAAACTCTTTCACCAACCACACAAGGTTTCAACACAACATCTTCTTGAAGAAATCTCTATGTTAGATCAGAGTTTTGGAATGTAGTTGTCGTCAAGTGTGTTGTGGTCATAACTTAGGACTTCCTTGTCAATAAAAGATCCCGTCATCTCCATCAAAATGCCCATAGAACCTGACGACGAAGATTCTGAATCAATTTCACTACAAGGTGAAAAAATGTCACAACAATCTTCCTTAATAATTTGATCAAATCCTACTTGCCCCCCAGATGACCCTCACAATCTCTCATGCATTCAACCCAAAGTTTCCTTCTCTCTCGGGCATTGAGGGAATTCGATATATTTTCTGAATCATCACACTCACGTATTATAACCATGATAAATGAATAAAGTAAGAGTAAGTAAGGCAAATAAGTAATACCCGAGACCTGTGTTTCCAAAAGCGATTCGCAAAAAATGCAAAAACCTAGTCAACAGGCCTTGAATAAAAGAAACAAGGGTCGAATACAATGAGCAAGGGGGTAAAAAGGGTAGAGTTTATGGAAATAGATTTTACAACGGTCAGGAAACTCTATCGAACTAGGGTCATGATAGCAATTGTATTCCCCATAAAAGTCATCATGACAAGGAGAGAGAAGAAATGTGACAAGACGATCATCATTATTACTCTTTAAAAAACCCACTCACATACGTTAGCGGACCATAAAGGTGACAGTGAGGCGGAAATAAGACCCAATTAAAGAAGAATAGAATTCTAGGATTCTCTATCGAACACTTCATCCAGTTGGGCCTCGTGATTAGGGGCTTATATACATCTCGAAATTCTCAAAGTCGAGTTATAAGTCACTATGGTCGATCATGGAGAGTCAATATGCCGAGTATCTGTAGAGAATGACAAAGTGCAGAGTT
Organism: Lathyrus oleraceus; assembly: GCF_024323335.1. Lineage (NCBI taxonomy): Eukaryota > Viridiplantae > Streptophyta > Magnoliopsida > Fabales > Fabaceae > Lathyrus > Lathyrus oleraceus. The sequence goes on along the minus strand of NC_066585.1, from coordinate 142,406,772 downwards.
GCTATAAATGAAACAAGTTGGAGCCCCGACTCTGGGTTTATTAGAGACATATTTTTGGACAACATGTATAGATCGGTGTAACGACTATTGGGTAGTTCCAAGGTTTCATGAGAGTTACAAGTGATCAAAGATGTTACATGATAATAATGAGAGCGACATACATTATGGCTATCATTTAACATGGAACTTGACACATTATGACTATCATTTAACATGGAACTTGAGGAGACACTTCTTAATGATCCTAGAGAATGGAACGAATATAAAAATGATTCCCACAAAGAAAAGAAGGACAAAGCAACAAGTATCATATAAATTACAATACATTTGTGGTCTCACCTGATTCGTCCCAGAGAGATTATTCAAAAAAATGTTTATAAAAAACAATAACCATTTCATTTTGATGATTTTAGTATCATTAAAAAATATGTAAATTATTAAAATAAATTATTTAGATGTGAGATAATATTTGATTATGAGAGTAATATTAGCAAAGTCATAAAAATTAATCAAATTTATAAGTAGCAAATTTTAGTCTTTTATCGGCTCAATACTCCCTTGTTGGTCCCAAATTTTTAATAATATTACTACATTTATAAACATTGTCAATGTTCAAAAAACACAAGAGTAATACAAGAAATTGCAATTAATTTATACTTATATAGAATCTTTTCAAAAAGTTTATCATAAGCACTAAAATTTGATGATGATTGCATACCTGCCGCCAAATATATGAGTGTACGTAAACCATTGCTAATCGAGTGCTTACCACAGTGAACCATTGACTTGTCACTGACCATATTAATTTATGATAAACTCTATGCTAATTAAGCTCCACAAAACATTATGGTCAATCCACTTGATTAATTAAATAAATACAAATCTCAAACTCCAAAGAGACATCTTATCCATGCAATGCCTATTATCAAAATTGGCCATGAATTAATTCGAGTTAATTTGTTCGTTGTCAACTCTAGGCAAAAACCCAAAGTAAAATAATGCATTATTATTGTAGAAAATTTACACAAAAAGAAATACAAACAGACAACAATTTTTTTTAATGAAAAAATCAATTCCCTTAAAAATTATATAGGTCCATTTGTTTTGATTTTTTTAAAAAATGATTTTTATAATGTTATATATTTTAATATAAAAAAGATTTACAATTTTTTTCATAAATATTTTAAATAAAAATTTGATTTGAATAGTTATTCTTAAAATATTATTACAGATATTTCATCATTTTATCGAAAAAAATTTTATATCAAAATTTCAAAAAGTTATTTAATTTTGAAACTATTTCAAATAGATTTTCATAAAAGTTATTTTTGAGATACGAAAAAATTATGATTTTAACTATATTTTAATTTTTAATAATATATATTTATGTTATACAACGAATAATTTAATCTTTTAATTTATTAATAAATTAAAAAAATTTATAATATTTTGAAAAATATTTTTATAAAATTCATTTTCAAAAATATCAAAAAAAATATATATTTTTAAAATTAAAACAAAGTGATCCTATATCTATAAAATTAAAGACAACATTATTGATTATATCTATAGATTATAATTATATGTCAAACATAAATGCATAAAAATCAATTCCCTCTAAATTCTTTTTCCTTTCCTTTACATTCTAATAAGTGATTTTATATATTTCTTCGTAATTTCGTCATTCTAGTCGGACGTCGTGTTGGTTGTCGTCTTATTGCGGCGCTATTTTATTTTTTCGTTTTGGTATAATATTTGTTGGGTTCAGATTGACAGATTAGTTTCGACTTAGTGCATATTCAATCAATAATTTTGACATCGTCAACGCTGCAAACTCTGAGACATGGGTGTTCTGAACATTTTAACATCGTCATATTTGTAGATATTTGTAGGTATTTTGTCGTAATATGTTATTAACATGGATGCTGTGAATTTGTTTTCAGATACAATCTATTCAGTTTATAGCAATTTTGAAAGTATTGATCTTTCTCATGAAAATCGTTAAAAAGTTCACAAATGTCTATTTTTTCACCGAAATTTTCATCCATGTAAATATATTTAAAAAAACGACATTATTAAAGAAGTTGTGTCTGTATTTAAAACTTTAAAAATCTTTAAAATAAACTGCAAAAGTATTAACAAACGAAAGTTATGTATAAAGAAAACATGGAAAAGTGATGTAAAGAGAAAAAAAGGCCATAAATGAAATTAGAATAGACATGAAATTAAGTTTCGTACGCGCGTGTTGGTTTTTCTCCAAATAGTGAGGCCATTGTCACTATCTATTCAATGAAAAATTAAAGATGCATACATGGTTGTGGTATTAATGCCAATGAGCCACGGAAAGAAAATTCATCTTCAAAACAAGTGGAATGCATTATTTTTTCCTCTTCAAAACAAAAGTATATGGAATTAGGTGATTTAAGTTACATCAATGTACGAGAATGGAAAATAAGTGTACAATCTGTGTTGTCGTTGTCAGAGTTTATAGTAAAGTTTTTGTGGCGGAGCTTGGGAAATCCAAACTCTTCAAAAATGTGGTAACATTATTTATGGTGTGTGGTGGTGTAGGCATATGATGTTCAAAATAACTAACTTGAATGAAAGTGATGGAATGCCAATTAGGGGCATTTGGCGGTACCGATCAAGTTGATCAATCTAATGATTCAATTTAAAATGTACGTTTTTATAGTTTAATTAATCTAGACATAAACCAATTCTTTGAAATTCAATGTGGGTTTGTTTTGGGTAAAAACTTTATGGTCTCAAATATGTGAATGTTATAGTGCAGTCTAGGATGGGTGACCGTTTTATAGATCCTTTTTTAGCATCGTCTATTTTGAATAGAATGTAAAAAACCTCAGGAAGCTCGTCCCACTAGAATATGATATTTGTTCTAATGATAATTGAAATTTTATTATTTGGATAACAAGATGTCAGACATAATTATTGGAAATCCACCATAATCTATGAAGAATTTTAATCAATCTTAAGGAACAAGATTGTTATCACCCACACAATAACAATGAAAAGAGAAGAACAATGGAGAAAGAAAATAAAGAATGATGAAGGAGAAGAAGAATTAAAATTCTGCAGAGTTTCTCTCTGCCCAGAAACTGTGGAATTTTTTTTATTCACTTTGCAACTGCAAAATACTGTGAATTATAATGTTATGAATACTTTATTCACTTCATTATAAGAATAAGTGTTACTCCCTCTATTTATAGATTTATTTTAACTTGGACCTCAAGCTAAAACCCAAAACTATAAAAGCCCAAAATAGCTAACACTACTAAAATAGGCATAAGTCGAAATCATGTGTGAAGCAACATGCTTCGACATTTCGACACACTAACACAACTCAACACCCCAGGTGGTTCGACACTTTCTTGTTCTGTCGAGCAACATGCTTCGACACAAGGAATTACAATTCAACACACCACCTAATTCATCGTGTCTAAGCTATCTACATTCATCATAGCTCTTAGTCTTCTGAACACTTCGACCTGCACTCCCTTCGTCATGATGTCTGCAATTTGATTCTAAGTTCTGCAGTGTTCCACATTCATCTTCCCATCTGCTACCTGTTCTCGAAGATAATGGAACCTCATTTCGATGTGCTTGCTTCGACCATGTTCTATCGGATTCTTCGCTAGATTGATAGTTGATGTGTTGTCGATCCTCATGGTAATTGCTCCATGACTCTTCGCTGTTATCTCTTCGACCAGATTCACCATCCACGTTACTTGACCTGCACAAAGGGAAGCAACTATGTATTCTTCTTCGCATGACGATAATGCCGCTACTGACTCCTTTCTCGAACTCCAAGCAACTAGTGCACCACCTAGCATAAACATAGCCAGCTATGGATTTTCAATCCTCAACATCACTACACCAACTTGAGTCGGTGTATCCCACTAATTTGTATTCTTTTCCTTCATGATCTATAGGAAACAAAATTCCATAGTTGAGAGTTCCTTTCAGATACCTTAGTATCCTCTTCGTCGCTGCTAGATGTGATACCTTTGGCTTCTGCATGGATCTACTCAATATACCTACAATGTATGCTAAGTCAGGCCTTATGTGACAAAGATATCGAAGTGACCCAATAAGTCTTATATATTAGATTGGGTCGACATCATCTTCATCTAAATCTTTCGACAATTGTAATTTGGGCTCAGCTAGAGTCGAAGTTAGGTTGCAATCTTGCATCTCAAATATCTTGAGTATTTTGCCTGCATACCTTATTTGATGCATCATCAAACCTCTACTACTCTTGTAGAATTCGATGCCAAGGAAGTATGAAATGTCACCCAGATCTAACATTTCGAATTCCTTGTTTAGATCACCTTTGAAGTCTTCGATCTCCTTCTTGCAGCTACCTGTTATCAACAGGTCATTGACATAGAGGCATAGTATAAGCAATTCACTCTTGCTTCTTCTTACATATACTCCATGTTCATATTTGCACTTCACATATTCCTTCTCCCTTAGAAAACCATCTATCTTCTTGTTCTAAGCTCTTGGGGCTTGTTTAAGTATGTACATGGCTTTATGCAACCTGTACACCTTTCTTTCTTCGCCATGTTTCATAAACCCAGTTGGTTGTGCAACATAAACTTATTCTTATAAGGGGCCATTCAGGAATGCATATTTCACACCCATCTGACACATCTTCTATTTGTTTATGTTTTCTAGACTAACAACCAATCTGATTGTTTCGATTCTAGCAATAGGTGCAAAAACTTCTTCGAAGTCGATTCCTTCTTTCTGAAGAAATCCTTTCGCCATAAGCCCCGCCTTGTGTCAAGTCACTTCTCCTCTGGGATTCAACTTCACCTTGTATACCCACTTCACATCGATTGCCTTTTTGTCTTGGGGTAATTTGAAAAGTGACCGAGTGTTGTTAACTTCGATTGACTTCAGCTCTTCGTTCATTGCTTTCATCCACTACGAATCTTTAAATGCCTCAGCTGCATTGACAAGTTTGACATCTGCGTAGAAAGCATAATGTACCAGCTCACCTTCTTTATTGACCATATCATTTGATGTAATCAAACATTCTTGTAACCTTGCAGGCATGTGTCTTGTTCTTTGAGGTCTGCTTGGGCCTACTTCACCTCTGACTTCTTGTTGAACTTATCTTTTGACTTCACTAGCTGGTTCATCACAAAATATTCTCACTAAATTCTTCTTAACATTCTCAGTCAAATCCTATTCCTTAAGCTCATCTATGATCACGTCCCTGCTGACCACCACTTGCTTATTCACTGGGTCGAACAACTTGTATCCTCCAGTTGAATGATATCCTATCAGGATCATCTGACTCAACTTGTCATCAAGTTTTCTTCTTAACTGATCTGGCACATGTCTATGTGCTATAGATCCAAACACCCTCAGACGACTCAAGCTAGACTTGACACCAAACCAACATTCTTTTGGCGTGATTCCTTCTAGCTTCTTCGTCGGACATCTGTTCAGGATATATGTCGCAGTCGACACAACTTCTCCCCATAATTCTTTGGGTAGATGCTTGCCTTTCAACATACTTCTAACGATATTCATGATGGTTCGGTTATTCCTTTCTACGACTCCATTCTACTGTGGAGTGTAGGGTGGCACCACCTCATGCATAATCCCTTCTTTCACACGTAATGCATCGAAGTCTTTCGACACATATTCTCCACCACAATAAGTCCTCATAATCTTGATCTTTCGACCACTTTGTCTTTCGATCATAGATTTAAACTTGGAAAATACCTCAATCACTTCACTTTTCTTCTTGATCAGGTAAGACCACAGTTTTCGAATGAAATCATTTATGAATGTAACAAAGTATTTGTTACCTCCAATCAAATCCACCTGGAGAGAACCACATAGATCCGAGTATATGACTTCAAGAATTGCCTTCAACTTGCTTCTTGGATCCTTACTGAAGTTGTTCTCATGTTGCTTCACATGCACACATTCTTCACACACTTCATTTGGAATGTCAATTTCTGATAATCCTGAAACCATATTTCTTCTCTTCAAATCTATGATGTCTTTGAAATTGAGATGGCCAATTCTATAATGCCATATCCATTCATCTCTGCTGGCTTCTCTTGCAAGGCACTTATGCTCCATCACCTTAAGCTCAATCTTGAAGGTTTTATTCTGAGACATTGGAGCCTTCAAGATCAACCTTCCATTTGAGTCGATAACTCTCATCATCTTGTCTTTGATCGACACTCTGTAGTTCTTTTCGACTAACTGCCTTATGCTGAGCAAATTGCTCTTCATGCCTGATATGTAGAACACATTTGAAATTACTGACCTCTTGCCATCTTTCCTCATAATCAGAACATCACCAACACCTTTAGCTGCTAGAGTGTTGTCATTTGCAAATTTCACCATGTTCTTCATTGAGGGATTTATGTTAACAAACCAATCTTTCCTTCCAAACATGTGTGATGAGCATCCTGAGTCCAAGTACCACTGGTCCTTGAAACTCTCTTCATCTCTTGTTGTAACCATCAACAATGTCTCTTCTTCTTCATGTTTCTCCAGCTTTGCATAAGTTTCTTGATTCTTTTGCTTTTCTGGACAATCACTAGAAAAGTGACCATACTTCTGACAATTGTAACACTGAATGTGACTCTTGTCTGGCTTTTGACCACCACCTCTTCCTCTTCCTGCAACACCACCTCTTTGGTTTCCTTGGTTCCAGGGTTTTCTCTGATTTGACCAGTTTCCTTCTTGCTGATTTCGACCAGCTGAATTATTGTAGCCTCCTCTGCCTTTGTTGCCATTCCAGCTTCCTTTGTCTTTCCTTTCTTTTGTTGATTGCACCTACAAAGCTACATCACTCTTCTACTTTCTTGCATCTCTTTTAGCCATTATATGTTCATGATACTCAAGTGTCCCTTGAAGCTCTTCCTTTGTCAGTTTTGACAAATATTTCGACTCTTCTATGGCTACTACCACATGGTCGAGCTTTGGAGCCAATGACCTCAAGATCTTTCCAACAACAGATCTTGATGTCAACATTTTTCCATATACCTTGATTTGATTCACAAGTTTCATAGCCTTGGTGAATAAATCAGTTATGCTTTCATTGTCTTCCATCTGAACCAATTCATACGTCCTCTTGTGAGTTTGTAACCACACCTCTTTCACCTTTTCCGCGCCTCCAAACGATTTCTCCAAAATTTCCCATGTTTCTTTCACCGACTCTACATCACTGACCTTTTCAAAGTTATCTGCATCAACATATTGATGGATTATAAAGAGAGCTTTATAATTTTTCTTCTTGAATTATTTATGCGCAACCATTTCTTGATCTGTCGCGTTTTCTACAACCCTTTCTACTCCTTCCTTCACAAGATCCCAAAGATCTTGATAATAGAACATAACTTTTATCTGCTTGCACCAATTCTCATAATTGTTGTTCTTGATAATCAAAAGATTTATTGGGAAATGCCAGTTTGGATGATTCGTTGCCATGATGATTTTCTTCCCACAAATCTTTTAAACCGGAGCTCTTGATACCAGATGTTGGAAATCCACCATAACCTATGGATAATTTCAATCAATCTTGATGAATAAGATTGTTATCACCCATATAATAACAATGAAAAGATAAGAACAATGGAGAAAGAAAATAAAGAACGATGAAGGAGAAGAAGAATTAAAATTCTACAGAGTTTCTCTCTGCCTACAAACTGTGGAAAACTTCTTATTCACTTTGCAACTGCAAAATATTGTGAATTACAATGTTATGAATACTCTATTCACTTCATTATAAGAATAAGGGTTACTCCCTCTATTTATAGATTTAGGTTAACTTGGACCTCAAGCCAAATCCCAAAACTATAAAGGCCCAAAATAGCTAACACTACTAAAATAGGCCTAAGTCGAAATCCTCTGTGAAGCAACATGCTTCGACACTTCGACACATTAAGACAACTCAACACCCTAGGTGGTTCGACACTTTCTTGTTTTGTCGAGCAACATGCTTCGACACAAGGAATTAAAATTCAACAATAATGTTATGACAATGTGTATGATGAGCATAATGCGTAACTAGTAGAATAAATACAGTAAAGTAAATAACACAATAATTGGTAATTCAATTCGGCGCAAAGTTACCTGTCTGGAGGGTGTTAACCCAATTAAAGAAAATTCACTCTTAATAGTCAAAATTATAAATTGATCTGATTTTACTTCTCATAGTTCAATGTCTCTTTTCCTAATACTACATGTGAACTTTGTTCCAGGACTCCCCCTAAATCTGAGACTCCTCCCATCTTCACTCAAACACCTCCCAAGTGTTTGGACAATTACAAAAGATTATGAATGATAGAACAATGACACAACTCAAATACTCTATTATCTTAACTTAGAAGTAATACGCAGAAATATTGTATTACACAAAAAGAAGCATAAGACTCAAAACAAATACACTTGCCTAACTTAATTATCCAAAGTCCGAGTCTTCAAAATGAAGAATTCTTTCTTAAATAGCAACAAAAGTCCAACTTCAAAAAGCCCATTAAGCTTTAGGTCTTGAATGCGACTGAACTTTCCAAAGGCGCAAGAAACCAATCTTTAACTATGCTGATTAAAAATCTTTGATTGTTTAAATCTTGAACATATCAGAATACTTCAAATTTAATCTTGCTAAAACAGATAACGAGAAAAACTTATTTATTCAAAAAAACGAATAAAATATAAAATCAAATTTATATAAAAAAATAAGCATTTGAAGATCCGATAATATAACACTTGTTAGAAGAATAATCAGAGTTTTGTGAGTTCACATAAAGTGACTTATCTCTTACCAAATAGTAGGTAAGCTTTAGAGGATTTTTTCTCCCTAATTTTTTCTTGAACCGAAATAAATTTTCTTTGAATCTCTCTAACTAGAGATGCAATTATGGAATATTTTTCTTTCTTGATGATATTATTTCCAGGAATAAATCATCAAACATGAAATTATTTCTATTTAGAAAATCTTTGAACATCCTTTTTTGATTTGACAATTTATCTTTGATACTATGAAGCATTCCTTCTTAATCTTTGTTAATGTACAAATTTATATTTCTAATTATGGAATCCTTTCTTTGATTTCACAAGTAAAATGTAATTCTCGGTTTTCTTAAAGAGTTGGATCAACCTTCCTTCTTGGAAAATTATTTTTAATAATGAACTTGCTTAAATGGTCATACCAAGCCTGGTGGTTTTTTTCGAATTTTTTCTTGCTAAGAAAACTAAAATGTTGACTTCCCCGTTATATCATCAAAGAGATCCCTAAATGATTGGTTTTAAGTGTCTGTTTATGTATTATCTCAGGTGATTCTTACTTATCTTTTTTCATCTAGGTAATCTCCTATTTATATGGCTCGACTCATCTATCATCCATTAATGCTTGCCTCCTCATATCACTCATAAATGAAGCCTCAGATAACGTCCACAGTCCCTATAATTTCTAGATAATGTGTTTCCCATCAATATTTGCAACTCTCAAGTCATCATGGAACATTTTGTAACCCTATCTTGTGACTCTTCACATGGTATCCTAACATTAATATCAGGTAAAACTTGTATATATGAAGTCGGCCCCGACGTACTTATTCTTAGCTCTCCTAATTGGACTCTAACTTGTATGTATGAGTACCATCATACGAACTACTTGCCTCTTGATACTCGACTATTTCACTAACTCGGTTTCAGGGAATTATGGGATGTACATAAGCCCCCCGATCACAAAGTCCTATTGGATTGAAGTGTTTGTAGCGGTAAATTCATGACCATCAAGCTATGGATAAGCTAGACGTCAATTAAACCAGAGCCGCCACCGCGCTTTTATTATTTCCAAGGGATAAAGGAAAAGTACGAACAAAACCCAAAGATAAGAAGTTTTCAAATCAAAACTAATAAAATTCCAGAGATTACAGGTAAGGGGGTTGGTTACACAGAGGGAAGGTATTAGCATCCAAAGTGTCCTAGGTACTCCAAGGGAGCCCTTTTTTTTGTGCATATGCGTTTTTGTACAAAAGATGTTTGCAATAAATAGAGTGGAGGGATGATAAAAGAATTCATTAATTATATTTTTGTGTTTGACAAGACCTTTGGACTTGTGCCTACGTACCAACATAAAAATGAGGGATCAAAACCTCGTAGTTCGTGGTATCAATTTCAAAGTGAGTACGTTGCTTTTAGCAAAATTTTAAGTTTAACAAAGGCACCAAAGGCCTAAAATGGTTTGAATGAGTGTTAGTTCTTTTTATCTTTTGAAATTTTAAGTCAAATATAGTTAAGTTTATTTACAAATTTGATTAAGAAAAGAGTTTTGAAAATGCAATGGCATAAGACCAAAGTTTCTAATTTGCAATATGGTCATAGTTTTAAAAAAACACAAGCAAAGAAGATTTTAAAAGGAGGGAGAGATTTGAAATTAAAGAAATGTGGAGGAGATGAAGAGACTAATCCAAAGAAAATTTAAAAGTTAAGAGTTGAAAAGATCTGACCAATGGGTTGCAATCCAATAGACAAGAATGTCATATAGAAACCCAAACTTCCCTTGGACTTTAGAGTCAAGCAACAATCAATATACAAGTAGCAAGTTGAATAACAAGGCATCAAATAAAGATAACCACATCCAAGCTTAATAACCCCATGATCTTCTTCAAGATTTCCCATGTACCAGATGACTTCAAAGATGGCATTAGGCACAGGTTCAAAATAACAGCTTCACTATAATCATGTTGCAGATGAACTCAAATGGATCTTCAATATTGTATCATATGAATGTTCACTTCACAAGCACTTGATTTCATTAAAGTTGGCATTGGCCAAGTTCTTTGCATAGGGAGTGTTGCCTAAATTCTAAGTCCAATAGTCTTAGATCAAACCAACAGTCCACACAAAATGTTTTTTTAGAGTTTTTGTTCTTATTATGTACATTAAGGTCAAAACACCACACAAACAAACAAGTATATACAAACACAAAATAACACAAAATATGGCCCAAGTGGGAAAAATAAAGATGGCATTAAAATAAACAACTTGAATGGTATGAATAATGGCAAATGAATAAAAGCTCAAAATTTAAACTGCATAAAAGTAAATGACTTGAAATTAAATGTTAGTTGTTAGTTGATTAGAAGTTAGTATTGCTTTTGCTTTATTTTTGTTTAAGTCATTCTTTGGTGAACACTCAACCCACTTATCACAAGCATGGATTCTTGAACCAAGACATCTTCCAAAGGAAGGAAAAAAGGACAAGTTTCCACACAATACCATGAAAGAGGGGAGACTTACAATCTCACTAACTAGAATGCTATGCCTTTTGTGTAAAAATTTAGCCCTATGTTAAGCAATCATAATTGTACTTATATAGAAGTCACAACTATTTGAGGTCGGGTGTAAGACCCCAATTTTGTCCCTAAGATCCCTCATGGCATCATAGCATTGCATTGCATAGCCTTAAGGATCTTTGAGCGTCTTGGCTTCCTTTCCCTTTGGGTAGGGATCCCTTGTGAGTGGTTTGAGATCACCAGGCATGCTTGAATTGTATACCATTTCTTTTCTTGTTTTATTCACTAACCAAAAGCACAAAAATATGTCATTTACTCTTTTTGTTTGTAGCTCAAGCAAGCATCAGGTCAAGAGCTTCAAGAGATCCTTTGTGCAAGATATGAGGTATTTTCTTGAGATGAAGACCACATGATTATCACAAGGAGCTTACATGAGCTAGGGTTCCATCTTGGAGCAATTTCATCAAGTGGTAAAGGCTTAAGTTCATCAATACATTTCAAGGTTATCTGAGGACCAAAAAGTCAACTGTGCAGTCAACTGAGGGCTATGAGGTGGGGAAATGAGTTGAGACACCTCAATCATGTTCCAATGAGGCCTATTCATCATTCTAAACTTCCATTTTGAAGATTCAAAGGTCATGGCAAAAGTTACTAAAAATGGAAAATGACCTATAATTCAAAGTTTCCAAATTTGGCAAGTTTTTAGTCCACATTCAACTTGACTTGTCAATGTCAAAAAAGTTTCAAATGGATTTTTGGTGAACATGAAAGTTGTAGATCTTTGTCTCCCCTTTCCAAAAAGTCCTAATTCATGTCCATATGATGAATGGTTGAGAAGTTATGGTCATTTGATCACAAGGTGTGCATGGAAATTCAAAATGGCATAACTTTTGATACAAAGCTCCAAATTGGTCCATTCTTTTTGCAAAATGCTCCTCTTGATCAAGACATTTCAAATGAACCATTGCCATGCATGGAAAAAGTGTGTATGCTCATCATTTCTCATGTGATCATTTTGGAGGGAGTTTCCATAATTCAAATTTGGCTTATGATACAAGCAAACCAACAATTCCATGATGATCCTTGGTCGATTCTAAGTGGATTCCAAGCCTTGCATGGTACTGTACACGTGGGACATGGCCATAATGAGCTCATTTGCAATTTTGCAAGATATTCCAATTCTCACTAATCATGTTTAGCCAAGGCCTAATTTGGATTTCAGTGTGATTAGCATGCCATATAAAAGCCAAACCCTAACCATAATCACCATAACACAAGCATTTCAGATCTGAATTTTCAAGTTCCCTCCAAAATTCTCTCTCTTCGAATTTCAATTTTCTTCATACAAACACCAAATCTCTTTGCATATTCTTGCTCCTGGTGCAATTCTGAGCAAGATTCATCATTCACTTGAAGCAATTCAGCCAGATTTTAAGCTGTTCAAGAGCTTCCTCATGTGGATCGGAGTTTGAAATTGAAGAAGAATCAAGTGTTTTCAACCATTATTTCTTGCACAAAGCTTCAACAGAAGTGTAGTAGAGTAGATCTGAAGCTTTTGAGAGCAGGAACACGCGTGTACAACAACCTACATTTCAGGTGAGTTGAAATTCAATCATCTCCTTTTGCTGTTTTATGACCATAGAACTGTAGATCTCATTGTGTAGAGAACGTAGATATGTTTAGAATTGAAAATGGATGAGTATCGAGCTTGTATGATGAACTTAAAGTTTGGATCTCAAAAATGTTTTGCTTCGATCTGGAAAATTCATGATGATTTAGGATGTTTTGATATGATATTTGGAATCTACATGGCCTGGCGGTTCTAACGGTGTATAATTTGTGGAATTCTGGAAAATTTGTGTTGAACTCCGCCGGAATCCTACCGGGGAAGACGACCGGAGCTACAGCTCCGGCGTCTGATGTGTCTTAGGGTTTATGTCTGCGTGTTTGCCATGCGAGCGCTTGCGTGCTCATTTCATTGGATGTGATCTCTTTGACCTTGCCACGCGTGCTGTTGACTGATGATGTGTGCGTGCCATGTATTAAATGAAACAGTGTGTTTTGAGTTTTAAATGTGGTCCGTTGATTGCTTTTGCGCGCTTCATCGTGTGGCTGTGGATTATTCTGAGTTTATTTCAAATATTATTTCCCTCCTTTTCTTTTTATTATTTCAATTACTTTGCTCATCTTTGAAAAATCATAAAAATTAGAAAAATGATCCAAATTGATCCCAATTTTTTTTCCTAGTTTTGTATGAATGTCTAATTTTTTTTTAATATTATTTTCATGATTTGTTGATGTCTAATTTTTAATGTGTGAATTTTTTGATCCATGCTATGCTATTTTGATATGTGGCATTCAATGCATTGTGAAATCTTCATCTTTGATCCAATTGATCTGATTTTTTGTATGCTTGACCTTCACTCATGATATGATTTTTTGAGCACTGGTTTGAATTTTTTCTCATATGCTATCATTGTTTTGGACACATGAAGATGTATGTGACAATTTGTGTCACATTTTTGGCATTCAATTTGTGCATTTTTGTTCATCTACCATCTAAACTCTTCTGGATTTGATCTTTTGCATAATGATTGTCCATGACATAAGGAGCTTGCATAAAATATTTCATAGGAATTGCATGCTTTTCTATTTTGATTTGAATTTTCTAAATTGAGAGTTCACTTTGTGCATATTTGGTGATCATTGCATAACATAGGCCATTTGAGATATTTGCTTAATGAATTGATGCTGGTCCTTTTGAGGACATTTTGTGACATGTTTGAACGTGCATTATATGGAAGATTGAGTTCTGTTTTGATCATGTGGTTTGGTTTTGAACTTAGTCTTTGTACTAGTGTTTTGTGCATATACTAATTGTGCTTTGTGTTTCAGGTTTGGACATTTAGCATTGATGGTTGATTTGTTCTCACTTTGTGGGATGCAAATGATTTGAATTCTAACTTTTGTTTGTTTTGTAGGATCTTAAGTGATGTGCTTGATCTCTTGAGTTCATTTGAATGCTTGAGCATTGTTCATTGAGTTGTGTAACTGTGAATGGTTCCACTATTTGTCTGTTTGTTTTCTGACTGAAATATTAACTGGTTAGCTTTTGTACAGGTACATTAGTTACTTGCTTTTAGCTCTTGCTTGAGCTTTGGATTGTGGTTGATACACCACTTAGGTAGTTACCCTCTTACTTCATGTAGTCTAGAAGTCCTGTCACCTTTTTGGCAGGCATTTTGTTGGCAAGTCCTCCTTTAGAGGCTCTGTTTGTGTTTGTTTATCATTGTGCCAAAGACCTCAAAAATGAGGCATGTGCTACTTGATAAGACCTCCAAGAGTTGAGGCAATTGACGGATAAAAGGGATTAGTAGCCAATCCCCCGTTATTCAGTGAGTCATTCCTTATGCTCGCACTACGTGCTGATGCTTTTGAACATGTACCCAAGATCTTTGTCCAGTGTCTGTCAAGTGGAATAGGATCTCACTTTCTGGATCCCCACGCTTTCTTTATCATGAGCTCACCCCGGCCAGGGTTAAGAGCATGAGGTCTCATCCTCATTTACTATCTTTGATCAGCTTCACCCTAACTCTCAATGTTAGAGGTTAAGAGCTACAGCTTACCCTTTTTACAGTTTGGCTTGTTTGTCGAGGTTGATATGACCCCTCTTGACTAAAGCCTACCTTTTTGTTTGAGCCTCTTGTATGTATATAGTGTGTGATGATTGTTTGCTTGTGAACGTTTGATGTGTTTGCTTTTGATGTTTGTTTGTTATGGTTGGGAGTCGGATATAAGTCCATGTATTGGCATTCTGTTTCTGTTTTGTTGTTAGGAGTCGGATATAAGTCCATGTATTGGTATTCTGTTTTCGTTTTGTTGTTAGGAGTCAGATATAAGTCCATGTATTGGCATTCTGTTTCCTTTTATTGAGAATCCCTTATGAGACTTGTTTGATTGCTTTTGCTTTGTGCTTGCTTATTCCAAAGGATGGGAACTTACTTGGATCATCTATATGATCTCAAGAGAGGAACTCTTAGTGTGGCTTCATTTCTTACCATCACCCTTTCTCCTTCAAGTCTCCACCTTAACCCAAACCAAAACCCCTTTTGTGCAAACATTTGACTTTTGTTTTCAACATTAGAAACCTAAGCCTTATGCTTTTGATTTTCAAACTTTCTTTTCATAATACTCATTTTGAATTGAATCTTTAAGTCAACTTTGACCATTTTTGTACATACTTCTAATTGGTAAATATAACCCATTCAAATGTTTCTTTTGTGGTTCCATGTCCACTTCTTAATCAAATTTTTTCATAACCTTTAGCTATTAGGTTTAAGTTATCTTTATGGTAGATGTAATACTCACCTTTGTCCTTAGTGATGGATAATGAGCCTTCCATGCTTATTATAGGGTTAACCCCTCACTAGCATGTTGAAGCTATCCTCACATGGTGGACTTGTGGTTTTTTCAGGTTGAATTTTCTCCCTTTGATAACAAAAGACCTTAAGGCTTTTGGACCAATCAATCCACTCATTTGTTTTGAATTTTTTTACCCGAACTACGAGGTTTTGATCCCAATCTTTTATAAGAGGGTACGTAGGCAATGAGTTTATCCATCCAAACACAAAATGTAAATAAACTTGTATATTCTTTTCTTATCTCTTCAATCATCTTTGCACAAATAAAATTTCACAAAAACAATAACCTTTGCAACAAGCGTGAAAAGGGCTCCCTAGGAGTACCTAGGATGTTTTGGGTGCCTAACACCTTCCCATTACATAACCAACCCCCTTACCCAGATCTCTGTTTCTTTTACTAGTTTTGTTTGTAAAACTTTTAGGTTTTTGTTCGCTTTCTAACCATTCCTTTGGATAAATAGAAGTGCGGTGGCGACTCGACTTTGTATGATTTACCTTGGACTTAGTCAATATCTCCAATGGTAACGAATACACCGCGAGAGAAAAGTGGCGACTCTGCTGGGGATGAATCTCCCTAGTGGGTTTTGCCAACTTTTCACCTTTGTTGTTATATTTGTTTATGACATATTTTTGTGCAATTTGGGATTACTGTATTGTTTGTAATGATTGAATTGCTTGATATATCAATTGCTTGTGTGCTTGGTGATCTTTGTGAGATGAGTTCTATACCCGAACTCGAGTGCACTTAGGATAGGAGAATGGCGTAGTTTTGTCGACTTGTGTGGAGTTATTCCTTAGCAAGTTGACTTGCGAGTCCATTCACTTGGTGGAGGTCATGTTGGGATCAATAATGTCACACAAGTAAGTTATGGTTAGACATTACTCTTTCCAATATAGACCTTAGAAGCCAAGGACCTTAGTTTACCAAACCCATCTTGGCCTATTTTTAGGATGTAGTGCGGAGGTCGTTCAAATGTAAGATTTGATGCAATTGTTACGCAATACTACACTCATAAGAGTCTCTCTTGAGAATATTTTTGGAATACGAGTAGTCGTTTCTCTGATAATATCCGAAAGATGGGATGATGACTATGGGAACCTCTTGTAGAACATGTTTGGCAGGTTTAAACCATAGTACACTCCCTTTGGGCGGTTCTTAACCGAGACTCCATGCTCGTGACTTGCAACAAACCCTTGATTCATGGTTGATCCGTTCATGTATCCTTAATATCAATGGAACTTGGGTGTTGATAAGGTGTAAACCATAATTCACCAAAACGGATGATTGATATTAAGGATAATATGATCCATCCCGTGACCTTTGTTTGGTGTGCTTTTCTTGATGCTTGAGTGTGATTGTTGCATTCATGCATTCATGCATTCATCTGCATCCATATCATCTACATAAAGGAAATTTTCAAGGAACTTAAGGGGTTTATTTGCAAAATTTTCAGACATGGAAAGACAAAGAAGGAATACAAAGAAGTACAGCTTCAGACAGCCAGATTTGAAAGAGTTAAGGAATCTGACATCCTATGTATTAGATCCCTTGGGTTTCAAAGCTCGCTTTGGGAAGCTTCTTCCTCTTCTGACTACTCAGGTGGATGAAGGGTTGATGAGCGTATTGGTGCAGTTTTATGATCCTCTATACCGTTGCTTCACGTTTCTGGACTTCCAGCTTTAGCCTACCCTTGAGGAGTATGCTTATCTTGTGGGTATACCGATTCTGGATCAGTTGCCGTTCAGTGGCTTGGAGAGTATTCCTACTTCTCGAGAGATAGCTGACATGTTGCACATAGATGAATCCCTGATTGGTGATCATATGACTACCAAAGGTGGAATTCAAGGTCTCCCTTCTGAGTTCCTCATTGCTCAAGCTACTATTTATGGGAAGGCCATGAGTGAGGATGCCTTTGAAGCCATATTTGTACTTCTCATCTATGGATTGGTATTGTTCCCCAACATCGACAAGTTTGTGGATGTGAACGCTATTAGGATCTTCTATGCTCTTAATCCCGTTCCGACTCTATTGGGTGATACCTATTTCTCTTTGCATATGAGGAATGCAAAGGGTGGTGGTGCCATTGTGTGCTGTTTGCCTCTGTTGTATAAGTGGTTTATCTCTCACTTACCTCAGACGGTCGCCTTCAAGGAGAACAAGGGATGTCTACGGTGGTCTACGAGACTTATGTCTCTCACTAATGATGATATCTCTTGGTATAACCGTGTATATGATGGTGTGCAGATTATTGACTCTTGTGGTGAATTCTCCAATGTGCCTCTTCTTGGTACATGTGGTGGGATTAACTACAACCCTGTTTTAGCACGTCGTCAGCTTGGGTTCCCCCTAAAGGAAAAAACCTAATAACAATCTGTTAGAGGGTGTGTTCTTTCAGGAGGGTAAAGATCCCCAAGGCTTGAAAGCCAGAATGGTTCGCGCTTGGCGCAAGGTTCATAAGAAAGGAAGGAAGGAGTTGGGTCCTAATAATTGCATTGCTTTGGAACCATACACTGCTTGGGTAAGGAAGAGAGCATCTGAGTATCTCATGCCTTACGATTATCCGAGACCTACACCTTTGGTTGTGGCTGGGCCTTCAACCCTCCATAACCAAGGAGTATAGGAGTTGAGAGACGAAGACCTATCACGTGCCTGGATCCGTGAAAGGGAAGAGTTGCTTCAGCAGATTAAGGAGAAGGATGCCCTGATTGAGTTCCTCGAGCATCAGGTTATTGATGATCCTGATGATGCATGGACTTCTCTACTTCCTCAGTCTTCCAAGTTTTGGAAAAGGAGGTATGACCGACTCGCCAAAGAGAAGGCAGATATGGAGGCAGCTTACGAGAGAGAGGTGAAGAAGCTTCGCGCATCTGTTCTTCCTGTGTCCCGAGCTTCTAGAGATCCATAGGATATTTATTTTCCTTTTCTCTTGTATATGATTGACAATGCTGTACTTCTTTTTCCTGATGCAATTTGATGAGATATTCCCATATGCGATAAAATGCTTAATATTTCCAAAATCTGCAAATAAAACCCTAGAGTTCCTTTGAAATAAAAACAAATCATATGCACAAGCATTGTATGCATCATATGCATAAGCAGGTTTGGTTCCCGGCTTCTGGTACTGTGGTCTAACTCTGTGCTCTTCATTTATTTTGAAGACAAGCTGACTCACCGGTACTACACCAGAGCCAACTCTTCCAGACTGCCCAGAGCCAGTCTTCTCCAACACCTTCAACTCCTCCCCAGAGGACAGTCATCTCTGAGATTGTTTCCTCAATTGTGCCTGCAGCCAGTGCATATTTTGCTCCGACAGCTATGCCAGCCGGGTTTCCATGGGGGATGCCTCCCAACTTCATGCCTGAAGGCCCTGCTCCAACGTTTTACTTCTATGCCGGCATCTAGCCCGGTCCTTGCTGTTCCTCCTCCTGTCGTGCATACCGTGCCTAGGGTAGACGACACCATCTATCATTCTGAGCCGTCTGAGGGCCCAGATGTTCATGAGAAGATGGACGCTATGAATGATCAATTTCTTGAGCTGCGCAAGGAATTGAAGACTCTTAGAGGAAAGGACCTGTTTGGCAAGTCTGCTGCCGAATTATGCTTGGTTCCCAATGTAAAGATTCCGATGAAATTCAAGGTCCCTGACTTTGAAAAATATAAAGGGAATACTTGTCCTCTCAGCCACCTGGTCATGTATGCCAGGAAGATGTCAACTCAGACTGATAACGACCAGTTGCTCATCCACTACTTTCAGGACAGTCTGTCCGGTGTAGCTCTGCGTTGGTATATGGGGCTTGATAGTGCGAACATCCGTTCCTTCAACGACCTTGGCGAGGCCTTCGTCAAGCAGTACAAGTACAATGCGGATATGGCTCCCGATAGGGATCAGCTAAGGGCCATTCCCAGAAGGACAAGGAAACGTTCAAAGAGTACGCCCAGAGGTGGCGAGAGTTGGCAGCTCAGATTGTGCCTCCGTTAGAAGAGAAGGAAATGACCAAGATCTTTCTGAAGACCTTGAGTTCATTCTATTATGAGCGGATGATTGCTAGCGCTCCTTCTGACTTCACTGAGATGGTGAACATGGGGATGCGTCTAGAAGAAGGGGTTAGAGAAGGACGTCTGACCAAAGAAGAAGGCTCTTCTGCCAAACGATATGGGGCGTTTGCAAAGAAGAAAGATGGAGAGGCACATGCTGTGACCTCCCATGTGAAACCTAGAAGACCCTCTGTGAGGAGGAAGACTGAGCGTCCAGCCAGTAACCAACACCAGGTGGCTCATATAGCACCTGTCTTCAGAGATAATCAACAATATCAGCAGCATAGCAATAATCAACAATCATCTCAGCAGTATCAGCAACAACAGCATCGTCCGCAACAGCAGGCCTATCAGCCTCGAAACAGTAATCAAGCCAGCACGAGTTATGAGAGGAAGAAAATCACTTTTGATCCTATTCCGATGACATACGCAGAACTATATCCCTCTTTGATAGAGAGGAAGTTGATTACTCCGAGAGACCCGCCAGCTATTCCTGCTAACCCTCAGTGGTGGTATAAGCCTGAATTGCATTGTGTATATCACTCTGGTGCTCCCGGCCATGACGTGGAGAATTGTTTTCCGTTGCAGACCCAGGTTCAAGACCTTATGAGGTGTGGCATTTTGTACTTTGAGGACGTAGGTCTTAATGTTAAGAAGAACCCATTGCCCGAGCATGGGAAATCTGTCAACATGGTCCAGGGTTGCCCTGGCAAGTACAAAGTCAAATATGTCAGTCACATTCGACAATCTCTGGTTGAGTTGCATCGTTTGTTGTGTGATTACAGTCACTATGAACACGATCATGACAGATGTCGAATTTGCCCGGTTAACCGATTGGGTTGTCGCCAGGTGCGTAAAGATCTTCAAGAAATGCTGGACGAAGGAGTTATTGAGATCCTTCAGAATAAGAATGTTGACGAAGATGAGCCTGAGGTCAACGTAATCTCCCCAGTATTTTGGATACCTGAACCTGTTATTATCAAGTATGATGGTAGCAAGTAGAAGGTTTCTCCTTCCCTGATCATTAAGCCTGCCGGTCCTGTGCCTTATTCTTCCGAAAAGGCAATTCCCTTCCGTTACAAAGCTGTTGCTGTAGAAGATGGGAAAGAGGTGACTTTGCCATCCTCCTCTGTTGTGAATATTGCTGATGTAAGTGGTTTGACCCGCATCGGTCGTGTGTTTTTAGCACCACCAAAGCCTCAGGCTAAAGCTGATTTTGTTGGACGCCCGATTGGGAATGCTGTGAGCACCCCGAATCCGGCACCTATTGTTAAGTCCTCCTCTGTACAAAAAACTCCTACTTCTGTTGGCCCTAGCGGAAATGTGAATGAAGACTGTGATGAGATGCTGAAGCTCATCAAGAAGAGTGAGTGCAACGTTGTAGACCAGCTTTTACAAACGCCATCCAAGATATCCGTGTTATCTTTGCTTCTGAATTCAGAACCACATAGAGAGGCTCTGCAGAAAGTTTTGGATGTGGCATATGTAGATCATGATGTCACAATAGAACAGTTCGATAGCATTGTTGCAAACATTACTGCTTGTAACAATTTGAGTTTCTGTGACTCTGATCTCCCGGAGGAGGGAAGAGACCACAACTTGGCTTTACACATATCCATGAATTGTAGAAGCGACGCCATGTCCAATGTGCTGGTGGACACTGGGTCATCCCTGAATGTATTGCCAAAATCTACTCTTTCCAGACTGTCTTGTCAAGGGCCTCCCATGAGGCATAGTGGAGTTGTTGTGAAAACTTTTGATGGGTCGCGTAAGACTGTGATTGGGGAAGTTGATCTCCCAATCAAGATTGGACCAAGTGATTTCCAGATTACCTTCCAGGTTATGAATATTCACCCATCGTATAGCTGTCTCCTAGGCAGACCATGGATTCACGAGGCTGGTGCCGTGACATCCACCCTACACCAGAAGCTGAAATTTGTAAAGAATAAGAAACTGGTAGTGGTAGGGGGAGAAAAGGCTCTCCTGGTTAGCCACTTGTCTTCCTTCTCATACATAGATGCTGAGGATGAAGTTGGAACTCCTTTCCAAGCTTTATCTATAGCTGAGCCTGTTAAGAAGAGAACTCCTTCATTTGCTTCCTATAAATATGCGAAATTGGCCATTGAGTGTGGTGCAATTGCTGGTTTAGGAAAAATGATTGAGCTGGAAGACAATAAGTCCCGGGATGGCATAGGCTTTTCTTCTGGGGTTTTCAATGAGAAAGGGCTATTCAAGAGTGGAAGTTTCATCCACACCGGTCAGGAGGAGGAAGCTGCTGCTGTCTTGGAAGAGGATGCAGAGGACTCCGACAATTTTGTCATCCCTGGAGGGATCTGCAACAATTGGGTCGCTGTGGATGTTCCTACAGTTGTCCATAAGTCAAAGTAATGATCACCTTGTTTAAAAACCCTTCTCCCATGCCAAAAGGAGAAGTGATGACATTGTTGGCAACATAAATACAATGGTGTTTTCATTCAATAAATTCATGTTAAATGTTTTTTTTCCAATTATTTTCCCTTTTTGCTTTTTGCATGAAATTGGTGATCACATAAAACCCTAAAAAAGAATAAAATCAATCTTTTCATCTGCATAATGATTTGCCTTGTTTGATTTCTAAAAGCTTTTCATATCCAAAATCATTATGCAGGTTGATTTCTAAACCCATTGAACATAATGATCCAACGCCATCTCCCAATTTTGAGTTCCCTGTATTTGAGGCAGAGGAAGATGATGTTGAAGAGATTCCTGACGAGATTACCCGTCTCCTTGAGCATGAAAAGACGATCATTCAGCCGCATCTTGAGAATCTGGAAACAGTCAACTTGGGGTCTGAGGATTGTGTGCGAGAAGTGAAGATTGGGGCACTCCTGGAAGAATCTGTTAAGAAGGGGTTGATCGAATTGTTAGGAGAATATGTTGATATCTTCGCTTGGTCATATGAAGACATGCCATGTCTAGATACAAATATTGTGCAACACTTCATGCCTTTGAAACCTGAGTGCGTGCCTGTAAAGCAGAAGCTCAGAAGAACTCATCCTGATATGGCAGTGAAGATCAAAGAGGAAGTTCAGAAGCAAATTGATGCGGGGTTTCTGGTGACTTCTACATATCCTCAATGGGTGGCCAATATTGTGCCCGTGCCTAAGAAAGACGGAAAAGTCCGGATGTGTGTGGACTATAGAGATTTGAATAAAGCTAGTCCGAAAGATGATTTCCCTCTACCACATATTGATATGTTGGTAGACAATACAGCTAAATTCAAAGTCTTCTCGTTTATGGACGGATTTTCCGGATATAACCAGATTAAGATGGCACCCGAGGATATGGAGAAGACAACATTCATCACACCTTGGGGAACATTCTGTTATCGAGTGATGCCCTTCGGTTTGAAGAACGCCGGAGCCACATATCAACGAGCTATGACTACCTTGTTCCATGATATGATGCACAAGGAGATTGAGGTATATGTTGATGATATGATTGCTAAGTCGAGAATGGAAGTTGAACATATAGAGCACTTGGTGAAGCTTTTTCAGCGTTTGAGGAAGTTCAAGCTTCGTCTGAATCCCAACAAGTGTACATTTGGAGTCCGTTCTGGCAAGTTATTGGGCTTTATTGTCAGCGAAAGAGGTATTGAGGTTGATCCTGCAAAGGTCAAAGCAATACAGGAGATGCCTGCGCCCAAAATTGAGAAGCAAGTCCGAGGGTTTCTTGGCCGCTTGAATTATATTTCCAGATTTATATCCCACATGACTGCCACATGTGCGCCGATATTCAAGCTCCTCCGGAAAGATCAGTCTCATGATTGGACCGAGGATTGCTAGAAAGCTTTCGACAATATCAAAGAGTATCTGTCTGAACCTCCAATCCTGTCTCCACCTGTGGAAGGAAGACCTTTGATCATGTATCTGACAGTTCTTGAAGACTCGGTGGGTTGTGTCCTTGGTCAACAAGTCGAATCAGGGAAGAAAGAATATGCTATTTACTACCTGAGTAAGAAGTTCACTGATTGTGAGTCTCGATACTCAATGCTTGAGAAGACATGTTGTGCTTTGGCTTGGGCTGCTAAGCGCTTACGCCAGTATATGATAAATCATACAACTTGGTTGATATCCAGAATGGATCCAATCAAGTATATATTTGAGAAGCCTGCTTTAACTGAGAGGATTTCCCGTTGGCAGATGTTGTTGTCTGAGTATGATATTGAGTATCGGGCTCAGAAGGCTATTAAAGGTAGTATCTTGGCTGACCATTTGGCACATCAGCCGATTGAAGATCATCAGTCAGTTTAGTATGATTTCCCAGATGAGGAGATTCTGTATTTGAAGATGAAAGATTGCGATGAACCTACACTCGATGAAGGGCCAGAGCCTGGTTCCAGATGGAGTATGGTATTCGATGGCGCTGTAAATCAGTACGGAAATGGTATTGGGGCAGTAATCATTACTCCTCAGGGCACACATATTCCTTTTACAGCAAGGCTAACTTTCAAATGCACAAATAATATGGCTGAGTATGAGGCCTGTATTATGGGATTGGAAGAGTGCATTGATCTAAGGATCAAGCATCTTGATGTTTATTGTGATTCGGCCCTCGTTGTCAATCAGATCAAGGGTGAATGGGAAACGAATCAGCCTGGTCTTATTCCATATAGAGATTATGCGAGGAGGATTTCAACGTTCTTTACTGAGGTTGACTTTCATCATATTCCTCGAGATGATAATCGGATGGCAGATGCTCTTGCTACACTTGCTGCGATGATTGTGGTTAAATATTGGAATGAAGTTCCCAATATCACTGTGATGCGCTTGGATAGACCATCTCATGTATTTGCAATTGAAGAGGCGAAGGATGATAAGCCATGGTATTATGACATCAAGTGTTTCCTCCAGAACCAGGTTTATCCGCCTGGGGCATCTGTGAAAGATATGAAGACTTTGAGGAGATTGTTAGGCAGTTTCTACCTCAATGGCGAAGTGCTTTACAAGAGAAATTTTGACATGGTTCTGCTCAGATGCGTGGATAGACACGAAGCAGACCTGTTGATGACAGAGGTCCATGAGGGTTCATTTTGTACTCATTCCAATGGACATGCCATGGCTAGAAAGATGTTGAGAGCAGGCTACTATTGGCTGACAATGGAGTCTGACTGCTGCAAATACGTGAAGAAATGCCACAAGTGTCAGATTTATGCGGATAAGATTCATATTCCTCCGACACTTCTGAATGTGATTTCATCACCATGGCCTTTCTCTATGTGGGGAATTGACACGATTGGCATGATTGAGCCGAAAGCGTCCAATGGACACAGGTTTATTCTCGTAGCAATTGATTACTTCACTAAATGGCTTGAAGCGACATCATATGCAAGTGTGACCAGGCAGGTGGTTGTGAAGTTTATCAAGAATCAACTCATATGCCGTTATGGTGTGCCAGATAAGATCATTACTGATAATGGATCTAATCTGAATAACAAGATGATGGAAGAGCTGTGTAGTGAGTTCAAGATTGCACACCATAATTCTTCTCCTTACAGACCCAAGATGAATGGGGCTGTTGAAGCTGCTAATAAGAATATCAAGAAGATTATCCAGAAGATGGTTGTCACGTACAAAGATTGGCATGAGATGCTGCCATTTGCTTTGCATGGATATCGTACATCTGTCCGCACTTCAACAGGGGCAACCCCTTTCTCTCTTGTTTATGGCATGGAGGCCGTACTCCCAGTAGAGGTGGAGATCCCATCAATGAGAGTCTCGATGGAGGCCAAGTTGACTGGTGCTGAATGGATTCAGAGTCGTTATGACCAGCTGAATCTGATTGAAGAAAAGAGATTGACTGCCATGTGTCATGGTCAGTTGTATCAGCAGAGAATGAAGAAAGCTTTTGATAAGAAGGTCAAGCCTCGTGTGTTCCGAGAAGGTGACCTTGTGCTCAAGAAAGTCTTGTCTTTCGCACCCGATTCCAGGGGCAAGTGGACTCCAAACTATGAAGGTCCATATGTTGTTAAGAGAGCCTTTTCAGGCGGTGCTTTGATACTTACAACTATGGATGGGGAGGATTTCACTCGTCCTGTGAATTCAGATGCAGTCAAGAAATACTTCGCCTAAAAATAAAAATAGAATAGCTCGCTAAGTTGAAAACCCGAAAGGGCAGCTTAGGCAAAAAATGAGCGTCTCGGTGGATTGAAAACCCGAAAGGGCGATCCAGGCAAAAGTTAGAGACATAAAAAAAATAAATGAATATTTGCATCCCGCTAGATTGAGTACCTCATCCTGGGGCAATCTAGGCAAAAATTAGGGATTTGGCAAGTAACTGCATCCTGACAAGACTGTGTTCTACAACTGTCATTCCATCAGAGATTCTTGTTCATTCGTCGTCAACCAAAGCTTCGAATACATTGAATTCGGAATTGGTGGAGAAATGGTCATTATGTTCAATGAAGCCCTTTTCCAATATATATCACCAATTTCAAACTTGTAAAGATCTATGGAGTCTTGCCATTTGCAGGCTACCATTCCATCAAATAAATTTGAGCTTTTATCCAATTATTTGCACTCTTATTTGTTTCTATTCAACAAATGTTTTGCATGTTTTAATTGAGAAAATGTCATTGTTTTAAATAAACAAAATTTTCACAAATTGTTTTTAACAAAGTGAACATTCACAATGATGAAAAGATACTTAAGGAGATCCTCAGTGCTCTCCCAAGGGTGGCATGATTTCCAACAGGGTAAGACATTTGTTCATATCCCTGGCATGACTGTATCCTCTTCTCCCAGAGTATTTGTTGTGATTTAATCTCCCGAGCAGAGTGCTTGTTGAGGTTATTCACCTCCCCTCCCTTCAGCAGAGCAGTGGTCTTCCCTCCTCAGCAGAAGTGTTTTCTTTGGAAAGTTCGGTATTTGGTGGTCGATCCCCAGAATTCCTTCACTTCCTCAGATAGTTCATCCCTAGTAGAGTTATTGGTGTGGTAGATTTTATTTGTGATAGATCCCCAACGGAGTTATTGGTGTGTTGGATCTTATCCATGATGATGTTTTTTTTCCTCAGATAGGTCCCCAACGGAGTTGTTGTTGTGTTGGATCTTATCTATGATGGTGTTATCCCCTGCAGAGATATTGGTGTTTCCTGGCATATCTAATCCCCAGTAGAGTTGCTTGTGTGGCAGATTCTACTTGTGCGATCTTTTCTCCTCAGCAGGTGTGATCTCCTTGGTGAGTTTGGTACTTGGTGTTGGATTATCAGTTTCCCCTTATCTCCCTCAGATGGATTTCCTAGTAGAGTTGCTTTTGTGGCAGTTTTTGCCTGTGCAATGATCGTTGTTCCTCAGCTGAGACTGATGATTTATCCCCCAGAGATCTTGTGATTTCCTGGTATCTCTGATTCCCCGGCAAGGTCTTTGCTTCCTGGCATCTCGGGTCGCCAGCAGATTGGATATTCTCCAGTGATCCTGGCTTTCTCTCTTGAGATGTAGTACCGAGTGGTTGATTCCTGGACTTGTTTGTGTTAGATATGTCTATTTGTCAGCATTCATCAAACATAAATCACGCATATACATGCATAATTATAACATTCAGATATTCATGTTGCATTCTTTGCCATATAACGTTGTTTGTTGTTTCCTGCTATTTGGTGATATATATATATTTCCCCAAGCAGATGTGTGTGTCTGATCTCTCAATATAGAGTCAGCCCCATAAGCAGAAAATGTTTATCTTTCCTGCCATTTCCCCACTGAGTTATATCCTCGTGGACGACGGTTGTTTCCGCTTCCTTCCAACACACATATTGGGATGGTTTTCCCTATTGAGTTATATCCTCATTAGGACGAGTCTTGATTCAGTTTTCCTTTTTGGTTTGATCCTAAATTGGCCTTTCGTGACTGTCTCTGGTGTTTCCCTGTGGTAAATGAATAATTGCTCAGTAATCAGTAATTATTCACCTTATCCTCAGTGGAGTTTGTGGTTTTCTACCCTTATACCGGTAGTTGTAAATTCTACTTTCTTCCCCTAGCGGAGTTTGTGGTTTTCTACCCTTATACCGGTAGTTGTAAACCCTATTGTTCTCCCCTCGCGGAGTTAACCTTTGTTGTTCATCCTAGTTGATGACGGTTACTCTTCCGTGGTTTCCTACCCAGTATCTGGTAGGTGTAATTCCCTCCTTGTTGGTTATCTTCATCCAGTATTCGATGTCGATATTCCCTTTTTTCCTGGGTAATTTCCTGGTGCTCGCAATTTATCCCCAGCGAGTTATCTTTCGTCTACCCTGTTGTTGTTGGTAACGATTGTTTCTCTCCTTAATTGGTCATCATTATATACCTAGTTTTGGTATCCCGATGCCTTTTCTCTTTCGGTTGATTTATCCTTTATTAACCCAGTAACTGGTTGTGGATAATCTTCCATGCGAGTTTACTATCTACGTTCTGACGGTAATAGATAGTATATCTCATGCACTCTTTGGTCGAAGCTTTTGTCCTCCCCCAGTTGAGTGAGATTTTTTCCCCCTTTGCAGAGTTAACCCTTGTTGTTCATCCTAGTTGATGACGGTTACTCTTCCGTGGTTTTCTACCCAGTATCCGGTAGATGTAATCCCCTCTTTGACGGTTATCATTATCCAGTATTCGGTATTGATATTCCCTCCCTCTTTCGGATAATTGCTCTGATTAAGCAATTTTATCCCCAGTGGGTCCTCTTTCATTTACCGTTTGCCGGTGATGTTTGTTATTCCCCTTTTTTGAGCATATCTCCCAGTAACCGGTGATATGTCTCCTGGATCGTTGCCTTTGTCAATGTATCCCCAGTGAGTCAGCTCTCATTTATCCTTTGTTGATAATGATTGTTTTTCCCTTTGATTGGTCATCATTATATACCTAGTTTTGGTATCCCGATGCCTTTCTCTTTCGGTCGATTTATCCTTTATTAACCCAGTAATCGGTTGTGGATAATCTTCCATGCGAGTATATTATCTATGTTCTGACGGTAATAGATAATATATCTCATGCACTCTTTGGTCGAAGCCTTCTGTCCTTCCCCATTCGAGTAAGATTCGTATTCCCTTTGCGGAATCGAATGTCCATCCTGTAAGTTGAGTTTGCTTTTCAGCCCTCCTTTTTGGATGATGAGTGTTTTGGGAATATTCCCCGATTCACGCTTTGGTTGGTCACCTATTATATGCCCAATAACCGGTATCCCTGGTGTTCCTTCCTTCTACTCCCTATTATGACCTTGGTCCCCTGTGGAGTCAGATTTTCCTGAGTTGAGATATACCTTTTTAGGTCTTCCTCAGATGACTTGGTTGATTGATATCTCTCACCCTTATACCGGTCTTAGATATTCATTCTTCCCGAGCTTGTTGTTCTCTCACCCTTATACCGGTGATCAGATCACATGTCTCATTGAGCTTGTTACCCAGTAACCGGTAACACCTCATCTTGCTGCTTCCCCTGGAGAGTCTTTTTAGATTTCCCCAGCGGAGTTTTTGTTGTGGATCTCGTTTTGCTGTGTTGGCATATTCCCCAATACATGCATTTTTCCCGGCAGGGATGTTTTGTTCAAATATTTCCCCAGCCTGAGTCCAGATTTTTATCCGAAGTATCCATTGCGGATAATTTTGCTGTGTTGGCGTATTCCCCAATACATGCACTTTTGAGTCAGCTTGAGTCTTTCCAATGGATTCATTCCCTTTGTAAACTCTTTTCCCCAGTGTCAAGTCGTGACCCGTTCATGCGGTTTCAGTCCTTTACTCCCCAAGTTCTGAGTCGTGACCTGCTCATGCATTTTTTATCTCTTTTTCTATCCCCATGAGAGTCCCCGGTAGAGTCTCTATCCCTAGTGAGTGTATTACTCCTATGGATTGTCTTTTCTCCCGATGTCTTTTCTTCTTTGTGGACACATATCCCCCACAGAGTTTGTTTATTTTGCATACATACATTTGTATCATGAGGTCTCTTAGGGACCAAAATTTGTCTCTTTGTTATTATTTAAGCCCATTCTACCTCGTCGAGACGAAGATTTTAACCTTCACTTCTCCGGCTAGAATGACCTTAAATAGGGGCATCTGTAAGACCCCAATTTTGTCCCTAAGATCCCTCATGGCATCATAGCATTGCATTGCATAGCCTCAAGGATCTTTGAGCGTCTTGGCTTCCTTTCCCTTTGGGTAGGGATCCCCTATGAGTGGTTTGAGATCACCAGGCATGCTTGAATTGTATATCATTGCTTTTCTTGTTTTATTCACTAACCAAAAGCAAAAAAAATATGTCATTTACTCTTTTTGTTTGTAGCTCAAGCAAGCATCAGGTCAAGAGCTTCAAGAGATCCTTTGTGCAAGAGATGAGGTATTTTCTTGAGATGAAGACCGCATGATTATCACAAGGAGCTTACATGATCTAGGGTTCCATCTTGGAGAAATTTCATCAAGTGGTAAAGGCTTAAGTTCATCAATACATTTCAAGGTTATCTTAGGACCAAAAAGTCAACTGTGCAGTCAACTGAGGGCTATGAGGTGGGGAAATGAGTTGAGACACCTCAATCATGTTCCAATGAGGCCTATTCATCATTCTAAACTTCCATTTTGAAGATTCAAAGGTCATGGCAAAAGTTACTAAAAATGGAAAATGACTTGTAATTCAAAGTTTCCAAATTTGGCAAGTTTTTAGTCCACATTCAACTTGACTTGTCAATGTAAAAGAAGTTTCAAATGGACTTTTGGTGAACATGAAAGTTGTAGATATTTGTCTCCCCTTTCCAAAAAGTCCTAATTCATGTCCATATGATGAATGGTTGAGAAGTTATGGTCATTTGATCACAAGGTGTGCATGGAAATTCAAAATGGCATAACTTTTGATACAAAGCTCCAAATTGGTCCATTCTTTTTGCAAAATGCTCCTCTTGATCAAGAAATTTCAAATGAACCATTGCCATGCATGGGAAAAGTGTGTATGCTCATCATTTCTCATGTGATCATTTTGGAGGGAGTTTCCATAATTCAAATTTGGCTTATGATACAAGAAAACCAACAATTCCATGATGATCCTTGGTTGATTTTAAGTGGATTCCAAGCCTTGCATGGTACTGTACACGTGGGACATGGCCATAATGAGCTCATTTGCAATTTTGCAAGATATTCCAATTCTCAGTAATCATGTTTAGCCAAGGCCTAATTTGGATTTCAGTGTGATTAGCATGCCATATAAAAGCCAAACCCTAACCATAATCACCATAACACAAGCATTTCAGATCTGAATTTTCAAGTTCCCTCCAAAATTCTCTCTCTTCGAATTTCAATTTTCTTCATACAAACACCAAATCTCTTTGCATATTCTTGCTCCTGGTGCAATTCTGAGCAAGATTCATCATTCACTTGAAGCAATTCAGCCAGATTTCAAGTTGTTCAAGAGCTTCCTCATGTGGATCGGATTTTGAAATTGAAGAAGAATCAAGTGTTTTCAACCATTATTTCTTGCACAAAGCTTCAACAGAAGTGTAGTAGAGTAGATCTGGAGCTTTTGAGAGCTGGAACACGCGTGTACAACAACCTACATTTCAGGTGAGTTGAAATTCGATCATCTCCTTTTGTTGTTTTATGACCATAGAACTGTAGATCTCATTGTGTAGAGAACGTAGATATGTTTAGAATTGAAAATGGATGAGTATCGAGCTTGTATGATGAACTTAAAGTTTGGATCTCAAAAATGTTTTGCTTCGATCTGGAAAATTCATGATAATTTAGGATGTTTTGATATGATATTTGGAATCTACATGGCCTGGCGGTTCTAACGGTGTATAATTTGTGGAATTCTGGAAAATTTATGTTGAACTCCGATGGAATCCTACCGGGGAAGACGACCGGAGCTACAACTCCGGCGTCTGATGTGTCTTAGGGTTTATGTCTGCGTGTTTTCCATGCGAGCGCTTGCGTGTTCATTTCATTGGATGTGATCTCTTTGACCTTGCCACGCGTGCTGTTGACTGATGATGTGTGCGTGCCATGTATTAAATGAAACGGTGTGTTTTGAGTTTCAAATGTGGTCCGTTGATTGCTTTTCCGCGCTTCATCGTGTGGCTGTGGATTATTCTGAGTTTATTTCAAATATTATTTCCCTCCTTTTCTTTTTATTATTTCAATTACTTTGCTCATCTTTGAAAAATCATAAAAAATAGAAAAATGATCCAAATTGATCCCAATTTTTTTTCCTAGTTTTGTATGAATGTCTAGTTTTTTTCGATATTATTTTCATGATTTGTTGATGTCTGATTTTTAATGTGAATTTTTTGATCCATGCTATGCTATTTTGATATGTGACATTCAATGCATTGTGAAATCTTCATCTTTGATCCAATTGATCTGATTTTTTGTATGCTTGATCTTCACTCATGATATGATTTTTTGAGCACTGGTTTGAATTTTTTCTCATATGCTATCATTATTTTGGACACATGAAGATGTATTTGACAATTTGTGTCACATTTTTGGCATTCAATTTGTGCATTTTTGTTCATCTATCATCTGAACTCTTCTCGATTTGATCTTTTGCATAATGATTTTTCATGACATAAGGAGCTTGCATAAAAAATTTCATAGTCATTGCATGCTTTTCTGTTTTGATTTGAATTTTCTAAATTGAGAGTTCACTTTGTGCATATTTGGTGATCATTGCATAGCATAGGCCATTTGAGATATTTGCTTAATGAATTGATGCTGGTCCTTTTGAGGACATTTTGTGACATGTTTGAATGTGCATTATGTGGAAGATTGAGTTCTGTTTTGATCATGTGGTTTGGTTTTGAACTTAGTCTTTGTACTAGTGTTTTGTGCATATACTAATTGTGCTTTGTGTTTCAGGTTTGGACATTTAGCATTGATGGTTGATTTGTTCTCACTTTGTGAGATGCAAATGATTTGAATTCTAACTTTTAATTGTTTTGTAGGATCTTAAGTGATGTGCTTGAGCTCTTGAGTTCATTTGAATGCTTGAGCATTGTTCATTGAGTTGTGTAACTGTGAATGGTTCCACTGTTTGTCTGTTTGTTTTCTGACTGAAATATTAACTGGTTAGCTTTTGTACAGGTACATTAGTTGCTTGCTTTTAGCTCTTGCTTGAGCTTTGGATTGTGGTTGATACACCTTTTATTGAGAATCCCTTATGAGACTTGTTTGATTGCTTTTGATTTGTGCTTGCTTATTCCAAAAGATGGGAACTTACTTGGATCATCTATATGATCTCAAGAGAGGAACTCCTAGTGTGGCTTCATTTCTTACCATCACCCTTTCTCCTTCATGTCTCCACCTTAACCCAAACCAAAACCCCTTTTGTGCAAACATTTGACTTTTGTTTTCAATATTAGAAACCTAAGCCTTATGCTTTTGATTTTCAAACTTTCTTTTCATAATACTCATTTTGAATTGAATCTTTAAGTCAACTTTGACCATTTTTGTACATACTTCTAATTGGTAAATATAACCCATTCAAATGTTTCTTTTGTGGTTCCATGTCCACTTCTTAATCAAATTTTTTCATAACCTTTAGCTATTAGGTTTGAGTTATCTTTGTGGTAGATGTAATACTCACCTTTGTCCTTAGTGATGGACAATGAGCCTTCCATGCTTATTATAGGGTTAACCCCTCACTAGCATGTTGAAGCTATCCTCACATGGTGGACTTGTGGTTTTTTCAGATTGAGTTTTCTCCCTTTGATAACAAAAGACCTTAAGGCTTTTGGACCAATCAATCCACTCATTTGTTTTGAAATTTTTTACCCGAACTACGAGGTTTTGATCCCAATCTTTTATAAGAGGGTACGTAGGCAATGGGTTTATCCATCCAAACACAAAATGTAAATAAACTTGTATATTCTTTTCTCATCTCTTCAATCATGTTTGCACAAATAAAATTTCACAAAAATAATAACCTTTGCAACAAGCGTGAAAAGGGCTCCCTAGGAGTACCTAGGATGTTTTGGGTGCCTAACACCTTCCCATTACATAACCAACCCCCTTACCCAGATCTCTATTTCTTTTACTAGTTTTGTTTGTAAAACGTTTAGGTTTTTGTTCGCTTTCTAACCATTCCTTTGGATAAATAGAAGTGCGGTGGTGACTCGAATTTGTATGATTTACCTTGGACGTAGTCAATATCTCAAATGGTAACGAATACACCGCTACACCGGGCAATAGAATTTTGGTGTTAATGCAGGTTAGAGACATAATATAATGGACTATGCTCATGAAACATACCACACACAAAAAGAATATGCAAAGTGGGGGACCTAATGTCATCCATACTTATGTTGATTTTGCAATTAACTAGCCTTAGGATATAGAGATATTATAGGTTCATGACATGAATGAATAAAGAAGGGGAATGAGATGAAGAGGGAGGGGAAATGGATAAAACACAAATTGGTCAAAGGAAGACTTTTACCAAATTAAGATCATTCATTCATTTTGGGAGATGGAATGTACATTACATCAATCCCCTAAATCCAATGATTTTAACCTAGCAAAGTCAAATCAACCTTGACCAAGGCCCAACAACACAAGTCAAACTCACAAAGTCAATTAAAATGGCTATACACAATTTATTTGGCATTTAATCAATTAAAAATAATAAAAATATGCATTAAATTAAATTATGGTTGGCCAATTTCCTAAAACCTCATCAAAACACCAAAGAAATGGCCATGAGATTTATCATAGGTCAAACAAGGTCAAAGGACCTTGGAGAAAAAATTTCATCATTTTTGGGAACTTAAAACTATTTTTAAACAATTAAAAATATTCACAAAATCAATTAAATCATTAAAAATGTTAATAATGATCCAAAAAATAATTTTAATTCAGAAAATGAAAGGGGAATTTATTTAAATTTTTGATATTGACTTATTGAGTTTGACTTGTGTTGTTGGGCTTTGGTCAAGGTTGATTTGACTTTGTTGAGTTAAAATCATTGGATTTAGGGGATTGATGAAATGTACATTTCATATCCCAAAATGAATGAATGATTTTAATTTGATAAAAGTTCTCCTTTGACCAATTTTGTGTTGATTCCATTTCCCCTCCCTCTTCATCTCAATCCCATTCTCTCCTCTTTCATTTCATGGACCTATAATGTCTCTGTATCCTAAGGCTAGTTGATTGCAAAATCAACTTAAGTATGGATGAGATTAGGTCCACCCCTTTTGCATATTCTTTTTAAGTGTGGTATATTGTAGGATTATGGTTCATAATATCATATCTCTAACATGTATTAACATTAAAATTTCTATTGTTCGACCTCAAATAGTTGTGACTTCTACATAAGTCAAATTACGATTGCTTAACATAGCGCTAAATTGTTGACACAAAAGGCAGCGCATTCTATTAAGTGAGATTGTAAGTCTACCCTCTTTCATGGTATTGTGTGGAAACTTGGCCTTTTTCCTTCCTTTGGAAGATGTCTTGGTTCAAGGATCCATGCTTGTGAAAGTGGGTTGAGTGTTTTTCAAAGAATGACTTAAACAAAACAAAAGCAAAAGCAGTACTAACTTCGAATCAACTAACAACTAACATTTAATTTCAAGTCATTTACTTTTATGCACTTTAATTTTAAGTCGTTATTCATTTGCCTTTATTCATACCATTCAACTTGTTTACTTTAACGCCATTTTCACTTTGCTCATTTGAGCCTCATTTTGTGATTACATTGTGATTGTATATACTTGTTTGTTTTGTGGTCTTTTGACCTTAATGTACATAATAAAAACAAAACCCCTAAAATACATTTGTGTAGACTATTATATTTGATCTGAGACATTGGACTTAGAATTAGGCAACACTCCTTATACAAAAGGACTTGGCCAATGCCAACTTTCATGAAACCAAGTGCTTGTGATCTGAAACTTCATCTGAAGCAAGTATTGTGATCCCATCTGAGTTCATCTGATACATGGTCTTATTGAAGTTGTCACTTTGAACCTATGCCTAGTGCTTATCTTTGAGTTCATCTGATACATGGGAGATTATGAAGGAGATCATGAAGTTGCTAAGCTTGGATGTGGCTATCTTTATTTGATGCCTTACTCTTCATCTTGCTATTTGTGTATTGATATTGCTTGATTCTAAAGTCCAAGGGAAATTTGGGTTTCTATATGACATTGTTGTCTATTAGATTGCAGCCCATTAGTCAGATCTTTTCAACTCTTAACTTTTTAATTTTTGCTTAGAATTAGTCTCTTCATCTCTTCCCCACTCCTTTAATTTCAAATCTCTCCCCTCTTTCAAAATCTTCTTTGTTTGTGATTTCTAAAGTTAGACCATATTGCAAATTAGAAACTTTGGCCTTATGCCATTGAATTTTTAAATTTTTTTCTTAATCAAACTTGTAAGTGAAATTAACCATACTTGACTTAAAATTTCAAAATACAAAAAGAAGTAACACCCATTCAAACATTTTTAGGCCCTTTGGGCCTTTGTTAAACTTAAATTTTTGTTAAAAACAATGCATCCACTTTAAAATTGTTACCACGAACTACGAGGTTTTGATCCCTTATTTTATGTTGGTAGGTAGGCACAAGTCCGAAGGTCTTGTCAAACACAAAAATATAATTAATGGATTCTTTTCTCATCTCTCCACTCTATTTATTGCAAACCTCATTTTGTACAAAAACACATATGCACACAAGAAAGGACTCCCTAGGAGTACCTAGGACACTTTGGGTGCTAACACCTTCCCTCTATGTAATCAACCCCCTTACCTGTAATCTCTGGCATTTTATTAGTTTTGATTTGAAAACTTCTTATTTTTGGGTTTTGTTCGTACTTTTCCCTTTTCCCTTAGAAACAATAAAAGTGCGGTGGCGACTCTGGTTTAATTGACGTCTAACTTACCCATAGCTTGATGGTCATGAATTTACTACTACAGTAACAAGAAAACCAACATCAATCTACTAATGTACTTCCTCTTTGATCTTCACTGCCATATCAGGATGAGTCCTTCTCAACTTCTGCTTGACTGGCGGGCATTCTGGCTTCAACGGTAATCTATGCTCCACAATCTTAGAATCCAGACCAGGCATGTCTTGATAGGACCAAGCAAACACATCAGAATAATCTCGAAGAAGATCAATCAACCCCTTCTTAGCTTCTGGACACAGTTGATACCTAATCTTGACTTACTTCACATCATCTTTGGAACCCAAGTTGGCTAGTTCAATCTTCTCTTCAAACGGATGTATGGTTTTTTCCTCATGCTCAAGTAAACGGGATAACTCATCAGATACTTCTTCATCATCAATCTCTTCCTCGGCTTCAAACACAGGGAAATCAAAGTTTAAAGGGGGAGTAGGATCGTTGTATTCAATGGGTTTGAGAATCAACCTGCATAATGATTTGATATTTTGATTTTAGAGAAGTGGAATGCACATGAATATTATGTAGATGGAAAGATTATTATTTATTTATGTTTTTTTTGTGATTACCATTTTCAAAAAAGAAAAAAGTAAAAATAAAACATCATAGATGTGGATGGATAAAATTGTATTTTATTGATGATAATAATAAAAATGCCTAACAATGTTCACTTTTCCCTTAGGCATAGGAGAAGGATTTTTCTTTAAAATAATAAAAAAAACAAATTACTTATAACGATGAATGACAACAGGAACATCAACATCAAGCTAATTATTACAAGTCTGGCCATGCGTCCCAAAGTTGGCGCAAGCTTCGTCTTCGTCACCATTGTCTTAAATAATGGCAGTTGAGTGTTGATCATCATGAATGAACCCTCCACTGCGGAAAATTGGTTGCATAACTTTGGCTTTGACATTGAACGGTCTTGTTTGAAATCCTAGCCCGACTCTGTTTTGTTCTCGTCGAATTCCACAACATGGCCCACTTATCAACATTGTCGGCTTGAATATCCTTTTGTGCATCCTTCAAAGAAGACATGGGTGCCCCAGTTTTCTTCAATTCATCAGCAATAGATATGGCTCAGAACGACTTTCCAACCTCCTCCTCAGCATCAACATACGTGAAAGATAACAAATGGCTTACCAATAATGCCTTCTCTCCACCAGTAACGACAAGCTTGACGGTCTTCACAAATTTCAGCTTCTGGTGTAGAGTAGACGTCACAACTCCAACTTCATGAATCTATGGCCTTCCCAACAAGAAATTGTAGGTCAGGTGGATATCCATTACTTGGAAAGTAATTTGGAAATCACTTAGACCTATCTTCACTAGAAGGTCCACTTCTCCAATGACGATTTTACGAGAACCATCGAACACTTTGATAACTATGCCACTATACCTCATTGGGGCACCTTCATAAGAGAGTCTTTACAAAGTTGATTTTGGAAGCACATTCAATAATGAACCAGTATCAACCAACACATTAGACAAAGTGTACTCCTTGCAATTCATTGAAATGTGTAATGCCAAATTGTGATTTCTGCCTTCTTCGGGTAGCTCTTCATCAGAAAACTCAAATTATTACAAGAAGTAATGTTGGCAACTATGTGGTCAAACTGATCCACGGTAACATCATGCTCAACATAAGCCTGTTTCAACACTTTCTGCAACGCTTTTGTGCGTGTTTCGGAATTCATCAACAGTGATAGCACAAAGATCTTTGACGGGGTCTGGCGCAACTGCTCCACAACATTGAATTCACTCCTCTTGATTAAACTTAACACCTCATCATCATCGTTAGTCTTCAACTTGCTGGACTCGCCAGACTGAGACGTTGGAGAACTAACTGGATTTGCTACAGGAATCTCTGCTTTCTTACTCACGAAAACATCTTCTACTTCTTTTGGAAACACTAGACTGAACACACGACCACTACAGGTCACCTTTGGAATATCTGCAATATTCACCACTGAGCCTGCAATTGGTAGAGGAACCTTTTGACCATTCTTAATCATTGTGGTATTATACTGATATGGCATAACTTTATTGGATGAGTAAGGGACAGGGCCCGCCAACCATATAACCAACGGCGATAGCGATCTATTGACATTATTGTTGCTGCAACTATCAAACTGAATGACTACCCGCTCATGGGTCTTGAATACTGACACAATCACATTTACATCATCTCCCATATCCCTCGACTGTTGAATCTAGATTACATTCTCATCCATTAACTTCTAGATATCCCTCTTGACAATCATACACCCACAGGGATTCACGCTCTAGGTTACACAACCATCATGGTCATGTTCACAGTCACTTCTTAAACACAAATTCTTATGCATCTCCACCAGAGATCTTCGTATATGCCTCACATTAAAAACTCAGAAGTTCCCTGGACAATCGTCCACCATGTTGACAGAAGTGTTACCATGAGCAGGCAACAAACTGGCTTTCACATTTGGCGCTCTATCCTCAAAGGACACCATACCACTCTTTACCAGCTTCTGAACTTCATAATTTAGAGGATAGAAATTCTTTATATCATGACCAGGGGATCCCTGTTGAAAAGCACAATGAAGATCAGGCTTGAACCACCATGGTAGTGGCTCAGGAATTTGCGGAGGATTTCTTGGCTAGATTAGATTCTTGAGGACCAATGACGGGTATAACTCTGCATAAGTCATAGGAATAGGGTCAAAAGAGACATTCTTCCTCTCAAAGTTTTGTTGGTGATTATTGTTGTTGTTGTAGTTGGTTCTTTGTTGTTGATGTTGTTGTTGCTGAATTGGAATTGATTGATTAGAATTATTGGGAAAAAAGTAATTACTTAGGAAACTTGATGTTGATGTTGACGAGGTTGAGAACTCTTCCTGACATGAGGCCTCCTCTATCTCGCTACTGACACTGAATCAATTTCTCCCTCTTCTTTAAACAAATGTCCATCATACTTCTTACTGGCTGATGCCTCCTCTTTAGACAAACGTCCTTCACAGACTCCTTCTTGCAGTCATACATTCATAATAAAACGAACTAAGCGTCTTTAAGAAGATTTTCGTCATTTCCTTCTCTTCAAGAGGTGGACTTATCTGGAAAGCCAGTTCTCTCCATCTTTAGGCATATTCTTTGAATGTCTCTTTATCCTTCTGAGTCATAAACCTTTATTGGTCTCTATCAGGCGCCATATCCATATTGTACTTATACTACTTGACAAAGGCCCCGCCTAAATCATTGAAAGTACAAATGTTTTCATTGTCCAAATCCATGTACCACCTCAAGGCAGCTCCGGTTAAATTGTCTTAGAAATAGTGAATTAACAACTGATCATTATCAGTATGAGTAGATATTTTTCTGGCATACATAACAAGATGGCTTAGTGGGCAATTATTCCCTTTGTACTTTTCAAAGTCTGGAACCTTGAATTTCACCGGGATCTTAACATTGGGGACCAAGCAGAGTTCAACATCACTCTTCCCAAACAAGTTTTTCCCTCTAAAAGTCTTCAACTCTTTGCGCAGCTCACGGAATTAATCTTTCATTCCATCCATCTTCTCGTATACATCTGGACCCTCAGACGGCTCAAAATGGTAAATAATGTCCTCAACACGGGGTGGCACTGACATGACCGAGCTAGATGCTGACAGAGAAACAAATGTGGGTGCATACCTTTCTGGTATAAAATTTGACGGCATTCCCCAAGGGAATCCAGCAGGCATAGAAGGAATGGATTGACTAGCAGCGGCAACTGGAACAATTGAAGAAGCAACCTCAGAAATGACAGTCCTCTAAGGAGGAGGAGTTGCAGGAGTTAGTGATGACTGATTCTGGGTGGCAATGACAGACTCCATCAGTGTCGTAAGTCTGGCGATCTCGTCCTTCAACTCTCGGTTCTCTTGCTCTAGATGCTCCATTCTTTTCGGTTGGTTAGCACGAGTATTATAGCGGTAAGTCACCTTGGCTGATGCACATAAGAATAACTGATAAAACATTTGGCGGCAGAAACCTGTTATGCAAATGATGCTTGAAATGCAACGTTTTTTTTTTATTTAAATTTCAAGGAACATATGAAGTCCTATTTGCAAATATATATTCAAATAATAACAATAATAACAATTTGATTGATCATAAAATCTATTTTTATTCATAAAATTTGGAAGGATCACACTGAGTACAATTTCAAAAACCAAAATACAAATACAAGAGAAAAGGAAACTATCAACCTAAGGATCCCTAGCAACTGCATCAGATGATCTGGCTATTGGTGCATACTTCCTTCAGATCCATCTAATCTTGGACTCAAAAGATGTATTCATCTGAGCCTTCTCGAGGACTAGTTGATCAATAATCTTCTTCCAAGCACCGGAAGACTAAGGCATGCTAGAAAAAGATAAATCATATGGCTCTCTCTGTCTCTTCACTGCTCGGTCTTCAAGAATCTCAATAAGCGCATCCTTGTCTTTTGACTCAATCTGCAACTCTTCATGCTTTCGGCTCAAAGCATGGAACCGCTCTTCCCACATATCTTTTTCTTACTTCATCTTGATGAGTGCGTCTTCCAACTCCTCTATATCTTGGTTAAGGAGAGTTAATGGCTCAACCATAACCATAGACATAGGTCTTTCACAAGCATACGACATCTTCAGCTCCAAAGCTCTCTTCTTCACCCAAATAGTGTAAGCTTCTAAAGCTACACAGTTGCATGGACCAAGCTCGGGTTTAACCTTCCTATGCACCCTATGTCAAGCATGCACCATCCTTTGCTTCAAATGTTGGTGATATTTACCCTCTTGATATAATAGACCCTCTAACTGAGTGTTATTAGGTTTATCTCTCAAGGGGAACCCAAGCTGACGACGAGCCAAAGCAGGGTTGTAGTTAATTCCTCCTTGTGTACCAATGAGAGGCACATTAGAGAAGTCACCACAACTGTCAATAATATCCAAGCTACTCAATGCAGAATCATACCAAACAATATCATCATTAGTGAGAGACATAAGTCTTTGAGACCACCATAGACATTGCTTGTTCTCCAACAAAGCAGGCATCTGAGGCAAGTGCGAAATAAACCACTTGTATAGAAGAGGAACGCATCACACAATAGTCCCACCTCCTTTAGAATTCCTCAAATGCAAAGAGAAATACATGTCACCCAACAGAGTAGGAACAAGATTCCTAATCCAGAAGATTCTAATGGCGTTAATATCAATAAAATCGTTAATGTTAGGGAACAAAGCTAAACCATATATGAGCAAAAAAAAGATTGCTTCAAAAGCATCCATGCTACCGGCCTAAGCAAAAACAGTATCCCTACCAATGAGGAACTCAGATGTCAACCCAAGAATACCTCCTTTCTTCACCAAATGAGCATCAATCTCATATTTCTTCAGATGAAGAGCTTCAGCTATGATATGAGATCTCGGGATCTCCTCCAATCCACTGAAAGCTACCTTGTCAGATACGGGTATACCCAAGAGATGAGCATACTCCTCCAACGTGGGTACAAGCTGATAGTTGGGAAAAGTGAAGCACCGATAGAGAGGGTCATAGAAATGAACCAAAACACTCATAAGTCCTTCAACCACATCAACAGATAACACAGATAAAAGTTTCCCATGGCGTTGGTTGAAGTCCAAGGGATCTAATACAAAAGATGATAACTTCCTTAGCTCTTTCAAATCAGGACATCTAAAACTGTACTTCTTAGTGTTCCTTCATCCATAATCCATAGTCTGAAAATATTTGCAGATGAGACCTTAGTTTCCTTGAAATTTACTTTTCTGTGATGAATGTCATGATGCACATGTATGCATGAATGCAACAATCGCATACAAGGGATCACACACAAGGCAAGCACAAACAAGGGTCAAGGGATGGATCAAGTTATTATCAAGATCAATCATCCATTTTGGTGGATTATGGTTTTCACCTTACCAACACCCAAGTTCCATTGATATTGACAAGACTTGATCGGATCAACCAAGAATCAAAGGGTTTTTTTATGAGTCATGAGCATGGAGTCGGGTTAATAACCATCCCCAAGGAGAGTACTAAGGATAAAAACTTGTAGATCATGTTCTAAAAAGTTCCCAGAGTCTTAATCCCATCTATCGGATATTATAGGTTACGATGACTCATCAACCCATAATATTCTCAAGAGAAACTCGTCTGAGTGTAGTATCGCGTAACAATTGTGATCAAGTCTACACCTGAACAGTCTCCGCACTACGTCCTAAATAGGTCAAGTTGGGTTAAATGTTGTATGATCCTTAGCTTCTCGGACCCCAAATCAGAGAAAATAATGCCTATCCACAAATGACTTGTGTGACATCAGTAACTCCAAAAGGGTCTCCACTGAGTAGATGGGTCTCAAGACAACTTGTTAAGGACTACTCCACACAAGTTGAACATGACTATACCATCCTCCTATCTTAATTGCACTCACGTTTAGGTTAGAACTTATCTCACCACACAAAGATCACCAAGCACAACAGACAGATTATATTACACAAACAAAATATACAAACATCAAATATACACATATATACATATAAACAAGTAGGCTAAACTAACTGAGGACTACTCCCCAGTAGAGTCGCCATTTAATTTATTTAGCGGTAAATTCAT
Organism: Lathyrus oleraceus; assembly: GCF_024323335.1. Taxonomy (NCBI): domain Eukaryota; kingdom Viridiplantae; phylum Streptophyta; class Magnoliopsida; order Fabales; family Fabaceae; genus Lathyrus; species Lathyrus oleraceus. The sequence continues at coordinate 142,363,498 of NC_066585.1, read as the reverse complement.
GATCGTCAAGCTATGGATAAGCTTAACGTCAATAAAACCAGAGTCGCCACCACGCTTTTATTGTTTCCAAAGGAAAAGGGAAAAGTACGTACAAAATCCAAAGATAAGAAGTTTTCAAATCAAAACTAATAAAATGTCAGAGATTACAGGTAAGAGGGTTGGTTACACAGAGGGAAGATGTTAGCATCCAAAGTGTCATATGTACTCCTAGGTAGCCCTTATTTATGTGGGCATGTTTTTTTGGTATAAAAGATATTTGATAAAAAAAATAGAGTGTGGGGATGAGAAAAGAATTCATTAATTATATTTTTGTGTTTGACAAGACCTTCGGCCCTGTGCCTACGTACCAACAAAAAAATGAGGGATCAAAACCTCGTAGTTCGTGGAATTTTTTTTAAATGAGTTGGTGAATTACATTTAATAAGAGCTTAATAAGAAAAGGCACAAAGGGTCAAAATTTGAGTGGGATTATTAGTTCTTTTGTCTTTTTAAAATTTCAGTCAATATGGTTAAGTTTATTTACAATTTTGATTTAAAAAAAGAAGTTCAAAAATTCAATGGCATAAGGCCAAAGTTTCTAATCATTAAAACAATGTCTAAATTTAAAATCACAAGCAAAGAAATGTTTTGAGAAGGGGGAGAGATTTTTTGAAATTTAAGAAGTGGGAGGAGATGAAGAGGCTATCCTAAGCACAAATTTAAAAGTTAAGGGTTGACAAGATCTAAGCAATGAGATGCAATCCAACATACAAGAATGTCATATAGAAACCCATTTTCCTCTGGACTTTAATCAAGCAATAATCAAATAGAGCAATATCCAGACATCATGAAGATCAAGTCATCAAATAAAGATGGCCACATCCAAGCAAGCACTTCAATAGCTAACGGTCTTCATTGTCTTCCCATGCATCAGATGAAATATTCCTTGATCAACTTAGAACAAAACATCAGACACAAGATCAAAATAACAAATAAGCACAGTGATAGAGTAGCAGATGAACCCAAGAAATTCTCAAGTCTTGCATCAAATGAAAGCATAGTTCAAAGTAGCTCAGTCTCAAGATCTTGGCATTGGCCAAGTCCTTTTAGCACAAGGAATGTTGCCTAATTCCTAAGTCCAAAAGTACATATCAAGTTCAACAGTCCACCGGATGAATTTTAGGGTTTTTGTTGTATTAGGTATTTTAAGGTCCTAAGACCACAAACAAAATCAAAACACAAAAACAATATATACAATCACAAGATATGACTCAAATGAACAAAGTGAAAAAGACATAAACATAAACAAGTTATATGAAATGTAAATGGCGATGAATGATAAAGGACTAAAATTTAAATTGCATAATACTAAATGACTTGAAAGAAAATCAATATTAACAAGAGTCAGTCAAATGTTAGTGGTGTTAGAGGTGATTTTTAATTGATTAAGTCATTCTTTGGAAAACACTCGACCATTCATTAACAAGTATGAATCCTTAAACCAAGATATCTTCCATGAGAAGGGCTCCAACATGGATAATTCAACAAGTATGCCACTAGCTCCCATGAAAGTAAAAAAGGTCAAGTCTCCAGACAATGCCATGAAGAATGGGAGACTTACAATCTCACTTACTAGAATGCTATGCCTTGAGGGTCAAATTTAGCTCTATGTTAAGCAATCCTAATTGGACTTATGTAGAAGTCACAACTATCTGAGGCCTGTAGCGGTAAATTCATGACCATTAAGCTATGGATAAACTTAACGTCAATAAAACCAGAGTCGTCACCGCGCTTTTATTGTTTCCAAAGGAAAAGGGAAAAGTACGAACAAAACCCAAAGATAAGAAGTTTTCAAATTAAAACTAATAAGATGCGAGAGATTACAGGTAAGGGGGTTGGTTACACAGAGGGAAGGTGTTAACATCCAAAGTGTCCTAGGTACTCCTAGGGAGCCCTTTTTTATGTGCGTATGTGTTTTTGGTATAAAATGATGTTTGCAATAAAGAGAGTGTGGGGATGAGAAAAGAATTCATTAATTATATTTTTGTGTTTGACAAGACCTTCGGACTTGTGCCTACGTACCAACATAAAAATGAGGGATCAAAACCTCGTAGTTCATGGTATCAATTTCAAAGTGAGTTAATTGCTTTTAACAAAAATCTAAATTTAAAAAGAGGAACAAAGGGCCTAAAAGAGTTCGAATGAGTGTTAGTTCTTTTAGTCTTTTGAAATTTTATGTCAATATGGTTAAGTTAATTTACAAGTTTGATTTAAGAAAAGAGTTTAAAAATGTAATGGCATAAGGCCAAAGTTTCTAATTTGCAAATAAGGAGTTTAAGTTTAGAAATAACAAGCAAAGAAGATTTTGAAAGGGGGGGGGGGGGGGGGGGGGGGGAGATTTGAAATTTAAGAAATGGGAGGAGATGAAGAGACTAATCCTAAGTAAAAATTTAAAAGTTAAGAGTTGAAAAGATCTGACCAATGGGATGCAATCCAATAGACAAGAATGTCATATAGAAACCCATTTTTCCTTTGGACTTTAGAATCAAGCAATATCAATAAACAAGTAGCAATATGAAGAGAAAGACATCAAATAAAGATAGCCACATCCTAGCTAGCAACTTCATAGTCTTCTTCATAATCTTTCCATGCATCAGATGACATACTCCTTGAATGGCTCAGAACAAGGCATTAAACACAGGTTCAAAGTAACATTTGCATCAAGACCATGTAGCAGATGAACTCAAGTGGATCCCAATACTTGCATCATATGAAAGTTCAAATCACAATAACTTGGTTTCAGAAATGTTGGCATTGGCCAAGTCCTTTTGCATAGGGAATGTTGCCTAATTCAAAGTCCAAAGCTCAAATCAAATCCAACAGTCCACACAAACATTTTTTTAGGGTTTTTGTTGTTTATTAGGTATTTTAAGGTCCTAAGACCACAAACACAAACACGATACACAAACAAATATGTACAATCACAATATATGGCTCAAGTGAGCAAAGTGAAAATGGCATAAACATAAACAAGTTAAATGATATGTAAAATGGCAAATGGAATGGTAAATGACTTGAATTTAAATTGCATAAAGTAAATGACTTGAAATTAAAAGCAATAATAATAAAAGTTAGTCAAATGTTAGTTGATTAGATGTTAGTGAAGTTTTGCTTTTCAATTCATTAAGTCATTCTTTGGAGAATACTAAACCCTCTATTCACAAGCATGGATCCTTGAACCAAGACATCTTCCAAAGGAAGGAAAAAAGGCCAGGTTTCCATACAATACCATGAAAGAGGGGGGGGGGGGGATTACAATCTCACTTGCAAGAATGTTATGCCTTTGGGTCAAAATTTAGCGCTATGTTAAACAATCGTAATTGGACTTATGTAGAAGTCATAACTATCTAAGGTCGGGCAATTGAAATTTTGGTGTTAATGCATGTTAGATGTAGTGGTAAATTCATGACCATCAATCTATGGATAAGCTAAACGTCAATTAAACCAGAGTCGCCACTGCGCTTTTATTGTTTCCAAGGGAAAAGGGAAAAGTACAAACAAAACCCAAAAGATAAGAAGTTTTCAAATCAAAACTAATAAAATGCTAGAGATTACAGGTAAGGGGGTTGGTTGCACAGAGGGAAGGTGTTAGCACCCAAAGTGTCCTAGGTACTCCTAGGGAGCCCTTTCTTGTGTGCATATGTGTTTTTGTACAAAATGATGTTTGCAATAAATGGAGTGGAGGGATGATACAATAGTTCATTAATTATATTTTTGTGTTTGACAAGACCTTCGGACTTGTGCCTACCTACCAACATAAAATAAGGGATCAAACCTCGTAGTTCGTGGTAACAATTTTAAAGTGGATGCATTATTTTTAACAAAGTTTAAGTTTAACAAAGGCCCAAAGGGCCTAAAAATGTTTGAATGGGTGTTACTTCTTTTTGTATTTTGAAATTTTAAGTCAAGTATGGTTAAGTTCACTTACAAGTTTGATTAAAAAAAAAAATTAAAAATTCAATGGCATAAGGCCAAAGTTTCTAATTTGCAATATGGTCTAACTTTAGAAATCACAAATAAAGAAGATTTTGAAAGAGGGGAGAGATTTGAAATTAAAGCAGTGGGGAAGAGATGACGAGACTAATTCTAAGCAAAAATTAAAAAGTTAAGAGTTGAAAAGATCTGACTAATGGGCTGCAATCTAATAGACAAGAATGTCATATAGAAACCCAAATTTCCCTTGGACTTTAGAATCAAGCAATATTAATACACAAATATCAAGATGAAGAGCAAGACATCAAATAAATATAGCCGCATCCAAGCTTAGCAACTCCATGGTCTTCCTCATAATCTCCCATGTATCAGATGACTTTAGAGATAGGCATTAGGCACACGTTCAAAGTAACAGCTTCAAAAAGACCATGTAGCAGATGAACTCAAATGGGATCTCAACATTTACTTCAGATGAAGATTCATTTCACAAGCACTTGATTTCATGAAAGTTGGCATTTGCCAAGTCCTTTTGCATAGGGAGTGTTGCTTAATTCTAAGTCCAATGTCTCAGATCAAATCCAACAGCCCACACAAATGTCTTTTAAAGTTTTTATTGTTATTATGCACATTCAATTCAAAGGACCACAAATACAAACAAGTATATACAATCACAATATAATCACAAAGTATGGCTCAAGTGAGAAAAGTGAAAATGGCATTAAAGTAAACATGTTAAATGATATGAATAATGGCAAATGAATAAAGACTTAAAATTAAAGTGCATAAAAGTAAATGGCTTGAAATTAAATGTTAATTGTTAGTTGATTAGAAGTTAGTATTTCTTTTACTTTTGTTTTGTTTAAGTCATTCTTTGGAGAATACTCAACCCACTATTCACAAGCATGGATCCTTGAACCAAGACATCTTCCAAAGGAAGGAAAAAAATGTCAAGTTTCCACATAATACCATGAAAAACGGAACACTTACAATCTCACTTACTAGAATGCTATGCCTTTGGGTCAAAATTTAGCGCTATATTAAGCAATCATAATTGGACTTATGTAGAAGTCACAACTATTTGAGGCCAGGCAATAGAAATTTTAGTGTTAATGCATGTTAGAGATATGGTATTATGAACCATACTCCTAAAACATACCACACTTAAAAGAAAATGGCAAAAGGGGTGGACCTAATATCATCCATACTTATGTTGATTTTGCAATCAACTAGCCTTAGGATATAGAGATATCATAGGTCAAAAAAATGGATAGGGATAGAATGGGATTAAGATGAAGAGGGAGAGGGAATGAGATCAACACAAATTGGTCAAAGGAGGACATTCATCAAATTAAAATCAATCATTCATTTTGGGAGATGAAATGTACATTTCATCAATCCCCTAAATCCAATGATTTTAACTCAAAAAAGTCAAATCAACCTTGACCAAGGCCCAACAACACAAGTCAAACTCAACAAGTCAATATCAAAAGCTCAACACAATTTATTTTGCAATTAAAAAATTAAAATTAATTAAAAAAATGCATTAAATTAAATTATGGTTGGTCAAAATCCTAAAAGCTCATCAAAACACCAAATAAATGGCCATGAGATTTATCATAGGTTAAAAAAGGTCAAAGGACCTTGGAGAAAAAATTTCATAATATTTGGAAACTTAAAAGTATTTTTAAACAATTATAAATATTCACAAAAACAAATAAATCATGAAAAATAATAATAATGATCCAAAAAATATTTTTAATTCAGAAAATGAAAGAGGAATTTATTTAAATTTTTTTGGTGAAACTCTCATATTTTTTGGATCAATATTAAAATTAATATGAATTAATGAAAATAAGTCAATTAAATCAAAAATCAGAAAATAGCAAAAAACGTGGACCACCTGATCTCCCTCATTAATTGAGGTGGCAAATCAAGTGGTCCTCAGTGTGCGTTCCATAATGGACACCAGTCAATGCGCTGCAGGGATGGTATTTAAAACCAACACGTAAGATTAAAACAAATTGCAAGGATCATACGGTTTGAGACGTGCCAACGCACCGCCGAAGCTGTAACTCCGGTCTTCTTCTCCGGTGGACCTCACAGGACTGGTCCACCTTCAACCATCACCAAAATAAAAAAGGAGGACATGAATTTAAAGTAAAAATGCTAAGTAGTTCGAATCTGGCCTCAATTTCTCCTAACTCCAAGTATAATAAGAGATATAGGGAGTTGAAATTTGAGGATCATGATCTGAGTTGCTTCGATTTGATCTCAAAGCAACTCAATCTTGTTGTCTACATTGGTAGGACTTTAGACAAGAAAAAATCAAGAAGAATTATGGAGAATTGGGTGAGAATCGAAGAAATGAAAAATTGAGAAATTCACCTTCACTGCAGGTCTAGATGAACACGATCTTGCTTCCAATTGCTCTTGGCCTTGCTCTGGACACTTGATGGAATGGAATTGAATCAAAAAGGAAGCAGGACTCTTGCAGATTTGAATCTCAAAGAGTGGAGATTAAAACTCGATTTCCAATGGAAATCCTCAAGGTTATCCTTTAAATGAGAGGGTTTGGAGTTGGAGATTCAAAGCTGGCGCGCAGGGGTCCTCATTTCTGAAGGCAAGTGTCTCTATTTATAGCCAAAGCATTGCTAATTGCACACTTGATTCAAAATTTCAAAAATAGTAACTTGCTTTCATGCATGCATGGGCGTGTGATAGGCCCATGTAATCATTCCTTCAGGCCATGCATTTGTGTATGGAAGATTCAAGTTCACTTATGCCAAATGGTGATCCAAGTTCAAACCATGTGCAAGTCACTCATACATTGTCCAAATGGGATGAAATTGTACTTTTTGGAAAGGTTAGATCAAGAGGAACAACTTTCATGTTGAACACTTTTTCATTTGAAGCTTGGATCATGATGAATTTTGAGGTGGAAGTTGGGAAAATCAAACATATCCAAAACATTTCTAAAGTGTCAAGCCATATGTTCACATATTCCACTTTGGCTAACTTTTTATATCAGCTTCAAACTAGAAATATTCCTTCATCAAAGTTGTACCTCTCTCAAAGTACTTCAAAATAGTCACAAATTTGACCTCATTTGGATTTAGTATGAAGGAGTTATGCATTTTAGAAGTTGAGGAAAATCACTTGTTCAATGACATTGGTCCAAAATAACTTATAATGTCTCCTCATGTCACATGCATTTAAAAGTTGAATTTGCTCTTCCTCCAAACATCAAAGTTGGAGTAGGCATCTTGAATTTTATTTCTAAACTTGAATATCTTTCATCCCATAAAAATTGAGCAAGTTATGGTCTTGGTAAGTTGACCTCCAAATTAGGGTTTAGACAAAATGACCTATAATCTTTCACCATAAACAATGACTTTCCAAGAAAAAATAGCTCTAGACCTCAACATGAAAGTTTTTTGGAATGTCGTTTAGAGTAACGTTTCTATTGGAATCATTTTCATATGACAAATATTGTAGGAGATATGGTCTAGGGAACCTCAGTTTTGATCAGATGAATTCCTCTGGTCAACCACCATGAACCAACTTGCTAACTTGCCATTCTCTTGACTTTTGGGACTCATGGAGGATCATATATGCATAATATGATGAAATGTGAAGTATCCCTTGAAATATTTGATCAATGGTTGAAGAAGATTGTTGAAGAAGTTACACAAGATACCCAGATGAATTAGGGTTTCCAAGGCAAACCAACTCCAAAGTCTTGATGATTTCTTGATCAAAATAACATGTGAAGATCATGGGGATATATATATGATGTTTAGAGCCATAGTAAATCAATTCTCGATTAAACTCCTTGCACTAAGGGTCTTAAACCCTACATGTGAACTTGATAGATCAAAGGTGAGCATACATACTACCTACAGAAGCAACAAAATACAAATTGACATATTTGTGGTATTTGGGTTAGTAAAAATGATAGAATATAAAGTATGATACAATCAAATGATGCTTGGTGATCTCTCCCAATGAAAACCCAATGAATGAGGGGTAAGGAGGATGCCAAGATGTGATCCCAATGCTAATGCATATGATGAGATAGCATGAGGGATCTTAGGGTCAAAATTGGGGTCTTACATTAGAGATATGGTATAATGAACCATACTGCTAAAACATACCACACACAAAAAGAAAATGACCAAAGGATGGACCTAATCTCATCCATGCTTGTATTGGTTCATCTACCATTAAGTTATTGATGGACCAATTAGCCTTAGGATATTGAGATTTCATTGGTCAATGAAAGGGGTGAGATAGAATGGGATTGAAGATGAAGGGGGGGGGGGGGGGGGGGAGATGAGACAAACACAATTTGGTCATGGGAGGAATTTTATTAAATTAAAATAATTCATTCATTTTGGGAGATGAAATGTACATTTCATCAATCCCCTAAATCCAATGATTTTAATCCAACAAAAGTCAAATCAACCTTGACCAAGTCCCAAACACATAGTCAAACTTCACAAGTCAATAAAAATGCCTAAACACAATTTCTACACAATTAATCAATTAAAAATCAAATTAAAATGCATTTAAATTAAATTATGTTTGATCCAAAACCTAAAACCACTTCAAAAAACCAAATAAATGGCCAAGAGATTTATCCTAGGTCAAACAAGGTCAAAGGACCTTAGACAAAAAAATTCATTCTTTTTGAAAAGTCAGAAGTATTTCTAAACAATTAATTCATGAAAAATATCAAAATAAACCCAAAGAATAATTTTAATTCAGAAAATGAAAGATGAAAATATTTAAAATGTTTTGGTGAAAGTCCCATATTTTTTGGATTAAAAATGAAATTGATATGAATTAATTAAAAATAATGGATTAAATGAAATAATCAGAAATTCAAAAAAAGTAGAGCCATCTGATCTCCCTCATTAATTGAGGTGGCAGATCAGATGGTTGGAAACGGGTGCTCCACATGTTCTCAAGTCAATGCGTGTACACGCATGGTAATTAGAAGCAACGCATATGATTAAAACAATTCAAATAGATCAGATGTCCTGGATTGATCCAGCGTACTACCGGAGCCCTAGCTCCAGTCATCTTCTCCGGCGAGGACCACCGGACTGGTCCAACTCACACCTCATGAAAAATGAAAAGTGGGTACACTAATTTGAAGAGAAAATGCTAAAGAGCACGAATCTGGCCTCAATTTTGTCCAATTCTAAGTATATAAAAAGATACAGGGATTTGAATTTTGAGGATCATGAACTGAGTTGCTTCGATTTGACCTCAAAGTAACTCAATCTTCTTGCCTACAATGATAGGGCTTCAGACAATCAAAAATCAACAAGAATGGTGAAGAACTGAGGGAGAATCAAAGAGATGAAAATTCTGAAAAATCACCTTTAATGGAGCTTCAGATTGACACAATCTTACTTTCAATTATGCTTGGCCTTGCTTCAGATGCTTAATGGAAGTGAAATGGATCAAATAAAGGGATGGACTTTTGGAGTTTCAATCTCAAAACAGTTGGAGATTTGAAACTCGATTTTCAAAGAAAATCTTCAAGCTTATCCTTCAATGGTGGGGGTTTGGGGTTGCAGGTTCAAAGCTTGGGCATGAGGTCCTTAAATCTTAGCAATGAGGGTCTTATTTATATGCCATGAGATTGATTTTTTCACACTCCCAAATTTGGCAAATTTTGAAATTCTACTTTGCATGGTTGCATGGGCGTGTGCTAGGCCCATGAGATGATGTGATTTGATCCATAATTGAATGTTAATGATGCTGAAACCATGTTGGAAGGCCATGCAAATATGTATGGAAAATGGATGTTGAAATTATCCAAATGGTCCTTTAACTTACACCAATCCGCAAGTCCCTCATACTTTGGCCAAATGAGATGATCTTTGACTTTTTGGAGAGGCGAGACCAAGGGGAACAACTTTCATGTTGAACACTTTTTTATTTGAAGCTTGTATCATGATTAATTTTGAGTTGGAAGTTTGGGAAATCAAACATATTTGAAAATTTTCTAAGTCCCAAATCAAATGTTCACTTCTTCCACCTTGAATAACTTTTTCTATGGACTTCAAATGAGAAAAGTTCCTTCATAAAAGTTGTAGCTATTTAAAACCTCTTCAATTTGGTAACAAATTTGACCTCATTTCGATTTGGCATGAAGGAGTTATGGATTTTAGAAGTTTAGGAAAATCACTTGTTCAATGGTAGTGGCCCGAAATGACGTATAATGCTTCCACTTGGCACATGCATTTTCAAGTTGAATTTGCACTTACTCAAAACATAAAAGTTGAATTAGACATCTTTAATTTGATCATGTAATTTTAATGGATTCCATCTCATAAAAAATGAGCAAGTTATGGTCTTGGGAAGTTGACCTCCAAACTAGGGATCAAACAAAATGACCTATAATCTTTCACCATAAAAAATGATTTTCCAAGTAAAACTAGCTCTTGACCTCAACCTGAATGTTGTTTGGAATGTAATTTTAAGTAAGCTTTCTCTTGGAATCATTTTCTTATGACAAAAAGTGTAGGAGATAGGGTCTAGGGAACCCCAGTTTTGACTAGTTGACTTTGTCTGATCAACCACCATGAACCAACTTGCTAGCTTGACATTCTCTTGACTTTTGGGACTCATGGAGGATCATATATGCATAAGATGATGTAATGTGAAGTATCCCTTGAAATATTTGATCAATTGTTGAAGAAACTTGTTGAAGGAGTCACACAAGATACCTGGATGAATTAGGGTTTCCAAGGCAAACCAAGTCCAAACTCTTGATAATTCTTGTTCAAAATAACATATGAAAATCACGGGGATCCATATATGATGCTTATATCCAATGAAATCAATTCTTGATTGTGGTCCTTGCATTGAGGGTCTTAAACCCTAGATATGAGCTTGATAGAGCATAGGTGAACACACACACTACCTACAAAAGCAACAAACTATACATTGATATATTTTTGGTATTTTGGTTAGTAAAATAGTGAAAAATAAAGTATGATACAATAAAAAGTGCTTGGTGACCTCTCCCAATGAAACCTAATGAATGAGGGGTAAGGAGGATACCAAGTGTAAGACCCCAATTTTGACCCTAAGATCCCTCATGCTATCTCATCATATGCAATGACATTGGGATTATACCTTGGCATGCTCCTTACCCCTTACTCATTAGGTTTGTTTTGGGGAAATATCACTAAGTCATTTTTTGCTTGGAAAGTCATTTTTTATGTTGAAAGATTATAGGTCATTTTGTCTAAACCCTAATTTGAAAGTCAACTTCCCAAGGCCATAACTTGCTCATTTTTTATGATAGGAAAGATTTCCAAGTTTGAAAATCAAATTCAAAGTGTCTAATTCAACTTTTATATTTTAAGGAAGAGTTAATTCAACTTTTATGAGCATGTGATACGAGGATAAATTATAGGTCATTTTGGACCAATACCAGTGAACAAGTGATTTTCCTCAACTTCAAAAATGCATAACTCATTCATCCCAAATCCAAATAAGATCAGACTTGTGACCATTTTGAATTTTTTTTGAAATAACTACAACTTTGATGAAGACACCTTTCTCATTTGAAACTCACATAAAAAGTTAGCCAAGATGGAATAGTTAATGTTTTAACACTTAGAAAAAATTTTGACATGTTGAAATTTCCAAACTTCTACCTCAAAATTCATCATAATACAAGCTCCAAATGGAAAAGTGTTCAACATAAGAGTTGTTCCTCTTGATATAACCTTTCCAAAGAGTCCAAATTCATTCATTTTGGACAAGATTTAAGGGGTCTGCGCATGGTCTGAACATGAATGCATCAATTGGAAAAGATCAATCTTCAAACATCAATACACTTTTGCCTTGAATTACAATCCACATTCAGACTCAACTACACTTGCATATGGACTGAATTGAGTAGCTTCATGGGCCTGTATACGCCCATGCAAGCATGCACTTCATTTTGCCAAATTTGGAAATATTTTTAAAGGTGCAAGTAACACTTGCTTCAACTATAAATAAGAGTCCCTTGCATCATAATTAAAGACCATTGCGCGCCAGCTTTGCCTCCCACACTTGAAACCCTCACATTTGAAAAGAAAACCTGAGAAATTTCATTTGAAATTTGAGTTTGAATCTCACTGTTTGGAGATTCAAAAACTCCAGGATCCAAAGCCTTGTACCAATCCTAAGGTACTTCTACAAGCTTCTTGAGCAAGATCAAACACGAATTGAAGCAAAAGAGATTTTGTTCTACACAGCATTGAAGGTAATAAGATTGAGTTGCTTTGAGGTCAAAACGAAGCAACTCAGTTCATGCACCTCAAAATTCAACTCCAGGTATCTCTCAATATACTTTGAGTTAGTTTGAATTGAGGTCAGATTCGTTATCAGTGTCATTTTCTATTTAAGATCATGTCCTTCTTTTTTATTTTTGTGATGGTGATGAGAGAACTAGTCCGGCCAAGGTCATCGGAGAAGATGACCGGTGGTTTCCTCTGGTAGTGTGCTGGACAGGTTTTGAGTCACATGATCAAGCCAATTCGTTTTAATCTTGAGCGTTCTTTGTGATTACCATCTGTGTGGCGCGCTGACTAATGTACACCATGGAACGCGCGTTTTCATCCACTTGATCTTCCACCTCAATTAATGAGGGAGATCTAGTGGTCCACGTTTTTCCTGATTAATTGATTTTCATTTTATTTCTTTTATTTTCATTAATTCATATTAAATTTAATATTGATCCAAAAAATATGAGAGTTTCACCAAAAAAATTTAAATAAAATCCTCTTTCATTTTCTGAATTAAAATTATTTTTTGGATCATTATTAATATTTTTCATGATTTAATTGATTTTGTGAATATTTTTAATTGTTTAAAAATAGTTTTAAGTTTCCAAAAATGATGAAATTTTTTCGCCAAGGTCCTTTGACCTTGTTTGACCTATGATAAATCTCATGGCCATTTCTTTGGTGTTTTGATGAGGTTTTAGGAAATTGACCAACCATTATTTAATTTAATGCATATTTTGATTATTTTTTATTGTTTAAATGCCAAATAAATTGTGTAGAGCCATTTTAATTGACTTGTTAAGTTTGACTTGTGTTGCTGGGCCTTGGTCAAGGTTGATTTGACTTTGTTAGGTTAAGATCATTGGATTTAGGGGATTGATGAAATGTACATTTCATCTCCCAAAATGAATGAATGATCTTAATTTGGTAAAAGTCCTCTTTTGACCAATTTGTGTTTGATCCATTTCCCTTCCCTCTTCATCTCATTCCCCTTCTTTATCCATTCATGTCATGGACCTATGATATCTCTATATCCTAAGGCTAGTTGATTGCAAAACCAACATAAGTATGGATGAGATTAGGCCTCCCACTTTGCATATTCTTTTTGTGTGTGGTATGTTTCATGAGTATAGTCCATTATACTATGTCTCTAACATGCATTAACACCAAAATTCTATTGCCCGACCTCAAATAGTTGTGACTTCTACATAAGTCCAATTACGATTGCTTAACATAGCGCTAAATTTTGACATAAAAGGCATATCATTCTAGTTAGTGAGATTGTAAGTCTCCCCTCTTTCATGGTATTGTGTGGAAACTTGGCCTTTTTTCCTCCCTTTGTAAGATGTCTTGGTTCATGGATCCATGCTTGTGATATGTGGGTTGAGTGTTCTCCAAAGAATGACTTAAACAAAAGCAAAGCAAAAGCAATACTAACTTTCTAATTCACTAAAAACGGACATTTAATTTCAAGTCATTTACTTTTAATGCACTTTAACTTGTAAGCCTTATTCATTTCCCATTATTCATACCATTCAAGTTGTTTACTTTTATGTCATTTTCACTTTGTCCACTTGGACCATTTGAGTTCATCTGCAACATGATCAATGTGAAGCTGTTATTTTGAACCCGTGTCTTATGCCCTCTCTGAAGCCATCTAAAATTTTGAAGAAGATTATGGAGTTGCTAAGCTTGGATGTGGCTATCTTTATTTGATGCTTTGCTCTTCAACTTGCTATTTGTATATTGATTGTTGCTTGACTATAAAGTCCAAGGGAATTTTGGGTTTCTATATGATATTCTTGTCTATTGGATTGCAGCCCATTGGTCAGATCTTATCAACTCTCAACTTTGAAATTTATGCTTAGGATTAGTCTCTTCATCTCCTCCCCACTTTTTTAATTTCAAATATCTCCCTCTTTTAAAAATCTTATCTGCTTGTGTTTGTTGTCTTCTAAACTCTGACCATATTGCTAACTAGAAACTTTAGCCTTATGCCATTGCATTTTGAAACTCCTTTTCTTAATAAAACTTCTAAATAAAATTAACTATACTTGAATTAAAATTTCAAAAGCCAAAAAAAATTAACACTCATTCAAATCATTTTAGGCCTTTAGTGCCTTTTTTAAACTCAATGTTTTATAAAGAGCAATGCACTCACTTTGAAATTGATACCACAAGCTACGAGGTTTTGATCCCTCATCTTTATGTTGGTACATAGGCACAAGTCCGAAGGTCTTGTCAAACACAAAAATATAATTAATGAATTCTTTCCTCATCCCCACACTCTTTTTATTTGCAAACATCATTTGTACAAAAACACGTATGCATACAAGAAAGGGCTCCCTAGGAGTACCTATGACACTTTGGGTGCTAACACCTTCCCTCTGTGTAACCAACCCCCTTACCTGTAATCTCTAGCATTTTATTAGTTTTGATTTGAAAACTTCTTATCTTTGGGTTTTGTTCGTACTTTTCCCTTTTCCCTTGGAAACAATAAAAGCGCGGTGGCGACTCTGGTTTTACTGACGTCTAGCTTATCTATAGCTTGATGGTCGTGAATTTACCGCTACAGAAATTGAGTGGTGACTCTACTGGGGAGTAGTCTCCAGTGCATTTAGCATACTTTTTTGCGTGTATATAATTGTATATTTGATGTATGTATATTTGTTTGTGTGATATAATCTGCTTGTTGTGCTTGGTGATCTCTGAGTGGTGAGATAAGTTCTAACCCGAACATGAGTGCAATTAAGATAGGAGGATGGTATAGTCATGTTCGACTTGTATGGAGTAGTCCTTAACAAGTTGGCTTAAGACCCATCTACTCAGTGGAGACCCTTTTGGAGTTGGGAATGTCACACAAGTTATTTGTGGTTAGACATTACTATCTCTGATTTGGGGTCCGAGAAGTTAAGGACTGTAGAACGATTAACCCCTCTTGGCCTATTTAGGACTGTCGCACCTCGAAAAATGGGGATACGACTTTAAGCGAAGCACGATCGCACACTCGCATTGATGGACTGAACATGGTCGCCACCGAACTTTATTTATTCCTAAAAAGGAAAGGGGAAATATCGATAAAACCCAAGAAAAAATGACAATGATTATGGCCGTCGCAACCAATATCAGGGTTTGGGAGTCGGTTACGCAAGGGGAAGGTATTAGCACCCCTCACGTCCGTTGTATTCAACGGGAACCATTTAGTTAGTTTAGTTTTGAATGTTAGCTTATATTAGTCTTCTCAAGTTATAATGAGGGAGAGAATAATAGGATCAAAAGAAAGGAGAAGATATTTTTGGATTTTTTTGACGAAAGACTAAACCTAAGTTTTTTTATTAGTGGGCCTAACAAGATTTACAAATCCTGCCCCTACGTATCTCAAAAGAGAAATCAAGGCTTACGTAGTTCTGGGTAGAAAAATGTTTGTTTGTTGATCGATTTTAGCGAAAGCTATATTGTATTAATCGACGAAACATTGTTTTACCCAAAACAGATGAGGAGTGGACATATACCATACATCGAATGGATTTATAAATCATCATTCGGAAAAACGTCACTTATCTCGACTCAACAATTGTGGCCGAAACATTGTTTTGTATCACCTTAAGACAAATATATCTTTCATTTATGAAAAAAGGTTTTCTGATTAGTCACACGACGGCGAGAAAGAGTTTGATTGGTTGGATTTATTTTGAGTAATGGCGAGAACTTGGATGAGCGAGATATCCATCTCGAATCCTAGTCTCAGGAGTGCACGGTATACACCATGGTCCATTTCCATCTTTATTGAAAAAAAGTGTTTAATGAAGATTAAGTGTTTTGAATTTGATTGAGAAAGGGGTTTGAAGAAACCGCATTGACAATTTTAAGAAGATGGCGAGAGCTAAGATGGGCAAGGCATCCACCTTGAATCTTAATCTCAGGAGTGCACGGTATACACCGAGTTCCATTTCCATCTTTATTGAAAAAGTGTTAAGGTAGGAATTAAGTATTTTTTGAGTTTGAAAGACGAATATTTATAAGAACAAGACATAAGCCTTGAGATCAAAAATTCAGGGTTCCACTAGAATGCAAGATTCCAATGGTCCTTTTTCATTCGAACTATTTGAGAAAATTGTTTGATGGACAACGAACACTTGATGAGAATAAAATATTCAAAGGGTTACGCCGGAATGCTTGATCCCAACGGCCTTTATTTTGTCCATCAACGGTTAATCCAAAACGTGAGGCTCAAGACTGATCATTCGAGGGTTCCCATCAGAATGCAAGATTCGAATGGTCCTCTTCTTTCGTGTTTTTAAAAAAGGGAATTTAATCGAGTTGTAAAGATAGTTTAAAAATAAAGTTATAGGGATAAAATTAGTTTTACTATTTTATATGTATATCGAATTAATTTTATATATAATCGAGTTCCCATCAGAATGCTAGATTCTAATGGGAGGAAATGAAATTTAATGTTGAAACTATGGAAAGTTAGTGAAATTTAAATTGAAAAATTAGTGAATTTGAATATGGTTATTTACATGTGTAAAGGTATGAACATGGATACCAATAACCTAATTAAATTAACTAACACACAAAAATCGACTAATCAAATAAAACCCAATATCGGGAAGTCAACCATTAATTAAATCTAAAAAGTAAACATTTAAAAATCTAAACAACTAAATAACGGTTAAATTAAATCGATAAAAATATAAAAGTAAAGAAAAAAATTTAAATGAAATAGTAAGCATAAAAAATAAAAATATGAAGATATGCTACTCCCAAGTATCAAACCCATCCCACTAAAGAAAATGAAACTGCTCTCTCTCCACTAGGCCACTTATGGTTATTTATTACCTTAATAACAACTTGAATATATGAACAGGGATAGCTGAAGGTAGTTTAGAATACAAATTAATTAAAATGAGATGGGCTCCTGTTAATGGACCACTAATTAAAATGATGGAGGAATACAAAACGTAACCCTAGCCGCCTGGCTGTTGGGTTTAAGAGATTAATGGCTAGTAAATTAATGGGGAACACAAAAAACAATATATTAACATATACTATTTAATAAAAAGGTGCAAAGGAAGATTAAACGATTAAGTTTTAAATGGTTTAAATGTTTGTTTTTTAAAAAATAAAATAAAAGAAGAGAATGTGAGAGAAACGGTAATAGAACCCAAAAATGTTCATCGTCCTCACTCCCTCAATCTCACTCGTCCTCTCTCAATCTCGTCACTCTCGATCGCTCGCACTAACCTCACGATACACTACTCTCACCCTAAAATGCACAAATCCATGGCTCTCAAAGAAAATCAAACAATAATGCTCACCTTCGGCGGCGATGGTGAGCTTGTATCTTCCTCTCTTCGCTAGGTTTTTCACGCCGTTTCTGAAGATTAGGGTTTTCGTGGTTTGGAAAATTAGCCTCCTAGATTTAGGGTTTTTTCCGTCCTCGATTTTGCCTCCTCCTACAGTATTCGCTTCGATCCTTTTTATATCAACAACTTAGGGTTTTTTGAGCTGTCTTATGGAGATCAAACGGGCATCTCCTGGAAGTGCTTTAAGGCGCTCAGATTTTGGTATGCCTTATTTGACGTTAATTCGGAAACGGTAATATGAACCTACGCTTTCTTCTTCTAATTTTGTCCTAATGCTTTTTTTGGGATATTTTTTGAATCCTAACGCCTTGCTAATTACTTGGTTTTACTGCAGTGAAAACCGAAATGGTTTTAAGGTTTTGAAAGGCAGCTTAATGACCGTTATGGTTTGGGTTATGCAGGTCTTGCGCTTGGAATTGCTGTGGTGGTCTTGCCGTTCACGAGCACTCTATGAAGGGTTGAAGGTAGCTGCAACACCTGATCTGATGCTGGCATATATGGACTTCTTTCTTGGTGGAGATGAGAAAAGATCTGATATGTCTCCTTGTCTTCATCAAAGATTTCCCATGTCTATAATTTTGGGGGGATGGAAGTTACATAAGTCCTTTCTCTCTTCATAGTGATAATATTCTTAACAGTATCATGAGTCAGTCTGTTCCACCAACTATATGGTATCGATTAGTGGCTGGTTTGATGTATATGCAAATCCTAAATTGGCTACTTATGGTGTACGTGTTGATCTTGCATTGTGTCAGCCTATAGCTTCTGGATATTGCCAATTTGGGCTTGTTGTACATACTACCGAGAATGAAAACAAGTCATCCTCACTACTATTGTCAAGGCTAGTGAGGTGGTACTTCATGAAGTTGGAGCATAAAAGAGTCCACTGCTCAGGTGCGTGCCATTTAAAGGATTGCATTACGACGTCATTCAAGTCTAGCAACATTTCTGGAGATAAATGGCTCAGAGGTGGCGGTTAGCGAAAGTCGGTTTTTTAACCGTTTGTTTCTATTGTATTCTGTTAATGAACTGTGGTGATTCGGTTAAGGTTTTGAAAATTGGTTGAAGTTTTAAGTGTTTCCTTTTGTGCAGGTTATGCATTTGTTGTGCATTTGTTGTTATTCATGGCTTGATTTTGAAATTGGCTCATATATGGCAATTCAAGTGTACGGTTTTGTTATTGGTTCATGATGCAAGAACTACTTGGAGATGCAAGGATATGAATGGACATTGGTTGCTAATCTTTTGGATTAATGGACTGTTATGGATTGGATTTTGCTCTGTTAGATTGCACCCAGGTTTAAGTTAGAATGTGAGTTTGGATTTATGAAGCTTGGTTAGGATGTTTGGGTTAATTGTGAACTGGTTTTTCTTGCAGGCTTCATGTGCCATGAATCTATTTGATTTGCTAAGAGTTGGTTTGTTGTTAGTTATCAAGGTGATGTCGTTCCAACATTGGTGAAACTCTTGGGTGCAACATGGAAACGGTGGCTACAAGCTCCATCAAGTAGTTTAAAGCTTCTTTTCTTTTCCTATTGTATTATAAAGGGGAATGTTATGTATGGTGTAATGGGATGTAATGTTAAATGTATAAATAATCATGAATAAATATGGATTTTATGGAATTGAGATTTAATTAGCTTGTGATTGACTTTGAAAACTATTGGATTTAATCAAAATGGTTTTAAGTTTGTGATAGACTCAAATGTTAGAATGAATTTTAAATAGAATTTTGGATGCTAACAAAGGTTTTCTTATAGTATTAATTGAATGGATTTAAGAAATTTAATTAAAATTTTCACAAATGTCAATTTGGAAAATTTCTCTTTGAAAATCAATTGAAAATGTTTTGATTGAAATGTTCACAAATGTTAGTTGAAAAGTTCCCAAAAATGGATTTGAACTGATCAATGTGGAAATGCACTTAAAAAAACAAATGAAACCTTTTGATGTGTATGTAATGTTTTGAATTAAATTGTATTAAATTCTACATGAATGGATTAATAAATGAAAGTTGAATGGTTTGTGGAAAATTAATAGATGAAGAAAAAGATGGTTTGAAAAATGTCTTAAAATTGTTAATGAACGGTTGACAATTTGTAAAAAAAAGAAATTAAAAACGTTATGGAAATTCTTTGAATTATGAATGAATGAGAAAATGAATATGAATGGAGAGATATGGATGGAATCTTCGAACGGTGAATATATGAGAAAAAGAAAAATGAATGACGGATGGAAAAAAATTTTAGGGCCAAAATTGGGGTATGACAGTTGCCCCTATTTAAACATCCTCCAGCAGAGGAAGATGAAACATCACTTTTCATCGGATCACGGTGGTGGATGGTTAAATACTATGGAGACCCATATTTTGATCCTGAAAAATGCAAATGCTATGATATGATATGCATGGATGCATGATTCTCTTTTTTTTTGTAATCTTTATCTGCTAGGAATATGGTGAACCCTTAACAGGAGATGCTACTAGGTAGACCAATCTGTGGGGAATGCTGATGGTCCACAGGGAGACAGGCAAATGGTAAAAAAACAACTTGCTGGGGAAAACAATCCTGCTGGAGAATCAGACACACACTGGGGAGTAATCGAAGTGAAAGTTGATAAACAATACTTAGAATACAAGAGATTTCGGTAGTAAGTTCACATATGACTTACTAAACCCGAATATGAAAAATTTCTACAACAGGTTCATACATGACCTGACAACACCAAAACAATCATAGAGAAAGATTCTTCAAAACAGGTTCATACATGACCTGGTAATACTGGAATAAAGCTCAACAACAGGTTCATATATAACCTGACAATGTTGGGGAATATCAAGAACCTGGTAATACTGGAATAAAGCTCAACAACAGGTTCATATATGACCTGATAACACTGAAACAATCATAGAGAAAGACTCTTCAAAACAGGTTCATACATGACCTGGTAATACTGGAATAAAGCTCAACAACAAGTTCATATATGACCTGACAATACTGGGGAATATCAAGAACCTGGTAATACTGGAATAAAGCTCAACAACAGGTTCATATATGACCTGACAATGCTGGGGAATATCAAGAACCTGGTAATACTGGAATAAAGCTCAACAACAGGTTCATATATGACCTGATAACACTGAAACAATCATAGAGGAAGACTCTTCAAAATAGGTTCATACATGACCTGACGCTTTATAATGCATCTGATAGTTCTGGAGATTTCTCATAAGAAATTCATCCGATCAAAGATTTTGGAGATTCCTAATAGGGAATTTATGCAAAACAAAGATAAGCAGGAGTCTTCTTATAAGTAGATCATCCGTGCAAAAGGCTATGATGATTCTTTATAAAGAAATCAAACAAAACCAACATCATTGGAGTTTTCTAACACGAAAAACCTCCAAGCTTCTGGGAATTCCTCAAGATGATAAGTCATACATGACTTTCACGGAACCATCAGGAAAGACAGGGTAATTAAACTCTCTGTACGTGCCAACAACAATTGGACTTTTAACCGTAAGTAATGGATTACAACCAACTTTTAACGGATTTTGCCAACAACAATTGGACTTTGACTGTAAGCAATGGATTACAACCAACTTTTAACAGATTTTGCCAACAATTGGACTTTGACCGAAAGCAATGGATTACAACCAGCTTTTGACGGATTTTGCCAACAATAATTGGACTTTGATCGAAAGCAAGGGATTACAACCAGCTTTTGATGGATTTTGCCAACAACAATTGGACTTTGACTTTAAGCAATGGATTACAACCAGCTTTTAACAGATTGGTGCCAACAACAATTGGACTTGAAAATGACTGCGAAAACCGGATGTTGTTTTAAGGGCACCAAATACAAACTGGAACTAGAGGTCAAAGGGTATAGGATCAACAATCAAGACCTGGGTCAATGCAAAATGAGCCCGAAGTACATTTCGGCTATGTATGATTTGAATTTTTTTATGCATGATATATGAATGATCATGATATGCAATGCTGACAATAGGCAAACTGGGAGTTGTAGAGGCTTTTTATGGAAGCTCATGATTCCTCAACACCGAGAACTCAACCAAATATTTTATGATAGGTGTTATCAAAGGAAAATTCTATCAAGCTTGACAGCCACAACTTAGCCAATGGGATCCTCTTGGAGGATTAATGAATCATGCTATCATAATTTTCAGGCACTCGTCTTAAACTCAATAGTTGTTGACGTATGGCAGAATTTGTTTGAGCAGTTTGAAAGCAGGAAGAAAGAGGTTTTTC
The DNA here is from genome assembly GCF_024323335.1 of Lathyrus oleraceus. Classification (NCBI taxonomy): domain Eukaryota; kingdom Viridiplantae; phylum Streptophyta; class Magnoliopsida; order Fabales; family Fabaceae; genus Lathyrus; species Lathyrus oleraceus. The sequence goes on along the minus strand of NC_066585.1, from coordinate 142,341,586 downwards.
CCCTCTGTGGCTCATCTTGCCCCAGTCTGTTGGGTCTTTGAAAATGTTCAACTTGAAAGTGAGTTTGAAACATCTTATCATGAGACGATCTCAAGATGGCTTGCCCCAAGTGTTCGAGACTTGCAGTGGTCTACCCCTGATTAACCAAATCTTGGAACGATAGACTTTTGATTGACTGTCCTTGGCTTGTTGGACTTAGTGAGCTTCCGAGGTGGCTTGCCCCTATCTGAGTCTTGAAGCAAATTACTCTTGGCTGGATGACCCTTGGGGTGATTGGCTCGGATCTACTGATACTCAAAGTGATTTCCCCTGTCTGGATTTCTTTCACTTTATCAATTTCCTCAACTGTATATTGTTGGAATTTCTTTGATGCTAAGTGTTGAATTGCAAATAAGATTGTTCATTCAGAAATGGTAATTTTAATGCAATGTTTATGCAAAAATTTGAATTCAAAGTTTATTGATATGAATGGGCGAAATACAGTGAGCGGGTCAATGATAAGAACACAATGATGATCTAGTCACTCACAGTGTGCAAGATGATGTGATCAAATGATTAACAAAAATCGTTTGGAGTCAGGTTAACACAACCTTGTTGTAGTATGCTTTAAGAATAAACTCTGCCTCAATTAGGTCTTTTCAGGGTTGTAATGTGGCCTGGTTCACGGTTTTTTTAAACAAAAAGGATATAAGGCTCAAAATTTAATTTTTACCCACCCCTTCTTCTTGATGATCTCCAGTTCCTACGTTCAGTTAATTCAATACATGCATTCGCTCTCGAAGGTGCGAAAGTGGAAATGAGGGTTTAAGGTGAGATTTTCTTGAAATGGCAGTCACCTTATTTTATTTTTGTTGAGGATTTAATGACCCCTTTTGATTGATTTTCTTTATCCCTAATTTTTCCTGGACCTCTTGTTTGAAGCTTTCGGTCCATCAGGATGCCCTGACTTTTGCCTGTCATTTTGTGGTGTTTGACTTAGCGGACTTTTTTCTGTTTTTTTTTACACGTGTTGACTGCCAGGTTATTGGTGGGTGAGGATCAACCAACACTAATTTTAGCTTTTCTCAACTCCTTTGACACTTCAACATGTGCGCGAAGGATAACATGTGGTTGAACCTAATTGGAGGATGTACATATGGACGATTTTTGAAAGATCGAATGCACGATCAAACTATCTAAACATAACTACCCTGCCCCAGGTTAAGATTAAGGGTTTTTAGATCCGAAATAAACACAAACTTCTAGGCTCAAAGTGGTTGACTAGATATTAACTCCTTATCTCTTCAGTGTTTGGGGATTTGAAACAATGCCTTACATCATCGACAAGGTTTTACTCAAAAGCATACTACAACAATTTCAGGTGTTTCATTTTCATCATCCTCCTTCCAATCTTTGTTAACACAACGGTTTGATAAACAAAAGTGAATGAGAGGAGTATTTTTGTTTTTAACATAAATGAAAAAATGAGTGAATACGAATGGATTAATTCAAAAGATGCATAAACATTTCATTAATCTTACCAATTCAAATAAAACAACAATGCTTAAAAGCAAATAACAATCAACATGCGAGGAAACTACAAAAGAAGTGTTGAAACAACCAAATGATTGCCAGCTTTAGGGAATAACTTCTTCAAACTTGATCCATTAACCTATGGGGACACCCCTTGAGACCTTCACACTTATTCGGCCGATGGGTTAACGTTTACCACCAAGCTTCCTTCTTGAAAGGCTATGTACCCATTGTCAATCAACTGTTGTACTTTGCCTTTGAAAGCATTGCAGTCTTCGGTTGAATGCCCTTCTGATTCGGCATGATATCCACATTGCATATTTGGGTCATACCCGGGTGGGTATGGTTGTGGAACCGGCTTGAGAGACCGTTGAAGGAAGACCGTTGATCATGTATTTGACTGTGCTAGAAGATAGTATGGGTTGTGTTCTTGGCCAACAATATGAGACTGGAAGGGAAGAATTTGCAATCTACTATCTTAGTAAGAAGTTCATCGACTGTGAGACTCAGTATTCTATGCTTGAGAAGACTTGTTGCACAATGGCTTGGGCTGCTAAGCGTCTGCGCCAGTATATGTTGAATCATACCACGTGGTTGATATCCAAAATGGATCCAATCAAGTATATATTTGAGAAGCCTGCTTTAATTGGGAGGATTTCCCGTTGGCAGATGTTGTTGTCAGAGTATGATATCGAATACCGATCTCAGAAAGTGATCAAAGGTAGTATCTTGGCTGACCATTTGGCTCACCAACCAATTGAATATTATCAGTCAGTGCGGTATGATTTTCCTGATGAAGAGATTTTGTACTTGAAAATGAAAGATTGTGATGAACCATTGCTTGAAGAAGGGCCAGAACCTGGTTCCCGTTGGGGCATGGTATTTGATGGAGCTGTTAATCAATATGGAAATGGATTTGCAGTAGTGATTATTACTCCTCAAGGCACACATCTACCATTTACAGCTAGATTGACTTTCAAGTGTACAAACAACATAGCAGAATATGAAGCTTGCATTATGGGGCTTGAAGAGGCCATTAATCTCAGAATCAAGTATTTGGATGTCTTCAGTGATTCAGCTTTAGTTGTGAATCAGATCAAAGGAAATGGGATAAAAATCAACCCGGTTTAGTACCATATAGAGATTATGCGAGGAGGATTTCAACTTTCTTTACAAAGGTTGAATTTCATCATATTCCTCGAGATGAGAACCGAATGGTAGATGCTCTTGCAACATTGGCGTCAATAATTATAATGAAGTATTGGAATGAAGTTCCCAATTTATATGTGATGCATCTTGATAGGCCAACTCATGTGTTTGTTGTTGAAGAGATTAAAGACGAGAAGCCATGGTATTACGACATCAAATGTTTCCTCCAAAGTTAGATTTACTCGCCTGGGGCATCTTTGAAAGATAAGAAGACTTTGAGAAGATTAGCCGGTAACTTCTACTTGAATGGTGATATATTGTACAAGAGAAACTTCGACATGGTTTTGCTCAGATGCTTGGATAGACACGAAGCAGACTTGTTGATGACCGAAGTGCATGAAGGTTCCTTTGGTACTCATTCCAATGGACATGCAATGGCAAAGAAGATGTTGCGAGCAGGTTACTATTGGCTACCAATGGAATCTGACTGTTGCAAATTTGTGAAGAAGTGCCACAAGTGTCAAATTTATGCTGATAAGATCCATGTTCCTCCGAAACTATTGAATGTATCTCTTCCCCATGGCCCTTCTCCATGTGGGGAATTTATATGATTGGGATGATTGAGCCCAAAGCTTCGAATGGACATCGTTTCATTTTGGTGGCAATTGACTACTTCACAAAATGGGTTGAAGTGGCATCGTATGCAAACGTGACCAAGCAAGTTGTTGTAAGGTTTATCAAGAATAAGATCATATGCCGTTATGGTGTGCCAAGTAAGATCATTACTGATAATGGATCGAACTTGAATAACAATATGGTGGAAGCCCTCTGCAAAGACTTCAAGATTGCACATCATAATTCATCTCCCTACAAACCCAAGATGAATAGGGTTGTTGAAGCTGCGAATAAGAATATAAAGAAGATTATTCAAAAGATGGTTGTAACATATAAGGATTGGCATGAGATGCTCCCATTTACTTTGCATGGGTATCATACATCCATCCGCACTTCAACAGGGGCAACCCCTTTCTCTCTTGTATATGGTATGGAAGCAGTGCTCCCCATAGAGGTTGAGAATCCTTCATTGCGTGTGCTCATGGAAGCTAAGTTGACTGAAGCTGAATGGTGTCAGACCAGGTTTGACCAGTTGAATTTGATTGAAGAGAAGAGATTAACTACCAAGTGTCATGGTCAGTTATATCAGTAGAGAATGAAGAAGGCTTTTGATAAGAAGGTCAAACCTCGAGTGTTCTGAGAAGGTGAACTTGTGCTCAAGAAGATTTTGACATTCAAGCCAGATTCCAAAGGAAAATGGACTCCTAGTTATGAAGGCCCATATGTTGTTAAGAGAGCCTTTTCAGGCGACACATTGATTCTTAAAACAATGGATGGTGAAGAGTTCACTCGTCCTGTGAACGCAGATGCAGTCAAGAAATACTTCACCTAAAAAAAGAAAAAGAACAACTCGCTAAGTTGAAAACCCGAAAGGGCGGCTTAGGCAAAAATGAGCGTCTCGGTGGATTGAAAACCCGAAAGGGCGATCTAGGCAAAAATTAGAGACATAGAACAAAAAGAATTTCCCGATAAGTTGAGTACCCCACCTTGGGGAAACTTATGCAAAAATTAGGGATTATGGAAAGTAACTGTGTTTTGCTGATCTTCAGTGATTTTGAAGACTTGTTTGAGCACAAGGGTTGACATCAGTTCATCTCCAGCAGCAGTCAAGAGCATAGTGGATATCAAGAGTTGGTAGAAGGATTAAGGATAATTTGTATTCAATGTAATCCCTTTCCATGTAAATTACCATTTTGAACTTTGTAAAATCTATGGAGTCTTGTCAGTTACAGACTACCATTCTATTAAATAAAGTTGAGCTTTTATCCAAATTGTTTCTACTCTTATTTACTTCAGTCAATAGTTTTAAATTTTATTATGATCATTTTGAAATTAAATTTTTAAATCAAAATCAAGTTTTCTTTAATATATAAAAGCAAGAATTTTTCCAAAGCAATTAAAAGGAATATCAACAGCATTTCAATGGATATCAAGTCCTTAAGTACGAAACATTAGAGGTTCCCCAAGCAGTTAACCCTTTGGGTATCCCTAGACATCAGTGTTGATTCAGTTCCTCGGTGGAGTGTTTGATCCTCTGCGGAATTTCTTTGTCCCCAACGGATTTGGTTGATTCAGATACCCTGCAGCATGTTGTTTTCCCCGACAGAGTTTGTGCCTTCACCAGCGAAGTTCGTTTTTCCTCAGCAGGGTTGATCTTCAGAGATGATTGATATTCCTAGTGGATTGCTTGGTGTCCCCATCAATCTCTATTCAACTTGCTCCCAGTCAGAGTTTCCTTCTGGTTTCTGAGCAGCTTTTATTATGATTGTTCTCTGTAGGGTTGTCTCCCATTTTTTATGGTGTTCACCTAAAATTCCCCACAGATTGGTTGTTCTATCCTCAGCAGATCTCCTTCTTCCCCAGTTAGATTTGAACCTTTGAGATGTTGATCTCTCTGTTCTCCAGTAGATTGTCTCAATATTTTATGGATTGATCGAGGATTGTACTGGTGGTTCAATTTCTTTGCGACACCTCTGTATCCTTTGTGATTGTTTTGTCAGCATAATCATATATATATATATATATATATATATATATATATATATATATATATATATATATATATATATATACACACACACACACACACACACATATATACACTCATATAATTTCATAATTTGCATATCTCGCATATTCATATTTGATTTGTTTGAGATTCTTATTCTCTGTTATGGCGGTATTTTATCCCCTTATCAAATTTGGTGTCTGTCCTCCTTCTATTGTAAAGTGTCAGCCCCTTAAGCAGAAAGACTTTAACCTTTCTCCGTTTCCCCACTGAGTTTATTTCCTCGTGGATGGTTGTTATTTCAGTTTCCTCTCCAGTAGATTTTCTGGATGGAATTACTCCCCTTGAGTTATGTCCTCATTAGGTTGAGTCTTGATTGATTGTTTCTTTCTAGCTCTTACCTAGATAGATGCTTTGGTCCCCTAAGAGTCTATTACCCAGTAATTGGTAATATTCTTCTTAGTTTGCAGTTTGTTACTTCTTGCCCAATACCCGACAAAAGTACCCTTATTTTTCTCCTCAGTAGAGTCCCTAGTGGATCTATTCCCCAGGAAGTATATCCTTGATATGTTCATCCTAACCGGTGACGGATATCTTTCTCGCCCCTGCCCGAGTCTATCCTTGATATATTCACTTTAACCAGTGACGGATATTCTCATTTTTGGTATTCTTCCCAGTAAAAAGGTAGTTGTAATCCCTATTTTGTTCCTCAGAGAGTTAATCCTTGATATGTTCATCTTAACCGGTGACAAGTTTTCTTCTCTTTGTGGTTTTCTACCCAGTAACCGATAGTTGTAAATCCTATTTTTCCCCTGTGCGGAGCCTATCCTTGATATGTTCATCTTAACCGGTGACAGATTTTCTCTTTTATCGGTATTCTACCCAGTAAAAAGGTAGTTGTAAATCCCACTTTATCCCCTTTTCATAGTCTATCTTTAATATGTTCATCTTAACCGGTGATGGATTTTCTCTTTGATTGGTCTTCTACCCAGTAACCGGTAGTTGTAAATCCTACTTTGACCCCTCGTAGAGTTAATCCTTGATATGTTCATCCTAACCGGTGACAGATTTTCTCTTCGACAGTTTTCTATCCAGCTTTCGATATATGTAATTCCTACCATTTTTGTTCAGTTGGTATATCCTTGATATGTTCATCCTAGCCGATGACGGGTGTCCTCCTTGGCATTTCCAGGCAAGTCTATCCTTGATATGTTCATCTTAACCGATGACAGCTTTTCTTCCCTGTTGAGTTTATCCTTGATATGTTCATCCTAACCGATGACGGATACTCTCACCTTTGGTATTCTACCCAGTAACCGGTAGTTGTAAATCCTACTTTGACCCCTCGTAGAGTTAATCCTTGATATGTTCATCCTAACCGGTGACGAATTTTCTCTCCGACGATTTTCTATCCAGCTTTCGATAGATGTAATTCCTACCCTTTTTGTTCAGTTGGTATATCCTTGATATGCTCATCCTAGCCGATGACGGGTATCCTCCTTGGAATTTCTAGGCAAGTCTATCCTTGATATGTTCATCTTAACCGGTGACAGGTTTTCTTCCATGTTGAGTTTATCCTGGATATGTTCATCCTAACCGATGACGGATACTCTCACCTTTGGTCTTCTGCCCAGTAACTGGTAGTTGTAAATCCTATCTTTTCTACAGTTTCCCCAACAAGGTTATTCTTACCCAATAACCGGTAATGAATACTCCCTCCCGGTGATCCTCAGCGAGTCATCCTTGATATTCTCATCCTAATCGGTGACAGATGTCCTCTCTGTCAAATCTTTATTATCTCCTTACCCAGTAACAGGTGGTAGAGAATAGATTTCTGCTCCTCCTGCGTTGAATTTTATCTTCCCCAGTTGAGTTGAGTGTGCAATTCCTTAGAGAAATCGTTTTCCCTGCATGATTCAAGTACTTCAGTTTTATCCAGACTTACTCGTATCCCCTGCAGATGTTTTTAGTTCCCCTACTGAGTCTTTTCCATGTTTGTATGGAATCCCTCGAGTCCCTCAGTTAGTTTTGAGTCGTAGCCTGGCCTACGCATAACTCCTTTTTCCCCAGAGTCTCTATCTCCCCAGTGAGTTTTCCTTATGGAATGCATTGTGCTTCTGCGGATTTTCGGTCTCTCTGATTTCTTTTCCTTTGTGGCAATATTTCCCCACAAAGCATTAACTTTTACGTTCATATCATATGCATCATGAGGTCTCTTAGGGACCAAAATTTGTTTCTCTATGTTGTTATTTAAGCCCATTCTACTGAGTCGAGCCAAATATTTTAACCTTCACCTCCTTAGTTAGAATGTCCTTAAATAGGGGCAGCTGTAAGACCCTAATTTTGACCCTAAGATCCCTCATGCAATTTCATCATAAGCATTAGCATTGGGATCATATCTTGGCTTCCTCCTTACCCCTCTTTCATTGGGTTTGTTTTGGGAGAGATCACCAAGCACTTTGTGATTATATCATACTTGTATTTTATCATTTCACTAACCAAAATACCAAAAATATGTCTTTGCATTTGTCTAACTCTTTTGTAGGAAGGGCATGATTCCATTGATTCATCAAGTTCACATCTAGGGTTTGAGACCCTCATGAACAAAGAGCACAACCAATAATTGATTCAAGAATGTTTATGAACATCATATATGAGTCCCAATGTTCTGTACATGTTATATTGATCAAGTTTTCTTCAAGAGTTTGAGGGTGATTTTCCTCGAAACCCTAGTTTGACTGGGTATCTTAAGTAACTTCTCCAACAAGCTATCTCACTAATTGATCAAATTTCTCAAGGGAAACTTTAAAATTCATCATCTTATGCATATATAATCTACCATGATCCAAGAAAGTCAAGAGAATTGGAAGTTAGCAAGTTGGTTGATGGTGGTTGGTCAGATGCATTCATCTGATCAAAACTGGGTCTCCCTAGACCCTATCTCCTACAATTTTCACCATATGAAAATGATTTCAAGAGAAAACTTACTCTAAATTACATTTCAAACAACTTGCATGTTGAGACCTAGAGTTAGTTTTGCTTGAAAAATCATTTTCTATGTTGAAACATTATAGGTCATTTTGTCTAAACCCTAATTTGAAAGTCAACTTCCCAAGGCCATAACTTGCTAAATTTTTATGAGATGAAATATTTCCAAGTTTCAAAATCAAATTCAATGTGTCTACTTCAACTTTGATGTTTGGAGTGGGAGATAATTCAACGTTTTTGAGCATGTGATATGAGGTGACACTATAGGTCACTTTTGACCTATACCATTGATCAAGTGATTTTTCCAAACTTCAAAAATGCATAACTCTATCATTTCAAAGCCAAATGACTTGAAATTGGTGACCATTTTGAAGGTCTTTGAGATAGTTACAACTTTAATGATACACTTTTCTCATTTGAAGCTCATATAAAAAGTTAAGCAAGGTGGAATATTGAGACATATGGCTTGACACTTAGAAAAATTTTGATATGTAAAAAATTTCTAAACTTCCACCTCAAATTTCTCCAAGTTCCAAGCTCCAAATGAAAATATATTGAACATGAAAGTTGTTCCTCTTGATCTCACCTTTCTAAAGAGCTCAAATTCATTCATTTTGGACAAGGAATGCATAGGCTGCGTATGGCATGAACATGGTGACATCACTTGGCAAGAATCAAACTTCAAATCCAAATGCACACTTGCCTTGCAATCCAAGATGAATTCAGAATATCTAACAATCATTTGTGGACCTTAAGCAATGATCTCATGGGCATGTACACGCCCATGCACCCATGTATCACCATTTTCCAAATTTGGAAAGTGATTTCAAGTGTGCAAATATCAATGGTTTCAGCTATAAATAGAGCCTCATATGCTCAGCAATCAACACACATTCGCGCCAACTTTGATCCCCCATCTCAAACCCTTTCTTTGCAAAGGATAAACCTGAGAAATTCATTTGCATTTGAGGTTGAATTTCCATAGTTTTGAAATTCAAATCTCCAGGAATCCACAACCTTTTAAGCATCCAATCGTTCTTCTGCAAGCAAGTGGAGTGAGATCAAGCATAAGCAAGATCAAGATCAGTTGAATCCAGACCTCCATTGAAGGTATTTTCCAGAAATTTTGATCTCTTCGATTCTCTCCAAGAAGACCGGAGATACAGCTCCGACCATGCGTTGGCATGTCGTACAACCACATGATCTTGTTATTTTATTTTAATCTCACGCGTCCATTTTGATTACCAACTGTGTAGTGCGCTGACTAAGGTCCATCATGAATAGTGCGTTTCTGGCCACTTGATCTGCCACCTCAATTAATGAGGGAGATCAAGTGGTCCACGTTTTTTCTGATATTTTAATTTTCATTTTAATTGTATTATTTTCAATAATTCATATTAAATTCAATATTGATCCAAAAAATATGAGACTTTCACCAAAAAAATTCAAATATTTTTCTCTTTCCTTTCTGAATTGAATTATTTTTTGGATCATTATTAATATTTTTCATGAATTAATTGATTTTGCATTTGTTTTTAATTGTTTAAAAATATTTTTTAATGTCCAAAAATTATGAAGTTTTTCTCCAAGGTCCTTTGACCTTGTTTGACCTATGATAAATCTCATGGCCATTTCTTTGGTTTTTTGATGAGATTTTAGGAATTGGACAAACCATATTTAATTTAAATGCAATATTTTAGTATTTTAATTTGAATAAATGTCAAATAAATTTGTTGACCAATTGTGATAACTTGTTTATGTTTAACTCTTGTTGTTGGCCCTTGGTCAAGGTTGATTTGACTTTGTCAAATTAATATCATTGGATTTAGGGGATTGATGGAATGTGCATTCCATCTCCCAAAATGAATGGATGATATTAATTTGGTAAAATTGACATGAGTATGGATGAGATTAATTCCCTTTCTTCATCTTATTCCCCTCCCACTTCATCTTATTCCCTTTCTTCATTAATTCATTCCATTTGGCCTATGACATCTCAAAGTCCTAATGCTAGTTGATTGAAAAATTGACATGAGTATGGATGAGATTATGCCACACCTTTTGCATATTCTTTATGTGTGTGGTATGTTTCATGAGCATAGTCCATTATACTATGTCTCTAACATGCATTAACACCAAAATTCTATTGCCTGACCTCAAATAGTTGTAACTTCTACATAAGTCCAATTACGATTGCTTAACATAGCGCTAAATTTGTAACATAAAAGGAATAAGCATTCTAGTTAGTGAGATTGTAAGTCTCCCCTCTTTCATGGTATTGTGTGGAAACTTGGCCATCTTTCCCTCCTTTGGAAGATATTTTGGCTCAAGGATTCATGCTTGTGACAAGTGGGTTGAGTGTTCTCCAAAGAATGTCTTAATATGAAAAGCAAAAGCAAAACAATACTAACTTCTAACCAATTAACTACTATTTTTTAATTTCAAGATTTTACTTTAATGCAATATACTTTTAGCACACTATTTCATTTTCCATTATTCATATCATTCTAATTGTTTATGTTGATGCAATTTTCACTTTGTCCATTTGGACCATTTTGTGTGATATATTTTGTTTGTGTATACTTTGCTTGTTTGTGTGGTCTTTGACCATTAATGTACATAATAATAACAAAAAACCCTAAAAAACTTTTGACTGGACTGTTGGCTTAATCTTGGACAAATGGACTTAGAATCTAGGCAACCTTCCTATGCTAAAGGACTTGGCCAATGCCAACTTGTTGAAGAACCAAGTGTTTGCAATTTGAAACTCATCTGATACATCTTTGAAGACATCTTTAAGTTCATCTACAACATGATCATTGTGAAGCTATTATTTTGAACCTGTGACTTGTGGAATTCATCTGTTACATGGGCTATTTTGAAGAAGATCATGAAATGGATAAGGTTGGATGTGCCATCTTTATTTGATGCCTTGCTCTTCAAGATAATATAATTGTGCATTTGTGTGTTTCTTGATTCTAAAAGTCCAAGGGAATTCTGGGTTTCTATGGACATTCTTGTCTATTGGATTGCTACCCATTTGGTCAGATCTTTTCAACTCTTAAATTTTAATTTTGTGCATAGGATAGTCTCTTCATCTTTTCCCCATTTCTTTAATTTCAAAATCTATCCCTCCATTTTTTAAAATCTTCTTTGTGTGAACTAATTTTGTTCTAAACTTTGACCATTTTTGCAAAAAAGATAGAAACTTTAGCCTTATGCCATTGCGTTTTCAAACATCTTTTCTTAAAGCAAACTTGTAAATAAACTTAACTATACTCGACTTAAACTTTCAAAAAAGCCAAAAAGAACTAACTCATTCAAACCATTTTTAGGCCTTTGTGCCTTTCAAACTTATTTTTTGTTAAAAGCAGTGCATCCATTTTGAAATTTGTATCACAAACTACTAGGTTTTGATCCCTCATTTTTATGTTGGTACGTAGGCACAAGACCGAAGGTCTTCTCAAACACAAAAATATAATTAATGAATTCTTTTCTCATCCCTCCATTCTATTTATTTGTAAACATCACTTTATACCAAGTATATATGCACACAAAAAGGGCTCCCTAGGAGTACCTAGGACACTTTGGGTGATAACACCTTCCCTCTGTGTAACCAACCCCATTACCTGTGATCTCTGACTTTTTATTAGTTTTGATTTGAAAACTTCTTACTTTTGGGTTTTGTTCGTACTTTTTCCTTTTTCCCTTGGAAATAATAAAAGCGCGGTGGCGACTCTTGTTATTTGATCTCTAGCTTGTCAATAGCTTGATGATCATGAATTTCCCGCTACAACATCCAGGTACGTCGAATGGGTAGCAAAAATCGTCCCAGTAATAAAAAATCGTACAGTTAGAGTATGCATAGACTTTAGATATTTAAATAATGCTACACCTAAGGATGAGTACCCCATGCCCATGGCACAAATGTTGGTCGATTCAGCCACATGTCCTGATTATTTAAGCATGTTAGATGGGTACTCCAGATACAATTAAATATATATAGCTGAAGAGGATGTACCCAAAATGACGTTTGGATGCCCAGGTGTGTTGGGTATGTATGAATGTATAGTAATACCCTTTGGTTTGAAAAACACAATGCCAACTTATCAACGTGCCATGAATTCAATGTTCCATGATTTCGTTGAGAACTTTATAAAGGTCTATATAGCTGATATTGTCATAAAATCTTCCTCAGGTGATGGTCACTTAGACCATCTTCGACAGTCCTTCCAAAGGATGAGGAAATATGGATTGAAAATGAATCTGTTGAAATGCGCTTTTTGTGTTGGTTTAGGGGAATTCTTAGGATTCGTGGTGAAGGAGAATTGCGGTCCAAGGCGCAGCGGAATTTAAAAATTTCTCCATTTAGTGATCCTTACGAATGGGCATGATCAGTGATAGAATCGTTACCTCTTGTGGCAATCACGAACGTTGAACGATGACAACGTCTCTACTCAGTCCACACGAACGGATTCCTTCAATCTCAGTGTTAGCTGCTACAATGAAGACTTTGAGTGAGAGAGAGAGAGAAACGAAATTGCAAGCCAGAGTGACAATGCTTCTACACAAAGGTTCTATTTATAGAACCACTTGTGTGGGCTGCAAGCTAAAAAGCCCACTCAAGTGTATATGGCCCATATCTTATAATATGCCAAAATCACTTAAGTATTTGGTACCTTACCATATTTCGTATTCTATTTAAGTACACCGTACCTTAGGATGTTCTATAATTCACTTAAGGAAACCGTACATTACAGTATTCCTTAATTACTCTATCTCTCATCAATCCGTCCTTTGTGTGTGACCCTATAGGTTTTCACGACGTTGGCAATTATATTAAATCACGTATTTAACATAATAAACAGTGAGCGATATCTAGCAACACATCACTGCTACCCAAGACACGAAAATGTCATGTGATCTGACAAGTCCTTCTGTGATAATAATTATGTGTATAATTACCCTTTTGCCCTTATGTCTATATTGAACACAAGGCATAGACCGTGTCATCCTTGTCCAGTTCAATATTGGGCCCATAGACATTTATCCTATTATGCAGGATGGGCAAATTCCATCTAGGTCACTCATGTCCCTCAGCATGTTTCGTGGAGTACCCATCAACTGTCTTTATGGTTATCCAGTTACGGACAACGTTGGATCAGCAATAAAGCACTCGACTCTACATCTAGGGTCCATATTGGTTTCAGGTCGAAGAGTGGTATACACCATTATCACCATGAGAATAACTTATGACACTTTGCATAACATTCTATATAGTATTCTCATAGCGGGTCAATCCAGTATAAATATTACTCTTAATATTCATACCTACGTTTAAGACTTGATAACTCCTTATCCATGATCCATGAGATGTGATCATCAGTCTATAAACATAATAGTCTTCATGCTCTAATGTTATCCCACTTCACAATAAAGTTTGACTACAGATACTTTAAGAATAGCGTCCTTATGTTTAATGTGATCTCATGATTAAGTCACACTTGATACATTAAACGGACTAGCTATTCTAGGGACTTTATTAAACAAACATAATAAAGAAAAAGCCTTTTATTATTAATAAATAATTCGATACAAGTACCAAAAGTATTGGCATCTAGGGCTTACACCAACAATCTCCCACTAGCACTAGAGCCAATCAGGCATACCCCTAATGCCCATTGATCTAGTATGGCCATCATGCTTCTGCTGCGCAAAAGGTTTTGTCAGTGGGTCAGCAATATTGTCAAGTGTTGGTACTCTACATATTTTCACATCTCCTCTATCTATTATCTCTCGTATGAGGTGATAATGTCTAAGTATCTGTTTGGATCGTTGGTGAGATCTAGGCTCCTTAGCTTATGAGATAGCACCATTGTTATCATAATAGAGACCAATGGGATCCACAATGCCAGGAACTTTGCCAAGTTCACTAAGGAACTTTTGATCCAAACAACTTCCTTTGCTGCACTTGAGGCAGCAATATACTCGGTTGTAGAATCAGCAATTGTATCTTGCTTTGAACTTTTCTAGCTCACAGCGCCACCATCTAAGCAAAACACATAACCATTGGAATCATTCATATTAAATCGTCTTAGCACTTTGTCTATGTACTCTGACTTAGGCCAAGCAGTTTTGTGATCTATCTCTATAGATTCTGATTCCTAATATATAGGCTGCTTCACCTAGGTCCTTCATAGAAAAGCATTTCCCCAACCAAGACTTTACTTGTTGCAGGGTAGGGATATCGTTTCCAATGAGTAATATGTCATCTGCATATAATACCAGGAAAACGATCATGCTCCCACTAACCTTCTTGTAGACACAGGGCTCATGTTCGTACTTGATCCATGAGTAATACATCACCTTGATCAGTTATGAGATATCAATATCTCTCAGGTAGGTGACGTATCCTGCCTGACCTACGCTGGTCTTGTTCTACTTGAGCAGGTTGCTCTTACACAAGTATTTGTGTTTCCTGCTCTAATTCCTCCATAGGTGTATCAATGCTTTGTGATTCTTGAATTTCTTCAAGCTCTACTTTCCTCCCACTGATTCCTTTGGAAATAAAATCCTTTTCTAGGAAAACTCCAGTTCGAGCGACAAACACTTTGCCCTTAGAAGGATTTTAGAAGTGATACCCTCTTGTTTCTTTAGGATACCCCATAAATAAGCATTTGTCAGATTTGGGCTCAAGCTTAGTTGAAATTTGTCGTTTCACATAAACTTCGCAACCCCAAATCTTCATGTAAGAGATATGTGGTTTCTTACCACTCCATATCTCATATGGTGTCTTCTCAACCTTTTTGGATGGAACGCGGTTAAGTGTGTAAGCTGATGTCAATAGTGCATGTCCCCAAAAGGAGTTTGGAAGATCGGCGTGACTCATCATGGATCGGACCATGTCTAACAGGGTTCGATTTCTTCTCTCAGATACACCATTCCATTGGGATGTTCCAGGAGGAGTAGGTTGGGATAGGATCCCACACTCTTTCAGATGGTCATCAAACTCTAGGCTTAAATACTCACCACCTCGATCTGATCGAAGAGTTTTAACATTCTTACCTAGTTGGTTTTTGTACTTCATTCTTGAATTCCTTGAACTTTTCAAAGAACTCTGATTTGTGTTTCATTAAATACACATAACCATATCTACTAAAATCATCAGTAAATGTGATGAAGTACTGAAAACCTCCTCTGGCTGGTATGTTTAGTGGTCCACATACATCAGTATGTGTGAGGGCCAAAAGATCATTAGCTCTTTCACATTTTCCTGTGAGTGGAGACTTTGTCATCTTTCCAATTAAACAAGATCTGCATGTCTCATATGATTCATAATCAAAAGAGTCCAATAGTCCATCTTTATGGAGTTTGGAAATGCGTTTCTCATTTATGTGGCCTAATCGACAATGCCAAAGGTAAGTTGGATTTAACTCATTAGGTTTCATCCTTTTAGTATTAATATTATAAATAGGCATTTCAAGATCAAGGACATATAGTCCATTGTTCATTTGTGCAGTAGCATAGAATATATCATTCAAATAAATTGAGCAACAATTGTTCTTTATTATAAATGAAAAACCAAACTTGTCCAAACGAGAAACGGAAATAATATTCCTGCTAATTGCAGGTACATAATAACAGTTCTCGAACTGAATTATTAAACCACTAGGTAAAGTCAATACATAAGTTCCTACGGCTAAAGCAGCAACCTTTGCTCCATTGTCAACTCGTAGGTCAACTTCACCTTTTGCCAAATCTCTACTCCTTTTTAGTCCCTGCACATTTGTACAAATGTGAGAACCGCATCCAGTATCTAGTACCCATGATGCAGAAGTAGATAAATTAATTTCAATAACAAAAATACCTGAAGTTGAAGTCTCTACTCCATTCTTCTTATCTTCCAGGTACTTTGGGCAGTTTCTCTTCCAGTGTCCGGTCTTACCGCAATGGAAGCAGGTGCCTTCTTTTGCTATGCCTCCATTAGGCTTCAAAGCAGCAACAGTGGGTTTGGGTTTGGCAACTTCCTTGCCTTTCCCTTTATCACCCTGCTTGGTGGGCCTTTTGTTCTGTCTCTATCCATTTCCGATCATCAGAATGGACTTCCCTTTCGACTTCAGATTCTACTCAGCAGTTCTTAACATGGCTAGCAGTTTAGGAAGAGATTTGTCTATATCATTCATATTGAAATTTAGGACAAATTGACTGAATCCATCTGGCAACGATTGCAAGATTAAATCAGTTGCAAGTTCCTTTCCGAGGGGAAAACCTAATCTCTCAAGGTTTTCCACATACTCAATCATCTTGAGCACATGGGGACCTACAGGGGCTCCCTCAGCTAACTTGCCTTGAAAAAGGGCTTTTGAAACTTCAAACCTTTCATGCCTTGCTTGCTCTTGATAGAGCATTTTAAGGTGTTCGATCATATCGAACGCTACCATGTTCTCATGTTGCTTTTGCAATTTTGAGTTCATGGTAGCTAGCATGAGACAAGCAGTTTCATTGGCATCATCGACATGCTTCTTATAAGCATCTCTTTCTATCTTAGGTGAAGAACTAGGAGGTTCCTCTTCAGGAACAAGTTTCTCCAAGACATACAGCTTTTTATCATGTTTGAGGACAATCCTCAAGTTTCGGTGCCAATCCAGAAAATTTGTCCCAGACAATTTTTCTTTGTCAAGGATTGATAGCAAGATGTTGTTAGAGGTGTTTGTTGTCATGATAATCTACATAAGGATTAATGAAAATATAAGTATCATTGACATATTTAATTAGGCCTTTAATTAAATATGCTCCCACTATTTTACTCAAAACAAATGACCCTCATCATTTGATTCAGAAAATCCCGTTGGAAGATTTTCTAGTGGGTCGAGATCCATATTTCACTTCGTTCTAAGTCCGCGTAGGCGGATTACACAAAACTAGGTTATTTAGGTAGGAACTCCTTCCAATTGTATCTCATACAACTCTCGAAAATTTCAGTTCGGGGAATAACTCCTTATTCCAATCCATCATATGGATCATTCCCAACTCTTGCTTCTAAACCTATATAATATTATTATAATTAAGTTTGACCCATCGTTTTAGCAGTTGGATATTACAATTATCCCATCGCACCTTACTAATACAGAACATGCACCTTGCGTAGGCGAAACCTACATTATCCGATACTAGTCTTGATGAGTGCTAAAACATGGAAAGCAAACATATATAATATTATCATAATTTGTTTAGTTAAGTTTGACCCATTGTTTTAACAATTGGATATTACAATTATCCCATCGCACCTTACTAATATAGAACATGCACCTCGCATAGGCGAAACCTACATTATCCGATACTAGTCTTGATGAGTGTTAAAACTTGGAAAGCATAAACTTAATATTTAATTTGAGGGAATTTGCAATTTTTCTGATCTCACCGGCTTATTTATCATATAAATCGTCTCTCACATGCATCAACATACATTCACATGCATCAACATACATATATAATGAAACAGTTATGGCCCCTAGCGCAATTGTTCTCCCAAGCCAATGAGAGAACCTAAGTTAACCTAATAACGATCTAAGCTTCTCCAAGCAAGATCTTCAAGGTTGTCCTCCTTTGGCACTGACTTCTTTGCTTTCTTCATAACATTACATTACATAAAGAAACTCGTTTTACATACAAGGGAGTGAGATGAGAAAAGAAGTTACATTGAGAGATTAAAAGAGTGGCACGACACGCATGTCGTATTTTAAAACCCAAAACAAAATAAAGGAAAACTAAGGCCATAACCGATCACCACAAGACAATAATAAACACATTATTATTATTATCAATTTTAATTCTTTTAATCAACTAAAACCAAATTAAATCTCGACGACCGATCACATTGCGCAGAGTTTATCGAACGGGTGAATTTTGCCTTGCATTAACCAGTTAACCATATACGTTAACCGGTTAACACTGTTTGAAAATCTGTTCATAATTTGTATTCTGTTTTGTGTTAACCGGTTAACCAAATACGTTAACCGGTTAACATTGTTGAAAAACTGTTAGAAAGCTATATTCCGTTTTGCGTTAACCGGTTAACCATATACGTTAACCGGTTAACACTGTTTGAAAATCTTTTAGAAAACAGTATTCCTTCTTGCGTTAACCGGTTAACCATATGCGTTAACCGGTTAACACTGTACGAAAATTTGTTAGAAAGCACAACTCTTGTGCAGTCACAACCCCAATCGCATAACTCTCTGACAACACAACCCTTGTGCCGTCACTAACCCTAATGCACCAATTTCAGACCGTCAAACACATCTCGATTGTTGATTCAGTATGATTGATCAACACGTCATTGCTTCACCATACTAATGTCGGATCAAGAAGCAAACGACCATTGATCGCTCAAAGGAAAACAACCATTGAGTGTTTGAATGAACGAAACAAGAACACTATATCATATATAATGTATTTTGCATCAGGATTACTGATATCATATATATAACTTGATCGATCTCAATTTAATCTTTGATTCATTCTGTATTTAATCGTATTAATACAGAAAAAAAAAACAGTTATCAGATTCATGGTTTCGTAAGTGGCTCTGATACCACTGAAGGAGAATTGCGGTCCAAGGCGCAACAGAATTTAAAAATTTCTCCATTTAGTGATCCTTACGAATGGGCATGATCAGTGATAGAATCGTTACCTCTTGTGGCGATCACGAACGTTGAACGATGACAACGTCTCTACTCAGTCCACACGAACAGATTCCTTCAATCTTAGTGCTAGCTGCTACGATTGAAGGCTTTGAGTGAGAGAGAGAAACGAAATTGCAAGCCAGAGTGACAATGCTTCTACACAAAGGTTCTATTTATAGAACCACTTGTGTGGGCTGCAAGTTATAAAGCCCACTCAAGTGTATATGGCCCATATCTTATAATATGCCAAAATCACTTAAGTATTTGGTACCTTACCATATTTCGTATTTTATTTAAGTACACCGTACCTTACGATGTTTTATAATTCACTTAAGGAAACCGTACGTTACAGTATTCCTTAATTACTCTATCTCTCATCAATCCGTCCTTTGTATGTGACCCTATAGGTTTTCACGACATTGGCAATTATATTAAATCACGTATTTAACATAATAAACAGTGAGCGGTATCTAGCAACACATCACTGCTACCCAAGACACGAAAATGTCATGTGATCTAACAAGTCCTTCTGTGATAATAATTATGTGTATAATTACCCTTTTGCCCTTATATCTATATTGAACACAAGGCATAGACCGTGTCATCCTTGTCCAGTTCAATATTGGGCCCATAGACATTTATCCTATTATGCAGGATGGGCAAATTCCATCTAGGTCACTCATGTCCCTCAGCATGTTTCGTGGAGTACCCATCAACTGTCTTTATGGTTATCCAGTTACGGACAACGTTGGATCAGCAATAAAGCACTCGACTCTACATCTAGGGTCCATAGTGGTTTCAGGTCGAAGAGTGGTATACCCCATTATCACCATGAGAATAACTTATGACACTTTGCATAACATTCTATATAGTATTCTCATAGCGGGTCAATCCAGTATAAATATTACTCTTAATATTCATACCTATGTTTAAGACTTGATAACTCCTTATCCATGATCCATGAGATGTGATCATCAGTCTATAAACATAATAGTCTTCATGCTCTAATGTTATCCCACTTCACAATAAAGCTTGACTACGGATACTTTAAGAATAGTGTCCTTATGTTTAATGTGATCTCATGATTAAGTCACACTATATACATTAAACGGACTAGCTATTCTAGGGACTTTATTAAACAAACATAATAAAGAAAAAGCTTTTTATTATTAATAAATAATTCGATACAAGTACCAAAAGTATTGGCCTCTAGGGCTTACACCAACATGTGGTGCACAAAAAAGGCCTAGAGATCAACTAGAACAATGTAAAAGCATATATCGATCTCAAGCCTCCTTCAACAAAGAAACAACTCCAATCTTTGTTAGGAAATATCAATTTCTTAAGGATATTCATTTCAAACTTAAGTGGAAAAGTCCAGTCATTTTCGCCACTACTTCGACTCAAGAAAGATAGTGAGTTTATTTGGGGGAGTGCACAGCAAGAGGCCTTTGACACCATCAAGCAATACCTGATGAAGGCTCCAATATTGTCACCTCCAAGTAGGAATAGGAGCATGAAATTGTATATAGCCGCGTCAACTTTGACCATAGGAAGTATGTTAGCACAAGAGGATTTTAGTGGCATCGAAAGGGCCATATATTACCTCGGTTGAATCCTGATAGATGTGGAAACTTGGTATAACTTAATTGAAAAGTTATGCTTATGTTTGTACTTCTCTTGTACTAAGTTAAAGCATTATATAAAGCCAATTGAAGTTTATGTTTATTTGCAATTTGATGTTATTAAACATATGATGTCCAAACCTATTTTGCATAGTCAAATAGGGAGGTGGGCGCTAGCGATCACATAATATTCTTTGACTTATTGTCCTTTGAAAGCAGTAAAAGAGAAGATCGTCGCAGACTTTATTGTTGATCACTTAGTGGTCGACAAAGTGGAAGCATATATCGGAACAAGATGTTGGAAGTTATATTTCGACAGATCCATACATAAAGACGACTCTGGAGTAAATATTTTCATACTCTCACTAAAGGACACACCCACCATGTTTAGATACAAGATCAAGGGGGCATGTTTAAACAACAAGGTTGAATATGAGACTTTGATAACAGACCTTCAGATCCTACTAGACTTGGGGGCAAGGGAAGTCAAAATAAAAAGAGACTCATAGCTGGTGATTCGACAACTAAGGAAATAATATAAGTGCATCAAAGAGAATTTGATGTTATACTTCATACAAGCCAACAGTTTGTTAAAGTAGTTTGACTATGTGTGGATCGACCATATCCCTCAATGGAAAACCAAGAGGCTAACGACCTGGCTCAAATAGCCTCGGGGTATAGAATTTTAAGGGAATGGTTAGAAGACTTAGTGAAGGTCAAGGAAAAGTTGGCATCAAGGGATAACACCCATGACATCTCATCAATGCCAAAACTTCATAGGGAATATAAGCATGAAGATTTACAAAGTGAAGAAGGCTTAGAAATCGACAGAGAGTTAAGCTTCGAAGTTTTAACCATTGACTTGATGGCAGACAAGGACTGGCGAAAACCTATAGTTGATTATCTGTAGAGCCCAACAAGGATGACTAATAAAAAGATTAGATATAAAACTTTGAGCTATGTGGTGATGGGAAATGAATTGTTGAATAAGACTCCTAAAGGAATCCTCTTCAAATTCATAGGAGAAAGCGAAACCTATTTAGCAATTTTTGAGGTTCGGAAGGGGTCGTGTGGTTCACACCAAGCTGGTCATAAAATGAAATGGTTGATTTGTCGATTAGAAGTATACTGGCCATCCATGTTGAAAGATTGTATAGACTTTGCCAAGGGTTTCTAGGAGTGCCAAAACATTCAGGTGTCCAACACGTGCCTGCTAGTGAGCTCCATTCAATACTAAAACCGACCTTTCAGGGGATGGGCGTTAGACATTATTGGCGAGATCAAATCCTATTCGTCAAAAGGACATAGGTACACCTTGGTGGGAATAGACTATTTCACTAAGTGGATATAGGTTATCCCTTTACCCAATGTTGACCAAGAGGAAGTGATAAGTTTTATCCAAAACCATAATATATATAGGTTTGGGATCCCTGAAACCATCACGACTGATCAAGGCTCGGTTTTTACAGAGCATAAAAATGTGGAATTTGCTTCAACAATGGGGTTCAAACTCTTAACGTCGACACCATATTACGCTTAGGCCAATGGTCAAGTCAAAGTGGCCAACAAGATATTGATTGGACTGATTAAGAAACATGTAGGGCAAAAGCCAAAAAATGGCATAAGACCCTAAACCAAGTCTTATGGGAATGTCGTAACTCCCCAAAGGAATCGACTAATTCTACGCCATTTCGATTGGTGTATGGATATGATGTAGTGTTGCCTTTGGAAATTCACCTACAATCGATCAGGATTCAGAGGCAATCTAAGATCCCTACTGAGTTTTATTGGGGAATGATGTTTGATGAGTTGGCTCTGTTGGACGAAGATAGATTAGATGTGCTTGATGTTTTGATGCGACAAAAAGAAATTGTCGCTAAGGCTTACAATAAAAAGGTGAAGGATAAAGTGTTTAATAAAGGAGACCTAGTTTGGAAGGTTATATTGTGTATGGGTCGAAAGGATAGGCTGTTGGGCAAATGGTCCCCAAATTGGGAAGGACCTTTCAAAACATTACAAACATTTTCAAACAATGCGTATGAAATTGAAGAGTTAACCTCGGGAGGTCGAACCATGCGAATAAATGGCAAGTATTTAAAGTTATATCAATATACTTTGTAGGAAATACATATAGCCGCGGAAGAATAAATAAATATTCAGAAATTAAGAAGGCTCCAAAAAATGATGGCCTTTAGCATAGTTAAAAGTGCCTTGAAAGGCAGTGCCAAAAAGATTAAATCAAAAGTCAAAACATTTCCACAGGAGGTGGAAGATAAATAAACAGGAAGAGTAGAAATGATATCCTAAAAAGAAAAATATGGTTTGAGTCACTCATATTGGACTCTAGTTGAGCAGATTCAGTGTTCATTCTGCGAGATGGTTGAGTTGTCACTTGAGAGCTCAAAATCAAGGGCAAAGACTTTCTCTAAATACTAGATTCTTTTCTTAGTCTCTTCATCCAGCTGTATTTGAATGAACCTTCACAGATTAGTCTTCTCAGTTTCAGCATCCTGGATTTTCTTTTGCAATGCCTCATCTTCCTTCTTCCACTCAACAATATTCTTGTCCAAAGTTGTGACAACCCTATCCTCCAAATGAAGGTTGGCCTCGAGTTCTTCATCGCATTGATCCGACTCATTGGCTAGGGTCCACGCTTTGGTTATCTCAGTTTCCTTAGGCTCCCTCTTAACCTTTGTATCATGGAGGTGTTGGTAGTCAGCCTGCCTCTGGTCGAAGAGAGGACCAAAAGCAACCAAGAAATCGATGATTTCAGCAGGGGGCATCAGGTATATCCAGTCTCTTTAAGATATTTTTGATGTTATATCCATAGATAGAGTCTCTCTCTAGAGGTGCGAAGAGATCAGCATCCCTAACAAGAGTCTTCAATTTCTTGAGGACGGAGTCAAGGGACTCAGGGCCAGAGGTGCTACCATACATTGTTGAAGAACTAGAACCTTTTCAGTGGAGCTGACTTGGATTTTCAAGATTAATTTTACAAAATCTCTGAGATCGCTTATCTTCATTGCATATAGTTCTTCTTATGAAAGAGGATTATTGGTTGGAGAGGCTTTTTTGGCAGTCGAGTCATCACGCTTCCCCATATCAGCATCATGAGCATTTTTGAGGTCAAGAACCTTGTCACCTTGAGATATATCAGCATCCTGTTGAAGCGTTTCTCCCACTAGGGTTGTTTGATTTTTGTCAGCGGTAGATAGGGGTGGTTCATCAACAGGATTTGGTTCTGTAGATTTATGAACTAGGTCCATCTGGTCATGTCATTCTTTTGTATCTTCAAAAATTCCCCGCAATTGAACCACCATGGAAACGGAGGGGCGAAGGCAAGATCCATATTGCTAGTCGGAAAAGGGAGAAATTTTGGAGTATAAGCTTTGAGAGCGAAGTTATACCTATCTTTTACATAAGTAGGAATGCTTAAATCTAAAAGCTTCACCATCAATTTGTCTTTAAGAGTCTTAGTTGCCTCACTGGTCGTCCTCCTAAGATCATTTGGGTCGTATACAGTTTCAAATTATTTTTGGAAAGCTTGAATCTCTTTAATATGAGTCGATCTACCATTGCTGAACTTCTTCTACAAGGAAGTGAAAGCATCAGTAAGATATTATCTTATGGTAGCAGCATCTAAGAATTCTTTGGTGTAATAATCCTACCACCAAGCGTCAAACACGAAGGTGAAATAGTGGTTGGGCTCGAATTTTAAAGGACTGGGATGAGGTCGACCATTAGCATGACGGGTAAAGCGTTGCAGCCAGTCATCTCAAAGTAAATAGTAGTACTCATAATGTTTTGGCACATACCGAATGGGCGCAACACCAAATTGGGTTGGTAGGTAATGATCCTCACGTGTTCTCTGATGGACTCAAAGCGAATGGAGAGGAGTCTGGGTGTTAGGAAAGATGACCATATTTGTTTGGTTTATTTATCTTTGTCACTATTTCCTAAGAGTGGTCGAGTAAACCACTCAGGACCATGAGTCCTCTTGGCTAAGGGAGCCATGGTTGGAGTAGAACTGCGGCGCTTGGAAAACATCAGCAGGTACTGGGCGAAGGCCTCCCGGTCCGCTCTACTTTTGTTAGTTTGAGTAAGGAGATTCATTTGAACACCTTCACATCTTCATCCGTTAATAATTGGTTCTTCACGATCAGAACATTTAATTTTTATTGAGGTTTCAAAAGTGGCATTAAGCCACAACTGGAGGAGCCAGAAGGGTCCAACAAGCAGGAACTTGTCTTGAGGGTTGATATTCCTTAGAGCCTCAGTCGCTTCACCTAGAGCGGTGTATAAGGATCCTAAAATCAGTTGGCCAAGTGTAGCACCTCAAATTTGCACCTATCATTGTACATACATTTTCATATTAGGTCATAACATAACATGGTCCACTGCATAGCATTGCATTGTCCCTTTTGCCTCAAGTGCAAGCCAGTCAGAAGAATTAGGTCAAACTGGTCAGGAGGTCAGTCAATCAAGCAAGTCAATGCAATCTCCATTGAGCCAAGGCCCTAGGGTTGGTCCAACATGTTCATATAACCTAGGGGTCCTTTGGAAGTGTTTTGGTCAAGGATTGGATGTTCAGAAGTCATCAGTCAATGCACAGTCTATCAAAAATCCTAAAAAGTCAACCTTGGTCAACTGGGCCTGATTTTATGGTTTTGATGGTGGGATTTGGTTTGAGAGGGCTCATTCATGTTCAAATAGACCTCATAAATCATGGTCAAACATAATCCATAGCATGATATGCATGTCAAATTTCAACTCATTTGGACAAGTAGAAGGTGATCAATGAAAATCAGAAAGGCAAGGCAATTCGAAACATGCTCAAAGAAGTCAACCAAACATGCATCAACTTCAAAAAATCATAAATCAGTGATAGCATATGAGAAATGAATGGGATCAAAACCATGGCAAAGCTTAAGATGTCTACTAATCACATATCAAATTTCATGTTCATCTAATAAAGTATGAGGATTTCACAAATGAAATGGGAGCATGTGTCACAAAAAGTCAACATAAGACCAAACAGGGGAGAAAAATCTCAAACAATTAGGAAATGCCACAAATAATTCCAAAAAAAAATCACATGTAAACTAGACATACATAAGTGAATTCATGCAAAAATTCAAAGCAATTTGAGGTCAAGAAGCATGGTAAAGAAAATCATGAAGTTGCACATCAATGGGGTGACACAAATTGTCACACCCTAATTCAAAAAATCATAACCCACAAACCATACATGATAAATTCACAAACTCTAAACCAAAATCACCATGAATGTGTTTAGTTTAAGCACAAAAATTTCAAAGGCATTGGACAAAGCATCATCATTTCACAATTGATTTGGCAAAAGGTACAACAAATGGTCACATGTCACAAACCCTAGCATCATTTAAAATTCACTTATCAAAAAAAGTCAGGAAAAATCATGATAAATAAGTAGAGATCCAGATAAACACAATGCAAAAATCCTCATGAATTTTGGATTGACAATGAAGGAGCTATGATTTTTGTAAGTTAATGATCAAAATGAAATAAATATTGAGACATAATATGAATTAAACCATTAAATAAAACGAGGCGTGGCATTGTGGTAATTTCGGTGAAATTCAAGTGAAACGCAGCGCTTTGGTAAGAGGAAGGAAATGTTTTGATTGGTGCATGTGAATAAAACAGTGCCAGGCTCATGCAACGCACGTGAACAGGAAATTCTGGGAAATGGAAATTAGGGTTTATGCGCACAGTGTATCTTCATCATCCTCATCAAATCGTGCAAAATATTTTGGCCCAGAAAATGAAATTAAGCATACCAATCGAAACAGCAGGCATCACACAACACGAATCCAACAATATTTTCCATGGAATCGAGCTAACAACCAAGAATCATGCAAAAACAAAAGTGAACATCAAACTTAAAAACTAGATTTCTTTCAGCACAGGCAACCATTTTCACTAATTCAAAGTTCACTATAATCATGGCAAGGAGACCTATCATAAGCATATTATAGTTTTGAAAATGGTGAGAGTCGAAAAACTTACCAGATTGAAGTGCAGTTGTGTAACAGTGGTTATTTGGCTTGATTTGCTCGAAACAGGTGCTCAACAAACTTCCACAAGGTGAATGGTAAAGGAAGCTTGGCTCAGGAAAGCTTGAAATGGTCCAGAACTTGAACTGCCATTGATGAGTGCTTGGTGAAACAGAACTGGAGGATGACGCTACAGCTGGGAAACAAAGCTCGAAATAGCTTCCAAAAGGATGTTGAATGATGAAGCAACCAAACAAGAACCTTGCTCCTTTGAGTTTTTGGTCGAAAATTCAAAAGGAAGGAAATGGTGATTTTTGAGAGAGATGAATTTCTGTTTGTGTAGAATGGCTGCTAGGGCTTCTGTTTGGCAGAAAATGAGCTATATATATGCTGTTTAAGGTTTGCTAATGAAATGTTAATCACAATTTGGTTTAATGAGTGTTTTTGCCATTTTGCTAACAAACCAACCATTTGCATGGAGGTGCATGAAAGTGCACGAAATTGGGCTTGTAACATGTTCCAAATATCATATCTGAACTATTCCAATTGGCCAAAATTGTTAGAAATGCTTAATTTTGAAACTCATTTTTTCACTACACTTGAAATTAATTCAAACAAGTTCAAAAATGCCATTTTGATTGGTGATGTTTTGGTGAATGATGATTACATTTTTGGAAAGAGGGGATCAAATGTGACTTGTTGCAAAAAAACCCCACCCAATTTGGCCAAATGGTTTGAGAGATATGGCCTTTTGAAGTTCAAAAATTTCTGAAAATGATTTGATCATTACTTGCCAACCATACATGGGAATTGAGTGTTCTTGGACTTTTTGGAAATGGGAGAACAAGATCTTCAACTTTCATGTTGGGCAAAAATTCATTTGAAGCTTGTATCATGATGTAAGTTTGGGATCAAGAAGTTTCCATTTTTGGCAAGTTTCAATTACAGGTCAAGTTTCTACTTTTGGAAATTTCTTGTCTGCCTTCAAATTCTTCCATGATGATGTTTGACATGATATATGAGGTCTATTTGAACATGAATGAGCCCTCTCAAACCAAATCCCACCATCAAAACCATAAAATCAGGCCCAGTTGACCAAGGTTGACTTTTTAGGATTTCTGATAGACTGTGCATTGACTGATGACTTCTGAACATCCAATCCTTGACCAAAACACTTCCAAAGGACCCGTAGGTTATGTGAACATGTTGGACCAACCCTAGGGCCTTGGCTCAATGGAGATTGCACTGACTTGCTTGATTGACTGACCTCCTGACCAGTTTGACCTAATTCTTCTGACTGGCTTGCACTTGAGGCAAAAGGGACAATGCAATGCTATGCAGTGGACCATGTTATGTTATGACCTAATATGAAAATGTATGTACAATGATAGGTGCAAATTTGAGGTGCTACAGCTGCCCCTATTCAATCAGCTGGGAACCCGAACGGATGATAGCAATGGCTGTCAGACTTTCAGGGTAAACAGGGATTGAATACCAAAGAACCGTAGAAATTTGCACCAACTGGATATAATACAAGAAGAACCACGTCATTTACCGATGACAACTGCATGACAACTTCAGAAAAGCAAAACCATTTACCGATGGTTAAAAACTGGGAACTTGATATTTACCGATATCAACTTCAGCAAGACCATTTACCGATGGCTGCTGGGAAAAACAACTTCTGAAGAGTGAAACCATTTACCGATGGTTAAAAACTGGACCCTTGATATTTACCGATATCAACTTCAGCAAGACCATTTACCGATGGCTGCTGGGAAACAAATTCTGAAAAGCAAAACCATTTACCGATGGTTAAAAAACTTGAAACTTGATATTTACCGATATCAACTTCAGCAAGACCATTTACCGATGGCTGCTGGGAAACAAATTCTGAAAAGTGAAACCATTTACCGATGGTTAAAAACTGGACCCTTGATATTTACCGATATCAACTTCAGCAAGACCATTTACCGATGGCTGCTGGGAAACAAATTCTGAAAAGCAAAACCATTTACCGATGGTTAAAAAACTTGAAACTTGATATTTACTGATATCAACTTCAGCGAGACCATTTACCGATGGCTGCTGGGAAACAAATTTGATGTAGAAAGGAAGCAAGACCATTTACCGATGGTGGCTTCAAAGCAATTTGATATTTACCGATATCAACTTCAACAAGGCCATTTACCGATGGCTGCTGCAACTGGGAATTCGATATTTACCGATATCAAAGAAAACTGGGCCATTTACCGATGGCATCTCTGCTTGAGGAGGAACAAAATCTTTGTGGTGGAACCAGACAAGACGTTTACCGACGACTTCTGGGGATCTTGACTTTATCAACAAGGAAACAAAGCATGACCAGACATTTACCGATGACAGGGATGAGACTCGATGTTTACCGACATCGAAAGATGATGTTTACCGACATCAAAAGAAATGACCAGACATTTACCGATGACTGGGGATGAGAAATTTATTGGGGAGAGACAAACAAATATTCGCAACCGGAAACCAGATAGGACATTTACAGATGACTCTACTGGGGATCTAGCTGGGGAATTATCAGACATTTACCGATGACTGAGATGACACTCGATGTTTACCGACATCGAAAGATGATGTTTACCGATATCAAAAGATGATGTTTACCGACATCAAAAAATGACCAGACATTTACCGATGATTGGGGTGAGACTCGATGTTTACCGACACCGAAACAATGGTGTTTACCGACACCAAAAAATGACCAGACATTTACCGATGACTGGGGTGAGACTCGATGTTTACCGACACCGAAGGAATGGTGTTTATCGACACCGAACAAAGAACACACGCGGGTGTTGACATGACACCTACTGGTATCACAAGAACGACATCTTAGATATGTCAAGGCAAGGCTGATCACTTGCTGGGGATCTCACTGAGGAGAAACAAACTTTCTGTCACCATAGGGTGAGGAAATAAACCTCTGTGGGGATGTCAACTCTGAATGCTGTCCATGCAACTGTAGCAGACATGCTGTGCTGATGTTGAACAAAAATGATCCGCCTCTGCCGGGGATACAGTCTGATGGGGTTTCGAACACATGAATGCATATGTTTGAATTTTTCTATGGCGTAATGCTCCATATGGAATGGAAATGCTACGCAGTTTTGAGGATGCAATGATCACTACATGCAAAATGCAAAATGGTGAGAACTTCGCCGGGGAATTCACAGGACGACTGTGTTGAGAAATCTTCAATACAATTCCGCTGGGGGAAAACAAGGCAACTGCCGGGGAATCATCCACACAACTCCACTAGGGGAAGACAAGGCAACTCGCTGGGGAGTAATAAAGCAACTTGTTACTGACAAAAGTAAAATTGTTGGGGATATCCCAATCAATCCACAGGTAGGATAAATTCCGCTTGGGGAATATCTGTTCCGCTGGGGAAGATAAACCAGGCAACTCTTTGGGGATAAGGCTCATACAAACCTCAGGTAGGATAAACTCTGCTTTGGGGAATATCTGTTACTCTGCCGGGGATGACCTACGCAATCCACAAGTAGAAAAGATTCAAGCTGGGGATGCACATATCACTCTGATACGGAAACCCGTCCACCCCACCGGTAGGATGAACTCTGCTGGAGGAAACAATCAAAAGATTGACCAAAGAGTGCATGAGATATATTATCTATAGCCGTCAAAACGTAGATAATACACTCGCAAGGAAGATTATCCATAACCGGGTTGGTGGTTGTTAGATGGATAGATCAACCGACATCATCCTGAAGAGAGCAAAGGCAAACTTGTTAAAGGATGGACATTCGATTCCGAACAAAGGAATACGAATCTTACTCGACTGGGGAGGACGACTTCGACCCAAGAGCGCATGAGATATATTATCTATAGCCGTCAAAACGTAGATAACATACTCGCATGGAAGATTATCCATAACCAGGTTGGAGGTTGTTAAATGGATAAACGACCGAAAAGAAAGGCATCAGGGTACCAGGACTAGGTATGCAAAAGATGACCAATCAAAAAGGGATAAAGTTGCTAACTCGGAGCAAATACCCAAAGGCAGGGGAAGACCCAATGGGGACAATACTGCTTGATCAAGGCAAGTATCCAGAGGGGAAAAGAATATCAATACCGCAAAGAGGGGATTACATCTACCGGTTTGTAGGTAGAAAACCACAGAAAAGTAACCAGTCATCAATAGGATGAGCACAAAGGGTTAACTCCAACAAGGGGATGAAAGTGGGATTTTACAACTACCAGCTAGTAGGTAGAAAACCACAAAGATAGGACTTACAGCTACCGGTTTGTAGGTAGAAGCCAACAAACAGTCTGCTGAGAGACAGAGTGAGAAAAAGGATTTACAACTACCGGGTAGTAGGTAGAAGACCGAAAAATCCGCCAATAATCAGAATGAACCACAAAGGTTACCTCTGCTAGGGGATGAAAGTGGGATTTTACAACTACCAGCTAGCGGGTAGAAAACCACAAAGATAGGACTTACAACTACCGGGTTGTAGGTAGAGGCCAACAAATTCCGCTGAGGATAAGATGAATGAGTGCCGGTTAGTGAGCGACTATTCATTTATGCCCCAGGGAGGCACAAGAGACAGTTACAAGGAAGCCAGTTTAGGATCAATCCAAAAAGGCAAACTGAATCAAGACTCATCCTAATGAGGAAAGAACTCAATAGGGAAAACCCATCCCGTTATATGTGGGAGGGAACGGAAACAACCGTCATCCACGAGGATGTATCTCAGTGGGGAAATGGCAGGAAAGGATAGACACTTTCTGCTTAAGGGGTTGGCTCTACATGGAGAGATCAGACACACCCATATCTGCTAGGGAGGATCTACTGGAGAGATTCTTATCACCAAACAGCAAGAGGCAACAATCAACAGATACATGGCAACAACTGCAACATGAGTATCCAAATGCTATGATTATGCATGTATGCATTATGCATGATGAATGTATGATGAATGCTGACAAACAGACATGTAAACACACAGGTCCAGGAATCAACCACCCGGTACCACTCTTCTTCCATAGGGAAGGCCAAAAAAACCAGAGAGCAAACGCGATCTGCTGGAAACCGGGATATCAGGGAACAACACCATCCTGCGGGGAGAGGAGAAGACCGCTCTGCTGGAGAGACGAACGCTAACGTCTTCAGTAAACACTCTGCTTGGGGAACTACCCCACAAAAGTATTTCAACAGCAACCTTGCTGGGAATGCCCCACGGTAGGGCTCTAACAAACCTATACTGGAGATGCCCCACAATAGGGCTAACAGGGACCTGGAGGAAGAATGTTGTACTGCCGGGAACATGAAGGCGAACAACTTCAACCGACACTGCACTGAGCAACCTTGCTGAGGAGAAACCAAAAGAGGTTCTATAGGAGAGAGATAAAGTTATGCTCGAGATACGAACAAATGTCTTACCTGTTGGTAATCATACCACCCTCGGGAGAGCACTGCGGATCTCCTAAGTATCCTTCCATCATCGTGAATGTTCACTTTGTTTAAGAACAATTTTTTTTGAAAAATTTGTTTATTCTGAAAACAATGATACTTTATCAATTAAAAACATGCAAAACATTTGTTGAGTTGAAACAAATAAGAGTGCAAATAATTGGATAAAAGCTCAAATTGATGTGATGGAATGGTAGTCTGCAAATGGCGAGACTCCATGGATCTGTACAAGGTTGAAATCGGTGATATATATTGGAGAGGGCTACATTGAACATAATGACCTTTCCTCTACCATTTCGAATTTTTGATGTATTCGGAGCTTCAGTCGACGACGAATCGAGAATCCCTGATGGATGACAGATATAGAGCACAGTCTTGTCAAGATGCAGTTACTTGCCAAATCCCTAATTTTTGCCTAGATTGCCCCAGTGTGAGGTGCTCAATCTAGCGGGATGCAAATTCTTTTTTCAATGTCTCTAACTTTTGCCTGGATCGCCCTTTCGGGTTTTCAATCCACCGAGACGCCCCTTTTTTGCCTAAGTCGCCCTTTGGGGTGTTCGACTTAGCGAGCTATTCTATTTTTTTCTTTTAGGCTAAGTATTTCTTGACTGCATCGGAATTCACAGGACGAGTGAACTTCTCCATCCATTGTTGTAAGTGTCAAAACATTGCCTGAAAAAGCTCTCTTGACAACATGTGGACATTCATAGCTTGGGGGTTCACTTGCCCCTGGAATCGAGCACGAAAGACAAGACCTTCTTGAGCACAAGGTCACCTTCTCGGAACACACGAGGCTTGACCTTCTTGTCGAATGCTTTCTTCACTCTCTGCTGATGTAACTGACCATGACACATGGCAGTTGATCTCTTCCTTTCGATTGGATTCAACATCAGTCAACTTGGGACTTTGAGGGTGCTATTTTTCTTTTGTTTCTTTCTTTCTTTTTCTTTCTTTTGATTTGGGTTTCTTTTGATTTTGCACCCTCCTCTTTCTTTTTTCTCTTTTTTTTTCTTCTTTTTTTTTTTTTTGATGCCCCAGTTGGCTGTTCTGCTGATTCTCGAGATGCAGCTGAGTGATCTTCTTTTCTTGCTCAAGAAGTCGGGAAATACCGTCAGGAATCCCTTCAAGCATCATCTTCTTCCGCTTCGAATACAGGGAATTCAAAATTGGGAGATGACGTCCGATCATTATGTTCAATGGGTTTGAGAAACAACCTGCGTAAAGATTTTGAGTATAAAAAGCACTTTGAAAATCAAACAAGACAATCGTTATGCAGATGAAAAGATTGCTTTTATTCTTGTTATTAGGGTTTTTTGTGATCACCAATTTCATGCAAAAAGCGAAAAGGGAAAACAAATGGAAAAACAAATGTTTAACATGAATTTATTTGAATGAAAATATCATTGCACAAAATGTTGCCAACAATGTCATCACTTCTCCTTTTGGCATGGGAGAAGGGTTTTTAAACAAAGTGATTATTGCTTTGACTTATGAACAACTGTAGGAAAGCCCACAGTGACCCAATTGTGATAGATCCCCCGGGGATGACAACTGTCAGTATCTCTTGCATCAGCAGCTTCTGTTTTCTGAACAACCCTTCTGAAGAAAAAGTTGGCGCTAGCCCAGGACTTGTTATCTTCAGGCTTGATTGTCACGGGGACCCAAATCTTCAAAGTTCAGAATACCTGACCTCACGAGGTCTAGAACCTTCATCTTCAACTGAAAGCAACTATCCACGTCATGACCAGGAGCACCCGAATGATACACACAATGCTGCTCAGGCCTATACCACCATCGAGGGTTGACGGGTATAGCCGGAGGGTCTCTGGGAGTAATCAAGTTCCGCTCTATCAACGAGGGATACAGCTCTGCGTAAGACATGGGAATCGGGTCAAAAATGATCTTCTTCCTCTCATTACCCGTATTGGCTTGATTATCATAAGGAGGCTGGTAAGCCTGCTGTTGAGGACGATGTTGCTGATGTTGATATTGCTGAGTTTGTCTTCTCTGTTGCTGTGGAGTTGCTGGAATAGTTACAGCAGCAGCCTGACGATTCTGTCCTCTGTTTGCACTCCTCCGACGGTGCACAGCATTTGTTTCACTTTCTCCCCTTTTGGGTGCCCCAGAGGATGGCTTATTAGAACCGGAAGAACTTGAAGAGCCAGGATGGCGAACCGGAGTGCGGGTTGCTCTGACATTAATAGTCTCTGCAGCAAGAGGTTGTTCATTGATTCTGATCCCCCTCAATTCATCACCCACGGCATAATCATTGACGAGAATAGTGACAGCAGCATTCTCATGAACGGGTACACCCACTGGTGAAGCACGGTGGACTGGTGGAATCACGGCTTCCAGTCTCTGGGCTAAGGCACGCAGCTCCTCTTGCCCCTGAACAACTCCTTGCATCATTGTCATGAACTGGGCCATGTTTGCCCTCATCTCGGCCAATTCTGCTTGAACCTGATCCATAATCCTCTGATGATTGAGTCTGGTTGTGTACCGATGCGGTCTTCGATCAGCTATCATGTCTCAGTCAGGAACCAAAGTGAGGAGTCTTTCCAAACATGTCTGTAATGCATGATATGTGCATGATATGGGTACTATTTTGTCATGAATGATCCTGATAAAGGATATACGTATGCGAGTTAACTTTTTTCTTTTTTCATGCATTATTACTTTTTTTTTTTGGAAAATAAACATGCTATGATGCAAAGGATGCGAACATGACTGGTCAGGCTGTGCATCTCAAGGCACAGGATCAAAGCTTCGGCTCGAATTCTGGTATCACAAATCCATCTGAAACCCGAAGTCAACTGAGGAACTGTCATCTGAACCCATTCTTAGGAACCAAATCATCATCTGAACGAGTACCCTCAAATTCAGCCCAGGGATCCGAAATAAACGGAACCCTCTGATCAATACCAGGGTCGAACCTCCGGCGCCCAGAAACAAATGTCCAGAATTCATAGTCACCAACAGTACCGGGAGTCACCAACTGTACCTGTTAAAATGATCAAACCCTCCCCACTCACGGATGTCATCTAGGCCAGGGTAAGGTCGAGAGAAACGCAGCATAAATAACCTTTCGCAGAATATCATCCTGTGCACACCCGATGTATGCACCGATAATATCCCAACAGGGTCTGAACTGCTCGTGATATCAATGTTCCGCTAAGTGGCGTACACCACCCGCTTCCCATGAATCACTCTATTCCTAGGTTTCCTAGATTTCACTCATAGCCTGGGTATTGGGCCTTTTACCTCGAGTGACTCCCACCCCAACAGAGAGAAACAGCACAGCCAGCAATGAATATGAATGAATGCAAACATCAATGCACACAATAAATGCAAAAAATAAATGCACATATATACAATGAATGCAATAAATAACAGCACAAAGCAACCAAAACCCTAACCTAGAAAGCGCTAGGAGAGACTCGCTTAGGGAAGATGGACCAGCAGAGGTCAACTTCTATGTCCCCAGCAGAGTCGCCAGTTGTCGCATTACGCGAAAAACCGGCGGGAAAACAAGAACAACAGAGCCGCCACCGTGCGTTATTTATCCCAAAAGAGGGAAAGGAAACGCTCAGAGTAAACCTAGAAAAGACATGGTCTCGCGACCAAAGAGAATGGGATCGGGAGTCGGTTATGCGAAGGGAAGGTATTAGCACCCCTACGCATCCGTCGTACTCGACGGGATCCACGCACAATAGGGAGGAAAATGGTTGCAAAAATCACTGCTCAAACACACACACACTGGCTGAAAGAGACGCAAGAAAACAGACAAGGCTGACTCGGCAGGATACCGCATCCTGGGCCTACTTAGTCTATCAGGCATAGACATCAGAGTCGAAGTAGTTCGGACTGGGGAAACGACACATGCTCGCTAGGATATCGCATCCTATGCATACGTATCTCCTTGGACGAAGGAGAATCAGAGCATTCGTAGCTCGGCTAACACGCACACAAACAAACACAGGCAAAGGCAAACGTGGAGCCCGAATGCCAATCACTGGACTTACATCAGCATCCGAACCAACAGACGCACACAGGAAACCAACTGCCAATCGCTGGACTTACGTCGGACTCCAACCAGAAAAGGAGAAACAACTCACACAAACAAAACAAAAGGGCGAACGTGGAGCCCGAATGCCAATCACTGGACTTACATCAGCATCCGAACCAAAACACACGCAAGGGTGGTTATGACCAAAAGGGTTGAAAAAGAAAAAGGGCGCCCGGAGAGATCAGCTCATCTCCTGCCTACGTACCTCATCTGGTATGAGGATCAGGGCGACGTAGTTCCCCTACGCAGGGACAAAGGATGAACACGTGAACTAATAGGGAGACTAGAGCTCGAGCCTAATAGTTTCCACGCAAACAAAAAGAGACGCTGAGACGTCGAAAGGAACACAAAAGGTTGATGGTGCTCTTAACCTTGCCATTGAGGGGCTAAGGTGAAGCAGATGAAAGGATATGAGGGGTGTGCCTCATTGCTCTTATCCCTGGTCGGGGAGAGCATTGAATATCAGAAGGTGTGGGAGTTCAGAAAGTAGGAACTCTCTCCACAAATTATTGACTCAATAGATCTTGGGCTTGGATCTCAATGCTACAACCATGTAATGGGAGCAAGGAGAAGACTCACAGAATAGTAGGAGATAGGTTGCATATCTCTTGGGTTCTACCAATTGCCTTATTTGAAGGACTTTTCCTGCTTGGGACAAAAGTAAACACACACAAGCATTGCCTCTTAAGGAGGACTTCAGACAGTTGCCTGGCCAAATAACAGGCCAGGTCTTCCAGACTACATGAAGAAAAGGGATTATACCTCAATGCAAATTGCTATTTAAGCAAAGCAAAGCAAGTTCAAAGAACTAAGCAACTAATGGTACCTGAAATAGTCAAACAGAATCAGTACATAATTCAAAAGTTAAAGCAAAAGGAGGTAGGAATCAACAGTCAAAACAAACAGACAAATGTGCAATGCACAAGTCTCAAGGCATATGAGCCAAGCAACCTACAAAACAAAGAGGTTAGCTTATGATAATCAAATAAACTCATTCAACTTGTATAAGTTTCTTTGAGACAATTGCTTCTTAACCTGAAAACATGAACTCAAACATAAGCAATAAGACCACTAGGACAAGCCTAGGGTCAAAAAGGAATGAGAAAGTCAAAACAGCAAGTGATATCCAATCAAAATCAAAATCAAACATTTAAGAAGCAAACTCAATTGGTTTCATGTTCATATCATGCATCATCATCATTTCATAAGCAAAAGAAGTCAAAACATGGCAAATGAAAGCTCATAGAAGTCAACAGCAAGACTCAATTCAAAACCAATCATAAACAATTCAAAAAATTATCAAATAATTCATGATCAATCATAATCCATATCATGGTAAGCACACCAAATTTCAGCTCAATTGGACAAGTAGAAGTTGGTCAATGAAAATCAGAAAGGCAGGGCAAGTTCAAGCATGCTCAAAGAAGTCAACCAAACATGCATCAACTTCAAAAATTCATAAGTCAGTGATAACATATGAGAAATGAATGGGGTCAACACCATGGCAAAGCTTAAGATGTCTACTAATCACATGTCAAATTTCAAATTCATCCAATTAAGTATGAGAATTTCACAAATGATATGGCATGATGTGTCACAAAAAGTCAACATATGACCAAACAGGGGAGAAAATCTCAAACAATTAGGAAATGCCACAAATAATTCCAAGAAAAATCACATGTAAACTAGACATACACAAGTTCAATCATGCAAAAATTCAAAGCAATTGGAGTTCAAGAAGCATGGTAATGAAAATCATGAAGTTAGACATCAATGGTGTGACACAAATTGTCACACCCTAATTCAAAAAATCATAACTCACAAACCAGAGATGATAAATTCATAAACTCTATACCAAAATCACCATGAATGTGTCTAGTTTAAGCACAAAAAATTTCAAAGCCATTGGATAAAGCATCATCATTTCACAAATGTTTTGGCAAAGTGTACAAAAAATGAGCACATGTCACAAACCCTAGCACCAATTAAAATTCATTCATGCAAAAATTCTGGAAAATACATGATAAAAAACTAGAGATTGAGATGAACACAATGCAAAAATTCTTATGAAAATTGGATTTAAAAGGAATGAGCTATGACGTCTCCCTATTAGTTTGTCCTTTCAACCTTTTGTGTTCCTTTCGACGTCTCAGCGTCTCTTTTTGTTTGCGTGGCAACTATTAGGCTCGAGCTCTAGTCTCCCTATTAGTTCGCGTGTTCATCCTTTGTCCCTGCGTAGGGGAACTACGTCGCCCTGATCCTCATACCAGATGAGGTACGTAGGCAGGAGATGAGCTGATCTCTCCGGGCGGCCTTTTTCTTTTTCAACCCTTTGTGTCATAACCACCCTTGCGTGTGTTTTGGTTCGGATGCTGATGTAAGTCCAGTGATTGGCATTCGGGCTCCACGTTCGCCCTTTTGTTTTGTTTGTGTGAGTTGTTTCTCCTTTTCTGGTTGGAGTCCGACGTAAGTCCAGCGATTGGCAGTTGGTTTCCTGTGTGCGTCTGTTGGTTCGGATGCTGATGTAAGTCCAGTGATTGGCATTCGGGCTCCACGTTTGCCTTTGCCTGTGTTTGTTTGTGTGCGTGTCAGCCGAGCTACGAATGCTCTGATTCTCCTTCGTCCAAGGAGATACGTATGCATAGGATGCGATATCCTAGCGAGCATGTGTCGTTTCCCCAGTCCGAACTACTTCGACTCTGATGTCTATGCCTGATAGACTAAGTAGGCCCAGGATGCGGTATCCTGCCGAGTCAGCCTTGTCTGTTTTCTTGCGTCTCTTTCAGCCAGTGTGTGTGTGTTTGAGCAGTGATTTTAGCAACCATTTTCCTCCCTATTGTGCGTGGATCCCGTCGAGTACGACGGATGCGTAGGGGTGCTAATACCTTCCCTTCGCATAACCGACTCCCGA
The DNA here is from genome assembly GCF_024323335.1 of Lathyrus oleraceus. NCBI lineage: Eukaryota > Viridiplantae > Streptophyta > Magnoliopsida > Fabales > Fabaceae > Lathyrus > Lathyrus oleraceus. The sequence continues at coordinate 142,302,507 of NC_066585.1, read as the reverse complement.
TCCCATTCTCTTTGGTCGCGAGACCATGTCTTTTCCAGGTTTACTCTGAGCGTTTCCTTTCCCTCTTTTGGGATAAATAACGCACGGTGGCGGCTCTGTTGTTCTTGTTTTCCCGCCGGTTTTTCGCGTAATGCGACAGCAAGGTTGAAATTCCTCCCTTCATATAGCTAATTAGCAAGAGTTAGGTACCTCTTTGCTACCTTAAGGATTTGCAACAGAAAACTCACATGGATAACCATTAAAGCCAGAAAGGCGATATGTTCTTCCATAGTCACCTTACGGTTGTCATCAACATGGTGGTCTGTGATGTACTTCATGAATCAACATGATTATCATTAAATTCGATGGTGTCCTTGTCAAGTTTGGTAGGGTCGAAGTCATTCCCATCCAGGAGAAGGCCAGTTATGGCCACCATGTCGAAAAGCGTGGGGGTCAACATTCCACATGGATGTTGAAAAGTGTTGGTCATACTCTCCGAGTAGTAAATTGAGGCGACAAGCATATTCTTGAAATATGTTGGGCCAACTCTCGACAATTGAATCAGGTCAAAGATATCCATTTCTTTCCAAGTGTTACCAATCTTGGTGTATATCTTGTCCAACCAAGAGATATAGCCATTATTGTTGTTCAGGGGAGCAGAGTGCAAAACTCGCAAGCCATTAGTCTGATACTCTAAATCTAGTGGTTTCTTAATGCTAGTCACATGCTTAGTCCTATGATAGAGGGGAATAAGTCTTTGCATTTAGAAATCTCCTCTTTAGGGTCAAGCATGAGACCCATCAGAGCATATTCATTACTAGAGAAATTAAAAGGGATAAATACCTAGGATTTGAAGATCCTGAGTTTTTATTCAAGATTAGGAGGTTCTGGTATGTATTCCTGGTTTGCAACCGCAGTGACATGTTCCAATGCATAACTTTGAGGAACATGTTCTTTTACTAGAGCATTTTTGTTGGAAGGTGTCATTGCAAGAATCCAAGTTTCTAGTAAAGAAAGTTTGAAGAACGTGTTTTGAAGATTTTTTTCGTATTTGAAGATGTGAGAAGAAAATGGGGGAAAAGTGTTTGAAGGGTTAAAGACGGCCTATTTATAGGGAAAATGAGGAAAACAACTCATCAGTTTCCTCTATTGAGCTTTACAAGAGAGTGGGGTGACATGTCGCCGAAGTGGAAGCGGTAGTTGGCAGGTTTTACTACACATAGTTGACATAACTTATTTATCTAGTGTCGTGATAATGAGAAGTATGGGAAGTGGTAAAAATCATGGTCTCGAGGTGACGGATGAAAAGAAACGTCATGATGAGATGATGTCATCCCACTAGGTAAACTGTTAGGTAAAAAATGCCCATATCTCCAAAAAAATGTCGAAAGAGGCCTTTTGGGGGGGGGGGATTTGTTAGCTGGGATTTTCGACCAATGAGGAAGACCCAAAAAATAAGGGAAAGTCTTGGAAGAGTTATGGTTCGACCATGCTCTAGGACTTAGAGAAATTTTGGTTGTTGAAAGAAGCAGTTCGACCAGGCAGGCATTGTGTCGCGAATAAGGTTGGTCGAAGAAGCGGTTGTTTGTGCGCAATTATGTCACATTCAAATCTTGATAACTGTTTGGGTTCTTATCTCAAGAGGACACATGGAGGAAGTTGGAAGGCTAATTACATGCACAACCGCACGTGGCAAACCAGGGAGAAAGGAACGTTAAGGGGTAGTTATTGTACACTTGTATATATAGTAGTTCATTATGTTGAATAAGGTGTGTTCATTGTATTACAAAAATCTCACTGAAAACTCAAAGTATCAGCGTTAAGAGAAACGAGTGAATGAGTGAGAGAATATAAGCGCATATGAAACACTATGTTTATTCTTCAATGCAAAGTTTTATAAATTATTCAATTTACATTGCTTTCTTCATCTTCATCTCTTTTCCAATCTTTACTTTCACTCAAGTTCATTCAGCATTGTCATTTTTTATTTTTACTTTTTGTAAGAAGTCGAGAAACTCACTATAGTATCATTTTCACACATTCCCTTCGACCTAGTTGAAACCAGTAACCTTAAGATACAAAGAAATCAAGAATAACTAGGTTCTTAGGCACTATGTTCTAGGATTCACTGGTTGATCCTGCAAGTAACCCATATATTGAGAGACCATTGATTGTTTACCATTTTCAGCGTAAACACATTCATACAACACCCCAAACCACCATTAAAAACCATCCCCAAACCTTTCCTTCACCAATTCTCATCACCACCATCCTTATTGTAGCAGTAAATTCATGACAATCAAGCTATGGATAAGCTAGACGTCAATAAAACCAGAGTCGCCACCGCGCTTTTATTGTTTCAAGGGGAAAAGGGAAAAGTACGAACAAAACCCAAAAGATAAGAAGTTTTCAAATCAAAACTAATAAAATACCAGAGACTGCACGTAAGGGGGTTGGTTACACAGAGGGAAGGTGTTAGCACCCAAAGTGTCCTAGGTACTCCTAGGGAGCCCTTTCTTATGCGCATATGTGTTTTTGTACAAATGATGTGTGCAATAAATAGAATGGGGGGATGAGAAAAGAAATCATTAATTATATTTTTTTGTGTTTGACAAGACCTTCGGACTTGTGCCTACACCAACATAAAAATGAGGGATCAAAACCTCGTACTTCATGGTATCAATTTCAAAATGAGTGCATTTCTTTTAACAAAATTTTAAGTTGAATAAAGGCAAAAAAAAGGCCTAAAATGGTTTGAATGAGTGTTAATTATTTTTGGCTTTTGAAATTTTAAGTCAAGTATAGTTAAGTTTATTTACAAGTTTGTTTAAGAAAAGAAGTTTGAAAATGCAATGGCATAAGACCAAAGTTTCTAATTTTGCAATATGGTCAAAGTTTGGAAAAACAAACACAAGCAAAGAAGATTTTTTAAAAAAGGGAGGAGAGATTTTGAAATTAAAGAAGTGGGGAATATATGAAGAGACTAATCCTAAGCAAAATTTAAAAGTTGAGATTTTAAAAGATCTGACAAATGGGTTGCAATCCATTAGACAAGAATATATAGAAACCCATATTTCCCTTGGACTTTAGAATAAAGCAAAATCAATACACAAATAGAAAGATGAAGAGAAAGGCATCAAATAAATATAGCCACATCCAAGCTTAGCAACTCCATGTTCTTCTTCAAAATTTCCCATGTATCAGATGACATCAAAGATGGCATGAGACACAGGTTCAAAATAACAGCTTCACAATGATCATGTTGCAGATGAACTCAAATGGATCTTCAATATTGTATCAGATGAATGTTCATTTCACAAGCACTTGGTTTCATGAAAATTGGCATTAGCTAAGTCCTTTGCATAGGGAATGTTGCCTAAATTCTAAGTCCAATAGTCTCAGATCAATCCAACATCCACACAAGATGTTTTTTAGGGTTTTTGTTCTTATTATGTACATTAAGGTCAAAAGACCAAACAAACAAACAAGTATATACAAACACAATGTATCACAAAATATGGCCCAGGTGGGCAAAGTGAAAATAGCATTAAAGTAAACAAATTGAATGGTATGAGTAATGACAAATGAATTAAAAGCTTAAAAATTAAAGTGCATAAAAGTAAATGACTTGAAATTAAATATTAGTTGTTAGTTGATTAGAAGTTAGTATTTCTTTTGATTTGTTTTGTTTAAGTCATTCTTTGGAGAACACTCAATCCACTTATCACAAGAATGGATCCTTGAACCAAGACACCTTCCAAAGGAAGGAAAAACGGCTAAGTTTCCACACAATACCATGAAAGAGGGGAGACTTACAATCTCACTAACTAGAATGATATGCCTTTTGTGTCAAGAATTTAGCGCTATGTTAAGCAATCGGAATTGGACTTATGTAGAAGTCATAACTATTTGAGGTCGGGCAATAGAATTTTGGTGTTAATGCATGTTAGAGACATAGTATAATGAACTATGCTCATGAAAGATACCACACACAATAAGAATATGCAAAATGTGGGACCTAATCTCATCCATACTCATGATGATTTTGCAATAAACTAGCCTTAGGATATAGAGATGTCATAGGTCCATCACATGAATGAATGAAGAAGGGGAATGAGATGAAGAGGGAGGGGAAATGGATTCAACACAAATTGGTCAAATGAGGACTTTTACCAAACTAAGATCATTCATTCATTTTGGGAGATGGAATGTACATTCCATCAATCCCCTAAATCCAATGATCTTAACCTAACAAAGTCAAATCAACCTTGACCAAGGCCCAACAACACAAGTCAAACTCACCAAGTCAATTAAAATGGATCTACACAATTAATTTGGCATTTAAACAATTAAAAATAATAAAAATATGCATTAAATTAAATAATGGTTGATCAATTTCCTAAAACCTCATCAAAACACCAAACAAATGGCCATGAGATTTATCATAGGTCAAACAAGGTCAAAGGACCTTGGAGAAAAAATTTCATAATTTTTGGAAACTTAAAAGTATTTTTACACAATTAAAAATATTCACAAAATCAATTAAATCAAGAAAAATATTAATAATGATCCAAAAAAATGATTTTAATTCAGAAAATGAAAGTGGAATTTATTTAAATTTTTTTGGTGAAACTCTCATATTTTTTGGATCAATATTAAATTTAATATGAATTAATGAAAATAACACAAATAAAATGAAATTCAAATATTCAGAAAAAACGTGGACCACTTGATCTCCCTCATTAATTGAGGTGGAAGATCAAGTGGATCAAACGCGCGTTCCACCATGCAGTTGAGTCAGTGCGTCACACAAACGGTATTCAAAACCAACGCTCGTGATTAAAACAAAATGAAATGATCATGTGGCTCTAAACCATTCCAACTCATCATCGGAGCAAAACGCCGGTCATCTTCTCAGGCGACCCTGGTTGGACTGGTTCACTCATCACCATCACAAAAATAAAAAAGAAGGACATGATTTCAAAGTAAAAATGGCACGAATCACGAATCTGACCTCAATTCATCCTAACTCCAAGTATATTGAGAGATACATGGAGTTAAAATTTGAGATACATGATCTGAGTTGCTTCGATTTGACCTCAAAACAACTCAATCTTCTTGCCTACATTGGTAGGACTTCAGACAACCAAGGATCCAAGAGAATTGATGAGAATTGAGAGAGAATCGAAGAGAATAAAAAATCTGGAAAATACTTTCAATATTGTGCAGAATTCGATTGCTCTTTCTTTGATTCTTGCATTATCTCACTCAGGAAGCTTGCAGAAGTAGATTAGAATGGAACAAACACTTTGGATCTCTGGAGTTTTGAATATCCAAACAGTGAGATTCAAACTCAATTTTCAAAGAAAATTCTCAGGTTTCTCCTTTCAAATGTGAGGGTTTGGGGTATTGGAGCAAAGTTGGCGTGCAAGGGTCCTTAATTCTGATGCTAGAGGTCTCTATTTATAGTTGCAGCTTGTGATATTCGCACCTTCAAATTCAACTTCCAAATTTGGAAATGGATTATGCATGCTTGCATGGGCGTGTACAGGCCCATGAAATCACTCAATTAGGTCCATAATCAAGTGTGAATGAATCTGAAAGTGAATTGGAATGCAAGGCAAATGTGTACAGTTGTTTGAAGTTTGATGCGGAGACCACTCAAACCTTGTCCAAAATGGATGAAATTGGACTCTTTGGAAATCTTAGATCAATAGGAACAACTCTTATTTTGAACACTCTTCCATTTGAAGCTTGTATCATGATGAATTTTAAGGTGGAAGTTTGGAAATTTTAACATATCAAAAAAAATTCTAAGTGTCAAACCATATGTTCACTTATTCCACCTTGGCTAACTTTTTATGTGAGCTTCAAATGAGAAACATGTCTTCATCAAAGTTGTATATCTTTAAAAATAATTCAAAATGGTTACCAATTTGAAGTCATTTGGATTTGATATGAATGTGTTATGCATTTTTGAAGTTGAGGAAAATCAATTGTTCAATGGCATTGGTCCAAAATGACATATAATGTATCCTCATATCACATTCTCATAAAAGTTGAATTAGATCTTACTCCAAACATAAAAGTTGAAGTAGACACATTTAATTGGATTGTGAAACTTGAAAATCTGCCATCTCATAAAAGTTGAGCAAGTTATGTCCTTGGGAAGTTGACCTCCAAATTAGGGTTTAGACAAAATGACCTATAATCTTTCATCATAAAAAATGACTTTACAAGCAAAACTAGCTCTAGACCTCAACATGAAAGTTGTTTGAAATATCATTTAGAGTAACGTTTCTCTTGGAATTATTTTCATATGATAACAATTGTAGGAGATAGGGTCTAGGGGACCCCAGTTTTGATCAGATGAATTCCTTTGGTCAACTACCATCAACCAACTTGCTAACTTGCAATTCTCTTGACTTTTGGGACTCATGGGAGATAATATATGCATAAGATGATGAGATTTGAAGTACCCCTTGAAATATTTGATCAATTATTGAAGAAGCTTGGTGAAGAAGTTACACAAGATACCCAGATACACTAGGGTTTTCAAGGCAAACCAATTCCAAACTCTTGAAGGATTCTTGATCATAATAAAATGTAAAGATCATATGGACTCATATATGATGCCTAGAGCCACTATGGATCTTTTCATGGTTGAGCTCTTAGCAATGAAGGTCTTAAACCCTAGATGTGAACTTGATAAATCAAAGGTGATTATGTGTCCTACCTACAAAAGAGTTAGACAAATGCAAATACATATTTTTGGTATTTTAGTTAGTAAAGATAATAAAATAACAAGTATGATACAATCACATAGTGCTTGGTGATCTCTCCCAAAACAAACCCAATGGGTGAGGGGTAAGGAAGATGCCAAGATATGATCCCAATGCCAATGCATAAGATGAGATAGCATGAGGGATCTTATGGTAAAAAAAAGGGTCTTACAGCTGTCCCTATTTAAGGACATTCTTACTGAGGAGGTGAAGGTTAAAATCTTCGTATCGACTTAGTAGAATGGGCTTAAATAACAACATATAGAAACAAATTTTGGTCCTTAAGAGACCTCATGATGCATATGATACGAATGCTAAAAATAAACTCTCTGTGGGGGAATATTGCCACAAAGGAAAAGAATTCATAGAAACTGAAAGTCCGCAGGAGCATAATGCATTCCGTACGGAAAACTCACTCGAGAGACAGAGACTCTAGGGGATAAAGGGTTGTGCGTAGGCCAGGCTACGACTTAAAAACTACTGGGGAGACGAGGAATTCCATGAAAATGGAAAGACTCAGCCGGGGAGAAAAGGAACATCTACAAGGGAAACAGATAAATAGAACAAAACTGAAATACTCGAACCAAGTAGGACCAGCGATTTCACTAAGGAAATACGCACTTAATCTTCAACACATGAGGAGCATAAATATATTATCCACTACCAGTTACTGGGTGTGGAGATAATAAAATCTGACAGGGAGGACATCTGTTACCGGTTAGGGTAAACATATCAAGGATAACTCACTGAGGGCCGCCAGGAGGTGTATTCATTACTGGTTACTAGGTAAGAATAGACTTGCTGGGGAAAAGCTGAAAATAGGATTTACAACTACCGGTTACTGGGCAGAAGACCAAAAAAGGAGAGAAATATCCGCCACTGTTTAAAGTGAACATATCAAGGATAGACTCAGCGGAAAAAAAAATTGTCGTCGCCTAAGATGAACATATCAAGGATAGACTTGCCTGGGGATGTTAAGGATGATATCCGTCATCGGTTAGGATGAACATATCAAGGATAAACCGCCTAAACAAAAAAAGTAGGAATTACATCTATTGAATGCTGGATAGAATACCATCAAAGAGAATATTTTTCACCGGTTAGGATGAACATATCAAGGATAGACTCCTAGGGGAAGACTAGGGATTTCATCTATCAGTTACTAGATAGAAAACCGCAAAGAGAATATCCATCACCGGTTAAAGTGAACATATCAAGTATAAACTCTGCAAGGGGAGCAAAAGCAGGATTTACAACTACAGGTTACTGGGTAGAAGACCGCAAAGAGAAAGAAACTCATCATCGGTTAGGATGAACATATCAAGGATTAACTCTCTGGAAAACATATAGGGATTACAACTACCTTTTTACTGGGTAGAATATCAAAAAAGAGAATATCCGTCACCGGTTAAGATGAACATGTCAAGGATAAACTCAAAGCAGGGGAAGAAAATATCCATCACCGGTTAGGATGAAAATATCAAGGATATACTTCCTAGGGAGACGTGAAAACGAATCCGCTGGGAAAAAAGGGGTTACTTTTTTCGGGTATTGGGAAAGAAGTAACAAACTACAAACCAAGAAGAATGTTACCAGTTACTGGGTAATAGACTCTTAGGGGACCAGAAATATCTATCTAGGTAAGATCTAGAAAGAAATGGTCAATCAAGACTCAACCTAATGAGGATATAACTTAAGAGGAGTGGTTTCATCCAGATAATCAACTGGGGAGGAAGCTGAAATGATAATTATCCACAAGGAAATAACTCAGTGGGGAAAGGAGAAAGGTTAAAGTCTTTCTGCTTAGAGGGCTGACGCTCTACAATTGAAGGAGGACAGACACACCAAATATGTATGGGGATAAAGTACCACCATGACAGAGGATCAAATCACAAGAATGAATCACAAGGTGTAATGATGCAATAATGAAGTTACATGATGTAGCGGGGTTTTCGTTACCTTTAGGTTTATTGACTAAACCAAAAGTCAATATACAATTCGAGTCCCCACCGCACTTTTATTTGTCTAAAGGAAAGGCTAAAAAGCGAACAAAAGCCAAGTAAGAAGTTTTTAAAATCAAAAACTAATAAAAATGTCAAAGATCTAGGTAAGGGGGTTGGTTATGAAATGGGAAGGTTTTACGCACCCAAAACATCCTTAGTACTCTAAGGGAACCCTTTTTGCAAATATGTGTTGTAGGTCGGTATTTGTGAAAAGGTTTGTGCAAAAGATTGGAGGGATGAGAAGAGAATAGATTATATTTACAAATTTTTGTTGTTTGAATGGATGAACCCATTGCCTACGTACCATCACAAGGGAGGATCAAAACCTCGTAGTTCGGGGTAAAAATCTCAAAGATTGGTGAATTGATTTGATCAAAAACCTTAAGGTCTTTTGTTATCAAGGGGAGAAAACTCAACCTAAACCAACAATCCACCATGTGAGGAAGGCTTCAACATGCTAGTGAGGGGTTAACCCTATAATAAGCATGGAAGGCTTATAATCCAATCACTAAGGATGAGGTGAGATTTACATCAACCACTATGATAACTCAAACCTATGACTAATGTTTTTGAAAATATTTTAACAAAGTGGCCATTGGAACCACAAAATAACTTGAAATGGGTTATACTTACAAGTTAGATTTATCTACAAAATAAGGTCAAAGGTGGATTAATGTTTATTCACAATGAGTATTTATGAAAATGGTTTTGAAAATGTCAAATGCCTAAGGCCTAGGTTTCTAATTTGAAACAAAGTCAATGTTTTGAAAATGATTTCTGGCTTGGTTAGAATGGGGAGAAGAAGAGAAGGGCTATTCCTAAAGCATACAAACATAAGAGGGGAAAGAAAAACCCTTGGAGTTCCTTTTCTGTAAGTCATAGAGATGACTGAAGATGCTCCTTTCCTTTGGACTTAGCAAACAAACAAGCAATCAATAATTTGAATTCAAACTCCTAGGATATCCATTTGGCTTGGCTCTTAGCTTGGCTACTCATGACAATAATCCTCTTTTCACAAATCTCAAGGTGGGATCCCTATCACACAAAAGCAAACATCAAAGAGTTCACAACACAATAAGGGGAATGGACAAAGAATGGGTTTGGAGGAGAAGTCCTTTGAGATCAACTTTGAATTTTTGCATTCTAAAGGCATGAGGCCTAGTTTCTCTTCAACAAATTTTGCATTCTAAAGGCATGAGGCCTAGTTTCTCTTGAACTCCTTTAAGCATAGGTAAGTCCTAATTCTAAGTCCTTTTTCCTTTTGCATTTGGTTCACACAAAACAAACACAAAGCAAACACAAGATAGCAATATATTTATATACAATAATGGGCTCAAATGAGCAAAAGAAAAATGACATAAACATAAAATATATTCTCAAGTGAGTAAAAATGAAAATCAATATGAATAATGAGCAAAAAATAAATGACATTAAAAGTAAACGACAAGAAATTAAAAGCTCAAATTAAAGTTAGTAATTAGTAGAGTTATGTTAGCTTGTCACAAGACAATGTAGCGCTATGTTAAGCAATCGTAAGTGGACTAATATAGTAGTGACACCTATCTAAGGCCGGTCAATAAGAATATAGACAAAGAACACAAGTTAGAGGTCATGACTAGTAAACCAAGCTCCATAAACTTGCCATGCCAAACAAAAGGGGAAGGGCCTTGTATTGAATTTTGGTTATTTGCTTGACCAAGAAGCAACCTATCTTGGACAAAAAACAACTCACTTGATCATGGATCAAGTTGAGTTTAGTTTGGATCAAAGAAGATTAAGCTTCTCATTTGTCAAGACCAACCTCAAGACTTTAACTCATTGGCCATTGATGGAAAGAAAGGGATGAAGATAAAAGGGAGAGAAAAGAAGACAACAATCAAATCCAATTGATCAAATGTGAATCAAATCAACATCAATCAACACCAAACAGAAGAGAAATGAAGATAACAAGTCAAGAAATCAATAATATTTTTTTGGTATTTTCTGAATTAAAATAAATTGCAAATAAAAAATAAACAAATAAGGTTTAACCTCAAATTCAATTCAAATCAACTTCAAAAAGTCCAATTAAATTCTCATAGGTTCAACATAGTCAAACAAGCTTTGACTAATTTTCTCACAAATATTTGAAACCAGAAAGCAATGAAAAACAATTAAAAATAGCATAATATGAATTAAAATCTCAAATAAATCTCAAAACAATCAAGAAATTGTTGAGACCATTTTTCATTGACTTATAATGATCCATAGATGCTATGAAAATATTTTTGGATTTTTCAAAAGTCAGAAAGTATTTTAAAATGAATTAAAACCATTAAAAATCAAATAATCCATGAAGAATATCAAATGAAGTCACAAAAATAATTAAAATCATAATATAAAACTAGGTTTTTCAAGATTTTTTTTGGAATTGGTCTCATATTTTTATGACTTCAAATGAATTTTTAATGAATTTTTGAAAATAAAAGGAATTAACAGAAAATAAATGGAAAATGGAAAAAAGTGAAAAAACCACAGCCATCAGATGCGCACGATACATCCAAGTCAAATGCGCCACATCCAGCATTAAATGAAGTACTTAAAATGAACGTGTGAGATTAGATCGTGGCAAGGTGATCCAATGGTCCAAGTGTGCACACGTGGTGGCGGTGGTGGAAACCACCATCTTCTCCGAGGAGACAACAACTTCCGGCCACCAGTTGCAGAGAAATAAATTTTAATGAAAATGGAAAACAATGACATGGAAATGAAGCTCGTGTGATGGAGATCATCACTGTACCAATGGATCTGCCTCACTCTTCCTATATTGAGAGAAATGTGAAGGAGAAAATCATGGTGGTCATACTGAATGTTCATGAAATGAAGAATTGAAAGCACCAATGGCTTGCCTCAAGTGTGAAGACTTCAGAAAACCACAGAAACACAAGAATGCTACATTGAATTAAGAGTTCTAGATCCAAAAAGTTTAAGAATAAACCTTTGAATTGATGCACTTCTGGCCACGAATTCTTCAAGATCCTTGCTCCTCTTTGATCCTTGAGTGTAATGGAAGTGATTGGCTAAGGAATCAGGCTTTAAAACTCAACTAATGATACTGAATTTCAAGCTCGAAAGTGTGAATTTTTTTGAGTGATTCCTTTGGTATGGCTATGGTTTTACTTCTGCAGCACTTGGGATCTCCAAAAGGTTGATGAATGAAGCTCGTGGCACCTCTATTTATAACTGAATGTGGCTGAATCCCACGCTTCTTTCATGTGCATGGCAATTTGAATTTTGCTTGCATGGGCCTGTGTAAGCGTGTGGAAGGCCCAATGATGGCTGAAGCACCTTGCTAAGTTCATGTAAAAAGCAATTGGACGTGTACACTGGATGAAATGTGCTTGCATACCAAGTTTCATCATGAAATACCAAAATGCACATACATGAAAACAAATTCGAAACTCCCAAATGGTAGGTTCAAATGAGTATTGTGAGTAATGGTTGGAAAGCCCTTGAAATGAGGAACAAAAGTCATGTTGGGCAAAAAATAATTTGGCATGTGCAAATTGATGAAAACTGGATGGGAAAATTCATTTACAAAACATGTTCAAACCACTTTGAAAAATTTCACCAAAAGTAAGCTTAATCAAACCCCTCTGTTTTCATGATGCAAGCTTCAAATGAGAAAACATCCAACATCAAAGTTGTATATCTTTTCAAGATGATCAATTTAGACTCAACGTTTGAATCATTTGGATTTTCTATGACAAAGTTATGGGTATTTGAAGTTGGGTACTTTTTCAAATTCAATGAATTAGGTCCAAGATTACCTATAATGTTTTGCATTATCACATGTATTTATTTTAGGATTATGAAATTTTGTCCAACATAACATTTTAAGTATACATCTCAAGATTTCCAATGCATTTTGTCTCACCTTAAAATCATAAAAATTAAGGAAGTTATGCCCTTGGTAAGTTGACCTAAAATTAGGGTTTTAGTCAAAATGACCTATAATGTTTTAAAATGAATGATGACCTTACAAGCTTCAAATGGATTTTTAATGAACATTAAAGTTGTTCATATGGTTCTTAATAACATTTTTCTCTTGGGGTTATCTTCATTTTACAAACACATCAAAAATTATATCCCATTGGTGCTCAGCTTAGTCAGATGACTTGATTGGTCAACTTTTCAAGGCCAAACTTCCAATCTTGATGAATAAATGATTGAGGGGCCTCAAATAGGCTCATATATGCATAAAATGATGAATGAAATAACTTAAATTGATTAAATTTGATCAGAGGTTGAGATTGCTTCATGGGCAAGGCATAGTTAAAGCATAGTGAAATTAGGGTTTCCTTGGGAAACAATCTTCAAGCCTTTTGGGTTATCTTGATCAAATTGGAAAATCGAGATACTTGGGATACCATTGTGGACCATTGTCATGCTTTTTCTCATCTTCATCTAGCTATTTCATTGGGCTTAGGAGCCTTCTATGAGCATTGTGGAGCACATGATCACTTGAGCTTCAAAACAAAAAGAGTTAGTGACATATTTTTGTGCTTTTGGTTAGTAATCAAATAAGAAATGCAATAATATACAATACAATCATGCTTGGTGGTCTCAAAACACTCAAACAAGTCCCACCCCTAGGGTTAAGGAGCCAAACATGCTATGATCCTTGAGGCAATGCACTTGTGCAATAACATTATGCCATGAGGGATCTTAGGATCAAAATTAGGGTCTTACAGATGCCCCTATTTAAGGTCATTCTAGCCGGATATATGAAGGTTAAAATCTTCATCTCTACGAGATAGAATGGGCTTAAATAATAATAAGGAGAGGAATTTTGGTCCCTAAGAGACCTCATGATGCAAATGTGTGCATGCAAAATAAAATCTTCATGGTGAATAATTGCCACAAAGGAAAAGGAATTAGGAGGAGCTGAAGATCCATAGGAGTAACACACTCACTAGGGAAACAGAGACTCTGGGGGGAAATTAAGGTAAAAATGCATGAGCAGGTCACGACTTGAAAACTTGCTGGGAAACACGAAGGGATTCCATGAAAATAAATCGATGGAAAGACTCGAGCTGACGCCAAGATGCATGTATTGGGGAATACGCCAATACAACAAAACTATCCACAAAGGATACATCGGATAAAAATCCGGACTCAGACGGGGATGTCCACAAAGGACTCATCTAAGGAGGACATAACGAGATATTACCGATTATTGGGTAATATACTCAAAGCGAGACATGTTATCAAAACACCGGTTACTGGGTGAGAGAACCACGTGCTTAGGGAGAAAGAATATCTAAGACCGGTATAAGGGTGAGAGATATCAATCATCCGAAACATCTGAGGAGGACCCAAAAGGCACATCTCAACTCAGGAAAATCTGACTCCACAGGGGACAAAAAGTCATAATAGGGAGCAGAAGGAAGGAACACCAGGGATACCGGTTACTGGGTATATAATAGGTGACCAACCAGGCGTGAATTGGGAACATATCTAAGACACTCATCATCCGAAAGGAGGGATGAAAAAGCAAATTCGACTTACAGGATGGACATTCGATTCCACAAGGAAATACGAATCTTACTCGACTGGGGAAGAAAAAGATTTCGACTGAAGAGCGCATGAGATATATTATCTACTACCGTTATATGGGTAAAAACGTAGATAACATACTCGCATGGAAGATTATCCACAACCGATTACTGGGTTAATAAAGGATAAATCGACCGAAAAGAAAGGACATCGGGATACCGGTTACTGGGTGTAAAATGATGACCAGTCTGAAGGAGAAACAATCATTACCAAACAAGGATACATGAAAGATGACTCGCTAGGGATAAATTGCCTGACAAAAGCAATTATCCAAGAGATATATCACCTGTTACTGGGTGGTATACTTAAAAATGAAGGAATATCAATACCGGTTACTGGGTAAAGATAACTGTAGCGGGGTATTCGTTACCTTATGGTTTATTGACTAAACCAAAAGTAAGCATACAATTCGAGTCACCACCGCACTTTTACTTGTCCAAAGGAAAGTCTAAAAAGAGAACAAAAGCCAAGTAAGAAGTTTTATCAAATCAAAAACTAATAAAAATGTCAGAGATCTGGGTAAGGGGGTTGGTTATAAGATGGGAAGGTTTTAAGCACCCAAAACATCCTTAGTACTCTCAGGGAACCTCTTTTTGAAAATGTGTGTTGTAGGTTGGTATTTGTGAAAAAATATGTGCAACAGATTGGGGGGATGAGAAAAGAATAGATTATATTTACAATTTTGTTGTTTGAATGGATGAACCCATTGCCTACGTACCATCATAAAGGTAGGATCAAAACCTCGTAGTTCGGGGTAAAAATCTCAAAAGATAGGTGAATTAATTTGATCAAAAGCCTTAAGGTCTTTTGTTATCAAAGGGAGAAAACTCCACTTAAACCAACGATCCACCATGTGAGGAGAGCTTCAACATACTAGTGAGGGGTTAACCCTATAATAAGTATGGAAGACTTATAGTTCAATCACTAAGGATAAGGTGAGGTTTTCATCAACCACTATGATAACTCAAACCTAATGACTAATGTTTATGATTTTTCTTTTAACAAAGGTGGCCATTGGAACCACAAAATCCACTTGAAGTGAGTTCTATTTACAAGTTAGATTTATTTACAAAATGAGTATTAATGAAAAGATCTTGAACAATCAAAGGCATAAGGCCTAGGTTTCTAATTTTGAAATGAAGTCAAAGTTTTCACATAAATGAGTTTGGCTTGGGTTAAAGTGGAGAGAAGAAGAGAAGGGCTAGTTCTAAAGCATGCAAAGATAAGAGAAGAGATAAAAACCCTTGGAGTTCCTTTTCTTGAAATCAAAAAGATGATTCAAGATGTTCCTTTCCTTTGGACATAGCAATCACTCAAGCAATCAAACAAATATTATATTCAAGCTCCTAGGATCTCCATTTGGCTTGTCTCTATTAACTTGGCTACTCATGACAATGGTCCTTCTTACTATCTCAAGATGGAATCCCTATCACACAAGAGCAAACATCAAAAAGTTCACAACACAATAAGAGGAATGGACAAAGAATGAGTTTAGATTATGGGTCCTTTGAAGTCAACTTTAAGATTTAGCATTCTAAAGGCATGAGGCCTAGTTGCTCTTCAACAAGTTTAGCATTCTAAAGGCATGAGGCCTTGTTTCTCTTGAACTCCTTTAAGCATAGGTGGCCATTGGGTTCACACAAACAAAGACAAAACAATCACAAGACAACAATATATTATAATGAGCTCAAATGAGCAAAAGGAAAATGGCATAAACATAAAATATGTGCTCAATTGAGCAAAGGGAAAAAAGAAATATGAATAAATGAGCAAGAAAGTAAATTGCATTAAAGTAGATTGCAAGAAATTAATGCTCAAATTAAAGTTAGTAGTTAGTATGGTTAATGTTAGTGTGTCATAAGACAATTTAGCACTATGTTAAGCAATTGTAAGTGGACTAATGTAGTAGTCACACCTATCTGAGGTCGGTCAATAAAACTATAGGCAAATAAACACAAGTTAGAGATCATGACTAGTAAGCCAAGCTCCTACAACTTGCCATGCCAAAAGAAAAGAGGAAGGCCTTGTATGAACTTTAGGTTTTTTTCTTGATCAAGAAGTAACCTATCTTGGACACAAAGCAACTCACTTGATCATGGATCAAGTTGAGTTTGATTTATATCAAAGATGGTTAAACCTCTCATATGTCAAGACCAACCATAAGTCATTAACTCATTGGCTAAAATAAAAAAAGAAGTAAGGTGAAGATGAAATGAAATGGACTAAGAATAAAAGTGTCAAACACAAATGGTCAAATGTGAATCAAATCATCATCAACCAATGGTAAACAGAAGAGAAATGAAGATTAGAAGTCAACAAGTCAAACATATTTTTTGGTATTTTTGGAAATAAAATAAATGCAAAATTAAAATGAACAAAATATGGTCAAACCTCAAATTCAATTCAAATCAACTTGGATATGTCCAATTAAATTCTCATAGGTCTATCAGGGTCAAACATGGTTTGACAAAATTTTCCAACAATTTTTGAAATCAGAAACTATTTTAAATCAATTAAAAATAATGAAAAATAACACAAATGAATTAAAATATCAAATAAATCTCAAATCCATTAAGAAATTGATGAGACTATTTTTCATTGACTTATCATGATCCATGTGTGTTAAGAAAATATTTTTGGATTTTTCAGATATCAAAAGGTATTTAAAATGAATTAAAAACTATTAAAAACCAAATAATTCACAAAAAATATTAAATGAAGT
Source organism: Lathyrus oleraceus (assembly GCF_024323335.1). Classification (NCBI taxonomy): domain Eukaryota; kingdom Viridiplantae; phylum Streptophyta; class Magnoliopsida; order Fabales; family Fabaceae; genus Lathyrus; species Lathyrus oleraceus. The sequence continues at coordinate 142,285,423 of NC_066585.1, read as the reverse complement.
CACAAAAATAATTAAACATCAAAATGTGAAACTAGATTTTTCAAGAATGTTTTTGCCATTGGTCTCATATTTTTGTGACGTCAAATAAAATAGTTATGAATTTTTGAAAATAAAAGGAATTAAAAGAAATTAAAACAGAAATAGGAAAATATCAAAAATCCAGGGCGCTTGGATGAGTTCATTAAATGACGTGGCCCATATCCAAAGGCGCAGAGGCGCGGATATACCATGGTCCTTGGTCAAGCGCGCAACATGTGTAATTAAAACAAGTCAACACAATCAAGGGCTAAGATTATAATGTTTTGTCCAGATCTAATGGCCTGGAAGCTACCACGTAGGGATGGTGGCGAAAACCACCATCTTCTCCGGCCAACTAACAGTTTCCGGCCACCACACGCAGGTTTTTGAAACTTAATGAAAATAAACAAGTCAGGTATCAAAATGAAGCTATGGTGATGTACATCACCCTTGTAACCTTGGATCTTCCTCAATGTTTCTATCCAATGAGAAATCTGAGCTTGAAGATCAAGGTACACAAACTGAAATGACACGATTCATGAAATTAAGACCACCATTGGCCTGCCTCTTGCTCGAGGACTTCAGAAAACAGTTCAAACTCAAGCAATTTACATTGTATAGCAAGATCGAGATCAAAACAGTTTGGTGATATACCTCTCAAATGGAGCTTTGAACAACAGGTTTTCTCAAGTTCTTGATCTAATTTTGATCTAGAGATGTGATGATGATGCAAGGCTAAGGAATTAATACTTGAAGAGCAACTAAGGATGTTGAAATTCAAGCTTGAAATTGAGAAATGAAAAACTGAAATTCCTTTGAGTGAGGTTAGGTTTTGAATTCTGCAGAGTTTCAGATCACCTTGAGGTTGAATTTTGAATGAGGAAGAGCTTCTATTTATAGCTGGAGATGAAGGCAAGGTAGTGCAATGCTCGTGTGCATGGAACTTGGATCTTTCATGCATGGGCCTGTACAGGCGCGTGCAAAGCCCAAGAGTGAATGGAAATGCAAGCTGAGATCATTTTGAAGTGAAATGGATGTGCACAAGGCCTGGTATTTGCTTGCACATCAAGTTACAAAGTGAATTGCATAATTGATCATAAACATTAAGCCCTTCGAAAATCACACATGGAAATCTAAACATGGTCATATGAGTAATGGTTGGAAAGCTCTTGACATAAGGAACAAAAGCTATGTTGGGAAAAAATCCATTTGGAGTTTGGAAAATTATGAAAACTGGCTTTGAAGTTTGAGGTACAAAACATGTCTAAGTTTCCTTTGAATTTTTTTACCAAAAGTGATCAACTTCAAGGCCTTCTGTTTCAATGATGAATCCCCCAAATGGAAAACCCTCCAACATCAAAGTTGTAGTTATTTTTAATGTGATCAATTTGGACTTAAATTTTGAATCATTTGGATTTTTAATGAGAAAGTTTTGGGCACTTGAAGTTGGACATTTCTCAAATTCAATGGTTTTGGTCCAAAGTGACCTATAATGTTTTGTATTATCACATGTGTTTCTTTTAGGATTATGAAATTTTGTCCAACATAAAATTTGAATTAGACATATTAAGCTTTCCAATTCAATTGGTATCACCTCAAAATCATAAAAAATAAGGAAGTTAGGTCCTTGGGAAGTTGACCCAAAATTAGGGTTTCAGTCAAAATGACCTATAATGTTTTGAAATGAATGATGACCTTCCAAGCTTCAAATTGATTTTTGATGAACATTAAAGTTGTGAATATGATTCTTAGGAATAGTGTTTCTCTTGGGGCCATCTTCATTTAACAAACACATCAAAAGTTGTGTCTCAGTGATCCTCACTTTAGTCAGATGACTTGACTGGTCAACTTCTCAAGGCCAGACTTCAAATCTTGATGAATGAATGATTGAGAATACTCACATAGGCTCGTATATGCGTAAAATGATGAATTAAAGAACTTCCCTTGATTTAATTTGGTCATAGGTTGAGGTTACTTCATGAGCAGGGCACAGTCAATGCACAGTTAATGTAGGGTTTCCTTGGGAAACAATCCTCAAACCCTTTGAGTTATATTGATAAAATTGGCAAATTGGGATACTTGGGAGACATATGTGATGATTAGGAACTTCGTGGATCATTGTAATGCTTATTCTCATCCTCATCTAGCCATTTCATTGAGCTTAGGAGCCTCCTAGGATCAAGGGCACACATGATCACTTGAGCTTCAAAACAAAAGAGTTAGTGACATATTTTTGTGCTTTTGTTTAGTAATCAAAATAAGAAAAGAAATAATATTCAATTCAAGCATGCTTGGTGGTCTCAAACAGACTCACACAAGTCCTAACCCTAGGGTTAAGGAGCCACACATGCTATGATCCTTGAGGCAAATGCATTGAGCAATGATATGATGCCATGAGGGATCTTAGGGTCAAAATTTGGGTCTTACAGATGCCCCTATTTAAGGTCAATTTAGCCGGAGATATGAATGTTAAAATCTTCGTCTCGACGAGGTAGAATGGGCTTAAATAATAACAAAGAGACGAATTTTGGTCCCTAAGAGACCTCATGATGCAGATGTATGCATGCAAAATAAAATCTTCATGGTGAATATTTACCACGAAAGAAATCAAGAGAAACTGAGAAATCCATAGGAGTAACACACTCACTAGGGGGACAGAGACTCTGGGGAAAATAGGGTAAAGTGCGTGAGCATGTCACGACTTGAAAACTTGCTGGGAGACAAGAAGGGATTCCATGAAAATAAATCGATGGAAAAACTCGAGTTGACGCAAATATGCATGTATTGGGGAATATGCCAATACAGCAAAACTTATCCACAAAGGATACTTCGGATAAAAAATCCGGACTCAGATGGGGAAATCCATAAAGGAACCAGCTGAGGAAGAAACAACAAGATATTACCGTTTATTGGGTAATAAACTCAAAAGGGGAACATGTTATCAAAACACCTGTATAAGGGTGAGAGAACAACACGCTCAGGGAGATAGAATATCTAAGACCGGTATAAGGGTGAGAGATATCAATCATTCGAAAAAATTCGAGGAGGACCTAAAAGGCATATCTCCATTCAGAGAATCTGACTCCACAGGGGACAAAAAGTCATAATGGGAGCAGAGGGAAGGAACACCAGGGATACCGGTTACTGGACATATAATAGGTGACCAACCAGGCGTGAATTGGGAACATATCCAAGACACTCATCATCCAAAAGGAGGGCTAAAAAAGCAAACTCGTCTTACAGGATGGGCATTCGATTCCATAAGGAAATACGAATCTTACTAAACCGGGGAAGAACAAAGCCTTCGACTGAAGAGCGCATGAGATATATTATCTATTACCCTCATAACGTAGATAACATACTCGCATGGAAGATTATCCACAACCGATTACTGGGTTAATAAAGGATGAATCGACCGAAAAAGAAAGGACATTGGAATACCAGGTACTGGGTATAAAATGATGACCACTCAGAAGGAGAAACACTCATTACCAAACAAAGAGGTAAATGAAAGATGACTCACGGGGGATAAATTACTCGACAAAAACAATCATCCAAGAGATATATCACCGGTTATTGGATGGTATACTAAAAAAAGAAGGAATATCAATACCGAATATTTGATCAAGATAACCAACAAAGAGGGGATTATATCTACCGGTTATTGGGTAGAAAACCACATAAACAGGACTTACAACTACCGGTTACTGGGTAGAAGGCCACAAAGTTCAACTGGGGAGAAGATGGACAATTACTGGTTACTGAGCAATTGAACAACTAAACCACCAGGGGACTGCAGAGAAATAACAAGAAAGGAGTCAATCTAGGAACAAACTAGAAAGACCCGATTAACAAGACTCAACCCGATGAGGATATAACTCAGGGGAGTAATTCCACCCCGATGCACAATTGGGGAGGAAACTGAAACAATAACCATCCACGAGGACATAACTCAGTGGGGAATATAGAAGGAAAGATAGACACTTTATGCCTACGGGGGCTGACTCTAGATGGAGAGATCAGATACAAACATCTGCTTGGGGAAGAACATTTCACTAATAGTAGGAGATAACAAGCAAAGATATATGGCAAAGAATGCAACATGAATATCTGGATGCTATAATTGTGCATGTATATGCATGGTTTATGTATGATCAATGCTGACAGACAGACATATCTAACACAGACAGGTCTGAGGATCAATGGACAGACATCCGATATAACATCTTAGAAAGAGAAAGCCAGGCCCACAAGAGAAGTTAATCCTAATGGGAATGCAATCAAATACGAAGAGTCATGGACCACCGCTGGGGAGGGAAAAGTTTCAGTTGGGGAACATGCAGAGATGTCAATAAGATATGTCATAGAAGAACTCTACTGGGGATCTTATCAAGGGATGATATGAAATTCTATGGGGAACAACCACCAAACAGACTCATCAGTCGAACACTCCCTTCTAACTGCTGGAGAAACATCTCTGCTGAGGGGAGAGAGAACCATTGGCTCCGCTGGGGAAGGAAATAACACATCGTCCTCATCGCTATCCAATACTGGAAGAAAACTTCAACCACGGAGGGGATACAAACGTCAAGCTAGGATCAGGAAACTCCATTGGGAAGGGACTATAGGCGAACATACTGGGGATAGTCTGTTGCAAGCAACCCTACTGGGGATAACTACAAGTACCTCCGGATGAATTGTCCTGGCTGAGGGAATCGGGAACGAATCCTACGTCGACACGTGCCATGTTGGGGACGAAAAGGGAACAAACCCTTCACCAACTGCTCTAGGCAACTACTGCTGAGGAGATATTTGAAAGATAACTTTGCAGGGAACACATGCTTACTCTGCCCAGGATTTCTACTCATGCTGGGAATTTCTGCTCACTGGGTAAAGACAAACTTCCTCATGAATAGATAGAATATCAACTTTTATCAATCTATAAGGGATTTTAGGTCAGTCCATGCAAGGGATGACAACCATATAATCGATAAAACACAAATGCTAGTGCCTGATATAGAGGTATACACATCTCTAAAAGATCGAGGCCAAAACTTTAGACTCTCTGGGGAGTTGAAGATGTATCACTCTTCTCTGTGCTCGCTGGGGAAACAACTTGAAATATGATGAAGAGGATACAAACATGTCAGAATATGAACAAATGTCTTTCCTTTTGGGGGATTATACTATCCTTGGGAGAGCACTGAAGACATTCCAACTATCTTTTTTTAGTCTTTGTGAATGTTCACTTTGTTTAAAAATAGTTTATAAAAACTTTATTTGTTTAAAACAATGATATTTATCAATTAAAACATGCAAACATTTGTTAAGCAGAAACAAATAAGAGTGCAAAGAATTGGATAAAGGCTCAAATTTATTTGATAGAATGGTAGTCCGCAAATGGCGAGACTCCATGGATCTTTACAAATTTGAAAAAGGCTACATTGAACATAATGACCATTTCTCCACCAACTCTGAATCCAACGTATTTGAAGCTTCAGTTGACGATGACTGAGCAAGAATCTTTGACAGAACACAGTTGTAGAATGAAGTCTTGTTAGGATGCGGTTACTTGCCAAATCCCTAAATTTTGCCTAGATTTCCCCAGGGTGAGGTACTCAATCTAGCGGGATATATATTCATTTTTTATGTCTCTAACTTTTGTATGGGTCGCCCTTTCGGGTTTTCAATCCACCGAGACGCTCACTTTTGCCTAAGTCGCCCTTTCGGGTTTTCAACTTAGTGAGTTATTCTGTTTCTATTTTAGGCGAAGTATTTCTTGACTGCGTCTGAATTCACAGGACGAGTGAAATCCTCCCCATCCATAGTTGTAGGTAACAAAGCACCGCCTAGAAAGGCTTTCTTAACAACATATGGACCTTCATAGTTTGGAGTCCACTTGCACCTGGAATCGGGCGCGAAAGACAAAACTTTCTTGAGCACGAGGTTACCTTCTCGAAACACTCGAGTCTTGACCTTCTTATCAAAGTCTTTCTTCATCCTTTGCTGATATAAATGACTGTGACACATGGAAGTTAATCTCTTCTCTACAATTAAGTTCAGTTGGTCAGAACGACTCTGGACCCATTCAGCCTCAGTCAACTTGGCTTCCATCAGAACTCTCATTGATGGGATCTCAACCTCCACGAGGAGCACAACCTCCATGCCATACTGTCGCATTACGCGAAAAACCGGCGGGAAACAAGAACAACAGAGCCGCCACCGTGCGTTATTTATCCCAAAGAGGGAAAGGAAACGCTCAGAGTAAACCTGGAAAAGACATGGTCTCGCGACCAAAGAGAATGGGATCGGGAGTCGGTTATGCGAAGGGAAGGTATTAGCACCCCTACGCATCCGTCGTACTCGACGGGATCCACGCACAATAGGAAGGAAAAAGGTTGCTAAAACACTGCTCACACACACACACTGGCTGAAAGAGACACAAGAAAACAGACTGAAACTGACTCGGCAGGATATCGCATCCTGGGCCTACTTAGTCTATCAAGCATAGACATCAGAGTCTCAGTAGTTCGGACTGGGGAAACGGCACATGCTCGCTAGGATATCGCATTCTATACATACGTATCTCCTCGGGCGAAGGAGAATCAGAGCATTCGTAGCTCGGCTAACACGCACACAGACAAACACAGGCAAAGGCAAACATGGAGCCCGAATGCCAATCACTGGACTTACATCAGCATCCGAACTAACAAACCCACAAAGAGTGTGGAGACACAAAGGTTAAAAAGAAAAGAAAAGGCGCCCGGAGAGATCAGCTCAATCTCCTACCTACGTACCTCATCTGGTATGAGGATCAGGGCGACGTAGTTCCCCTACGAAGGGACACAGGACTAGCCTAACCAGATAACAGAGGGAGACACAACTAGGGGGACTACGACTCGAGCCTAGATGTTATCATGCAAATTCATCCCTAAGTTAAGGTTTCTAGCTAACTTGCACAGGAAGCAAGCCTATCCTAAACATGAATTGCATAGGAAGCAAGCCAAACTAAACCTATCTTGCACAGGAAGCAAGCTAAAGCAAACACACAAGCACAAGTAGCACACACTATATGCAAGCAATGGGCTCAATCAAGGTTAGGTTTTAGTCGAGGGGTCATATCAACCTCCACAAACAAACCACTGTAACCGGGTATTGTTAGCTCTTAACCCTAACATTGAGAGGTAGGGTGAAGCTGATGAAAGGTGAGTGAAGATGAGACTTCACAGCTCTTATCCCTGGCCTGGGAGAGCTTAAGACAAGAATGTGTGGGTTCAGAAAGTGGGAACCCTTCTACACATTTGACACTGACTCAACTGTACAACTGTACAAGATCTTGGGTTAATATCTGCAATGCATCAACACAGTGGTGTGAGCAAAGCAGATGACACACAGAATAGCAGGGGATCGATTGCACATCTCTTATATCTGCCAATGCCTCTTCACTTAGGAGGTCTTTGAATATGTGCAAGGACAAAAGTAAACAGTCACAAACATTGCCTCTTAAGGAGGACTTCAGACAGGTGCCTGGCCAAGCAACAGGCCAGGTCTTCCAGACTACATGGAGTAAGGAAATTATACCTCAATGCAAATTGCTATCAAGCAAAGCAAAGCAAAGTTCTCAAAGAACTAAAAGCAACTAACGTACCTGAAATCAGTCAAACACAATTAGTATACCAGACACAAAGTTAAAACAAACAGCATAAACCAACAGACAACACAGTCAATTATGTGCAAAGCACAAGCTCATAACAAGTGAGCTAAGCAACCTACAAAACAAACAAGTTAGTTCATGATAAACAATCAAACTCATTCAACTTGTATCGATCTCTTTGAAGCATTTGTTGCTTAACCTGAAAAACCAAGCTTAAACATGAGCAACAAGACCACTAGGACAAGCCTAGGGTCAAAAGGAGATAAGAAATTCAAAACAGCAAGGGACAAGTGTCCAAAGTCAAGACAAATCAATCAAGAAGCAAACCCAAGTAGTTTGACATTCATATCATTTACCATTATCATTTCACAAGAAAATTAGGTCAAAGCATGGCATATAGAACCTCAAAGAAGTCAACAGAATGACTCAACTCAAATCCAATCAAAAACATTTCAATAAATCCTCAAATAAATCATGATCAAACATCATCCACAACATGATAAGCATACCAAATTTCATCTCATTTGGATCAAAGGAAGTAGGTCAATAGAAATCAGAAAGTCAAAGCAAGTTCAAACATCCTCATACAAAGCATCAAAACATGCACCAACTTCAATTAATCATAAAACAGAAACAACATATGATAAATGAATGGGACTAAAGCCATGACAAGCTATAAGATGTCTACAATCCACATGTTAAATTTCAAGTTCATCCAATTAAGCATTAGAATTTCACAAATCATATGGCATCATGTGTCACAAAAGTCATCAATTTCGTCAAACAGGGGAGAAATTGCCAATCAATTAGGAAATGCATTCAAAAATTCCAGAAACATTCATACACATTCTAAACATGCACAAGTGTCTTCATGCAACAATCCAAACCATTTTGAGTTCATTAAGCATGGTAATTAAAATCATGAGGTTGGACATGCATGGTGTGACACAAATTGTCACACCCCTATTCAAAAAGTCATATCTCCACAACCAGCAATGAGAAAATTACAAACTCTACACCAAAATCACCATGAACATGTCTAGTTTAAGCACAAAAAATTTGAGAATCATTGGATAATGTATCATCATTTCACAAGCAATTTGGCAAGACATACACAAAATGGACAACATGAACAAACCCTAGCACATTTTAAAATCCACACGTGCAAAAAATCTGGAAAAATCATCATAAAAGACTAGAGATCAAGAGAAGCATTTCACAAAAAATCCCATCAAAATTGGATTAAAACTGAGCAACTTATGAATTTTTGAAGATGACCATGCAAAATGAAATAAAAATTGAGAAAGAAAATGAATTAATTAAATAATATAAACGGCAGTGGCAATTTCGTAATATTGGGGTCCCTTAAGTGAAACGCTGCATTTCACTTAAGGGTGTGTCGCGTGCTGATTGGTCATGGCCAATGAAACAGGGAAATTCACATGCAAACTTCCCTTCCAAAACGCGATCAAAACAAACTCTGGGCTTGGCTTTCTAGGGTTTATGCTACAGTGTATGCTCATCATCATGAAGAACATTTTTTCCAGAAATTGGAAGTGAGCATAGCATTCAAACCGTCTAAACACATACAATCCAAATCTAAACCTAGTTTTCAACAATTCGAACTAACAACAAAGAAATAAGCAAGAACATATTTAACAACCAAACTTTGAATCCATGTATCTTCTTTAATACTCAACCATTTCTCTTGATTCAAAGCTCAATACATTCATGGCAAAAAGATCTATAAGATGCATAGCATGATTTCATCAAAGGCTAGGTTCGAATTTCACCTGATTTTGAAGAGCAGTGATGAACTGATGTTTTTCTGGCCGTGGAAAGTGTAAACAGATGAACAACGATGCTCTAGATGATGAATGGACAAGTATGGAAAGCTTAGCTACTCTGATTCTCGCCCCAAATCTGAATTGCCATGAATGAAGCTCAATGGAACATTGGTAGTAAATATCTTTACAGTCGTGATTTGATGCTTACAGAAGCTCCCAGAATGTTAGTTGATGATGGCACAAAGCTCAAGAACACGGGTTCTTTGCAATTTTTCAGAAAAAAAATCAAATGAAGAGTTGAGTGTTTTTGAGAGAAAAATGAAGTTTTCTGTTTTGGTGAATAGTGGCTAGGGTTTTCAGACTGAAAATGATCCATATATACTCTGTTTAACATTGCTTAAACATGGTTAGTGTAATGGTAAGTGAATTTGGCTTAATGAAAGTGTTTTGGTCATTTTACTAAAACCACTCAAATTGCATGGGGTGCATGTTAATGCACGAAATTGGGCCTTAAACAAACCCCAAACATGATTTCTGAACACTTGCCATTGGTAGAATATATTGGAAATGATTTATTTGAAAGTCCATTTTTCAACTCACCTCTTTTTTAATTCATGCACTTGGAAAAAGACCATTTTGATTGGAAGACTTTTGGTGAATTGTGATAAAAGATTTGGATAGAGCACATCAAATATGACTTGTAGCAAAAAACCTCACCCAATTTGGCCAAATGGTTTGGAAGATATGCCTCTTTGAAGTTCAAAAATTCTTGAGAATGATTTGATCATAACTTGCCAACCATAAATGAGAAATGAGTGTTCTTGGACTTTTTGGAAAGGTGAGAGCGAGATCTTCAACTTTCATGTTGGACAAAATTTCATTTGAAGCTTGTATGATGATGCAAATTTGAGGAGAAAAACTTTCTATTTTTGGCAGTTGAAAATTACAGGTCACCTGCCATTTTTGGAAACTTTTTGTCTGACTTCAAATTCTTCAATCTTGATCTTTGAAATGCCAAATGCGGCTGATATGGACATGAATGAACCCTTTCAAACCATCTCCCACCTTGAAATCCATAAAATCAGGCACAGTTGACCACAGTTGACCATAGTTGACTTTCTAGGGTTTCTGATGAACTGCACAATGACTGATGACTTCTGAGCATCCAATCCTTGACCAAACCACTTCAAAAGGACCCCTAGGTCATGTGAACATGTTGGACCAACCCTAGGGCCTTGTCTCAATGGAAATTGTACTTGCTTGCTTGATTGACTGATCTCCTGACCAGTTTGACCTAATTTTGTCAGTTGAACTTGCACTTGGGCCAATGGACAATGCAATGCTATGCAGTGGACTATGTTATGTTAATGACCTAATATGAGAATGTATGTACAAAAGGTAGGTGCAAATTTGAGGTGCTACAGCTCCCCCTATTCAATCAGCTGGGAACCTGAACGGATGAGAGCAACGGCTGTCAAACTTTCAAGGTACTCAGGGATTGAATACCAAAGAACCGTAAAAATTTGCACTCTGCTGGATATGATACAAGAAAAACCAAATCATTTACCGATGACGGCTGCACGACAACTTCAGAAAAGCGAGACCATTTACCGATGGCTAAATACTGGAAACTTGATATTTACCGATATCAACTTCAGCGAGACCATTTACCGATGGCTGCTGGGAAACAACTTGATGTTAAAAAGGAAGCAAGACCATTTACCGATGGTGGCTTCAAAATAACTTGATATTTACCGATATCAACTTTAACCAAACCATTTACCGATGGCTGCTCTAACTGGGGATTCGATATTTACCGATATCGAAGAAAGCGGGGCCATTTACCGATGGCGGATGAAACTGGGCATTCGACTCTTGGGGATTTTGATTTTATCAACAAGAAAATAAAGCACGACCAGACATTTACCGATGACTGGGATGGGACCCGATGTTTACCGACATCGAAAGATGATGTTTACCGACATCCAAAAAAATGACTAGACATTTACCGATGACTGGGGAAATACTTGAGAAGCTCGGCGTTTATCGACACCAACGGAGAGGTGAAGACTTCACTGGGGAAGGAAAGACAGATATTTGCAACCGGAAACCAGACAGGACGTTTACCGACGACTCCACTGGGGATCTCTAGCTGGGGATTACCAGACATTTACCGATGAATGGAGAAAACTCGACGTTTACCGACATCGAAAGATGATGTTTACCGACATCAAACAAAGGCGACCAGACATTTATCGATGACTGGAGTGAGACTCGATGTTTACCGACATCGAAAGATGATGTTTACCGACATCAAACAAAAGCGACCAGACATTTACCGATGACTGGAGAGAGACTCGATGTTTACCGACACCGAAACAATGGTGTTTACCGACACCAAACAAAGAACACACGCGGGTGCTGAAATGACACTTACCGGTATCACAAGAATGACAACGAAAATATGTCAAGGCAAGGCTGACCACTTGCTGAGGATCTCACTGGGGAGAAACAAACTTTCTGTCCGCGGACGGGTGAGGGAATAAACCTCTGTGGGGATATCAATCCTGAATGCTGTCAGGAGCAGTTGTAGCAGACGTGCTGTGCCGATGTTGAACAAAATGATCCGCCTCTGTCGGGGATACGGTCTGGTTGGGTTAACACATGAATGCATATGTTTGGATTTTTCTATGGCGTAATGCTCCGTATAGAATGGGAATGCTACGCATTTTGAGGATGCAATGATCACTACATGCAAGAGGCCAAATGATGAAAATTCCGCCGGGGAACACACAGGACGACTGTGCTGAGAAACCATCAATACAACTCCGCTAGGGGAAAACAAGGCAACTCGCTGGGGAGTAATAAAACAACTTGTTATGGACAAAACCGGCAACTCACTGGGGAAAGCCCAACCAAACCACAAGTAGGATGAATTCTGCTCTGGGAAGTAACTGCTGGGGAATGCTCACAGATGACGACCTGCAAAACAGAACAACAAATGCCCCTAGGGGATACATGGACAAGATACGCTCAAGTGTCCTCAACATTCAAAATGATTTTCAAATGCTTTGATCTTTCTGCAAGTGATTGTTCAGCCTTCATGTTTTTATATGCAATGTTTATCAAAAATTCGGACGTTTTTGCAAACAAAACAGTAAAAATAAAAACAAAGAGCTATTTATCTGAATAACGACTTTTATTGATTGAAAATGTGCCTGAAAAGGCGAATACATTGGGAAGCAATTCCTAGGAAGAGGTAATTGCGCACAAAAGGAAAATAAACTATCCTAATGGCAATATGAACACGGCATCCACTATTTCCCAATTCTGTTATAACTCATAGATCCTCAATTTCCTCCCAACTTCCTTGCTTTCTGAGAAGAACGACTGGACCGATCATATCTTTCGAGATGGCAGCTGACGAAGCGTGATGAAGTACAGATAACTCAGACTGTAGTCTTCGCTTTAATCCCTCTTTTGGCTGGATCGCCCTTTCAGGTTTTCAATCCACCGGGATACCCATTTTTGCCTAAGCCGCCCTTGCGGGTTTTCGACTTACCGGGTGCACAAATTCTTTTCATTTTTATCCCTAATTTTTGCCCGAACCTTTTCTTTCTGTTTTTTTTGGTTCGCCGGGATGCCCTTTTTTGCCTGGACTCTTTTATTCTTTTTGTCCAGCGGGTCAATTTATGCGAAGTATTTTTTGACTACGTCTGAGTTAACAGGGGACGGAAAATCTTCACCATCCATAGTTGTAAGCATCAAGGCTCCACCGGAGAAGACCTTCTTCACAACATATGGACCTTCATAATTAGGAGTCCACTTGCCCCTGTTATCTGTACCGGGAGGAAGGATCCTCTTCAAAACCAGATCACCAACTTGAAATGTCCGAGGACGCACTTTCTGATCAAAGGCTCGCTTCATCCTTCTCTGATACAACTGCCCATGGCATACAGCTGCTAGCCGTCTCTCTTCAATAAGGCTCAACTCGTTAAACCTTGTCCGAATCCACTCGGCTTCATCCAACTTGACATCCAACAAAACCCTCAGAGAAGGGATCTCCACTTCAACTGGTAGGACTGCTTCCATACCATACACAAGGGAGTACGGGGTTGCCCCGGTCGACGTACGTACTGAGGTACGGTACCCATGCAAAGCGAAAGGCAGCATCTCATGTCAATCCTTGTACGTCACGACCATCTTCTGCACAATCTTCTTGATATTCTTGTTTGCTGCCTCTACAGCACCATTCATTTTTGGTCTGTAAGGAGAAGAATTGTGATGTTCAATCTTGAAATCTCTGCAAAGTTCTTTCATCATCTTGTTGTTGAGATTTGAACCATTGTCAGTGATGATTCTCTCGGGGACTCCATAACGACAGATGATTTCTTTCTTGATGAACCGGGCAACCACTTGTTTGGTGACATTAGCATAAGAAGCTGCTTCTACCCACTTGGTGAAGTAATCAATCGCAACCAGGATGAAGCGATGTCCATTCGAAGCAGTAGGCTCAATCTTCCCAATCATGTCAATGCCCCACATGGCGAACGGCCAAGGCGAGTTCATGACATTCAACGGGCTTGGTGGTACATGCACCTTATCAGCATAAATCTGGCATTTATGGCACTTCCGAGCATACTTGAAGCAATCGGATTCCATAGTCATCCAGTAATAACCGGCTCTCAACAGTTTCTTCGATATTGCATGACCACCAGCATGTGTACCAAACGAACCTTCATGCACTTCTTGCATTAACATGTCTGCTTCGGGTCTATCCACGCATCTGAGCAAGACCATGTCAAAGTTCCTCTTGTACAACACATCATCCTGATTCAAGTAAAAGCTTCCGGCTAGCCTTCTCAGGGTCTTCTTATCATTCTTTGACGCACCTTCAGGATACTCCTGAGTCTTGAGGAAGTTCTTGATGTCATAGTACCACGGTTTCTCATCAATCACAACAGCCTCGGCTGCAAACACATATGCAGGCCTCTCGAGTCGATTCACCGCAACATGTGGCACATGATTCCACCAATGAACTTTGATCATGGACGATAAAGTAGCCAAAGCATCAGCCATCTGATTCTCATCCCGGGGGACATGATACAGCTTAACCTTCTTGAAGAACGTCAGTAATCTTCTGGTGTAATCTCTATACGGAATCAAATGCGGCTGGTTCGTATTCCAATCTCCATTGACCTGATTGATCACTAGAGCGGAATCTCCATAGATGTCAAGAGTCTTAATTCTCAGGTCGATGGCTTCTTCTATCCCCATGATACAAGCCTCATACTCAGCTTCATTGTTGGTGACGTCAAAAGTCAATCTGGCAGAGAAAGGTATATGAGCACCTTTGGGATTAATGAGCATTGCCCCAACACCGTTGCCATTCATATTCACAGCCCCATCAAACATCAGTGTCCACTTGTCATCAGGATCCGGTCCTTCCTCGACAGGTGGCTCTTCGCAATCTTTCATCTTTAAAAACATTATGTCCTCATCAGGGAATTCAAACATCATAGGCTGATAGTCATCAATTGGTTGCTCGGCGAGATAGTCCGACAGAATACTACCTTTGATGGCCTTCTGTGACATGTACTGGATGTCATACTCTGTTAAGATCATCTGCCAACGGGCAACACGTCCAGTGAGAGCCGGATTCTCAAAGATGTACTTTACTGGATCCATCTTAGAAATCAATAAGGTAGTATGGTTCAACATATACTGCCTCAGTCGGCGAACAGCCCAGGCCAAAGCACAGCAAGTTTTCTCGAGCAGTGAATATCTTGTTTCACAGTCGGTAAAATTTTTGCTAAGGTAGTATATGGCATGCTCTTTTCGACTAGACTCGTCATGTTGTCCCAATACACACCCCATCGAGTTCTCAGTCACTGATAGGTACATTATCAGAGGTCTCCCTGGAACTGGAGGTATCAGGATTGGAGGTTTATGCAAATACTCCTTTATCTTGTCAAAAGCCTTCTGACAATCATCATTCCACTTGATTGCCTGATTTTTTCTCAGCAATTTGAAAATTGGTTCACACGTGGCAGTTAGGTGAGATATGAACCTTGCAATGTAGTTCAACCTCCCTAAACACGCAGACTTGCTTTTCCGTTTTCGGTTCAGGCATCTCTTGAATAGCTTTGACTTTTGCTGGATCAACCTCAATCCCTTTTTCACTGACAATGAAGCCCAACAGCTTCCCTGATCTCACACCAAACGTACACTTGTTCGGATTCAGCCTCAGTTTGAACTTGACCAGTCTGTCAAACAACTTCTGCAAATTAACCAGGTGCTCCTCCTCTGTCTGTGACTTCGCAATCATATCATCCACGTACACTTCAATTTCTTTGTGCATCATGTCATGAAAGAGAGTCGTCATAGCCCTCTGATAGGTAGCACCGGCATTCTTCAGCCCAAATGGCATCACTTTATAGCAGAACGTGCCCCAAGGTGTAATGAATGTCGTCTTTTCCATGTCCTCTGGCGCCATCTTGATCTGATTATAGCCCGAGAAACCGTCCATGAAAGAGAATACCGAGGATTGAGCCGTATTATCCACCAATACATCGATGTGAGGTAATGGGAAATCGTCTTTCGGACTTGCTCTGTTGAAATCCCGGTAGTCGACACACATTCTGACTTTGCCATCCTTCTTCGGCACAGGAACGATGTTGGCTACCCACGGTGGATAACTGGTAACAGCCAGAAAACCTGCATCCCATTGCTTCTGAACTTCTTCCTTGATCTTGACAGCCATATCAGGACTAGTTCTGCGAAGCTTCTGCTTGACCGACGGACACTCTTCTCTGAGGGGTAGTCGATGCACCACAATGTCTGTATCCAAACCAGGCATATCTTGATATGACCAGGCGAATATTTCCACATATTCTCTCAGCATCTCAATCAGCCTCCTCTTGACAGAGTCCTCTAAAGCAACCCCAATCTTGATCTCTCTTCTGGCGTCCTCAGTACCCAGATTAACAATCTCCAACTCCTCCTGATGAGGTTGGATGACCCTTTCCTCCTGCTTCAGCAATCTGACCAATTCTGCGGGGAGTTCACAGTCTTCCTCACTCTCCTCTTCAGCTTGGTAGATGGGATTATCAAAATCATACTGAGCCATAACAGGATTGTTCGTAGTGGATGCCATAATATCACTTCTGCATGTTAATGCCTTATTTTAGAAAAAGAGTTCAAAAAAAAGTCACAAAAAACAAAAACATTGCCATTTTTATTGTTTTTTTTTTTTTTAGAAAAAGTGAAAACAAAAAATAGAAAGACAGGGATCACAAAATTTGATTGCAAAACGTCCTTTATTTATGATAATCATTAAACATGATGAGGCCCTACAATGAACCACTACGCCTTGGGTAGAACATAGGGTTTTCATGCAAAATGAAAAAACAAAGGAAAATTACTCTGTCTGAAGAGTAACTTGAACCACTTCTTCAGCCGTCCAGTTGTTGATAGACTCCCCTGGTGCACACGGGCGAACCCAGATGTCTAGATCACAGTCGCTGTCACAATCTTCACCACCGGTTGCAAAGACGTCGCCATGATTCATCAGCCCGGCGCTGGTAAAGGTACTCAGACCCGTCTGCACACTCTGCTCTGCTTGGAGAGGCTCAAAACCAATGCCGAATTTGTCTTCCTTGATAGGCAAGTCTACCATCTTGCCCCAGCCCTCAGTTTTGCCGGAATCAACCACCTCCTTGGCTTGCTTGTATGAAGCAATCGAAGCCCCCGGCTTCCTCTGATCAGCATAGGCTACCTTCTCAAGAGCCACGGTCTCAAATGCCTGGCACAATGTTTCGTGGATCTCGCCATCTACCTCGACATACTTGAACGAGGATAGGTGACTCACCAGAATCTCTTCTTCGCCACACACGGTCACAATTTGGCCGTTCCAGACATACTTGAGTTTTTGATGGAGAGTCGACGAGACTGCCCCTGCTGCGTGAATCCAAGGACGCCCCAACAAACAGCTGTAGGCGGGTTGAATGTCCATAACATAAAAAATGATGTCGAAAACCTCTGGACCTATCTTCACCGGCAATGTAACTTCACCAAACACAGAACGTTTGGATCCATCAAATGCGCGCACAATAAGGTCACTGGGAGTGAGCACAACTCCTTCAACATCAATCTTCTTCAGAATCTGCTTTGGTAAGACATTCAACGACGACACGGTGTCTACCAGCACGTGAGACAAAACTGCTCCCTTACATTCCATAGTGATATGCAAGGCTTTGTTATGATTGCGACCCTCAGGCGTTAAGTCTGGGTCAGTGAATCCTACACCATGCCTGGTGCTCACGTTGGCCAACACACCCTCTAGCTGGTTGACGGAGATCTCTTGAGGTACGTAAGCCATGTTCAGCATCTTCAACAAAGCATCACGATGTGCCTCAGAGCACAGCAGCAAAGAGAGAATTGAAATTTTGGACGGAGTCTGGTTGAGCTGATCTACGATCTTGTAGTCACTCTTCTTTATAATCTTCATAAATTCCTGCACGTCCTTTTCGAATGAACCCTCAGCCTCCTTCTGAGCCGGTTCCTCGTCAACCACGACCTGTTTGCCCTTCGCCCTAGCAGATGCCTCAGCATTGGCATCTCTCAACGGCTGAGGCGTAAACAGTCGTCCGCTTCTAGTAAAACCTCCTGGTCCACCCACATTGTCCACAACGGGACTCACAACCACAGGAGTTTTAGCCGGTACACTGATCGTCACAGGCGCTTGACTTGCTGGCCTCGTATGATTATCAGCCCTTCTGTTGCTGCGGTAGGCGTTGTCATACCTCCATGGCACAACCCTACTATTCTCAACTGGTCTTCTTCCAGATGCCACGATAGTAGTTGGAGCACTGATGGTTACCGGAGCGGGAATGGTAACTGGGGTACCACTTGCTGCAGATGTACTAACAACCCCTCGTCCACGTCCTTCAGACGGTTTAAAGTAGATGGTGACAGTTGACACTGACCCATTATCTCTGACAACCCGACTGAACTGAACACAACCCTCGTCAATCAGCTTTTGAATACCAGCCCTCAACTGGTCACAGCCATTATCAGCTTCAGCACAACCAAAACAGCCCTCATCACAACCCGGGTAGACACCCCCATTCAGCAGACGGCCCTTTACCACCAGCAGATGAGTCTGAACATCATCAACACTGTCAACTAGATCTTCAGCTTCCCCTTCAATATTGTTTACCCTATGCCCACCATGCTGAGGCATAGGATTGTTCACAATGTTGGGTACCGGAGAGAAGTTGATCGCCTTGGAATCGATCAAATCTTGGACTTTGTGCTGGAAAGCCCGGCATTTTTCAGTATGGTGCCCCGGAGTGAAAGTCACAACGGACATTGGCGTCGTATCCGGGAGGCAATACTGTTGGTGGAGCCATTGTACGCAACTCAACAAACCCCAACCGGAGTAGTTCGGGCAGCAGTTCGGCGTACGACATCGGTAGCGGATCAAAACGTCGATCAGGCATCCTCTGTCTGGGCTGATACGGACGTTGTTGCTGTTGTTGTTGTTGTTGCGGTTGTTGAACTCTTTGTTGTTGTTGTTGACGAGGTTGAGGTGCAGGAATGGTCACTGCAGCAACCGGGCGATACTGATCTCTATTCACATTTCCTCTGTACACCTTCCCTCGGTGTTGTACAGCATTGGTTTCACCTTCTCTACGGCGAGGTGCCCCAGAGAAAGGTTTCTTTGATGACGAAGAAGAACCCACATCTTGAATTTTGCCAGCCTTGATCAGACTTTCAGTTCTCTCGCCACAGATGACGACATCAGAAAAACTACCGAATGGGCAGCTTCCCATCTGGTCCATAAATACACCTTGAAGAGTGCCGATGAACATGTTTGTCAACTCCCTTTCCAGCATAGGGGGTTGAACTCTCGCAGCAAGCTCACGCCATCTCTGGGCATACTCTTTAAAGCTCTCGTTGTTTTTCTGGCACAGACTCTGCAGCTGAGTCCGGCTAGGTGCCATATCCATGTTATGTTTGTACTATCTGAGGAACGCTTCCCCCAAATCCCTCCAGCATCTGATCGAATCTCTTTTTAACTCCATATACCAGCCCAAAGACGCCCCAGATAGACTATCTTGGAAAAAGTACATCCACATCTTCTCGTCGTCAGTATACGCCGAGATCTTTCGATAGTATGCCTGCACATGAGTGCGAGGGCAAGAAGTGCCGTTGTATTTGTCAAAAATGGGTGCTTTGAACTTATACGGGATTCTCAAGCCTTCCACTAACCCCATATTAGTTACGTCAAAACCGAGAGAATTTTGACACTCCATAGCCCGAATTTTCTCAGCGAGGGCATCAACTTTACGATCTCTCTCATCAACCCTTCCCAGAACGTCTTCGTCTTCACTGAGCATAGTAAAGATATCCTCTTGTTTGTCCACCATCGGGGCCTGATTACGGGCCGAAGCACGGACTACTCTGGCATTAGCGGTCTCCGGAGCAATCGATTGACCGTTGACTCGAATACCTCTTAATTCATCCCCTACAGCATAGTTGTTGATGGGAACAGCAGCAGTAGGGTTGTCATTGATCGGGCCTCCCTCTGGCAGAGCTTGGTTGGGCGGCGGAATTACAGCTTCTTGCCTCTGAACTAGAGCTCGGAGTTCTTCTTGTCCCTGTGCAACCCCTTGCATCATATGCATGAACTGGGCCATGTTAGCCCTTATCTCTGCTAACTCAGCTTGCACCTGATCCATGTTCCTTTGATGGTTGAGTCTCGTTGAGTAGCGATGCGGTCTCTGATCAGCTATCCTGCCTGAACACAGGAATCAAAGTGAGAAGTCGGCACAAGAACACCTGTTATGCAAATGATATGAGTATGATGTTAATGATGCGTATGATGCACATGATATGCTCATTTCTCAAGCATTCAAAGAGCCTGACTCATCCTCAAAAGATGGCAACCTGCAGCAACAGGAGAACAACAAAATACAAGGTAAATGAGAACAACATGAAACCAACAACCTCATCTATAAAATAAGAGTAAAAAGATCATACAACCAAGTCAACAAATATTCGAATACACAGAGTACGATGAATCCCATCCAACAAGCCTGGAGGTGATCCTCAACATAAACATCAAAGGTACACGCTAAGACAAACGGTCTTCCGGAATGAGAGTCTTCAGGTACTGGAACTGGTCTATCAACAGTGTGCATTCTGAACATTCTGGTAGAGGGGTGATCTTCTCCTTCAATTGTCTTCTAAGCTCCATGACTTCTCCTCCAAGATATTCCTCTAATGCTTGTCTCAAATCTACCTCTTTCTTCAACTAGACGTCTTTATCTCTGAGTTGCTTCTCCAAGTCTCTGATCTTTTTCTGGTAGCTAGCTTCGGCTCTCTGCAGCCTCAAACACTCTCGGTGTTCTGCATCCAACATGGATTCTATCTCTTTGTAGGATCTCTTCTTGCTTCTCACTCTACTAGCATCCTCTCCTTGCACTTCCCTGAGTTGATGGGCCAAGTGCAACCTATCAGCTTTGGCTTTGTAGAGTTCCATCTGGGTATCTTGCTCCTTCTCTCTCAACCGGCGATTCTCCATCAGGGCTTGCTTATAGTGCTCAGCAGGCACACTCTCAGCAAGGATCAAAGGTGGTTGCTCCTGCAACGGCTCCATCTTATCATAGGGTAGCAACAAAGTTTCCACTCTCTTATTTACCCAATCAGTGTAATCAGGCATAGCAATGGCAAACTTCTTCCTTAAAACAGCTCCATCCTTAACTCCAACAGACCTCCAAGCTCTTCTTATCTGCTCCAATCTAGCCGGGTCACTCTGCTTCTCAAAATACACACTTTCAGCTACCTCAGCCTCAAGCGGTTTTCCCTTCATTACAAACCCTAACTGCCGAAGAGAAAGAGCTGGATTATAATTTATGCAACCTTTGGTCCCCACGAGTGGCACATTCCAGAATTCTCCACAACTCATAACAACCTCCCGCACATCCATCCGGTATGACTGCCATCTGATGTCATAAGCGGTAAGCGACATGACCCTCTGAGTCCACTTATGAGTGCTCTGAGCATCCACAAAGGGTCCACTGGCTGGTAGAAGGGACATGAACCATCTGAGCAAGAGAGGTAAACAGCATCTGATAGCTCCACCCTTTCCATGCCTACTGTGAATAGCATAGTAAGTGTCAGCTAACAGAGTGGGAACGGGATTCCCTCCAATGAAGATACAGACCGCAGCATAGTCAACAAAATTGGGCATGCTCGGGAATAGGACGATCCCATAGATCATAACAGCAAGCTGGGCATGAAAAGCTTCCCAATTACCCTTTTCTGCTTCTCCTCTGGCAACTCTCAGCAGAAACTTCAACGGCAGACCCCCGACATCCCCACTGGGCTTCCAATTATCACAGACTTCTTTGACACTCAACTGGAGAGCTCTGGCAACAATTCTGAAATCAACTTCCTTCGGTACGTCCAAGAAAGGAACCTGATGCTGAATTGGGACACTCAACAGAATAGAATACTCCTCGAGAGTAGGTGCCAACTGATAATCTTGGAAAGTGAAACATCTAAGCTCCGGGTCGTAGAACTGAAGAAGGGTCTGCAACGGCACCGGGTCAACCACCATCTTCAACAATGTCAGAACATCCCCATACTGGTCAATAAACCCCTTCTGGTTACCACTGGTTATCAGGCTACTCAACTCGATCAATGAAGTCAACGGCTCACGATGAAAGCTGTAGGAACAAGTCTTTCGCTTCGGCTCTGGGACTGTTGCCATCTCTATCAGTGAACAAGCTCTGGAATGTACCTGAGAAATGATATGCATGCAGAGGTTAGTTTTTTTTTTTATTTTTTTTATTTTTTTATATTGCGTATCTTTTGAAAATAAATATGCTATGATGCAAATGATGCAGACACAACTGGCTGGCCGTGCATCTCTGAACACAAGGTCGAAGCTTCGGCTTAACTCAGAACCCAAAATCCACTTGAAAACCCAAGGTCAACTGAGAAATTGTTGTCTGAACCCAAAGTCACCAACAGGACCACAAGTCACCAACTGTACCTGTAATGATGATCAAACCCTTCCCCACTCACGGGTGTCGTCTAGGCCAGGGTAAAGTCGAGAGAAACGCAACATAAATAACCTTTCGCAGAATACCATCATATACACACCTGAAGTATGTAACGACAATATCCCACCAGGGTCTGAACTGCTCGTGATATCGATGTTCCGCTAAGTGGCGCAATACCACCCGCTTCCCATGAATCACTCTATTCCTAAGCATCCTAGATTTCACTCATGGCCTGGGTATTGGGCCTTTTACCTCAAGTAACTCCCACCCCAACAGAGATAAACAAACAACCAGCCAGCCAGATAAACAGTGAATGTGAATGAATGCAAACATAAGTGCAAACATAAATGCAAACAATAAATGAAATGAATGCAATAAATAAACACAGCACAAAGCAACCAAAACCCTAACCTAGAGAGCGCTAGGAGAGACTCGCTTAGGGAAGATGGACCAGCAGAGGTCAACTTCTCTATTTCCCCAGCAGAGTCGCCAGCTGTCGCATTACGCGAAAAACCGGCGGGAAACAAGAACAACAGAGCCGCCACCGTGCATTATTTATCCCAAAGAGGGAAAGGAAACGCTCAGAGTAAACCTGGAAAAGACATGGTCTCGCGACCAAAGAGAATGGGATCGGGAGTCGGTTATGCGAAGGGAAGGTATTAGCACCCCTACGCATCCGTCGTACTCGACGGGATCCACGCACAATAGGAAGGAAAAAGGTTGCTAAAAAACTGCTCACACACACACACTGGCTGAAAGAGACACAAGAAAACAGACTGAAACTGACTCGGCAGGATATCGCATCCTGGGCCTACTTAGTCTATCAAGCATAGACATCAGAGTCTAAGTAGTTCGGACTGGGGAAACGGCACATGCTCGCTAGGATATCGCATTCTATGCATACGTATCTCCTTGGGCGAAGGAGAATCAGAGCATTCGTAGCTCGGCTAACACGCACACAAACAAACACAAGCAAAGGCAAACATGGAGCCCGAATGCCAATCACTGGACTTACATCAGCATCCGAACCAACAAACCCACAAAGAGTGTGGAGACACAAAGGTTAAAAAGAAAAGAAAAGGCCCCCGGAGAGATCAGCTCAATCTCCTGCCTACGTACCTCATCTGGTATGAGGATCAGGGCGACGTAGTTCCCCTACGAAGGGACACAGGACTAGCCTAACCAGATAACAGAGGGAGACACAACTAGGGGGACTACGACTCGAGCCTAGATGTTATGATGCAAATTCATCCCTAAGTTAAGGTTTCTAGCTAACTTGCACAGGAAGCAAGTCTATCCTAAACATGACTAGCACAGGAAGCAAGCCAAACTAAACCTATCTTGCACAGGAAGCAAGCTAAAGCAAACACACAAGCACAAGTAGCACACACTATATGCAAGCAATGGGCTCAATCAAGGTTAGGTTTTAGTCGAGGGGTCATATCAACCTCCACAAACAAACCACTGTAACCGGGTAGTGTTAGCTCTTAACCCTAACATTGAGAGGTAGGGTGAAGCTGATGAAAGGTGAGTGAAGATGAGACTTCACAGCTCTTATCCCTGTCCTGGGAGAGCTTAAGACAAGAATGTGTGGGTTCAGAAAGTGGGAACCCTTCTACACATTTGACACTGACTCAACTGTACAACTGTACAAGATCTTGGGTTAATATCTGCAATGCATCAACACAGTGGTGTGAGCAAAGCAGATGACACACAAAATAGCAGGGGATGGATTGCACATCCCTTATATCTGCCAATGCCTCTTCACTTAGGAGGTCTTTGAATATGTGCAAGGACAAAAGTAAACAGTCACAAACATTGCCTCTTAAGGAGGACTTCAGACAGGTGCCTGGCCAAGCAACAGGCCAGGTCTTCCAGACTACATGGAGTAAGGAAATTATACCTCAATGCAAATTGCTATCAAGCAAAGCAAAGCAAAGTTCTCAAAGAACTAAAAGCAACTAACGTACCTGAAATCAGTCAAACACAATTAGTATACCAGACACAAAGTTAAAACAAACAGCATAAACCAACAGACAACACAGTCAATTATGTGCAAAGCACAAGCTCATAACAAGTGAGCTAAGCAACCTACAAAACAAACAAGTTAGTTCATGATAAACAATCAAACTCATTCAACTTGTATCGATCTCTTTGAAGCATTTGTTGCTTAACCTGAAAAACCAAGCTTAAACATGAGCAACAAGACCACTAGGACAAGCCTAGGGTCAAAAGGAGATAAGAAATTCAAAACAGCAAGGGACAAGTGTCCAAAGTCAAGATAAATCCATCAAGAAGCAAACCCAAGTAGTTTCACATTCATATCATTTACCATTATCATTTCACAAGCAAATTAGGTCAAAGCATGGCTTATAGAACCTCAAAGAAGTCAACAGAATGACTCAACTCAAATCCAATCAAAAACATTTCAATAAATCCTCAAATAAATCACGATCAAACATCATCCACAACATGATAAGCATACCAAATTTCATCTCATTTGGATCAAAGGAAGTAGGTCAATGGAAATCAGAAAGTCAAAGCAACTTCAAACATCCTCATACAAAGCATCAAAACATGCACCAACTTCAATTAATCATAAAACAGAAACAACATATGATAAATGAATGGGACTAAAGCCATGACAAGCTATAAGATGTCTACAATCCACATGTTAAATTTCAAGTCCATCCAATTAAGCATTAGAATTTCACAAATCATATGGCATCATGTGTCACAAAAGTCAACAATTTGGTCAAACAGGGGAGAAATTGCCAATCAATTAGGAAATGCATTCAAAAATTCCAGAAAAATTCACACACATTCTAAACATGCACAAGTGTCTTCATGCAAAAATCCAAACCATTTTGAGTTCATTAAGCATGGTAATTAAAATCATGAAGTTGGACATGCATGGTGTGACACAAATTGTCACACCCCTATTAAAAAAATCATATCTCCACAACCAGCAATGAGAAAATTACAAACTCTACACCAAAATCACCATGAACATGTCTAGTTTAAGCACAAAATATTTGAGAATCATTGGATAATGTATCATCATTTCACAAGCAATTTGGCAAGACATACACAAAATGGACAACATGAACAAACCCTAGCACATTTTAAAATCCACACGTGCAAAAAATCTGGAAAAATCATCATAAAAAACTAGAGATCAAGAGAAGCATTTCACAAAAAATCCCATCAAAATTGGATTAAAAATGAGCAACTTATGAATTTTTGAAGATGGCCATGCAAAATGAAATAAAAATTGAGAAAGAAAATGAATTAATTAAATAATATAAACGGCAGTGGCAATTTCGTAATATTGGGGTCCCTTAAGTGAAACGCTGCGTTTCACTTAAGGGTGTGTCGCGTGCTGATTGGTCATGGCCAATGAAACAGGGAAATTCACATGCAAACTTCCCTTCCAAAACGCGATCAAAACAAACTCTGGGCTTGGCTTTCTAGGGTTTATGCTACAGTGTATGCTCATCATCATGAAGAACATTTTTTTCCAAAAATTGGAAGTGAGCATAGCATTCAAACCGTCTAAACACATACAATCCAAATCTAAACCTAGTTTTCAACAATTCGAACTAACAACAAAGAAATAAGCAAGAACATATTTAACAACCAAACTTTGAATCCATGTATCTTCTTTAATACTCAACCATTTCTCTTGATTCAAAGCTCAATACATTCATGGCAAAAAGATCTATAAGATGCATAACACGATTTCATCAAAGGCTAGGTTCGAATTTCACCTGATTTTGAAGAGCAGTGATGAACTGATGTTTTTCTGGTCGTGGAAAGTGTAAACAGATGAACAACGATGCTCTAGATGATGAATGGACAAGTATGGAAAGCTTAGCTACTCTGATTCTCGCCCCAAATCTGAATTGCCATGAATGAAGCTCAATGGAACAGTGGTAGTAAATATCTTTACAGTCGTGATTTGATGCTTACAGAAGCTCCCAGAATGTTGGTTGATGATGGCACAAAGCTCAAGAACACGGGTTCTTTGCAATTTTTCAGAAAAAAAATCAAATGAAGAGTTGAGTGTTTTTGAGATAAAAATGAAGTTTTCTGTTTTGGTGAATAGTGGCTAGGGTTTTCAGACTGAAAATGATCCATATATACTCTGTTTAACATTGCTTAAACATGGTTAGTGTAATGGTAAGTGAATTTGGCTTAATGAAAGTGTTTTGGTCATTTTACTAAAAACCACTCAAATTGCATGGGGTGCATGTTAATGCACGAAATTGGGCCTTAAACAAACCCCAAACATGATTTCTGAACACTTGCCATTGGTAGAATATATTGGAAATGATTTATTTGAAAGTCCATTTTTCAACTCACCTCTTTTTTAATTCATGCACTTGGAAAAAGACCATTTTGATTGGAAGACTTTTGGTGAATTGTGATAAAAGATTTGGATAGAGCACATCAAATATGACTTGTAGCAAAAAACCTCACCCAATTTGGCCAAATGGTTTGGAAGATATGCCTCTTTGAAGTTCAAAAATTCTTGAGAATGATTTGATCATAACTTGCCAACCATAAATGAGAAATGAGTGTTCTTGGACTTTTTGGAAAGGTGAGAGCGAGATCTTCAACTTTCATGTTGGACAAAATTTCATTTGAAGCTTGTATGATGATGCAAATTTGAGGAGAAAAACTTTCTATTTTTGGCAGTTGAAAATTACAGGTCACCTGCCATTTTTGGAAACTTTTTGTCTGACTTCAAATTCTTCAATCTTGATCTTTGAAATGCCAAATGCGGCTGATATGGACATGAATGAACCCTTTCAAACCATCTCCCACCTTGAAATCCATAAAATCAGGCACAGTTGACCACAGTTGACCATAGTTGACTTTCTAGGGTTTCTGATGAACTGCACAATGACTGATGACTTCTGAGCATCCAATCCTTGACCAAACCACTTCAAAAGGACCCCTAGGTCATGTGAACATGTTGGACCAACCCTAGGGCCTTGTCTCAATGGAAATTGTACTTGCTTGCTTGATTGACTGATCTCCTGACCAGTTTGACCTAATTTTGTCAGTTGAACTTGCACTTGGGCCAATGGACAATGCAATGCTATGCAGTGGACTATGTTATGTTAATGACCTAATATGAGAATGTATGTACAAAAGGTAGGTGCAAATTTGAGGTGCTACACATACACAAGAGAGAAAAGAGTTGCCCCTGTTGAAGTGCGGACAGATGTACGATAACCATGCAAAGCAAATGGCAACATCTGATGCCAATCTTTATACGTAACAACCATCTTCTGGATAATCTTCTTGATGTTCTTGTTAGCAGCTTCAACAACCCCATTCATCTTGGGTCTATAGGGAGAAGAATTATGATGTGCAATCTTGAACTCGCTACACAACTCTTTCATCATCTTGTTGTTCAAGTTAGATCCATTATCGGTAATGATCTTATCTGGCACACAATATTGGCATATGAGTTGGTTCTTGATAAACTTCACAACCACCTGCCTGGTCACATTCGCATACGATGCCGCTTCAACCCACTTGGTGAAGTAATCAATTGCTACGAGAATAAAATGGTGACCGTTTGACGCCTTTGGCTCTATCATGCCAATCATGTCAATTCCCCACATGGAGAAAGGCCACGGTGAGGAAATAACATTCAGAAGTGTCGGGGGAATATGAATCTTATCCGTATAAATCTGACACTTGTGGCATTTCTTCACATATTTGCAGCAGTCAAACTCCATTGTCAGCCAATAGTAGCCTGCTCTCAACATCTTCTTTGCCATAGCATGTCCATTGGAATGAGTACCAAATGAACCCTCATGGACTTCCATCATCAACAGGTATGCTTCGTGTCTATCCACGCATCTGATCAGAACAGTGTCAAAATTCCTCTTATAAAGCACATCACCATTAAGGTAGAAACTGCCAAATAATCTTCTCAAAGTCTTCTTATCTTTAACAGATGCCCCAGGCGGGTAAGTCTGACTTTGGAGAAAGCACTTGATATCATAATACCATGGCTTATCAACTTTCACTTCTTCAACTACAAATACATGAGTTGGTCTGTCCAAGCACATCATAGTGATATTGGGGACTTCATTCCAATATTTCACCATAATCATTGAAGCAAGAGCATCTGCCATCCGATTATCATCTCGAGGAATATGATGGAAGTCAACCTCATTAAAGAAAGTTGAAATCCTCCTCGCATAATCTCTATATGGGATTAGGCCAGACTGATTCGTCTCCCGTTCACCCTTAATCTGATTAACAACAAGGGTCGAATCACCATAAACATCAAGATGTTTGATCCTAAGATCAATACACTCTTCCAAACCCATAATACAGGCCTCATACTCCGCCATATTATTCGTGCATTTGAAAGTTAGCCTTTCTGTAAAAGGAAAATGTGTGCCTTGAAGAGTAATAATCACTGCCCCAATATCATTTCCATATTGATTAACAACACCATCGAACACCATACCCCATCGGGAACCAGGCTCTGGCCCTTCATCGAGCGTAGGCTCATCGTAGTCTTTCATCTACAAATACAGAATCTCGTCATCAGGGAAGTCGTACTGAACAGACTGATAATCTTCAATTGGTTGATGTGCCAAGTGGTCAGCCAAGATACTACCTTTAATAGCTTTCTAAGCTCGATACTCAATATCATACTCAGATAACAACATCTGCCAACGGGAAATCCTCCCAGTTAAAGCAGGCTTCTCAAAAATATACTTGATTGGATCCATTTTGGATATCAACCAAGTCATATGATTCAACATATACCGGCATAAGCGCTTAGCAGCCCAAGCCAAGGCACATCATGTCTTTTCAAGCGTTGCGTACTGAGACTCACAATTAGTAAACTTCTTACTCAAGTAGTATATTGCATATTCTTTCTTCCTTGATTCATCTTGCTGACCCAACACACAACCCATAGAATCATCAAGCACAGTCAAGTACATAATCAACGGTCTCCCTTCAACAGGCTGGGACAGAATCGGAGGCTCAGACAAATACTCTTTGATACTGTCAAAGGCCTTCTGGAAATCCTCGGTCCAATCATGACGCTGATCTTTCTGGAGGAGCTTGAATATAGGCGCACATGTGGCAGTCATGTGGGATATAAATCTGGAAATATAATTCAAGAGGCCAAGAAAACCTCGGACTTGCTTCTCAGTTTTGGGCGCATGCATCTCTTGTATTGCGTTGACCTTGGCAGGATCAACTTCAATACCTCTTTTGCTGATAATAAAGCCCAATAACTTGCCGGAACGGACTCCAAATATACACTTGTTCGAATTCAAAAGGAGTTTGTACTTCCTCAACCGCTGGAAAAGCTTCAACAAGTGCTCTACGTGTTCAACTTCCATTTTCGACTTCGCAATCATATCATCAACATATACCTCGATCTCCTTGTGCATCATATCATGAAACAAGGTAGTCATAGCTCGTTGATACGTGGCTTCGGAGTTCTTCAAACCGAAGGGCATCACTCAATAACAGAATGTTCCCCAAGGTGTGATGAATGTTGTCTTCTCCATATCCTCGGGTGCCATTTTAATCTGGTTATAACCGGAAAATCCGTCCATAAATGAGAAGACATTGAATTTGGCTGTATTATCTACCAACATATCAATGTGTGGTAGAGGGAAATCATCTTTCGGACTAGCTTTATTCAAGTCTCGATAGTCCAAACACATTCGGACTTTTCCATCTTTCTTAGGCACAGGCACAATATTGGCCACCCATTGAGGATATGTAGAAGTCATCAGAAACCCCACATCAATTTGCTTCTGAACTTCTTCTTTAATCTTCACTTCCATATCAGGATGAGTTCTTCTGAGCTTTTGCTTCACAGGCACACACTCAGGCTTCAACGACAAGAAATGTTGCACAATATCAGTATATAGACTAGGCATGTATTCATATGACCAGGAAAAGACGTCGACATATTCTCGTAGCAACTCAATCAACCCCTTCTTCACAGACTCTTCAAGGAGTGCCCCAATATTAACCTCACGAATGCAGTCTTTAGACCCCAAGTTGACTATTTCCAAATTCTCAAGATGCGGCTGAATGATCTTCTCCTCGTGCTCAAGTAGACGGGTGATCTCATCAGGAATCCCTTCAACATCATCTTCTTCTGCCTCAAATACAAGGGAACTCAAAGTTGGGAGATGGTGTTGGATCATTATGTTAAATGGGTTTGATTAATCTGCATAATGATTTTGAGTATAAAAGAGATTTCAGAATTCAAACAAGGCAAATCATTATGCAAATGAAACGATTGATTTTATTCTCTTTTTAGGGTTTTATGGTGATCACCAATTTCATGCAAAAAGCCAAAAGGAAAAATAATTTGGAAAAACAAACATTTAACATGTAATTTTTGAATGAATATCATTGTCTTAATCAAATATGTGCCAACAATGTCATCACTTCTCCTTTTGGCATGGGAGAAGGGTTTTTTAAACAAAATGACCCAATTATTGCAGATTCTTCCAGGGATGACAAAGTTGCCAAGATCTTCCTCTTCATCATCTTCCACTATGGCAGCAGCCTCTTGATCTTCAACAGTGTGGATGAAACCACCACTCTGGAATAACCCACGCTCATTGGAAATACCTGAAGAATACCCTATGCCAGCTCGGGATTTATTATCTTCCAACTTGATCATTTGCCCCAAAGTAGTAGTTGCACCGTGCTCAATGGCCAACTTCGCGTTGTTATAAGAGACAAATGAAGAAAGTCCTTTCCTTGAAGGCTCAGCAATAGACAAGGCTTGGAACGGAGCCCAACCTCATCCTCAGCATCAATGTAGGAAAAGGAAGATAAATGACTGACCAAGAGGGCCTTCTCTTCCCCAATCACCACCAACTTTTTGTTTTTTACAAACTTCAATTTTTGGTGTAGGGTGGATGTCACGGCGCCTGCCTCGTGAATCCATGGTCTGCCAAGAAAACAGCTATAAGACGGATGAATATCCATGACCTGGAAAGTGATATGGAAATCACTAGGTCCAATCTTGATCGGGAGTTCTACTTCACCGATCACGATTTTACGCAATCCATCAAACGCCTTAACAACCACTCCACTATGCCTCATGGGAGGCCTCTGGTATGAAAGTTTGGCAAGAGTGGATTTTGGCAACACATTAAGCCATGACCATGTGTCCACCAACACATTGGACAGGGCATCATCCTTGCAGTTCATAGAAATGTGTAGAGCCAAATTGTGGTCTTTTCCCTCCTCGGAAAGATCAGCATCATAGAAGCTCAAATTGTTGCAAGCGGTTATGTTTGCAACAATGATATCAAACTGCTCACTAGTGACATCGTGATCCACGTATGCCATGTCCAACACTCTCTGCAAAGCTTTGCGGTGTGGCTCAGAATTCATCAACAAAGATAAGACAGATATCTTTGATGGAGTTTGTAGCAGCTGATCAACAACATTGTATTCACTCCTTTTGATGAGCCTCAGCGTCTCATCACCATCCTCTCTTATAATGCCAGACTGGCCAACTAGGATAGGAGTTTTCACAGATTTATCAACAACAGGGTCAACGCCCTTCACAACAGGAGTAGGATTATTAGAAGAAGAAGTCCCCACAGGACCAGCAGAATTATCAACTATTCTTCTCACGACATCTTCATGGGGTTTCGGCTGTGCCGAGAAAACACGACCACTGCGGGTCACACCACTGACGTCAGAAATGCTCACTACGGAAGTTGAGGGTAACGGCACCTCATTTCCATCTTCTAGCATCACAACATTGTACCCGTAGGGAACAACTTTGTCAGATGAATATGGGACAGGACCAGCTAGCTTGATTACAAGAGCTGGAGCAACTTTCTTCTTGCTGCCATCATACTTGACAACATCAGGCTCTGGAATCTTGAATACAGGAGAGATAACATCAACTTCATCCTCGTTACGATTCTGAAGTATTTCAATCATACCCTAATCCAGCATCTCTTGGATGTCCTTTCTAACTTGTCGGCATCTGTTAGATACCCAAAAGTGCTTATTTGAGCCATCAATTAAGGGTATCTTTCACTCTATTTCCTTGCTAAAATGTCAAAACCACATTTGTTTTACATGAAATGCATTACATTGATAAACAAGCTTGGTGCCTTTGATTTGTGTGTTATTGTGCAGGAAGAAGGCATGAAATAATTGAAATTTGAGACACAAGAAAGTTGGCAAAGGAACCAAGGAAAACAAGCATTCATCAGCCTGCTCGCTAGGCGAGCTGCTAGCGAAAAGCTCCAGTAAAATGACAATAAATTCGCTAGGCGAGCTGCTAGCGAAGGTGGTAGCGAGTTCGTTCTGTTTTGGTGAAAAGCGCAGCCAGCACTCACTCGCTAGGCGAAGCTCTAGCGAGTCCCCAGCGAGCATTCCAGTAGCAAAACCTCTCAACCTCGCTGGGGCGAAGGTTCGAGCGTGTCCTTCGCTAGGCGAAGGTTTGTTCGCTAGGCGAACATGACAGTTCAACAGACCCTATTTTCTCTGGGCACAGGTGCCTTAGGTGCCACAATTTGACCCTCGCTAGGCGAGCCATTTTGCTCGCCTAGCGAGCATGACAGCCCAGTACTACTCTATAAGTAGCAAGTGCCACTTTTGAGCACCGGACCTTAGTTTTACTTTATTTTTCCAGCTTTTGCTCTAGAGATATTTTTGACCTAGATTTCATTTTCTCTTCATCTTGTAACCATCTTCTAAAAAAAGAAGGTGGATTCCCATCCAATCTCGATTATCCGACTTGGATGTTGATCAACCTTCTTCCGAAACTTGCCGACCAAGCTACCATGAAAATGAGTAGCTAAGTCATCCATTTGTCAAGGTTAGATGTAGGTGATTACTAGCTTTGGGTGTAAATGTAAGGATCTTCATATGTAAACTCTTTAATGGTGAATATATGATGAAAACTTTGTTTCTATTTAAAACTCTTTGTGTTGGTTTATGATCGAGAGATGTTTACCAACACTTGACCTAGGTTTTCATCCAATCTTGTTTGTTAGCTAGAGATAGTAATGAATGATTTTGTTCACCATAAGGTTGAACTAAAAAGTTGTCATTTTGATAGATTGTGTTCGAGAGAAACAATGGATCAAAATGGCAAAACTCACAATGGGTGTTCGAGAGAAACACATTGGGAGGACCTTGTGAAATAATTTATCATCTAAGGGAGTTTATAGGATTGTTGACCGAACAAATACATGCAAAGTAATCATTGAACCCTAACTTTGACAATATTTCTCATTTAATCAAACCATAACTTTTACCGCAATTTAATACCTTTGTATGCAAGATAACGTGACAACCAATCAAAACCCTATTGTTACATTGAGCTAGAATTAATACAACCATCGAACGGAGGTGATATCTTACAATCCCTGTGGATACGATAACAAAAACCCGACACGTAAATTTACAACTAACAAAATGGCACCGTTGCCGGGGATTGTAAATTGATATTGCGAGCATCGCAATGGTTGTTTAAGTTTTAGCTTGTTAATTTTTGACTTGTGCTTGTAATTTGTTTGGTTTAGTGTGCAGCTTACGTTTTATGCGAGGGCAAATCCCTGTGGACGAACTTCTTTTTGATCCTGAGATCGAGAGAACCGCAAGGAGGCTCAATAGCAAAACGAGACGTAGGAGGCAACAGGCTAGACAACGCCAAGAGCAAGGAGAAAGTTCTTCAACCACAAATCCACCACCTTTCATACCAAACATGGAGCCACAACCACCACCACCACCTATTTCTACTCCATGCATCAATAGTCCAAGGAACACCGCTCATTTTGCCAACCACACAGGAAGGCAAGCTGAGATGAAAACGGGAACTCTAAATTTATTATATGGAAGTCCATTCACAGGAATGGACCATGAAGACCCATTTGCTTTTCTCACAAAATTTTATGAGATAGCATTGGCTGCCGGAGTGGATCAGGCTCAGGAGCTTCCGTTGTTCAGACGATTATTTCCCCATGCTTTGCTCGGTAAAGCAAAGGATTGGTACCTAGATCAAACACCAGCCGTAATGACAGACTGGAACGTGTTAGAAGAGAAATTCATCGAAAGATTCTTCTCCCATAATCGGTTCATGGAATCCAAGACGGTCATCTCGGTGTTTTCACAAGGAACCAGTGAATCTTTGAATGAAGCGTGGGAAAGATTCAAGTCCATGCTTCGGAAATGTAAAGGACATGGATTTGATGAATTGACTCAAATCCATATCTTCAAAAATGGACTTCAACCAAACTGCAAAACGTTGTTGGATGCTACCTCGGGTGGCTCTTTATTGTCAAAAAGTGCTGAAGAAGCCACGAACATTATAAATCGAATGGCTTTGAATGATCTTCAGAGTCAAAGTCGAGGAAATTCTTTGAAGAAGGCGGGAGTGCTTGAGCTAGGGACGAACGATGCCATCCTTGCCCAAAACAAGCTCATCTCACAACAAGTGGAACTCTTAACGCAACAAATCAAAGAGTTAAGAGAACCGTCAAAAGCTAAACAAATAGCTTGTTGTGAACTTTGTAAAGGTGAACATGACACCGGATTTTGTCCACCTCCCGGTTTTGACGAAGTAAACTACATGGCCAATCAACGGGACTATCAACCGAGACCACAACAACAACAACAACCTTATCAATCGCACCCTCAAAATCAACAACAACAACAATTCCAAGGGAACCAAGGGTTCCAACCTAGAAGCAACTATTATCATAACCAAGGTTATGGAGGTGATTCTTCTAGCCGTCAAAACCCTCCCCAAAATCCTTATCAACCTCAACCTCAACAACCGCCGGTCGTAACTTCTAAATTGGAAGAGACATTGACACAATTCATGCAAATGTCAATGGCTAACCAAAAGAGCAATGACGCGGCCATAAAAAATCTAGAGACTCAAGTTGGGCAACTTGCTAAGCAACTCGCGGAACAACAAATCGGTCCTTCCTTTTCGGCAAACACGCAACCAAATCCTAAGGAGTATTGTAAGGCGATCACAACGAGAAGTGGGAGGGAGTTGATGAGTGAGAATAAAAAAAATATTGAGAGAGAAAATGAGGAGGAAATAGTTGAGGAAAATACTGATGGTGAAGTGGGGGAGTGGAATGAGAAGGAAGAAGTTGAAAATAACGAAAAGAATGGTGAAGTTGAAAAGAAAAAAAGTGTGGAGAGTGAGAAAAATACAAGTGATGAAGTAGTGGTGGAGCCAGTAAAAAAACCTAGATGGAGGAGTTCGAGAATTGCTAAAGGAAAGGAGGTAGTGAGCGCTACTCCAATCCAAAACCTTCCTTATCCTCATGCTCCGTCCAAAAGGGAGAATGAACGGCATTACGCCCGGTTCATGGGTATTTTTAAACAATTGCAAATCAACATTCCGTTTGCCGAAGCCTTGGAGAAAATGCCCAAGTATGCCAAATTCATGAAGGACATACTTACAAAAAAACGGAGGCACACGGAACCTGAGACAATCTTGCTTGATGCACGATGTAGTGCCATCATTCAAAAAACCCTCCCAAGGAAGGAATCCGATCTGGGACGAGTCGCTCTACCGGTAACCATCGGAGACACCTACATGGGTAATGGCTTGATTGATTTGGGATCTAGCATCAATTTAATTCCACTGTCCATTATCAAAAGATTGGGAAATGTTGATATCAAGCCTGCGAAGATGACTTTGCAACTTGCTGATAAATCTACCACTGCACCATATGGAGTGGCTCAAGACATGTTAGTCAAAGTTGATAAATTCTTCTTCCTGGTTGATTTTATTATTATTGATATGGAAGAGGATGATGATGCTCCGCTCATCCTGGGCCGACCATTCATGAAAACCGCACGCATGATGATAGACGTAGATAACGGTTTAATGAAGGTAAGGGTCCAAAATGAAGAGGTAGCCTTCCATCTTTTTGAAGCCAAAAAGCATCTCAATGATAAACATGATTCTTTCCGAATCGATGCCACAGAGGAGAAGCTAGTGGAGGTCGCAAACCAGGTCCATATTTCTAATCCTTCCGAAAGACCTCTTATCGGAGTCTACCAACTTTCGACCAAAACTAAAGAAAAAAAGATGGAAGCATGGTTGAATGAATTAGAAGCTTGTGGAGAACTTGTCTATCATAAAGAGACAAGGGAAGGCGTGGATATGACTAATATAGTGGAGGAGCCGAAACTAGAGCCACATTTGAAATATGTGTACCTTGATGATAACTGTGCTAAACCCGTGATCATTAGCAATAATTTGTCCACAAACGAAGAGAATCAATTGATGTGGGTGCTAAAAAAGAAGGAGGTTGTCAAATTAGTGGAGGCCGGGATGAATTGTTCTATCGCCGACGGTGAATGGGTGAGCGTTGTGCAAATAGTTCCGAAAAAGGATGGTATTAGATTTTATCAAATGTTCATCAAGAACCTCTTGAAGACGACAAGGCCCTTGAGGAGGTTGCTCAACAAAAGGGATCCCGGGAGCTCAAACAACAAAGTAGAGCGCGGAAGCTACACAATTCCGCTTGATGCTCCTCTGTGAGCATCGCACCGTCGAGCTTAGCCGACATTAAACAAGCGCTAGTTGGGAGGCACCCCAACATTGTAAGTATTTACTGTTTTTTGTGTTGTGTTGTGTTGGGTTTCTTTGTGCTTAAACCATGCTGTATGAACATGAATTGCTGCCTTTGAAAAGGCAATTGCTGTCATGCTCGCTTGCTGTTCGCTAGGCGAGGCAGTAGCGAGCTGATTCGCTAGCTGCTCGCTAGGCGAAGCAGCAGCGAGCGCTGCAAGACAACACTTATTTAAAAACTCAGCAGGGGACTCATTTTTGCCCTAACACAACTTTGCTGTCTTGCAACCCTGCTGAGAACATTTTTTTTCCAGAGCTCTCCACAATCTCTCATTTGCATCTCTCTCACTAACACTCTCTTCCTACTTGGTCGATTGCAAATCCTACTCACTTCACATTTTCAACCTATCACTGTAACTAAGGTTTGCCCTACTACATTTTCTTTTTGTTTGAAATTTATATTTCCAATTTGAATTGCAATTAGGATGAGTGGAGTATGGGAAACATTAGGTTTGCATGTGGTAATTTAGGTTTTGCAAATTGGGATTTTAGGTTTTAGAATTGGGGATTTTAGGTTTTGAATGCAAATATGTAATCCCCAATAGCATAGAACGGTTATTTACTTGATATATCATTAGGTTCTGATGTTGGAACCATTTGAGTATGGGTTTTGGGGGAGAATATCTGAACATGCTGAAAAACCCCAAAACCCGTAAGGTTCGCTAGCACTCGCTAGGCGAACCTGGGGCGAGCGTTCGCTGCCACTTCGCTAGGCGAAGCAGCAGCGAGCATGTCAATTTTTTTTTGAATATTGCTTTGATGTCTAATCTGTTTGTTTGGTGTGTGTTGTTTCCTCTCATATTTTGCAGATGGAGTCAAGGTCTGGAGCGGCTAAGAAAAGAAAGGGAGCGACTACTTCCCGAACTGTGCCTATCCAGTTTGACCAAGATAAGTTTGTCGGCCCGAAGCAGGCCGCCAGATACATTTCTCTGGAGAAGCGGAAAATTCTTCCAGAGAAGCGATTCCTGATCAACCCACAGGGCACTAACAGAAATTTTGCCGGGTTGATTGACGCGAAGAAATGGGATCGGTTGATTAATCCCTTAGAGCATTACGACATAGCTACAGTGCGTGAATTTTATGCTAACGCACTGCCTGACGATGACGAGCCCTTTACTTGGGTATCTAAAGTGGCCGGGCGTCCAATTGCATTTGATCGGGATGCCATCAACCGAGTCCTTGGGGAACCGCTCCAGCTGGGAGCTGAAGAGAGGGACGCATACCACACTGACCTACGGCTTCACCGTGATGTTCCTGCCATTACTGCCGCCCTTCTTTTACCAGGGAAATCTGTTGAGCTGAACCCATCTGGGGTTCCAATGAGGTATCACCGGGAGGACATGACTCCCATGGCTCAATTGATACTGCTCTTGGTTTTGACCAACATCCAGCCTAAGTTCCACACCTCTACAGTGCCGATCCCAGTGGCACATTTGGTCCATTCTATCCTCACCAACGTCGAGATCGATGTGGCGAGGATCATCGCAAATGAGCTGAAGTCCGTGATCGAGAGCGGGCTAAAGTCGGGGGCTCGTGTTAATTGTCCCCTAGCTTTCCCGTGTTTGATCATGAGTTTGTGCATTCAGGCAAGGGTGAGACTTCCGTCTCGGGGTCAGGTAAGGATCCCATCACCTATCGATGACCGGTATGTGGCCAAATATTGTAGACCGAAGACTACCAGTGGCAGTGCTGCTGCAGGAAGTACCCGGGCTTCTGATGGTCCTGGTACTTCTACTCCTAGACTAGATCCATACGTCCAAGCTGTGTGCAATTACAGTTTGGAATGGATGGCGGCATCCCAGAGAGCCATGTTAGATATGCACGACTCTATGCAGCGGTTGCAGCTGCAAGGAAGTGGTGCTCATGCTTTGATGACGCGTGAGCAGTTTCTGCTGAACGCTAACTGGCCTGTGGACACGCCAGTGTATAGTGAGGGGGTGGGCGCTGATGATGATGATGATGATGATGTTGATGATGAGGCTACCGGTTCTGATGCCGGTAGCGAGGAGGAGTCCTGAGCCCTTAGAGGGTTAAGTTTTTGTACTTTTCAGTTTTTATGTTTATTTCTATTTGTATTTTCGGATTTTGTATCTTGACTTTGGTGTTGTACTATTGGGGTGTTTTGTCCCCCATGAACAAATTTATATTTTCAGTTAATGTTATTTATTTATGTTTTTAATTTTGTTTGTTTAATAAATTTTTGGGTGATTAAGTGGCAAACCTTCTAGATTGGTTGCTCCTCAAGAAGTACCCAATGAAGGTGCATCCGAGCTTGGATGGCAATGATAAGAATAAACAAGTGAATGAAGCTAAGGTACATGGTTACCTCCGGCTAGAATTTTAGAATGCATTAGGAACTTTACTCTTTTTGGTAAATTGAATATTGTCTTTTTGCAACATAATTGAATGAATGTTTCATCTAGAACTTAAAACCACAAATTGTGAGGAAACCTCCATTGTACACTTAAATGCTGGATTCTAATAAGTTTTGTTGATTCATGTGATTCATGCTTTGTCTTTTATTATTGTGAAATTGTGGAAGCAATTAGAAATGATCAAGGCACTTGTTTTCTTTTGAGCACAACTACATCCAAAAACAACTTACCTGTGAGCAGAGAGAGTATTTGTTAACCCCTTTGAGCTTAAACAGTTGAAGCTCGGCTTGAAATAAAGCGAGATCTCAAAAATCTTTTTTTTACAACCCGGAAAATCTTGATTATTGTTCTTTTGCCGTAAAAAGTTAAGAGCATTCACTTAGGGTGAGGAAGAAATAAGTTGGGGAGAACGAAAAAGAATCGGTAAGTACCACAACTCTTGAAAAAGAAAAGAAAAACCGAGCAAGCATAAAAAAATATATGTATAGAAAATATAGAAAAGAAACATCTGTTTTGTATATTTGATGTGAAAGAAAAGAACAAAAATAGAAAGAATGAAAATGAATGCTTGCTTGGAAGAAAAATAGTGAAAAATAAAAATTGAGTTGTGGAATATATGTTGTGAAGGTTTCAAATAAGAAACAAATGAAACAAAGTCGAGATGTGTGAATAATACTGTGAATGTCTCTTTTGCATCGGCACTTTCGTTTCAATGGCCTTAGAAATGACCCTTGTTTGTTAACCTAACCAAGCTTCAACCGAAAAGCCCTTAGTGATCTTTATGCTTCCACAGTACCATTTATAATTGTTAGACATTGTATGAATCTATTTGATTTCTTCATTGTTTGTTAGAGAGTGAGATTATTCCCGCGGTTGCAAACGCGTAAAATCTTCATTCCTTATTCGAAGAGGAGAGATAGGATGATTCATTCAGAATAGTATTGTTGTAGATAGATAAATATTTTGCATTGCTATTTAAGTTTTAGTTCTTGTGTATTATTTTATTCGAACCGTTGGAAACTTGTATATGCTGATTTCGCTTGTGTTTGAGTCGTTTATCCAACTTCGGAGAAACCATTTTCTTAAAGCAAATCCTCTTGTCCTTCAAGAGGCATACTTTGCTTGAGGACAAGCAAGAATCTAGTTGGGGAGAGTTGTTAGATACCCAAAAGTGCTTATTTGAGCCATCAATTAAGGGTATCTTTCACTCTATTTCCTTGCTAAAATG
Source organism: Lathyrus oleraceus (assembly GCF_024323335.1). Lineage (NCBI taxonomy): Eukaryota > Viridiplantae > Streptophyta > Magnoliopsida > Fabales > Fabaceae > Lathyrus > Lathyrus oleraceus. Next base: position 142,244,632 of record NC_066585.1, on the reverse strand, counting down.
TCAAAACCACATTTGTTTTACATGAAATGCATTACATTGATAAACAAGCTTGGTGCCTTTGATTTGTGTGTTATTGTGCAGGAAGAAGGCATGAAATAATTGAAATTTGAGACACAAGAAAGTTGGCAAAGGAACCAAGGAAAACAAGCATTCATCAGCCTGCTCGCTAGGCGAGCTGCTAGCGAAAAGCTCCAGTAAAATGACAATAAATTCGCTAGGCGAGCTGCTAGCGAAGGTGGTAGTGAGTTCGTTCTGTTTTGGTAAAAAGCGCAGCGAACACTCACTCGCTAGGCAAAGCTCTAGCGAGTCCCCAGCGAGCATTCCAGTAGCAAAACCTCTCAACCTCGCTGGGGCGAAGGTTGGAGCGTGTCCTTCGCTAGGCGAAGGTTTGTTCGCTAGGCGAACATGACAGTTCAACAGACCCTGTTTTCTCTGGGCACAGGTGCCTTACGTGCCACAATTTGACCCTCGCTAGGCGAGCCATTCTGCTCGCCTAGCGAGCATGACAGCCCAGTACTACTCTATAAGTAGCAAGTGCCACTTTTGAGCACCGGACCTTAGTTTTACTTTATTTTTCCAGCTTTTTCTCTAGAGATATTTTTGACCTAGATTTCATTTTCTCTTCATCTTGTAACCATCTTCTACAAAAAGAAGGTGGATTCCCATCCAATCTCGATTATCCGACTTGGATGTTGATCAACCTTCTTCCGAAACTTGCCGACCAAGCTACCATGAAAATGAGTAGCTAAGTCATCCATTTGTCAAGGTTAGATGTAGGTGATTACTAGCTTTGGGTGTAAATGTAAGGATCTTCATATGTAAACTCTTTAATGGTGAATATATGATGAAAACTTTGTTTCTATTTAAAACTCTTTGTGTTGGTTTATGATCGAGAGATGTTTACCAACACTTGACCTAGGTTTTCATTCAATCTTGTTTGTTAGCTAGAGATAGTAATGAATGATTTTGTTCACCATAAGGTTGAACTAAAAAGTTGTCATTTTGATAGATTGTGTTCGAGAGAAACAATGGATCAAAATGGCAAAACTCACAATGGGTGTTCGAGAGAAACACATTGGGAGGACCTTGTGAAATAATTTATCATCTAAGGGAGTTTATAGGATTGTTGACCGAACAAATACATGCAAAGTAATCATTGAACCCTAACTTTGACAATATTTCTCATTTAATCAAACCATAACTTTTACCGCAATTTAATACCTTTGTATGCAAGATAACGTGACAACCAATCAAAACCCTATTGTTACATTGAGCTAGAATTAATACAACCATCGAACGGCGGTGATATCTTACAATCCCTGTGGATACGATAACAAAAACCCGACACGTAAATTTACAACTAACAGCATCCTCTTTCATTGATAGTGCACACCTGGCACCTATCACGATCATGCTCACAGTGGTTGTATCCACATAACAGCTTATGCATCTCAACCAAAGATTGCCTGATATCATTGACATACAGGACCTTATATTTGCCAGGACAACCCTGGACCATATTCACAGCAGCTTTCCCATGCTCATACAATGGGTTCTTCTTGACATTAGGACCTACGTCCTCGAAAAACAAAATTCCGCTTCTCACAAGGTCTTGCACCTTGGTCTTCAACGAATAACAATTCTCCATATCATGTCCGAGAGCACCAGAATGATATACACAGTGTAGTTCAGGCTTATACCCCCACTGAGGATTGGTCAGTACAACAGGAGGGTCTCGTGGAGTAACCAATTTTTTATCGATCAGAGAAGGATATAGTTCATCATATGTCATTGGAATTGGATCAAAAGTGACCCTCTTCCTCTCGTAGCTGGTGCTGGTGTTATTGTTGTTTCGAGGCTGGTAGGCTTGTTGTTGTGGATGATGTTGTTGTTGATATTGTTGTTGTTGTTGTTGATGATGAACTTCTCAAAAAGCAGGTGCTATATGAGCCACCTGGTGTTGGTTAACGGCAGGGCGCACGTTCTTCCTCGTTACAGAGGGCCTTCTCTTGATATGGGAGGACACAGCATGTGCCTCTCCCTCCTTCTTCTTCGCAAAGCTCCCATATCTCTTTGCTGAAGAGCCTTCATCCCTAGACAAACGTTCTTCACGGACTCCTTCTTCCAGTCTCATTCCCATATTCACCATTTCGGTGAAGTCCGAGGGAGCACTGGCGATCATCCTTTCATAGTAGAAAGAACTCAAAGTCTTCAAAAAGATCTTTGTCATTTCTTTCTCTTTAAGGGGTGGCACTATTTGAGTTGCCAACTCGCGCCATCTCTGGGCGTACTCTTTGAAAGTCTCTTTCTCTTTCTGGGACATTGCCCTCAACTGGTCCCTATCAGGAGTAATATCCACATTGTATTTATATTGCTTGACGAAGGCCTCACCAAGATCGTTGAAAAAGCGGATGCTCGAACTCTCCAGACCCATGTACCACCGGAGAGCAGCACCGGATAGACTGTCTTGGAAGTAGTGGGTGAGCAGTTGGTCATTGTCTGTTTGAGTTGACATCTTCCGAGCATACATCACAAAATGGCTGAGCGGACATGTGTTTCCCTTATATTTCTCAAAGTCGGGTACTTTGAATTTAATAGGGATCTTCACGTTGGGCACAAGGCACAACTAAGCAACACTTTTACCAAAGAGGTCCTTACCCCTCAAAGTCTTCAATTCCTTGTGCAGCTCAAGGAATTGGTCTTTCATTTCGTCCATCTTTTCATAAACATCTGGGCCCTCAGATGGCTCAGAATGATAGATGGTGCCTTTAACTCTTGGTAAAGTATGCACAACGGGAGGTGGCACAGAAAGGACCGGGCTAGATGTCGGCAGAGGAGTGAGAGTTGGAGCAAAACCCTCGGGCACAAAGTTAGCAGGCACTCCCCAAGGGAACCAGGCTGGCATAGATGGCGCAAAATGGGCCGTTGCAGCAGGAACAGTCGAGGTAGCAACCTCAGAAATGACAGTCCTCTGGGGAGGAGTTGCAGGAGTAGGCGAAGCTTGGCTCTGAGCGGCTAGCACTGACTCCGTCATGGCAGTCAGCCTAGCAACCTCTTCTTTCAGATCCCGGTTCTCTTGCTCTAGATGCTCCATGATCCTGGGATGATTGGCTCTTGTGTTATACCGGTGCGTCAGCTTGTCTTCAAAATAAATGAAGAGCAAAGAGTTAGACCACTGATCAAGAAGCTCAGAACAAAACCTGCTTATGCATATGATGCATGCAATGTTTGTGCATATGATTTGTTTTTTATCAGAGGAACTTTGTAGAGATCTATTTGCAAATATTTGGAAATATTAATCTTTTAAGACATATATGGAATACTCATAGCAATAATATTTGGAAATTTTTTACACCAATGAAGTAGTACAGTTTTGGTAACCAAGTACAATACAAGAGGAAAGGAGAATAAACATCCTATGGAGCCCTAGAAACAATCGTCCAAAGCTCTCGAGACCGGAAGATAAGATGCACGAAGCCTCTTCACCTCTCTCTCACAAGCTGCTTCCATGTCGACCTTCTCTTTGGCAAGCCGATCATACTTCCTCTTCCAAAACCTAGATGACTGAGGAAGAAAAGAAGTAACCACATCATCAGGCTCATCAATAACCTGATGCTCCAGAAATTCTATCACTACATCCTTATCTCTGAGCTGCTGAAGAAGTTCCTCTCGCTCACAAACCCAAGCACGCGACCGGTCTTCATCTCTCAACTCCTCTATTCCTTGGTCAGGGAGCATTGAAGGCCCAACCATAACCATAGGGGTAGGTCTCGGATAATCATAAGGCATGCGGTACTCAAGAGCTCTCCTCCTCACCCAAGCGGTGTAGGGTTCCAAAGCAATGTAATTCTTCGGACCAAGCTCCTTCCTTCCCTTCCTATGAACCTTGCGCCAGGCGCGGACCATCCTGCCCTTCAAGTTTTGGGAATCTTTACCCTCTTGAAAGAACACACCTTCCAATAGAACGTTGTTGGATTTATCCTTTAAGGGGAACCCAAGCTAACGGCGAGCCAGAACAGGGTTGTAGTTAATTCTACCACATGTACCAAGAAGAGGCACATTGGAGAATTCACCACAAGAATCAATAATCTGGACACCATCATACACACGGTTATACCAAAAGATATCATCATTAGTGAGAGACATAAGTCTCGTGGACCACCATAGACATCCCTTGTTCTCCTTGAAGGCAAGCGTCTGAGGCAAGTGTGAAATAAACCACTTGTACAACAGAGGCAGACAACACACAATGGATCTACCACCCTTTGCATTCCTCATGTGCAAATAGAAATAAGTGTCACCCAATAGAGTCGGAACGGGATTAAGAGTAGAGAAAATCCTAATAGCGTTCACGTCCACAAAATTGTTGATGTTGGGGAATAACACTAGTCCATAAATGAGAAGTACTAATATGGCTTCAAAGGCGTCCTCACTCATGGCCTTCCCAAACAAAGTAGCTTGGGCAATGAGAAAATCAGATGGGAGACTTTGAATTCTACCTTTGGTAGTCATATGAGCAACATTATTAGCTACATATATGTGAAGCATATCAGCAATCTCTTGGGAAGAAGGAACCCTCTCCAAACCACTGAATGGAAACTGATCCAAGATAGGTATACCCACATGATAGGCATACTCCTCAAGTGTAGGCAGAAGCTGGAAATCCGGAAAAGTGAAGCACCAATATAGAGGATCGTAGAACTGCACCAGCACACTCATCAAACCTTCATCCATCTGAGTAGAAAGAATAGACAGAAGCTTCCCATGGCGAGCTTTGAACTCCAAAGGCTCTAATACATAATATGCCAAACTCCTTAACTCTTTCAAGTCGGGTTGTCTGAAACTGTACTATTTCGTATTCCTTCTTTGCTTATCCATGTCTGAAATTTTCAAATAGACCTCTTAAGTTCCTTGAAAATTTTCATTGTTGATGATATGGATGCATATGAATGCATGGATGCAACAATCACACTCAAGGATCAAGCAAGTCACACCGCACAAAGGTCACGGGATGGCTCACGTCATCATCAATATCAATCATACATTTTGGTGGATTATGGTTTACACCTTATCAACACCCAAGTTCCATTGATATTGAGGATATACGAGAACGGATCAACCACGAATCAAGGGTTTGTTGTAAGTCATGAGTATGGAGTCTCGGTTAAGAACCACCCGAAGGGAGTGTACTATGGTTAAACCTGACAATCATGTTCTAAAAAGGTCCCCATAGTCATCATCTCATCGTTCGGATATTATCGGATAAAACAACTACTCATATTCCAAAAATATTCTCAAGAGAGACTCTTATGAGTGTAGTATCGCATAACAATCGTATCAAATCTTACACTTGAACGATCTTCGCACTACGTCCTAAAATAGCCCAAGATGGGCTAGGTATCTAAGGTCCTTGACTTCTAAGGTTTATATTGGAAAGAGTAATGCCTAACCACGACTACTCGTGTGACATTATTGATCCCAACAAGACCTCCACCAAGAGAATGGGCTTGCAAGTTAACTTGCTAAGGAATAACTCCACACAAGTCAACAAGACTATGCCATTCTCCTAGCATAAGTGCACTCGAATTCGGGTATAGAACTCATCTCACAAGAAACCACCAAGCATACAAGAAATTAATATATCAAGCAAATAATACATTACAAACAATACAGTCATCCCAAAATTGCACAAAAATATGTCACAACTAAATATAAACATACAACACACATAAGCAAAAAGTAGGCTAAACCCACTAGGAAATGTAGAGTTCCCCAGCAGAGTCGCCACTTTTCTGTAGCGGGGTATTCGTTACCTTACGGTTTATTGACTAAACCAAAAGTAAGCATACATTTCGAGTCGCCACCGCACTTTTATTTGTCCAAAGGAAAGGCTAAAAAGCGAACAAAAGCCAAGTAAGAAGTTTTATCAAATCAAAAACTAATAAAAATGTCAGAGATCTGGGTAAGGGGGTTGGTTATGAGATGGGAAGGTTTTAAGCACCCAAAATATCCTTAGTACTCTAAGGGAACCTCTTTTTGCAAATATGTGTTGTAGGTTGGTATTTATGAAAAAATATGTGCAACAGATTAGGGGGATGAGAAAAGAATATATTATATTTACAATTTTTGTTGTTTGAATGGATGAACTCATTGCCTACGTACCATCACAAAGGTAGGATCAAAACCTCGTAGTTTGGGGTAAAAATCTCAAAAGATTGGTGAATTGATTTGATCAAAAGCCTTAAGGTCTTTTGTTATCAAAGGGAGAAAACTCAACCTAAACCAACGATCCATCATGTGAGGAGAGCTTCAACATACTAGTGAGGGGTTAACCCTATAATAAGTATGGAAGACTTATAGTTCAATCACTAAGGATAAGGTGAGTTTTACATCAACCACTATGATAACTCAAACCTAATGACTAATGTTTATGAAAAAAGTTTTAACAAAGGTGGCCATTGGAACCATAAAATCAACTTGAAGTGAGTTATATTTACAAGTTAGATTTATTTACAAAATGAGGTCAAAGTTGAATTAAGGTTTATTCACAATGAGTATTAATGAAAAGATATTGAACAATCAAAGGCATAAGGCCTAGGTTTCTAATTTTGAATGAAAGTCAAAGTTTGCATATAAATGAGTTTGGCTTGCGTTAGAGTGGAGAGAAGAAGAGAAGGGCTAGTCCTAAAGCATGCAAAGATAAGAGAAGAGATAAAAACCCTTGAAGTTCCTTTTCTTGAAATCATAAGGATGATTCAAGATGTTCCTTTCCTTCTGACTTAGCAATCACTCAAGCAATCAAAAAAATATTATATTCAAGCTCCTAGGATCTCCATTTGGCTTGTCTCTCTTAACTTGGCTACTCATGACCATGGTCCGTCTTACTATCTCAAGATGGAATCCCTATCACACAAGATCAAACATCAAAAAGTTCACAACACAATAAGAGGAATGGACAAAGAATGAGTTTAGATTAGGGGTCCTTTGAGTCAACTTTAAGATTTAGCATTCTAAAGGCATGAGGCCTAGTTGCTCTTCAACAAATTTAGCATTCTAAAGGCATGAAGCCTAGTTGCTCTTGAACTCCTTTAATCATAGGTAAGGTCCTAATTCTAAGTCCTTTCTCCTTTTTGCGTTGGATTCACACAAACAAAGACAAAACAATCACAAGACAACAATATATTATAATGAGCTCAAATGAGCAAAAGGAAAATGGCATAAACATAAAATATGTGCTCAAGTGAGCAAAGGGAAAAAAGCAATATGAATAAATGAGCAAGAAAGTAAATTGCATTAAAGTAGATTGCAAGAAATTAAATGCTCAAATTAAAGTTAGTAGTTAGTATGGTTAATGTTAGTGTGTTATAAGACAATTTAGCGCTATGTTAAGCAATCGTAAGTGGACTAATGTAGTAGTCGCACCTATCTGAGGTCGGTCAATAAAACTATAGGAAAATAAACACAAGTTAGATATCGTGACTAGTAAGCCAAGCTCCTACAACTTGCCATGCCAAAAGAAAAGAGGAAGGCCTTGTATGGACTTTAGGTTTTTTGCTTGACCAAGAAGCAACCTATCTTGGACACAAAGCAACTCACTTGATCATGGATCAAGTTGAGTTTGATTTGGATCAAAGAAGGTTAAACCTCTCATATGTCAAGACCAACCATAAGTCATTAACTCATTGGCCAAAATAAAAAAGAAGTAAGATGAAGATGAAATGAAATGGACAAAGAATAAAAGTGTCAAACACAAATGGTCAAATGTGAATCAAATCATCATCAACCAATGGTAAACAGAAGAGAAATGAAGATTAGAAGTCAACAAGTCAAACATATTTTTTTGGTATTTTTGGAATTAAAATAAATGCAAAATTAAAATGGACAAAATATGGTCAAACCTCAAATTCAATTCAAATCAACTTGGGTAAGTCCAATTAAATTCTCATAGGTCTAACAGGGTCAAACAAGGTCTGACAAAATTTTCCAACAATTTTTTAAATTAGAAACTATTTTAAATCAATCAAAAACAATGAAAAATAACACAAATGAATTAAAATCTCAAATAAATCTCAAATTCGTTAAGAAATTGATGAGACTATTTTTCATTGACTTATCATGATCCATGTGTGTTAAGAAAATATTTTTGGATTTTTCAGATATCAAAAAGTATTTAAAATGAATTAAAAAGTATTAAAAATCAAATAATTCACAAAAAATATTAAATGAAGTCACAAAAATAATTAAAAATCAAAATGTGAAACTGGATTTTTCAAGAAATTTTTTGCCATTGGTCTCATATTTTTGTGACTTCAAATAAAATAGTTATGAATTTTTGAAAATTAAAGGAATTAAAAGAAATAAAAACAGAAATAGGAAAATATCAAAAATCCAGGGCGCTTGGATGAGGTCATTAAATGACGTAGCCCATATCCAAAGGCTCAGAGACGCGGATATACCATGGTCCTTGGTCAAGCGCGCAACATGTGTAATTAAAACAAGTCAGCACAATCTAAGGCTGAGATTATAACGTTTTGTCCAGATCCAATGGCCTGGAAGCTCCCACGTGGGGATGGTGGTGGAAACCACCATCTTCTCCGGCCAACTAATAGTTTCCGGCCACCACGCGCAGGTTTTTGAAACTTAATGAAAATAAACAAGCCAGGTATCAAAATGAAGCTAGGGTGATGTACATCACCCCTGTAACCATGGATCTTCCTCAATGTTTCTATCTAATGAGAAATCTGAGCTTGAAGATCAAGGTACACAAACTGAAATGGCACGATTCATGAAATTAAGACCACCACTGGCCAACCTCTTGCTCGAGGACTTCAGAAAACAGTTCAAACTCAAGCAATTCACATTGTATAGCAAGATCCTGATCAAAACAGTTTGGTGATATACCTCTGAAATGCAGCTTTGAACATCACGATTTGCTCAAGTTCTTGATCCAATTTTGATCTGGAGATGTGATGATGATGCAAGGCTAAGGAATTAAGACTTAAAGATCAACTAAGGATGTTGAAATTCAAGCTTGAAATTGAGAAATGAAAAACTGAAATTCCTTTGAGTGAGGTTAGGTTTTGAATTCTGTAGAGTTTCAGATCACCATGAGGTTGAATTTTGAATGAGGAAGAGCTTATATTTATAGCTAGAGATGAAGGAAAGGTAGTGCAATGCTCGTGTGCATGGAACTTGGATCTTTCATGCATGGTCTTGTACAGGCGTGTGCAAAGCCCAAGAGTCAATGGAAATGCAAGCTGAGATCATTTGGAAGTGAAATGGACGTGCACAAGGCCCGGTATTTGCTTGCACATCAAGTTACAAAGTGAATTGCATAATTGATCATAAACATTAAGCCCTTCGAAAATCACACATGGCAAATCCAAACATGGTCATGTGAGTAATGGTTGGAAAGCTCTTGACATAAGGAACAAAAGCTATGTTGATAAAAAAATCCATTTGGAGTTTGGAAAATTATGAAAACTGGCTTTGAAGTTTGAGGTACAAAACATGTCTAGGTTTCCTTTGAAATTTCTTACCAAAAGTGATCAACTTCAAGGCCTTCTGTTTCAATGATTCAAGCCCAAAATGGAAAAACCTCCAACATTAAAGTTGTATATCTTTTCAAGATGATCAATTTTGAGTTAAATTTTGCATCATTTAGATTTTTAATGAGAAATTTATGGGCACTTGAAGTTGGACATTTCTCAAATTTAATGGTTTTGGTCCAAAGTCACCTATAATGTTTTGTATTATCACATGTGTTTATTTTAGGATTATGAAATTTTATCCAACATAACATTTGAAGTACACATCTTAAGATTTCCAATGAAATTGGTCTCACCTCAAAATCATAAACAATAAGGAAGTTAGGTCCTTGGGAAGTTGACCCAAAATTAGGGTTTCAGTCAAAATAACCTATAATGTTTTGAAATGACTGATGACCTTCCAATCTTCAAATGGATTTTTTATGAACATGAACTTTGTTCATATGGTTCTTAATAACATTTTTTATCTTGGGGTCATCTTCATTTAACAAACACCTCAAAAGTTGTGTCTCAGTGATCCTCAGTTTAGTCAGATGACTTGACTGGTCAACTTCTCAAGGCCAAACTTCAAACCTTGATGAATGAATGATTGAGGATACTCACATAGCATAATATATGCGTAAAATTATGAATGAAAGAACTTACCTTGATTGAATTTGGTCATAGGTTGAGGTTGCTTCATGAGCACGACACAGTCAATGCACAGTTGAATTATGGTTTCCTTGGGAAACCATCCTAAAACCCTTTTAGTTATCTTGATCAAATTGGTAAATTGAGATAATTGGGAGACAATGTTTAAGACCCTAATTTTTACCCTAAGATCCCTCATGGCATCATATCATTGCTCATTGCATTTTGCCTCAAGGATCATAGTATCTTGGCTCCTTTACCCTAGGGTTAGGACTTGTGAGAGTGGTTTGAGACCACCAAGCATGCTTGAATTGTATATTATTGCTTTTATTATTGTTTACTAACCAAAAGCACAAAAATGTGTCACTAACTTGTTTTGTTTTGAAGCTTAAGCAGTCATGTGATCCAAGGCTCCTAGGAGGCCCCTATGCCCATTGAAGTGGCCAGATGAAGATGAAAGCAAGCATGAAAATGGTTCCCAAAGCTCTCAACCATCATATATGCCTCCCAAGTATCTCAATTTTCCAATTTTATCAAGATAAACCAAAGGGCTTGAGGATTGTTTCCTAAGGAAACCCTAATTCAACTATGCATTGATTGTGCCTTGCTCATGAAGCAACCTCAACCTATGATCAAATTCAATCAAGTTAAGTTATTTAATTCATCATTTTATGCATATATGAGCCTATGTGAGTTTCCTCAATCATTTATTCATCAAGATTTGAAGTTTGGCTTTGAGAAGTTGATCAGTCAAATCATTTGACTATTTTTAAATCCACTGAGACCTAACTTTTGATGTATTTGTCAAATGAAGATTACCCCAAGAGAAAAACTGTTCTTACGAACCATATGAACAACTTTAATGTTCATAAAAAATCCATTTGAAACGTGGAAGGTCATCATTCATTTCAAAACATTATAGGTCATTTTGACTTAAACCCTAATTTTGGGTCAACTTCCCAAGGACCTAACTCCTTAATTTTTTATGATTTTGAGGTAAGAACAAGTGCATTGGAAATTTTCTAATGTCTACTTAAAATGTTATGTTGGACAAAATTTCATAATCCTAAAAGAAACACATGTGATAATACAAACCATTATAGGTCACTTTGGACCAAAGCCATTGAATCTTGAAAAAGTCCAACTTCAAGTGCCAATTACTTTCTCATAAAAAATCCAAATGATGCAAAATTTAAGTCCAACTTTATTTTCTTGAAAAGATATACAACTTTGATGTTTAAGGTTTTTCCATTTGAGTCTTGCATCATTGAAACAAAAGGGCTTGAAGTTGGTCCTCTTTTGCAATTTTTTCAAATACATGTTTTGTACCTTGAACTTCATGGCCAGTTTTCACAATTTTCCAAAATCCAAATGGATTTTTGTTCAACATAGATTTTGTTCCTTATGTCAAGACATTTCCAACCATTACTCTCATGCTTATGTTTGAATTTTCCAAATGGGACTTTCGAAGAGGAGAACTTTTGTGACCATTTATGCATTTCATGTTGAATCTTGATACACAAGCTAATGCCATGCAATCTGCACGTCCAAACTTACTTCCACTGAGCTCAGCTTGCAAAACCATTTGATTTTGGACCTCACATGCGCCTTTACAGGCCCATGCATGGAGGACCCAATTCTCATGCACACGAGTTCCATTCCCTTGCCTTGCACTTTCAGCTATAAATAGAATGCTTGCTTCATTGAATTGGTAACTTGAAGGCGCCTGAAACCCTGCTGGAATCATTTCCCATCCTCTCACCAAAGGAATTTGAATTTTCATTTCTCTTTTTCAAGTTTGATTTTCAACAACATCAGTTGATCTTCAACACTAATTCATAAGCCTTTCACTCATACCACACCTCAAGACCAAGTTGCAAGCAAGAGATTGGTTGGATCATGCTCATTAAAGTTGCACTTCAAAGGTTTCCATCTGAACTGTTCTGCTTCGAATCTCACCATATATTGGGCATTGCTTGTTTTGGTTTGGTTTTCTGAAGTCCTCGTGTGAGAGGCAAGCCAATGGTGGCTTTAATTTTGTGAATTGTTGAACTTCAGATCAAGTACCTGGATTTTCCATCTCTGATTTCTCCTTCCATAGAGATATAGAGCATAACCCAAGGTTACAGGGGTGATGTACATCACCCCAGCTTTAATTTGGTATAAGGATCGTTTGATTTGGTTGAGGTTGCAACTGGTGGCCGGATTTTGTCTTCTCACCGGAGAAGACGGTGGTTTCCACCACCGTCCACACGTGGCTGGCCTTGTGTCCCTTGGATCTGGCTCACAGGATCTAATCATGGCCATGCGTTTTAATTACTTTTTTAAATCCAATGTGTTATGCTGTTGATTGGGGAACACAATGAGCGCGCGCTTCATGGCCTTTGGGTGATCCACGTCAATTAATGAGTGTGGGTCAGACACTTCTGGATTTTCCTATTTTATTAATTTTTGTTTTATTTTCTTTAATTCTTTTTATTTTCAAAAATTCATAACTTCTTTATTTGGAATCACAAAAATATGGGACTAATTGCAAAAAAAATCTCTTAAATTATAGTTTCATAATATGATTTTTAATCATTTTTGTGATTCGATTTAATATTTTTTGTGAATTATTTTATTTTTAATTGTTTTTAATTCATTTTAAATACTTTTTGATATTCAAAAATGCCAAAAATATTTTCTCAATACATATGGATGATGATAAGTCTATGAAAAATATTCTCATCAATTTCTTAATTGATTTGAGATTTATTTGAGATTTTAGTTCATTTGTGTTATTGTTCTTCATTTTTAACTGTTTAAAAATAGTTTCTGTTTTCAAAAAATGTTGAAAATTTTTGTCAAACCTTGTTTGACCATGTTAGACTTATGATTATCCAATTGGACTTATCCAAGTTGATTTGAATTGGATTTGAAGTTTGACCTCATTTTGTTCATTTTATTTTATGCATTATTTTAATTCCAAAAAATACAAAAAATATGTTTGACCTTTCTTGACTTCTAATCTTCATTTCACTTATGTTTACCATTGATTGATGTTGATCCCATTCACATTTGATCATTGTGTTTTGGTTATGTCATTTGAATTTCCATCTTGTACATTTCATCTTCATCTCTTTTCTTCTTCTTTTTCTTTTTCTTTTGACCAATGAGTTAATGATTTGTGGTTAACCTTGACATATGAGGGGCTTAACCTTCTTTGATCTAAATCAAATTCAACTTGATCAAAGATTAAGTGAATTTCTTTGTGTCCAAGATAGGTTGCTTCTTGGTCAAGCAAAGAACCTGAATTCCATACAAGGTCATTCTTCTTTTCTTTTGGCATGGCAAGTTATAGGAGCTTGGCTTACTAGTAATGATCTCTAACTTGTGTTTATTTGCCTATAGTTTTATTGACCGGCCTCAAATAGGTGTGACTACTACATTAGTCCACTTACGATAGTTTAACATAGCGCTAAATTGCCTTATGGCTTACTAACACTAACTACTAATTACTAACTTTTAATTCAAGCATTTAATTCTTGCAATTTACTTTAATGCAATTTAATTTCTTGCTCATTTATTCATATTGCCTTTTTTCCTTTGCTCATTGGAGCTCATGTTTATGTTTAGGCCATTTTCCTTTTGCTCACTTGAGCACATTATTATGTAAATATACTATTGCCTTGTGCTTGTTTTGTTTTTGTTTGTGTGAACCCAATGCAAAAAGGAGAAAGGAATTAGAATTAGGACCTTACCTATGCTTAATGGAGTTCAAGAGCAACTAGGCATCATGCCTTTAGAATGCTAAATTTGTTGAAGAGCAACTAGGCCTCATGCCTTTAGAATGCTTAATCTTGAAGTTGACTTAAAAGGACCCCTAATCTAAACTATCTTTGTCCATTCCTCTTATTGCATTGTGAACTTTTTGATTGTTTGTTCTTGTGTGATAGGGATTTCAAACTTGAGCTAGTTAGAGGGACCATTGTCATGAACATCCAAGTTAAGAGAAAGACAAGCCAATTGGAAGATCCTAGGAGCTTGATTGAATATTTGCTTGATTGCTTGAGTTAATTTCTTATTGCTTGCTAAGTTCAAAGGAAAGGAGCATCTTGAATCATCTTTATGATATCAAGAAAGGAACTCCAAGGGTTTTATTCTCTTCTCTCATCTTTGCATGTTTAGGACTAACCCTTCTCTTCTTCTCTCCACTCTAACCCAAGCCAAACTCATTTTGTGCAAACATTGACATTGTTTTCAAAACTAGAAACCTAGGCCATATGCCTTTGATTTTTCAAACTCTTTTCATTAATACTTATTTTGAATTGAATCTTAAGTCAACTTTGACTTCATTTTGTGAATACTCCTAACTTGTAAATACAATTCACTCAAGTGTGTTTTTGTGGTTCCAATGGCCATCTTTGTTAAAATCTTTTTTTATAAACATTAGCCATAGGTTTGAGTTATCATAGTGGTTGATGTAAACCTCACCTTATCCTTAGTGATTGGACTATACGTCTTCCATACTTATTATAGGGTGGATCCCTCGCTAGTATGTTGAAGCTCTCCTCACATGGTGGATTGTTGGTTTAGGTAGAGTTTTCTCCGTTTGATAACAAAAGACCTTAAGGCTTTTCTCCAAATCAATTCACCAACTTATTTTGAGATTTTTACCCCGAACTACGAGGTTTTGATCCTACCTTTGTGATGGTACGTAGGTAATGAGTTCATCCATTCAAACAACAAAATTGTAAATATTGTATATTCTTTTCTCATCTCTCTAATCATGTTTGCACAAATATTTTCACAAATACCAACTTACCATACAACATTTGCAAAAAGGGCTCCCTTAGAGTACTAAGGATGTTTTGGGTGCTTAAAACCTTCCCATTGCATAACCAACCCCTTACCCAGATCTCTGACATTTTTATTAGTTTTTGATTTGAGAAAACTTCTCGGTTTTTGTTCGCTTTCTAACCTTTCCTCTGGATAAATAGAAGTGCGGTGGCGACTCGAATTGTATGATTTACTTTTGATTTAGTTAATAAATCTAAAGGTAACGAATACCCCGCTACACATTATGATGATAAGGAACTTTGTGGATCATTTTCATGCTTATTCTCATCCTCATCTAGCCATTTCATTGAGCTTAGGAGCCTCCTAGGAGCAAGGGCACACATGATCACTTGAGCTTCAAAACAAAAAGAGTTAGTGACATATTTTTGTGCTTTTGGTTAGTAATCAAAATAAGAAAAGCAATGATATACAATTCAAGCATGCTTGGTGGTCTCCAACCAACTCACACAAGTCCCAACCCTAGGGTTAAGGAGCCACACATGCTATGACCCTTGAGGAAAATGCATTGAGCAATGATATGATGCCATGAGGGATCTTAGGGTCAAAATTAGGGTCTTACAATAACCAACAAAGAGGGGATTACATCTACCGGCTACTAGGTAAAAAAACCATAGAAAATAGGACTTACAACTACCGGTTACTGGGTAGAAGGCCACAAGGTCCACTGGGGAAAAGGATGAACAATTACTGGTTACTGAGTAATTGAACAACCAAACCACAGGGAACTGCAAGGAGATAACAAGAAAGGAAGTCAATCTAGGAACAAACTAGAAAGACACAATCAAACAAGACTCAACCCGATGAGGATATAGCTCAGGGGAGTAATTCCATCCCAATACACAACTAGGGAGGAAACTGAAACAATAATCATCCATGAGGACATAACTCAGTGAGGAAGAAAGAAGGAAAGATAGACACTTTCTGCCTATAGGGCTGACTCTATATGGAGAGATCAGACTCAAACATCTGCTTGGGGAAGAACATTTCACCAATAGCAGGAGATAACAAACAAAGATATATGGCACAGAATGCAATCATGAATATCTGAATGATATGATTATCCATGTATATGTATGATTCGTGTATGATTAATGCTGACAAACAGACATATCTAACACAAACAGGTCCAAGAATCACGAACAGACACTCGACAAACATCTTGACAAGAAGGGAAAAGCCTACTGGAGAACTAAAGCTTGGGAACAACCCGAGAATGATGAAAATAAATCATCGGGGATATCAAACCCTATCGCAAAGCTACACTCGTTGAGGATACAAAGAAGATGTATTCAGGAGCAGCGAAAGAAGATGATCAAACAGAGAACTCAAACTCTGATGGGAATTATCTCTGGGATGAAAGTAAGCAAGAGAAGACTTTAACCATGGTTGGGAATAGGAAAAGTCAAAGCTTCCAACTCCAAGGGACAACACTTTGCACAAGAGGAATCTATCAGGAGTAAACAATCCTGACAAAAGGAAGATGCAAAAGATCTACCGGGGAGTTTCCATCAACTTTCTCAGGGACAGGTGTTTAAATAACAATAAGATCCGTCGGAGAAGAAACTCTATTGGGGAAGCTTATCAAGGACTGATGTGAAACTCTGTGGGGAACAACCACCAATTAGATGTTCATCAATCAAAACACTCCCTACTAACTGCTGGGGGGGAGGGGGGAACTCTACAAAGAGGAAAAATAGCATTTTGCTCCACTGGGGAAGGAAATAATTTGTTTACCACCAGCTCCTAATGCCAGAAGAAATATCCAGGCTTGGAGGAGATACAAACATCAAACTCTGATCCGGCAACCCTACTAGGGACAAGTTGCAAATACTCTTGAGGGAACTATCCTGGCTGGAGAAATTGGAAATGAATCCTTCATCCACAAGTGACATACCGGGGATACTTCTTTTCAAAATGAAATGAATAGGGAAATAAGCCCTTCATCAACTGGCGACTTCACTGGGGAAACAATTATCACATGCTTATTCTCCTGGAGATTCTTACTCAGGTTGGGGAAAGACAAACTTCCTCATGAGTAAACAGTCAGGATAATGAGATAAGGAATACTCTCCACTTAAAGGATACCAACTTTTATCAATCTACAAGGGATTTTAGGTCAGTCCCCACAAGGGATGACAACCATATAATTAATAAAACACAAATGCTAGTGCCAGACTCTCTGGGAAGCTGATCATGTATTATTCTTTCTGCGCTCGTTGGGGAGACAACTTGAAAGCTGATGAAGAGGACATAAGAATGCCAAAATATGAACAAATGTATGACCCTTTGGTGATCATACTATCCTTAGGAAAGCACTGAAGACATTCCACCTATCTTTTCAGTCATTGTGAATGTTCATTTTGTTTAAAACAGTTTATTTATGGAAACTTTATTTGTTTAAAACAATGATATTCATCAATTAAAACATGCAAACATTTGTTAAACAGAAACAAATAAGAGTGCAAAGAATTGGATAAAGGCTCAAATTTATTTAAGAGAATGGTAGTCCGCAAATGGCGAGACTCCATGGATCTTTACAAATTTGAAATTGGTGATATACATGGAAAAGGGATGCATTGAACATAATGACCGTTTCTCCACCAACTCTGAATCCACTGTATTCGAAACTTCAGTTGATGATGACTGAGCGAGAATCTTTGATAGACGACAGTTGTAGAGCAAAGTTTTGTCAGGATGCAGTTACTTGCCAAATCCCTAATTTTTTCCTAGATTTGCCCAGGGTGAGGTACTCAATCTAGTGGGATATAAATTCATTTTTTCATGTCTCTAACTTTTGCCTAGATAGCCCTTTCGGGTTTTCAATCCACCAAGACGCTTATTTTTGCCTAAGTCGCCCTTTCAGGTTTTCAACTTAGCGAGCTATTCTGTTTTTATTTTTAGGCAAAGTATTTCTTGACTGCATCTAAATTCATAGGACGAGTGAAATCCTCCCCATCCATAGTTGTGAGAAACAAAGCACCGCCTGAAAAGGCTCTCTTAACAACGTATGGACCTTCATAGTTTGGAGTCCACTTTCCCTTGGAATCGGGCGCGAAAGACAAGACTTTCTTGAGAATGAGGTCACCTTCTCGGAACACACGAGGCTTGACCTTCTTATCAAAGGCTTTCTTCATCCTTTTTTGATACAACTGACCATAGCACATGGCAGTTAATTTCTTCTCTTCAATCAAATTCAATTGGTCATAACAACTCTGAACCCACTCAGCTTCAGTCAACTTAGCTTCCATCAAGACTCTTATTGATGGGATCTCGACCTCCACGGGGAGCACAACCTCCATTCCATATATAAGAGAGAAAGGGGTTTCCCCTGTTGAAGTGCGGACGGATGGACGATAACCATGCAAAGCAAATGGCAGCATCTCATGTCAATCTTTGTACGTAACAACCATCTTTTGAATAATCTTCTTGATGTTCTTATTCGCAGCTTCAACAACCCCATTCATCTTGGGTCTATAGGGAGAAGAATTATGATGTGAAATCTTGAACTCGCTACATAGCTCTTTCATCATCTTATTGTTCATGTTAGATCCATTATCAATAATGATTTTGTCTGGCACACCATATCGGCATATGAGTTGGTTCTTGATAAACCTCACAACCACCTTCCTGGTCACATTTGCATACAATGCCGCTTCAACCCACTTGGTGAAGTAATTAATGGCTACGAGAATAAAACGGTGACCGTTTGACGCCTTAGGTTCAACCATACCAATCATGTCAATTCCCCACATGGAGAAAGGCCATGGTGAGGAAATAACATTCAGAAGTGTCGGGGGAACATGAATCTTGTCCGCATAAATCTGACACTTATGGCACTTCTTCACAAACTTGCAGCAGTCAGACTCCATTTCCAGCTAATAGTAGCATGCTCTCAACATCTTCTTCGCCATAGCATGTCCATTGGAATGAGTACCAAATGAACCCTCATGGACTTCAGTCATCAATAGGTCTGCTTCGTGTCTATCCACGCATCTGAGCAGAACCATGTCAAAATTCCTCTTCTAAAGCACATCACCATTAACATAGAAACTGCCAGATAATCTCCTCAAAGTCTTCTTATCTTTAACAGATGCCTCAGGCGGATAACTCTGACTTTGGACAAAGCACTTGATATCATAATACCACGGCTTATCATCTTTCACCTCCTCAACTGCAAACACGTGAGTTGGTCTATCCAAGCGCATCACAATAATATTTAGGACTTCATTCCAATAATTGACATCAATCATTGAAGCAAGCGTAGCGAGAGCATCCGCCATCTGATTCTCATCTCGAGGAATATGATGAAAGTCAACTTTAGTAAAGAAAGTTGAAATCCTCCTCGCATGATCTCTATATGGGATGAGGCCAGGCTGATTCGTCTCTGATTCACCCTTAATCTGATTAACAACAAGGGCCGAATCGCCATAAACATTAAGATGTTTGATCCTAAGATCGATACCTTCTTCCAAACCCATAATACATGCCTCATACTCCGCCATATTATTCATGCATTTCAAAGTTAGCCTTGCTGTAAAAGGAAAATGTGTGCCTTGAGGAGTAATAATCACTGCCCCAATACCATTTCCATACTGATTGACAGCACCATCGAACACCACACCCCATCGGGAACCAGGCTCTGGCCCTTCATCGAGCGTAGGCTCATCATAATCTTTCATTTTCAAATACAGAATCTCTTCATCAGGGAAATCGTATTGCACGGACTGATAATCTTCAATTGGTTGATGCGCCAAATGGTTGTCCAAGATACTACCTTTAATAGCTTTTTGAGCTCGATACTCAATATCATACTCAGATAACAACATCTCCAACGGGAAATTCTCCCAGTTAAAGCAGGCTTCTCAAAGATATACTTGATCGAATTCATTTTGGATATCAACCAAGTTGTATGATTCAACATATACTGGCATAAAGGCTTAACAGCCCAAGCCAAATCACATCATGTTTTCTCAAGCATTGAGTACCGAGACTCACAGTCGGTGAACTTCTTACTCAAGTAGTATATTTCATATTCTTTCTTTCCTGATTCATCTTGCTGACCAAGGACACAACCTATGGAATCATCAAGCACAACCAAGTATATAGTCAATGGTCTCCCTTCAATAGGTGGAGACAGAATCGGAGGCTCGGACAGATACTCTCTGATACTATCGAAGGCCTTTTGGCAATCCTCGGTCCAATCATGATGCTGATCTTTCTGGAGGAGCTTGAATATAGGCGCACATGTGGCGGTCATGTGGGATATAAATCTCAAAATGTAATTCAAGCGGCCAAGAAAACCTCGGACTTGCTTCTCAATTTTGGGCGCGGGCATCTCTTGTATTGCTTTGACCCTGGCAGGATCAACTTCAATAACTCTCTCGCTGACAATAAAGCCCAATAACTTGCCGTAACGGACTCCAAATGTACACTTGTTTGGATTCAAGCGGAGTTTGTACTTCCTCAAACACTTGAAAAGCTTCAACAAGTGCTCTACATGTTCAACTTCCATTTTCGAATTTGCAATCATATCGTCGACATACACCTCGATCTCCTTGTGCATCATGTCATGAAATAAGGTAGTCATAGTACGTTGATACGTGGCTCCGGCGTTCTTCAAACCGAAGGGCATCACTCGATAATAGAATGTTCCCTAAGGTGTGATGAATGTTGTCTTCTCCATATCCTCGGGTGCCATTTTAATCTGATTATAACCGGAAAATCCGTCCATAAAAGAAAAGACATTGAATTTAGCTGTATTGTCTACCAACATATCAATTTGTGGTAGAGGAAAATCATCTTTCGGACTAGCTTTATTCAAGTCACGGTAATCCACACACATTCAGACTTTTCCATCTTTCTTAGCTACAGGCACAATATTGGCCACCCATTGAGGATATGTAGAAGTCACCAGAAACCCCACATCAATTTGCTTCTGAACTTCTTCTTTGATCTTCACTGCCATATCAGGGTGAGTTCTTCTGAGTTTTTGCTTCACAGGCACACACTCAGGCTTCAACAGCAAGAAATGTTGCACGATATCAGTATCTAGACCAGGCATGTCTTCATACGACCAGGAAAAGACGTCGACATATTCTCGTAGAAACTCAATCAACCACTTTTTAACAGACTCTTCAAGGAGTGCCCCAATCTTCACTTCACGAATGCAGTCTTCAGACCCCAAGTTGACTGTTTCCAGATTCTCAAGACGCGGATGGATGATCTTTTCCTCGTGCTCAAGCAGACGGGTAATCTCATCAGGAATCTCTTCAACATCATCTTCTTCTACCTCAAATACAGGGAACTCAAAGTTGGGAGATGGCGTTTGATCATTATGTTCAATGGGTTTGATTAACCTGCATAATGATTTTGAGTATAAAAGAGATTTCAGAATTCAAATAAGGCAAATCATTATGCAGATGGAAAATTGATTTTATTCTCTTTTTTAGGGTTTTATGGTGATCACCAATTTCATGCAAAAAGCAAAAAGAAAAAATAATTTGAAAACAAACATTTAGCATGCGATTATTGAATGAATATCATTGTATTAATCAATTATGCCAACAATGTCTTCACTTCTCCTTTTGGCATGGGAGAATGGTTTTTAAACAAAATGAACACATTACGTTGACTTATGGATAATTATTGGAACATCAACAACGACCCAATTATTGCAGATTCCTCCAGGTATGACAAAGTTGCCAAGGTCTTACTCTCATCTTCTTCAATAATGGAAGCAGCTTCCTGATCTTCAATGGTGTCGATGAAACCTCCACTCTGAAACAGCCCAAGATCATTAGAAACACCAGAAGAATACCCTATACCAGCCCGAGATTTATTATCTTCCATCTTTATCATTTTCCCCAAACCATTAGTTCCACCATGCTCGATGGGCAATTTCGCGTCATTATAGGAGATAAATGAGGAAAGTCCTTTCCTAGAAGGCTCAGCAATAGACAAGGCTTGGAATGGAGTTTCAACCTCATCCTTAGCATCAATATAGGAAAAGGAAGATAAATGGTTGACCTTGAGAGCCTTCTCTCCCCCTATCACCACCAACCTTTTGTTCTTGACGAACTTCAACTTTTGGTGTAGGGTGGATGTCACGGCACCTGCCTCTTGAATCTATGTTCTTGACGAACTTCAACTTTTAGTGTAGGACGGATGTATGTCCATAACCTGTAAAGTGATCTGGAAATCACTAGGTCCAATCTTGATCGGGAGGTCTAATTCACTGATCACGGTCCTACACGATTCATCGAAAGCTTTTCCTACCACTCCACTCTGCCTCATGGGAGGCCTTTGATAGGAAAGTTTAGCGAGAGTGGATTTTGGCAATATATTAAGTGATGACCCTGTGTCCACCAACACATTAGACAGGGCATCATCTTTACAATTCATAGAGATATGCAAAGCCAAATTGTGGTCTTTTCCCTCCTCGGGAAGATCATCATCATAGAACTCTTCAATGGTATCAAACTCTTCAATGGTGACATCGTGATTCACGTATGCCACGTCCAACACCCTTTGCAACGCTTCACGGTGTGGCTCTGAATTCATCAGCAAAGATAGGACAAATATCTTTGATGGAGTTTGAAGCAGCTGCTCCACAACATTGTACTCACTCCTCTTGATGAGCCTCGGCATCTCATCACCATCCTCTTACAACATGCCAGACTGGCCAACTAGGATAGGAGCTTTAACATATTTGATAACAACAGGGTCAACACCCTTCTCAACAGGAGTAGAATGATTTGAAGAAGAAGTCCCCACGGGACCGGCAGGATTGGCAACATCTCTCTTCACGACGTCTTCGTGGGATTTCGGCTGAGCCGAGAAAACACGACCACTACGGGTCACTCCACTAACGTCGGAAATGCTTACCACAGAAGTTGAGGGTAACGGAACCTCCTTCCCATCTTCCAGCATAACAACATTATAACGGTACGGGACCGCTTTATTTGATACATACGGGACAGGGCCCGCTGGCTTAATCACAAGAGCTGACACTACTTTCTTCTTGCTGCCATTATATTTAATGACAACAGGATCAGGAATTTTAAACACTGGAGTAATAACATCAACTTCGTTCTCATTATGATTCTGAAGTATCTCGATCATCCCTTGGTCTAGTATCTCTTGGATGTCCTTCCTTACTTTGCGGCATCCTCTTTCATTGACAGTGCACACCTGGCACCTATCATGATCATGCTCATAGTGACTGTGCTCACACAACAACCTATGCATCTCTACCAAGGATTTCCTTATGTCATTCACATAAAGGACTTTGTATTTTCCAGGGCACCCCTGAACCATATTGACAGTTGCCTTCCCATGCTCGGCCAATGGGTTTTTCTTCACATTTGGGCCTACCTCCTCAAAGAATAGTATCCCACTCCTCACAAGGTCTTGCACCTTGGTCTTCAATGGAAAACAGTTATCCACGTCATGTCTGGGAGCACCGGAATGATACACACAGTGAAGTTCGGGCTTGTACCACCTTGAGGATTGGCTGGCACAACAGGAGGATCTCGTTGAGTTATCAACTTCCTAGCAATTAAGGAAGGATAAAGTTCAGCATAGGTCATACGAATTGGGTCAAAAGTCACCCTCTTCCTCTCATAGTTGTTGGTGTTGGCGCTGTTATTGTTGCGAGGCTGGTAAGCCTGTTGTTGTTGACGATGTTGTTGTTGTGGTTGTTGAGCTTCTCTGAAAGCAGGTGCTACATGAGCGACCTGGTGTTGGTTAACAGTTGGTTGGACTTCTTTCCTCCTCACAGAGGGCCTTCTCTTGATATGGGAAGAAACAGCATGAGTCTCCCCTTCTTTCTTCCGGTAAAATCCTCCATATTTATTTGCCGAATTGTCATCACGGGATATACGTCCTTCGCGAACTCCCTCTTCTAGCCTCATCCCCATATTTACCATTTTGGTAAAGTCCAAGGGAGCACTAGAAATCATGCGCTCATAGTAGAAAGAGCTCAAAGTCTTCAAGAAGATCTTTGTCATCTCCTTCTCCTCCAAGGGTGACACTATTTGAGCTGCCAATTCTCACCACTCTGGGCATATTCCTTGAAGGTTTCTTTATCCTTCTGAGACATTGCCCTCAACTGATCTCTGTCTGGAGCCATATCCACGTTGTATTTATACTGTTTCACAAAAGCCTCTCCAAGATCATTGAAAGTGCGGATGCTTTCACTCTCTAGCCCCATATACCAACGGAGCGCAACACTTGTCAGGCTATCCTGAAAATAGTGAATCAGTCGTTGATCATTATCTGTTTGGGTCGACATCTTGCGAGCATACATCACAAGATGACTGAGTGGACACATGTTTCCCTTGTACTTCTCAAAGTCAGGCACTTTGAATTTAATTGGGATTTTTACGTTGGGCACCAAGCATAATTCAGCAGCACACTTCACAAAAAGGTCCTTACCTCTCAAAATTTTCAACTCCTTGCGTAACTCAAGAAATTGATCTTTCATCTCATCCATTTTCTCATATACGTTCGGGCCCTCAGATGGCTCGGAATGATAAATGGTGTCTTCCACATGAGGTAAGGTATGCACTACAGGTGGCGGTACAGACATGACCGGGCTAGATACCAGCATAGAAGCAAAGGTGGGAGCGAAACCCTCTGGCACGAAATTAGATGGCATTCCCCAAGGGAATCCAACAGGCAGACTAGGAGCAAACTGGGCGGTGGCAGTAGGCACTATTGAGGTTACCACTTCAGAGATGATTGTCCTCATGGTAGTCAGCCTGGCAATCTCCTCTTTCAGATCTTTGTTCTCTTGTTCGAGTTGTTCCATGATCTTCTGATGATTTTCTCGGGTGTTGTACCGGTGCGTCAGCTTGATTTGAATAAATGAAGAGCAAAGAGTTAGACCACTGTATCAGAGCTCGGAATCAAAACCTGCTTATGCATATGATGCATGCAATGCTCATGCATATGATTTGTTTTTATCAGAGGAACTTTATAAATAATGTTTTGAAAATAATGAACTTTTTAAGACATATATGGAATACTCATAGCAATATAATATTTGGAAACTTTTTACACCAAAGAAGTAGTACAGTTTCGGGAACCAAATACAATACAACAGGAAAGGAGAATAAACATCCTATGGAGCCCTAGAAGCAATCGTCCGAAGCCTTTGATATCGGAAGATAAGTCGCACGAAGCCTCTTCACCTCTCTCTCATAAGCTGCTTCCATGTCGGCCTTCTCCTTGGCGAGCTGATCATATCTCTTCTTCCAAAACCTAGACGACTGAGGAAGGAGAGAAGTAACCACATCATCGGGCTCATCAATAACCGGATGCTCTAGAAACTCTATCATTGCATCCTTATCTTTGAGCTGCTGAAGAAGCTCCTCACGCTCACGAACCCAAGCACGCGAACAATCTTCGTCTCTCAACTCCTCTACTCCTTGATTAGGGAGGGTTGAAGGCCCAACCATAACCATAGGGGTAGGTCTCGGATACTCGTACGGCATGCGGTACTCAAGAGCTCTCTTCCTCACCCAAGAGGTGTAAGGCTCCAAAGCAACACAATTCTTTGGACCAAGCTCGTTCCTCCCTTTCCTATGGACCTTGCGCCAGGCGCGGACCATCTTATCCTTCAAGTTTTGGGGATCTTTACCCTCTTGAAAGAATAAGCCTTCCAACGAAATGTTGTTAGGTTTATCCTTTAAGGGGAACCCAAGCTGACGGCGAGCCAAAGCGGGGTTGTAGTTAATTCCACCACATGTACCAAGAAGAAGTACATTGGAGAACTCACCACAAGAGTCAATAATATGAATGCCATCATAAACACGATAATACCAAGAGATATCATCATTAGTGAGAGACATGAGTCTCGTGGACCACCGTAGACATCCTTTGTTCTCCTTGAAGGAAAGCGTCTGAGGCAAGTGCGAAATAAACCACTTGTACAATAGAGGCAGACATCATACAATGGAACCACCACCCTTTTGATTCCTCATATGCAAAGAGAAATAAGTGTCACCCAACAGAGTCGGAACGAGATTAAGAGAAGAGAAAATCCTAATAGCGTTCAGATCCACGAAGTTGTCGATGTTGGGAAATAACACTAGCCCATAGATGAGGAGTACAAATATGGCTTCAAAAGCTTCCTTACTCATGGCCTTCCCAATCAAAGTAGCTTTGGCAATCAGAAAATCGGACGGGAGACCTTGAATTCCACCCTTGGTAGTCATATTAGCAAGAATGTCAGATACATCCATATGAAGCATGTTAGCAATCTCTTGAGAAGACGGAATCTTCTCCAAAACACTGAACGACAATCGGTCAAGAATAGGTATACCCACATGATAAGCATACTCCTCCAATGTAGGCAAAAGCTGGAAATCCGGAAAAGTGAAGCACCGATACAGAGGATCGTAGAACTGCAACAACACAGTCACGGACCCTCATCCACCTTGGTAGAAAGAACAGATAGAAGCTTCCTATGGCAAGCTTTGAACTCCAAAGGCTTTAATACATAAGATGTAAAACTCCTTAACTCTTTGAAGTCGGGTTGTCTGAAACTGTACTTCTTTGTATTCCTTCTTTGCTTATCCATGTTTGAAAATTTGCGAATAGACCTCTTAAGTTCCTTGTAAAAATCTTTATTGTTGATGACATGAATGCATGTATGCATGGATGCAACAAACACACTCAAGTATCAAGCAAGTCACACCACAAAAAGGTCACGGGATGGCTCAAGTCATCATCAATATGAATCATCCATTTTGGTGGATTATGGTTTACAACTTATCAACACCCAAGTTCCATTGATATTCAGAATATACAAGAACAATTCGACCGGAAATCACGGGTTTGTTGTGAGTCACGAGCATGGAGTCTCGGTTAAGAACCACCCAACGGGAGTGTACTATGGTTAAACCTGACAATCATGTTCTAAAAGGTTCCCATAGTCATCACCCTATCTTTCAAATATTATCGGATAAAACGACTCCTCGTCCTCCAAAAATATTCTCAAGAGAGACTCTTATGAGTGTAGTATCGCGTGACAATCGCCTCAAGTCTTACACTTGAACGACTTTCGCACTACATCCTAAAATAGGCCAAGATGGGCTAGGTATCTAAGGTCCTTGGCTTCTACGGTTTCTATTGGAAAGAGTAATGCCTAACCACGACTACTCGTGTGAGATTAGTGATCCCAATAAAAACCTCCACTAAGTGAATGGGCTTGCAAATTAACTTGTTAAGGAATAACTCCACACAAGTAAACAAGACTATGCCATTCTCCTATCATAAGTGAACTCGAGTTCGGGTATAGAACTCATCTCACAAGAAACTACCAAGCATACAAGCAATTGATATATCAAGCAATTCATACATTACAAACAATACATTCATCCCAAATTTGCACAAAAAATATGTCACAAATAAATATAAACATACAACACATACAAGCAAAAAGTAGGCTAAACCCACTAGAGACTATGTGTCCCCAGCAGAGTCACCATTTTTCTGTAGCGGGGTTTTCGTTACCTTTAGGTTTATTGACTAAACCAAAAGTCAACATACAATTCGAGTCGCCACCACACTTTTATTTGTCCAAAGGAAAGGCTAAAAAGCGAACAAAAGCCAAGTAAGAATTTTTTTAAATAAAAAACTAATAAAAATGTCAGAGATCTAGGTAAGGGGTTGGTTATGAAATGGGAAGGTTTTACGCACCCAAAACATCCTTAGTACTCTAAGGGAGCCCTTTTTGCAAATATGTGTTGTAGGTTGGTATTTGTGAAAAGGTTGGGCAAAAGATTGGAGGGATGAGAAGAGAATAGATTATATTTACAAATTTTTGTTGTTTGAATGGATGAACCCATTGCCTACGTACCATCACAAGGGAGGATCAAAACCTCGTAGTTCGGGGTAAAAATCTCAAAGATTGGTGAATTGATTTGATCAAAAGCCTTAAGGTATTTTGTTATCAAGGGGAAAAAACTCGACCTAAACCAACAATCCACCATGTGAGAAAGGCTTCAACATGCTAGTGAGGGGTTAATCCTATAATTAGCATGGAAGGCTTATAATCCAATCACTAAGGATGAGGTGAGATTTACATCAACCACTATGATAACTCAAACTTATGACTAATGTTTTTGAAAATATTTTAACAAAGTGGCCATTGGAACCACAAAATAACTTGAAATGGGTTATATTTACAAGTTAGATTTATCTACAAAATGAGGTCAAAGGTGGATTAATGTTTATTCACAATGAGTATTTATGAAAATGGTTTTGAAAAGGTCAAAGGCCTAAGGCTCTTAGAGTTCCTTTTGAATAGGTTTCTAATTTGAAAGAAAAACCCTTGGAGTTCCTTTTCTTGAAGTCATAGAGATGACTCAAGATGCTCCTTTCCTTTGGACTTAGCAAACAAACAAGCAATCAATAATTTGAATTCAAGCTCCTAGGATCTCCATTTGGCTTGGCTCTTAGCTTGGCTACTCATGACAATAGTCCTCTTTTCACAAATCTTAAGGTGGGATCCCTATCACACAAAAGCAAACATCAAAAAGTTCACAACATAATAAGGGGAATGGACAAAGAATAAGTTTGGAGGAGAAGTCCTTTGAGATCAACTTTGAATTTTAGCATTCTAAAGGCATGAGGCCTAGTTGCTCTTCAAAAAAATTTGCATTCTAAAGGCATGAGGCCTAGTTGCTCTTGAACTCCTTTAAGCATAGGTAAGTCCTAATTCTAAGTCCTTTTTCCTTTTGCATTTGGTTCACACAAAACAAATACAAAGCAAACACAAGATAGCAATATATTTATATACAATAATGGGCTCAAATGAGCAAAAGAAAAATGACATAAACATAAAATATGTGCTCAAGTGAGCAAAGATGAAAATCAATATGAATAATGAGCAAGAAATAAATGATATTAAAAGTAAATGGCAAGAAATTAAAAGCTCAAATTAAAGTTAGTAATTAGTAGATTTATGTTAGCTTGTCACAAGACAATGTAGCGCTATGTTAAGCAATCGTAAGTGGACTAATGTAGTAGTCACACCTATCTAAGGTCGGTCAATAAGAATATAGGCAAAGAACACAAGTTAGAGGTCATGACTAGTAAGCCAAGCTCCATAAACTTGCCATGCCAAACAAAAGGGGAAGGGCCTTGTATTGACTTTTGGTTATTTGCTTGACCAAGAAGCAACCTGTCTTGGACACAAAACAACTCACTTGATCATGGATCAAGTTGAGTTTGGTTTGGATCAAAGAAGATTAAGCTTCTCATTTGTCAAGACCAACCTCAAGACTTTAACTCATTGGCCATTGATGGAAAGAAAGGGATGATGATGAAAGGGAGAGGAAAAGAAGACAACCATCAAATCCAATTGATCAAATGTGAATCAAATCAACATCAATCAACACCAAACAGAAGAGAAATGAAGATAACAAGCCAAGAAATCAACAATATTTTTTTGGTATTTTTTGAATTAAAATAAAATGCAAATAAAAAATAAACAAATAAGGTTGAACCTCAAATTCAATTCAAATCAACTTCAAAAAGTCTAATTAAATTCTCATAGGTTCAACATCGTCAAACAAGCTTTGACTAATTTTCTCACAAATTTTTGAAACCAGAAAGCAATTAAAAATAATTAAAAATAGCATAATATGAATTAAAATCTCAAATAAATCTCAAAACAATCAAGAAATTGTTAAGACCATTTTTCATTGACTTATCATGATCCATAGATGCTATGAAAATATTTTTGGATTTTTCAAAAGTCAAAAAGTATTTTAAAATGAATTAAAACCATTAAAAATCAAATAATCCGTGAAAAATATCAAATGAAGTCACAAAAATAATTAAAAATCATAATATGAAACTAGACTTTTCAAGAAATTTTTTGGAACTGGTCTCATATTTTTATGACTTCAAATGAATTTTTAATGAATTTTTAATGAATTTTTGAAAATAAAAGGAATTAACGGAAAATAAATGGAAAATGAAAATAAGTGAAAAAACCACAGCCATCAGATGTGCATTCATTAATTGATGTTGCATCTGGCACGGTTCAGATCTGATGGCGCACGATACATCCAAGTCAAACGCGCCACATCCAGCATTAAACGAAGTATTTAAAATGAACGTGTGAGATTAGATTGTGGCAAGGTGATCCAATGGTCCAAGTGTGCACACGTGCTGGTGGTGGTGGAAACCACCATCTTCTCCGGCGAGACAACAACTTCCGGCCACCAGTTGCAGAGAATTAAATTTTAATGAAAATGGAAAACAAGGACATGGAAATGAAGCTCGTGTGATGGAGATCATCATTGTACCAATGGATCTCCCTCACTCTTCCTATATTGAGAAAAATGTGAAGGAGAAAATCATGGTGTTCATACTGAATGTTCATGAAATGAAGAATTGAAAGCACCAATGGCTTGCCTCAAGTGTGAGGACTTCAGAAAACCACAAAAACACAAGAATGCTACATTGAATTAAGAGTTCTAGATCCAAAAAGTTTGAGAATAAACCTTTGAATTGATGCACTTCTGGCCACGAATTCTTCAAGATCCTTGCTCCTCTTTGATCCTTGAGTGTAATGGAAGTGATTGCCTAAGGAATCAGGCTTTAAAACTCAGCTAATGATACTGAATTTCAAGCTCGAAAGTGTGAAATTTTTTGAGTGATTCCTTTGGTATGGCTATGGTTTTACTTCTGCAGCACTTGGGATCTCCAAAAGGTTGATGAATGAAGCTCATGGTGCCTTTATTTATAACTGAATGTGGCTGAATCCCACGCTTCTTTCATGTGCATGGCAATTTGAATTTTTCTTGCATGGGCCTGTGTAAGCATGTGGAAGGCCCAATGATGGCTAAAACACCTTCTTGAGTTCATGTAAAAAGCAATTGGACGTGTACATTGGATGAAATGTGCTTGCATACTAAGTTTCATCATGAAATACCAAAATGCACATACATGAAAACAAATTCGAAACTCCCAAATGGTAGGTTCAAATGAGTATTGTGAGTAATGGTTGGAAATCCCTTGAGATGAGGAACAAAAGTCATGTTGGGCAAAAAATCATTTGGCATGTGCAAATTGATGAAAACTGGCTAGGAAAATTCAGGTACAAAACATGTTCAAACCACTTTGAAAAATTTCACCAAAAGCAAGCTTAATCAAACCCCTTTGTTTTCATGATGCAAGCTTCAAATGAGAAAACTTCCAACATAAAATGTTGTAGATATTTTTAAGTTGATCAATTTAGACTCAAAGTTTGCATCATTTGTATTTTCTATGACAAAGTTATGGGCATTTGAAGTTGGGTACTTTTTCGAAGTCAATGAATTAGGTCCAAGATGACCTATAATGTTTTGCATTATCACATGTATTTATTTTAGGATTATGAAATTTTGTCCAACATAACATTTTAAGTAGACATCTCAATCTTTCCAATTCATTTAGTATCACCTCAAAATAATAAAAATTAAGGAAGTTATGCCCTTGGTAAGTTGACCTAAAATTAGGGTTTCAGTCAAATTGACCTATAATGTTTTGAAGTGAATGATGACCTTCCAAGCTTCAAATGTATTTTTGATGAACATGAAAGTTGTTCATATGGTTCTTAATAACATTTTTTCTCTTAGGGTTATCTTCATTTGACAAACACATCAAAAATTATATCTCATTGGTGCTCAGCTTAGTCAAATGAATGATGACCTTCCAAGCTTCAAATGTATATATATATATATATATATATATATATATATATATATATATATATATATATATATATATATATATATATATATATGATTATCCTGACAAAACGATCACAAAGGATACAAAATGTCTCTGATGTGAATCATCGATACAAATCCTAGGCAATCCACAAAAGAGGGAAACAACTGCTAGAGAGAAGATCATCATCTCAAAGGCTCAATCCTAGCTAGGGAAGAAGAGAGGAGGTGTGCCGAGGAAATTGCTACCAATTTTGTGGGGAATTTTAGGTCAACACCATATCAAATGGGAGATAACCCTACAGGGGAGCAAACACAA
Organism: Lathyrus oleraceus; assembly: GCF_024323335.1. Lineage (NCBI taxonomy): Eukaryota > Viridiplantae > Streptophyta > Magnoliopsida > Fabales > Fabaceae > Lathyrus > Lathyrus oleraceus. The sequence continues at coordinate 142,212,566 of NC_066585.1, read as the reverse complement.
ATAGTTGCTCAGAAACCATGAGGAAACTCTGACTGGGAGTGAATCTGATGGCGACTTGTGGGGAATCAAAGTTCTACTGACATAAATAGAAACTGCTGTAAAGGAACGTCTACATTCAGTTAGAGAACCAACACAGATTCAGCTGGGGAGAACGGCGAATTAATAGTTGGGGAAATCAACAAACACCGGGTGCTAATCATGTTGTCGGGGATGAAAGAGAAATCACACCTACTACTTGGGGAGAACTAATAATGCTCCACACTTAGGGCTCATTTCTTTCAAACCACTATTGATATTCCTTTTAATGAAATCGATTGCTTAAAATTAATTCTTTTATATGTTTAAGAAAATATTCTTTTAATTAAAGTTTTAATTTCAAAAATTATCATAATAAAATTTAAAACTATTTGGCTGAATTAAATAAGAGTAGAAACAATTGGATAAAAGCTCAACTTTATTTAATAGAATGGTAGTCTGTAAATGACAAGACTCCATAGATCTTTTATAAAATTTGAAAATGGTAATTTACATGGAAAAGGGCTACATTGAATACAATGATCACTAATCCTTCTACCAACTCTTGATATCCACTATGCTCTTGGCCGCTACCGGGGATCAGAATCCAACGACGTGCTTCAAGAAACTCTTCAAAACTAAAGATCAGCAGGATGCAGTTACTTGCCATAATCCCTAATTTTTGCATAAATTGCCCCAAGGCGGGGTACTTAATTTATATGGATAATTCTTTCTGTTTTATGTCTTTAACTTTTTCCTGGATTGCCCTTTCGGGTTTTCAATCCACCGAGACGCTCATTTTTGCCTAAGCCGCCCTTTCAGGTTTTCAACTTAGCGAGTTGTTCTTTTCTTTTTAGGCAAATTATTTCTTGATTGCATCTGCGTTCACAGGACGAGTGAACTCTTCACCATCCATAGTTGCAAGAATCAAAGCACCGCCTGAAAAGGATCTCTTAACAACATATGGGCCTTCATAATTAGGAGTCCACTTGCCCCTAGAATCTGGTTTGAAAGATAGGATCTTCTTGTGCAGAAGGTCACCTTCTCTAAACACACGAGGTCCGACCTTTTTATCAAAATCTTTCTTCATTCTCTACTGTTATAACTGACCATGACACATGGAAGTTAACCTCTTCTCTTCAATCAAATTCAGATGATCATACCTGGTCTGACACCATTCAGCCTCAGTCAACTTGGCTTCCATTAAGACAAGCAATGATGGGATCTCAACCTCTACGGGGAGCACAACTTCCATACCATATAAAGGAGAGAAAGGGTTTTCCCATGCTGAAGTGTGGATGGATGTACGATACCCGTGCAAAGAAAATGGGAGCATCTCATGCCAATCCTTATACGTTACAACCATCTTCTGAATAATCTTCTTGATTTTCTTGTTTGTAGCTTCAACAGCCCCATTCATCTTAGGTCTGTAGGGAGAAGAATTATGGTGTGCAATCTTGATGTCTTTGCAAAGAGCTTCGGCCATATTGTTATTCAAGTTCGATCCATTATCAGTAATGATCTTTCTTGGCACACCATAACAGCATATGATATAATTCTTGATAAATCTCACAATAACTTTCTTGGTTACATTCACATACAATGTCGCTTCAACCCATTTCGTGAAGTAGTCAATAGCCACCAAAATGAAATGATGTCCGTTCGAAGCTTTGGACTCAATCATGCCAATCATATCAATTCCCCACATGGATAAGGTCCGTGGAGAGGAAATGCCATTCAACAGTGTCGGAGGAACATGAATCTTATCTGCATAGATTTGAAACTTGTGGCATTTCTTCACAAACTTGCAACAGTCAGATTCCATTGTCAGCTAATAGTAACCTGCTCGCAACATCTTCTTTGCCATAGCATGTCCATTGGAATGAGTACCAAAGGAACCTTCATGGACTTCAGTCATCAGCAGGTCCGCTTCGTGTCTATCCACGCATCTGAGCAGAATCATATCGAAGTTTCTCTTATACAACACATCCCCATTCAAGTAGAAATTGCCAGCTAATCTTCTCAAAGTCTTCTTATCTTTCAAAGATGGCCCAGGTGGGTAAATCTGACTTTGGAGGAAACACTTGATGTCGTAATACCACGACTTCTCGTCTTTGAATTCTTCAACAACAAACATATGAGTTGGCCTATCAAGATGCATCACAGTCAAATTGGGAACTTCATTCCAATATTTCACTACGATCATTGAAGCCACCATTGCAAGAGCATCTGCCATCCGGTTTTAATCTCGAGGGATATGATGAAACTCAACCTTTATAAAGAAAGTTGAAATCCTCCTCGCATAGTCTCTGTATGGTATCAAACCGGGTTGATTCGTCTCCCATTCACCTTTGATTTGATTCACAACCAAAGCTGAATCTCCATAGACGTCTACATATTTGATTATGAGATCAATGGCCTCTTCAAGCCCGATAATGCAAGCTTCATATTCTGCCATATTATTTGTACACTTGAAAGTCAATCTAATTGTAAATGGAAAATGAGTGCCTTGAGGAGTAATGATTACTGCCCAATGCCATTACCATACTGATTAACAGCTCCATCAAATACCATGCCCCAATTGGAACCAGGTTTTGGCCCTTCCTCAAGTAATGGCTCATCACAATCTTTCGTTTTCAGGTACAAGATATCTTCGTCAGGAAAATCATACTGCACTGACTGGTAATCTTCAATTGGTTGGTGAGCCAAATGGTCAGCCACGACACTACCTTTAATTTCTTTCTGAGATCGATATTCAATATCATACTCTGATAACAACATATTCCAACGGGCAATCCTCCCAATTAAAGCAGGCTTCTCAAATATATACTTGATTGGATCCATTTTGGATATCAACCAAGTGGTGTGATTCAACATGTATTGACGCATACGCTTAGCAGCCCAAGCCAACGTGCAACAAGTCTTCTCAAGCATAGAATACTGAGTCTCACATTCGGTGAATTTCTTACTAAGGTAGTAGATAGCATATTATTTCTTTCCAGTCTCATCTTGCTGACCTAGAACACAACCCATACTCTCGTCAAGCACAGTCAAATACATGATCAACTGTCTTCCTTCAACAGGCGAAGACAAAATTGGAGGTTCAAGCATATATTCTTTGATATTGTCAAAAGCTTTCTGGAAATCTTCAGTCCAATCACAAGACTGATCTTTCCGAAGAAGCTTGAATATACGCGCACATGTGGCAGTCATGTGTAAAATGAATCTTGAGATATAATTCAAGCGACCAAGAAAACCTCTGACTTACTTCTCTGTTTTGGGCACAGGCATCTCCTGTATTGCTTTGACCGTGGTGGGATCTACCTCAATACCTTTCTCACTGACAATAAAGCCCAACAACTTACCAGAACGAACACCAAATGTACACTTATTGGGATTCAAGCGGAGTTTATACTTCCTCAACCGCTGGAATAGTTTCAACAAATGCTCAACATGTTCCTCTTCATCAATAGATTTAGCAATCACGTCAGCGACATAGACTTCGATCTCTTTAAGCATCATATCATGAAAAAGAGTAGTCATTTCTCTTTGGTAAGTTTCACCAACATTCTTTAAACCGAAAGGCATCACTCTATAACAGAATGTTCCCCAAGGTGTAATGAATATGGTCTTCTCTATATCTTCGGGTGCCATCTTGATCTGATTATATCCGAAAAATCCGTCTGTAAATGAAAAGACTTTGAATTTAGTTGTATTATCTACCAACATATCAATGTGCGGTAGAGAGAAATCATCTTTCGGACTGGCTTTATTCAAATCTCTATAATCAACACACATACGGACTTTTCCATCCTTCTTTAGAACAGGCACAATATTGGCCACCCACTGCAGATATTCAGCAGTCACAAGGAAACTGACATCAATTTATTTCTGCACTTCTTCTTTGATCTTCACTACCATATCAGGATAAGTCCTCCTCAACTTCTGCTTGACTGGCGGGCATTCTGGCTTTAACGGAAATCTATGCTCCACGATCTCAGAATCCAAACAAGGCATGTCTTGATAGGACCAAGCAAACTCATCTGAATACTCTCGGAGAAGATCAATCAACCCCTTCTTCACTTCAGCACACAGTCGAGATCCAATCTTGACTTCCTTCACATCATCGTCGGAACCCAAGTTGACTAACTCAATTTGCTCTTCGAATGGCTGAATGGCCTTTCCTTCATGCTCAAGAAGACGAGACAAATCATCACTTACTTCTTCACCACTTTCCTCCTCAACCTCAAACACAAGGAATTCAAAATTTGTTGAAGGAGAAGGATCATTGTATTCAATGGGGTTAGGAACCAACCTACATAATGATTTGATATTTTGATTTTAGAGAATTGAATTGTGACCAAATATTATGCAGATGGACGATTTCATTTATTTATTTATGTTTTTTTGTGATTACCATTTTCAGAATAAAGCAAAAAGTAAAAATAAAACATCATAGATGTGGATGAATAAAATTATATTTTCTTGATGATGAAATTTGAAATGCCTAACAATGTTTGCTTCTCCCTTAGGCATAGGAGAAGGATTTTCAAAAAACAAATAAAAGAAATTACTTAGATCGATGCACAATAACAGGAATATCAACAACCGTCCAATTGTTGCAAGCTTTTCCATGCGTCACAAAATTGGTGCAGTCTTCATCTTCATCACCCTCGATCACAGCAGCTAAGTGTTGTTCCTTACCATGAATGAACCCTCCGCTAAGGAAACTAGGTCGCACATCTTCAACTCTAACCATTAATGAACCTTGTTGAAAACCCAAACCGGCTCTGCTCTTGTTATCGGAGACCTCTACCATTTGTCCCCACTGATCAGACTGACCATCTTCAACAATATTCTGTGCATCTTTAAATAAGGACATAGGTGCCCTAACTCTTTTTCTTCAGCAATAGATAAGGCTTGGAACGAAGTTCCAATTTCAACCTCAGCTTCTACATAAGAGAAAGATGACAGGTGGCTGACCAACAATGCCTTTTCCCCACCAACAATAACTAGCTTCCCATTCTTAACAAATTTTAATTTCTGATGCAACATTGAAGTAACGGCTCCTGCCTCATGAATCCATGGCCTTCCCAATAATCAGTTATAGGCTGGGTGGATATCCATTACATGGAAAGTTATTTGGAAGTCACTCGGACCCATCTTCATTGGAAGGTCCACTTCGCCGATCACCATCTTGTGAGAACCGTTAAAAGCTTTGATGATCAAGCCACTATATCTCATAGGAGCTCCTTGGTATGACAACCTCGACAGAGTTGACTTCGGAAGCACATTCAATGAAGACCCGATGTCTACCAGCACATTCGATAGAGTCTCATCTTTATAATTCATCGAAATATGTAGAGCCAAGTTATGATTTATACCCTCCTCGGGGAGTTCTTCATCATAGAAACTGAGATTGTTGTAGGAAGTGATGTTAGCTACAATATGATTAAACTGTTCCACTGTAACATCATGTTCCACATAAGCTTGCTCTAGAACTTTCTGTAGTGCTTCTCTGTGTGCTTCTGAGTTCATTAGCAGAGACAACACTGGAATCTTGGAGGGGGTTTTGAGCATTTGCTCCACCACATTGAACTCGCTCTTTTTGATCAAACGAAGCACCTCATCATCATTGCTAGGCTTCAAACCGATGGATTAACCAGACTGACACTTTGGAACACTAGCAGAATCTACCACAGGTGCATCAACCTTCTTGCTAACAGATATATCTTCCACATTCTTCGGGAACACCGGTCAAAGACTCGACCATTGCGGGTCACCTTAGTAACATCAGCAATGCTCACAATAGAACTGGTCATGGGCAAAGGAACCTCTTGACCATTCTCTATCATGGTAGCATTGTACTGATATGGGACAACCTTATCGGATGCATACGGGACGGGTGCCGCTGACCGTATAACCAACGACGATACCGATCTGTGGCTGACGCTATTACTATTGTTGTTGTCATACTGGATTACTACTCTCTCAGGATTCTTGAATATTGGGACTATAACAGTCACATCGTCATCTACATGATGGGACTAGACAATCTAAATCAAACCTTCATCCATCAACCTCTGGATGTCTCTCTTCACAACCATACAACCTCTGGGATTGACACTAGAGATAACACAACCGTCATGGTCATGCTCATAATCGCTTACCGAACAAATATCCTTGTGCATCGTCACCAAGGACCTTCTAATAAAGCATACATTAAATACCTTGAACTCCCCAGGACAACCATCCACCATATTAACAGATGAATTCCCATGGGCAGGTAGTGGATTATCTTTGACGTTCGGCGCATGGTCCTCAAAGGACACCATTCCACTTTTAGCCATCTTCTAGACTTCATACTTTAGAGGGTAGAAGTTCTCGATATCATGATCAGAATCTCCTTGGTGAAAAGCATAGTGGAGTTCCAGTTTATACCACCATGGAAGTGGTTCAGGGATTTGAGGTGGGTTTCTTGGTTGCAACAGGTTCTTGAGAACCAACGATGGGTACAATTTTGCATGTGTCATAAGAATAGGGTCAAAATAGACCTTCTTCCTCTCAAAGTTCTGTTGTTGTTGAAGATGATTGTTGGTATTGTTGTTGTTGTAGGTGGTTGTTCATTGTTGTGGCTGTTGTTGTTAACGTTGTTAAATTGGTGTTTACTGATTGTTAGAAAATATTGGGATCAAAGACGATAATTGATGATGGTGTTGATGGGGTGGTTGATTTATTCTTACATGAGGCCTCATTTGCCTAACCAAAGGACACTGCATTAGCTTTGCTCTCCTTCTTCTTACCAAAACTATTACCATACCTCTTGCTGGATGACGCTTCCTCCTTAGATAACCATCCCTCTCGGACACCTTCTTCTAGCCTCATCCTCATGTTTACCATCTCGGTAAAATCACTGGGGGCACTGGCAATCTTCCGCTCATAATAAAATGAGCTCAGGGTCTTGAGAAAAATCTTGGCCATCTCCTTCTCTTCCAAAGGAGGGGTAATCTGAGCAGCAAGCTTTCTCCATCTCTGAGCATACTCCTTAAACGTCTCTTTGTCTTTCTGAGATAACGACCTCAACCGATCTCTATCTAGTTCCATATCAACATTATATTTTTACGGTTTCACAAATGTTTCACCTAAATCATTGAATGTGCGGATGCTCGCACTATCCAATCCCATGTACCATCTCAACGCGGCACCGGTCAGACTGTCTTGAAAATAATGGATCAATAACTGATCATTATCAGTTTAGATCGACATCTTTCTGGCGTACATCACAAGATGACTGAGTGGGCAGGTATTCCCTTTGTACTTTTCAAAGTTAGGCACTTTGAACTTCACCAGGATTTTAACATTTGGAACCAAACAAAGTTCCGCAGCACTCTTACCAAACAAATCTTTACCCCTTAAATTCTTCAACTCCTTACGCAAATCAAGGAATTAATCCTTCATTTTTTTCCATCTTCTCATACACATCAGGGCCCTCAAATGACTCAGAATGATAGATGGTGTCTTCCACACGGGGTAGAGTATGCACAACAGGTGGTGGCACAGACATGATCAGGCTAGATGCCGACATGGAAGCAAAAGTAGACGCAAAACCTTCAAGCACGAAATTGGGTGACATTCCCCACGGGAATCTGGTAGGCATGTTATGCGCAAAATGAGCAGAAGTTGCAGGAATAGTAAAGGTAGTAACCTCGGAAATGACAGTTCTTTGAGGAGGAGGAGTTGCAGGTGTTGGAGAAGACTGGCTCTGAGCGGCTAGCACTGACTCCATCATGGCAGTCATACGGGTAATCTCATCCTTCAAGTCTTTGTTCTCTTGCTCAAGATGCTCCATAATCTTTCAGTGATTGGCGCGAGTATTATGTCGATGAGTCAGCTTGGCTAAAGCACAGAAGAAATACCAATAAGACATCTGGCGAAAGAGAAACCTGCTATACAACTGATGCATGAAATGCAATCCTTGATTGTTTTTATTTTCAAGGAACTTACTATATTATTTGCAAAATATATATATTTAACAATAATTGCAATAATTTGATATGACCATAAAAATCTCTTTTATTTATATAATTGGAAGGATTACACTGAGTACAATTTCAGAAACCAAAAATACAAGAGTAAAGGAGACTAATCATCCTAAGGATCCCTAATAACAATATCAAAAGATCTGGCCAGAGGTGCGTACTTCCTTCGAATGCGTCGGAGCTCGGTCTCAAAAGAAGCCTTCATCTAAGTCTTCTCGAGGACAAGCTGATCAACAATCTTCTTCCAAGCAACAGAAGATTGAGGTACACTAGAGAAAGATGAAACCTATGGTTCTCTCTACCTCTTCGTCATTCGGTATTCAACTAGCTC